>NC_068917.1:104260947-104885947 GCF_023091745.1 Budorcas taxicolor
AGGCATACACAATTATGTAATGACCACCATAATCAAGCTATAGAGTATTTCTATCACTCCAACACGTTCCCTGAGTCCCTTCCTTCCACTCCTGGTAACTGGCAACCACTGATTTCATTCCTGTCCCTATAGCTCTGTCTCTCTAGAATGGCATGTAAATGGACTCATACGTTGTATGTACTGTTTTTTTTTTTGTCTGGCATCTCTCACTTACAGCTTTTGAGATTCAGCTATACTGCTGAATATTTCAGCAGTTCACTCCTTTTTGTTACTGAGTAGTATTTCATTATGTGAATGTAAGACAATTTGTTCACTAGTTGCCACACATTTGAATAGTTTCCAGTTTGGGGCATATGCATTAATAAAGTGGCCATAAGCATTCCCATACAGCTCTTTTTGTGGGCATATGTTTTCATTTCTGGTGAGTAAATACCTAGGAATGGGGTAGGCTGGGTCAAAAGAGTCAGACACTAGTGAGTGACTGAAATGAATGAACTGACAGTTAAGTCTACATTGAATTTTTTAAGTACGTGTGGTTAGGCAGGAGAGCTTTCTTTTTTTTCTTTTCAGGCAAGAGTCAGCACTCCTAGACAGGAAATCATGGCCTCTACTGGCTCTTGAATCCTCGGAGTCCCAGCTGAGCCAGGGCCATAGGCACCGGAAACAAGGTCTTGATATCCCTGAGGCAGCTCACAGCTGCAGGAGCTCAGAGATCCCCAGAATCCTAAGGAGATACCTTGAAGGCTGCCTTTGGAACCCAGAGGTGGAGACGAGCAGGCAGGACCATGGCTTTTTAGTTTCTTTAACGTGGGGTGATTTTAGAGGAAGCAGAAAAATCTGACAGACACACAGACTTCCTCCTCACTTCCATATAAGATATGGCCTGGAAGCTGGGCAAGGGACTGTGAAAACAGGAAACTGTAGTGTACATAAAAGGTCATAGGGGAATACTAGGCAGCAATGAAAATAAATGATTTTCATTGATTTGTAACCACAGGCAACAATAATGATAAATCTCAGAGACATAATGCAGATGAAAGGAGCTATATCCAGAGTCCATGTGATGATTCTTGTTGTCTAGGCTCTAGGTTCCAAGTATGGAAACACAGAAAATTGCTCTACTCTGTTGTTCTTGTTGTTGTTCAGTTGCTCAGTCGTATCCTGCTCTTTACTACCCCCTGGACTGCAACATGGCAGGCTTCCCTGTTCGTAGAATTCTCTCCACAAAATTACTGGAGTGGGTTGCCATTTCCTCCTCCAGGGGATCTTCCTGACCCAAGGCTTCATTGAGAACATATGAAAGGGTGAGAACATGAGCCATACAAGATATCTAGGCAGGTGGCAAGTCAGCCGTAAGTACCAGGCTGGTTGGAGGGAGAGGGATAGCCAGACGGTCACTGTGACAACACACAAGTAGAGGAAGAGGTCAGGGAGTTTATCAGTGGCCAGATTCCATCAGCCTTGTAGGTCACTGTAAAAATTAGAATTTCTACCCTGGGTGAAATGGGAAACATTTTCAGGGTTTTCAGCAGAGGAAGTTCATAAGCTGTTTTCGTATTTTAAGCGTCTCTCTGGTTGCAATGTGAAGAGACAAAAGAAGAAAAGTGAAATCAAGACGCCATTGCAATAATCCAGGCGAGGCATGATGGCGGATTGGACAATCATGGTGGCAGGTGTAAAAGTAATACGTTTGACATTTAATTCAAGTTGCGGCACTATGACTTGTATTGAATGCGTTGCTAATATGCTTCTGCGGTGGGGGTTTTGCAGCCTGGATTTCAGGGAAGGGTGAGGAAGGAAGAGGGGAAGGATGCTTTGAGGTTACCAAGGAAACAGAACATCATAGATCTGAAAACCTGAGATGACTCTAGGCCTTTAGGCCTCTGGCGCAGCAATAATTCCACAGCTGAGACCACCAGCACTTCCCAAAGACCATGCGCAACAGGCCGGGGTGGGAGCCTATGGAAACCACAGACCTTTCGCAAAGCTGGACAAGCGCATCCCGGGAATCGTAGTTCTGCGCCCCTGCGCAGGCGCATTCAGCTCCCCGCCGCCTTGCGCGCGCAGCTCCTGCAGGACCAGTTTCTAGAAGCTCATTGCGGTGGCGTTGGTCCTGGCTGCGGGTCTTGACGCAGGTAGCGGTTGCCCCTGGCCTCTAGTTTGGGGGCCGAGGCCAGGTTGCCAGTTCTGAGGGCGTACCTGGGGCGGGGTGGGGGCCGAGGGCAGTCTCGCTGTGCACTCCCAACATTGCAGCTTCTGCCGGAGATAAGCACGCTCCTGGATGGAGCTTTCCTCCATCCCTTCCCTGAGCCCACGGTCTTGCAACTTCGCTACTTTGGTATTTTGGGCGGGAAAAGTTATTGTGTGTGCTTGAGGGTAAGGGGGGCTGTACCGAGTATTGCGGAATGTTTAGCAGCATCCCCGGCTCCACTCATTAGGTAGCAGCAGCATCCCTCCTCTCCAGTCGTGATAACCAAAACGTCTTCAGACGTTGCCAAACGCACCCCGTGGGGCAAATCCCTCCCCCCCTCCTCTTTTGAGAACTTCCTTCTGCCTGCGTCATATTTTCACGGAGCCTTTACCGTAAACTCTTGGAGATCGGAACGAGTGTCTTAGCCACTGCAGAGTCCCAGGTGTCCAGAGCGGCTCTAGGTACGTGGTGGGCGCTTAATATTTGGCAGAGGAATAAATGACGTCATGCATAGTGTGCGCGGCACTCTGTGCCCCTCGGAGGTGGGTAATTAATTGACGTTGTAGCTGGAGGAGAGTGTCCTCACTTGTCGCAGTGTAGCCCATCTAAGACATCCAAGACTGTTGTCATTTCTTGAGTGCTTTGTGAGGGTGGGGGTCCCGTCTGACCCGTTCACGTCTGAATCCATAGTCCCTGGTTCCAGATCGTTGTAGATGGTCAGTTATTTGTGGAATGAGAATGCATGCCACACAGGGCAGACTGCGCAGAAGAGTACTTGGGGATCAGAGAAAGCCTCATACAAGAGGTGGCAGTGGAGTCGGGTTTTAAAGAAGGAGCAAGTTTGGTAGAGGAAAAAATGGCAGCATTCCAAGGGGAGGGAATGAATGACTAGTGCAAAGGCAGAAGGGGGTAGAGTTGCTGGAAATGGAGAGATACCTCTTTATGGCTGCAGTGTCCATCTGGGGCAGCTGCAGCTGAAGGTGAGGTCATGAGGACAGGGTTTCAAGATCATCATGTGTGACTTTTGCGTTTGAATTTTGTGTTGAGACAGTTGGGGAATTACAAGACCGTATTTTGCATATTAGAAGAAATCCTTAGGCTTCAGTGTAAGACTGAAATTGAATGAGGCTGTTCTTAGGTAATTTCAGTAGGAGAGAATGGAGAGGTTCTTAGGAAATAAAGCCGCCAGAACTTGGTTATTGATTGTGTGAGAAATTTGAGAGTCAAATATAAATCAGGTTTTTGAGTTGAACAACTGGTGGGGAACTGTGTGGCCATTCACCAAGAGAGGGCAGGAGTGGAGTCAGTTTGGAGCCTCTTATAGCAGTGAGCCTTTTCTGATATGTTTAGCTGATGAGTATCTGAAGAAACTGTTTTCTTGGAAGGTACACACCTTTATTTACCCTCAAGTAACTTCTCAGCTTTTCATGTAACAGAGAAAATCATTCTTTTAATATAGTAGTCAGGCAGGGCAGTTCTACGCCTCTGAGAACGTGTGTGTGTGTGTGTGTGTGTGTGTGTGTGTGTGTGTGTAACAGAACCAAAGAACAATGTTTTTTAGGATTCACAATTTGTTTCACTTACTTTATCTCTTACGTTTCCTGATGGTTTCTGCAGGACCATAAAGTGGATCCTTGGAACACTTGGTATTTTGCTGGAGAGTGCCTGTTGGTGGACTGTGCTGACATTCAGAGTCTAAAAGGAGACTGGATTTCTGTTGGTGATACATACTGCAAGCAGGAGTAGCCTAAACAAGATGACAGCTGTCTCCCCAGATCCTCACACTCTGGTCTCAAGTGAACAGAACAAAGTCCTTAGGATGGAGACTCCCGGGAATCCAGAAGCTCTCATGAAAAGAGACACTGCTGACCCAGAGTCTTTCAGACAGAGGTTCAGGTGGTTTTGTTACTCTGAAGAGGCTGGACCCAGAAAAACTCTGAATCAGCTATGGGAGCTTTGCGTTCAGTGGCTGAGACCAGACATCCACACGAAAGAACAGATTCTAGAGCTTTTGGTGTTTGAGCAGTTCCTGACCATCTTGCCTGGGGAGATCAGGATTTGGGTCAAATCACAACATCCTGAGAGTAGTGAGGAAGTGGTGACCCTAGTAGAGGATTTGACCCAAGTGCTTGAAGAAAAGGAAGGTGAGATTAATAGGTAAAGGGGGGAAGTGGGGGAGATCATCTCAAGATATGACAGTAAACTCCCCAAAAGAGTGTTTTCATTCAGTAAGTGACTTTTGTGCAAAATGAAAGAAGCAAATTACCATATGATACTACACATACGATGTTCCACCGTAATACATCTCATAAAGATTATTATGAAAAGTAAATACATTAAAGTAGTGGGTATATGGAATGAAGGAAATCAGATTTTGTGAGCCTAAGAATTGAAAGAATATTTTAGAGGGTAGTAGGGGAAAGCTTGGGTTTCAGTATGAAAATGTATGTGTGGCTGTCCTCTGTGTTTTAAGAGTATAGGGAAAACTTTTTCTTTGTTTAATCTGATCTTTTTCTCCAGAGTGACAAATATAATAATTTTAGTCTGAGGAGCCCATTTGAAAGGCTGAATTGTTTTTCTCCCCTTCCTAGAACCAGTCTCTCAAGATTCTGTTATTTCCCAAGAGGAGAACCCTGAAGAAGATAAAACTGTTTCTATTCTTCCAAATACTGAGTCCCAGGTAAGCTTCCTTTCACTGGTTTTCATTCTTTTTTTTAAACCATAAATTTTCATTCTTAAGTTAATTTTTAAATTGAGGTCTAGGTGACACCCAGCATTGTGTTAGTTTCAGGTATATAATGTAATGGTTTGATATTTGTGTATATTGTGAAATGACCACCACAGTAAGTCTACTTAATATATATTAACATATATGGCTACAGACCTTTCATTTTTAAGTAAATGCTCACTGAGCTCTTCCTGGGTGTTGTAAAGACACTAGACTAATTCAGACCATCTCCTTTTCCTCTCAGTCTTCACATTCTTAGGGCTCATTCTTCAAATGCTATTTTACTTCAGTTATCAGAATTGGTCATAAGTCTGACTCTAATAAGCTCAAAGTTATTTACTAAAATCCAGCAATTATTCTTCATAAGACTGGTCAGGTGGAAATAGAATTATATTTCCTGAACATGACCAAAAAACACATCTGGATAGTGTTGCAAAATAAAAAGCAGTCCTCACAATACCATTAAAAAGATGAGGATGTCTCACCTTACTATATTAATGAGTATTTTCTGAATATTTTAGCCAATCCAGTGTGATAAGAAACAAGTGAGGTAAGTATGGATATGGAAGAAGATGTATATTATTTACAGATAATGTAGTCTTTTTGGAAAACCTCAGAGAATCAACTGAACATGTACTGAAACCCATTTAGTGGCTGAGAAAAGTAGCTGATTACAAATCAATGTTTTCTATATACCAATAATTTTCAGGAAGAAAAATTCTTACTCACAGTGGTAAATAATAGTGCCCTAGTAGCCTGGTCAGAGAAGGCAATGGCACCCGACTCCAGTACTCTTGCCTGGAAAATCCCATGGGCGGAGGAGCCTGGTAGGCTGCAGTCCATGGGGTTGCCAAGAGTCGGACACGACTGAGCGACTTCACTTTCACTTTTCACTTTCATGCATTGGAGGAGGAAATGGCAACCCACTCCAGTGTTCTTGCCTGGAGAATCCCAAGGACAGGGGGGCCTGGTAGGCTGCTGTCTATGGGGTCGCACAGAGTCAGACACGACTGAAGTGACTTAGCAGTAGCAGCAGTAGCCTGGTAATAGCTCTGATTACCAGGTAATGGCTCTGAGTAGACATGTATCAGGGACATATCTCCCTGATGTACATCCACTTCCTTGTCTCTGGAACCTGAGAATGTTACTTTACCTGGAGGAGAGGTCTTTGCAGATGTGATAAAATAAGGATTGGTCATATGAGGACGTTATTCTGGATTGTGTGGGTGGGCCCTCAGTGACATTAAAGTGTACTTAGAGTTTGAACACAGGAACAGGAGAAAGCGATGTGAAGATTGGAATGATAAGGCTGCAAACCAAGGAACACCATGGAATGCTGGCAACTAAGGAACCTGGAAGAGGCAAGGAATGGATTCTCCCTCAGAGGGCCCAGTTCCACCAACATCTGGATTTCAGACTTCTGGTCTCCAGACTTCGGGAAAATAAATTTCTGTTTTCTTAAACCACCAGAGTTATGGTAATTTGTTACAGCAGCCACAGGAAAGCTACTACCAGTGCTAATAGCCACTCTGCGGTACTGCCTCTCAAAATGTCTTGCTATAGAGGATGCTATGAAAAGTGTATTGTAACGATTAATTGTGCTTGTTTATAATTTAAAGTAATTGTAAGTGTATGTTATTGAACACAGATCCTTGTTTGACTGTGAGAAAGTAATTGCTACTTAGAATTGAGAGGGTAACAGGCAGGAAGGCCAGGGGTCTCCAAATGGAGGAAATAGGGTGCAAGTGTCAGGCAGTTTTATCTCTCATAAGAGGAAGGAGGAAACAAACTGGTGATATTTTTTTCCTTCTCTATACAAATTTAAAAGGAGGTTTCTCTTAAAATACTGTGTTGCCATAATGACACCTGGTTTCACTTGAAGTTAACTATTTTCAAACCTTGAGTTAACCAATGCATTTTTCTTATGAAAATGTTTGTCTTAAGCTATGTTAATGTACTATACATTTACCCCAGACTCTGTCTTAAGTCACTTCTACCTAATGGCTCAGAACCTACTTGACCAGTAAGTTATACTCAGATATTGTTCCCCCAATCTATGTAAATGAAACTATTTGTATGGTAATCTACCCTTCTGCAACATTAAAGTCAATCGTTTAATGGGCCAGGATGAATCATCTGGTGCCAACATTATCCCAAAATGCATCTTATGGATAAGGGGCCTGGTGCCATTCTGAGTTTTAAGACATTCCTTTCTTTCATTAACAGACTGCTAGCATTGGAGAAGGAAATGGCAACCCACTCCAATGTTCTTGCCTGGAGAATCCCAGGGACAGAGGAGCCTGGTAGGAGGCCATCTATGGGGTCGCACAGAGTTGGACACGACTGAAGCAACTTAGCAGCAGCAGCAGCAGTGATTATATAACATCCAGCTGAAGACTAGCAGGGGGGTACTCTTTCTGCCCCCTTCTGATGCCTATGTCAGAAGCTTTTTCTGTCTCCTTTATACTTTAATAAAACTTTATTACACAAAAGCTCTGAGCGATCAGGCCTCATCTCTGGCCCTGGTTTGAATTCTTTCCAGAGGCCAAGAATCCTGGTGTCGTTTCATTCAGCAACAACTTTTCAGAATCAACTGGAAATTATAATTTGGAATGTAGTCAGTGATGTTACTTTTTCATGTTTAAAGCTTATAGAACTTATATTGATTCTGCAGATTTTGGGACTGGGAAATGTAATTTGTGTTCTTCATTTAATATTTTCTGTTAATTCTAGAAATCAGCATGTTAGGGCAAATTTGATCAATGTTAGTCATTCCAGAGAATCCTTGTATAGCATTTCACACCAAGGACTGAATGGAAAAGGAGGGGATTGTATCATAATCTTGTTCTATATCACTTGTTATGGTCGTATAATAGCTACCTTGTAGTTTGCTTGCAAATTCTTAAAGACTTGAAAACCATCACATCTATTACTTTTCTGAATTCTTAGGATCTGTTTGGGAGAAACACAATGCACACAGGCTGTCTTTGGTGTTCTAGGAATCCATGACACTCAAAGATGTGGCTGTCACCTTTTCCAGAGGAGAGTGGAGGAAACTGGAACCTTCTCAGAAGGAGATATATAAGGAAGTGCTGCTGGAGAACTATAGGAACCTAGAATTTCTGGGTAAAGACACCTCTTCATGATTTAGTGTCTAAACTGAGTATCTTTTTGTCCGCTAACATTGGAAGATAAGTGCTATTAAAGGTTTTAGCTGAGTTTATGGGAGTCATATGCCTAAACCTTAAAATGGGTCCTAAAAATGTACTTTTATATAGTGTTTTCTAAAAAAAAAAGTATCTTGGCTCCATTGAACTGAAAATGTTGAGCACCATTTTGCTGCCATCAAGGCCATACCTTGCCCAATTTTCTCCTCAAATTGCAGTGCTGAAGTCTACTTTTGACAACTTCTTCTCTTCCCTGAAGAACTAAAGGCTATGAATGTTGGAATGTCTTTGTTTTAGACAAAAAAAAAAGACATTTTCTATTTTCTCTGAACAGGCTTTCCAGTTTCCAAGTTAGATTTGGTTTCCCAGCTGAAGTGGGCTGGACTACCACGGCTGCTGCAAAAAGAAGTCTCCAAAGGCTGTAGACCAGGTGAGTTGGTGAAAAGTAGAGAAGGACATTGAAACAGTTGCCTACCAAGTCATTTGAAAGAGGTTGTGAAATGTTGGGTGGACTACGTGCTAATATAGATGATGAAAATTTCTGCCTTGCCTTCCTGGAATATTCATTTTAATAGGAGAGACACTCAGTTTGGGTCCTCTGAGAAGGATGCCAAGATTGGCCCCATCAGAGACTTACTGAGGGGAATAATTCCAGGGACTGGAAGAGGCTGGGATTGCTATGAAGGTGATGCAGGTCTGATACCTGTGACAGGAGAGGGAAGGAAGGAAGGCTGAGTCGGAAGAGTCTTAGATTGAAGTGCAGGTTGAGAAGATTTTAGTAAAGCCAAAAATGAACCTCCCTGACAAAGTCATCTAGCAGAGTCGTATGCCTCACAGAAATGGGCCCAAGTGTAATTGCCGTTCTTGTCATTGACTGGGAGCACCTCTAGTGAAGTGGCCTTGGTGTGATGCTGTGGTGGAGTCAGTGAGCATCAACAGGGGCTATCAAGTGCCCCAGAGGAGATTTGAAGGGCAAATTTCCGTGGATGCTATAGATACAGAAATCAGGACAAAATGTGTTTATAATGGGATGTACACTATAATGATGGTGACTGCAGCCATGAAATTAAAAGACGCTTACTCCTTGGAAAAAAGTTATGACCAACCTAGATAGTATATTCAAAAGCAGAGACATTACTTTGCCGACTAAGGTCCGTCTAGTCAAGGCTATGGTTTTTCCTGTGGTCACGTGTGGATGTGAGGGTTGGACTGTGAAGAAGGCTGAGTGCCAAAGAATTGATGCTTTTGAACTGTGGTGTTGGAGAAGACTCTTGAGAGTCCCTTGGACTGCAAGGAGATCCAACCAGTCCATTCTGAGGGAGATCAACGCTGGGATTTCTTTGGAAAGAATGATGCTAAAGCTGAAGCTCTAGTACTTTGGCCACCTCATGCGAAGAGTTGACTCATTGGAAAAGACTGTGATGCTGGGAGGGATTGGGGTCAGGAGGAGAAGGGGACGACCAAGGATGAGATGGCTGGATAGCATCATGGACTCGATGGATGTGAGTCTGAGTGAACTCCGGGAGATGGTGATGGACAGGGAGGCCTGGCGTGCTGCGATTCATGGGGTTGCAAAGAGTCAGACGTGACTGAGCGACTGAACTGAACTGAACTGACACTATAATGATGGCATGTATAAGGAGCAATGGGAAAACATAGGAGCAAGGGGATAATTAACAATTGAATCTTGAAGAATAAGTAGGAATTCATCCAGTGGACAGCATGTTTACTATAATCCAGTTTTGTTAAGAAAAAAACATACATATATATGTATGTCTAAATGTATAGATACGGGTTTTTACTATTAACATTTGGAGAGCATTCATGTTAATACTTGGAGAAGGCAATGGCACCCCACTCCAGTACTCTTACCTGGGAAATCCCATGGACAGAGGAGCCTGGTGGGCTGCAGTCCATGGGGTCGCTAAGAGTCGGACACAACTGAGCCACTTTACTTTTACTTTTCACTTTCATGCATTGGAGAAGGAAATGGCAACCCACTCCAGTGTTCTTGCCTGGAGAATCCCAGGGACAGGGGAGTCTGGTGGACTGCCATCTATGGGGTCGCACAGAGTCGGACACGACTGATGCGACTTACCAGCAGCAGCAGCAGCATGTTAATACTGGTTATCTTTGAGGAATTACATTTTTTCTTTATTCTTCTCTTTCTTAAACGTTAATAATGAATCTTCACTAGATTTTTAAAAATTACAATAAATGATTATTTATACATCAGTGGCTCAGACAGTAAAGAATCTACACCTACAATGCAGGGGACCCAGGTATGATCCTAGCATCAGGAAGATCCCCTCGAGGAGGGAATCTACCCACTCCAGTATTTTTGCCTGGAGAATTCCATGGACAAAGAAGCTTGGTGGGCTACAGTCCGTGGGGTCTCAGAGTAGGACACAACTGAGTGAGTAATGCTTACACTTTCACTATATATCAATACTTTAGTTTAAGAAAAAACAGTAATTTACTTTGCTTTTTGTTGTTCAGTTGCTCATTCCTGTCTGATTCTCCTACCCCGCGGACTGCAGCATGCCAAACTTCTCTGTCCTTCACCATCTCTTGGAGCTTGCTCACACTCATATCTTTTCATCCAACCATCTCATCCCCTGTCCTCCTCTTTTCCTCCTGCCTTTAATCTTCCCCAGCATCAGGGTCTTTTCCAATGAGTTGGCTCTTTGCATCAGGTGGCCAAAATATTGGAGCTTCAGCATCAGTCCTTCCAATGAATATTTAGGGTTTATTTCCTTTTGGATTGATTGGTTTTATCTCCTTGCAGTCCAAGGGACTCTCAAGAGCCTTCTTCAACACTTTTCTCTAGTCCATCTTCCTTTTTTTTTTTATTTGCCATGAGCTGTAATTTTGGATCTAACTGGCACCCCTTCTTCAGTCACAATGAAAGTGAAAGTTGCTCAGTCGTGTCCAACTCTGAGAGCCCATGGACTGTACATCCATGGAATTCTCCAGGCCAGAATACTGGAGTGGGTAGCCTTTCTCTTCCCCAGGGGATCTTTCCAGCCCAGGGATCGAACCCAGGTCTCCCACATTGCAGGTGGATACTTTTATCAGCTGAACCACAAGGGAGGCCCAGGAATACTGGAGTGGGTGGCCTATCCTTTCTCCAGCAGATCTGCCCGACCCAGGAATAGAACTAGGGTCTCCTGCATTGCCGGCAGATTCTTTACCAACTCAGCTATCAGAGAAGCCCCCCCTTCTTCAGTTAAATTGCCAGTAAAGAAGGTCAGGAAAACAGCTTTAGAATTTGGGTTGGGGGAGACATATGCATGGAGAAACTGGGATAGTAGAGGGAGGTTTAGGGCTGAACCCCTCAGGAGTAACTGCCTGGCCCTTACAGGAAGAAGATGGAGACTTAGATGTCATCCCTAGAAGCCATCTTGTTGTTGGGGAGATGCCAACCACAGTCCCAGGTGCAGGGGGTGCCCTGGGCCTCCAGGACCAGACCTTGGGCCAGAGCCGTGTACCTGCTGGGGTCGTTGGGCTCATAGACTGACAGTACCCTCTCCACAATTAGCCCTGCATTTAAGTCAACCTCTTGGCTATTTACAGTGTAATTACATGAATAAAGGAAAGCAGTTGTCTTCCTATGTTTAAGTAACATCTGGTAGAGTAGTTTTGAAAACGGAATCTAAAACTGTTCTGAGTAAAATTTAGCAGCATTGGTATAAATACATGCCTCTCCTCCCAAGCTGCTTATGTAAAAGAAGTATCATTTAGATGTGTAGTTATTTCAGTTCAGTTCAGTCACTCAGTCACGTCTCTTTGCAATCCCATGAACTGCATGCCAGACCTCCCTGTCCATCACCAACTCCCAGAGTTTACTCAAACTAATGTCCACTGAGTCGGTGATGCCATACAACCATCTCATCCTCTGTTGTCCCCTTCTCCTCCTGCTCTCAATCTCTTCCCAGCATCAGGTCTCATCTTTTCTAGTGAGTCACCCCTTCGCATCAGGTGGCCAAAGTATTGGAGTTTCAGCTTCACCATCAGTCCTTCCAGTGAACACCCAGGACTGATTTCCCTTAGGATGGACTGGTTGGATCTCCTTGCAGTCCAAGGGACTCTTTTCAAAGAGTCTTCTCCAACACAGTTCAAAAGCATCAATTCTTCGACACTCAGCTTTCTTCACAGTCCAACTCTCACATCCATACATGACTACTGGAAAAACCATAGCCTTGACTAGACAGACCTTTGTTGACAAAGTAATGTCTCTGCTTTTTAATATGCTGTCTAGGTTGGTCATAACTTTCCTTCTAAGGAGTAAGTGTCTTAATTTCATGGCTGCAGTCACCATCTGCAGTGATTTTGGAGCCCCCCAAAATAAAAGTCAACCACTGTTTCCACTGTTTCCCCATCTATTTGCCATGATGTGATGGGACCGGATTAAAAGTCAGTTATAACTTACTGGTGAAAAAGTTTTTGACAGACAAAGCCATAATCAATAGCCATGATTTATAAAAAGCTCATGCAGATCAGTAAGGAACTGTTGAGTCTGTTAGAAAAAATAAGCTAAGAACTTCAACAGATAGCTGACCAGAGTAACTGAAAGAAAGAAACTTTAAATAGCTATGAACATGAAAAAAACGTTCCAAGTCACTGGTCAGCAATGTAAGTTACATTTAAAAAACACTATTTGTTATGAATCAAATTTGCAAAGGTTTAGAGAAAAAGCATTTGACCAGCGATGAGTAATCAAGTACTTTTAATAATGTATTGTCTGGTGATAGAACTTTTCTACCCATCGGTTCAGTCACTTTTATGACTGACTTATGAGGAAATATTAATCATTTGATAAACATTCCATACATAAATAATTAACATTGATATGATGGATTATTATATAACTCATAAAAATTATCTATATGAAGAATTAACCAATGAGATGGGAAAGAATTATGAAAAAAGTAACTACATATTATACACATAGATTTTCTATCCTAAAATATGTAGAAAATTTCTAGAAAAAATCAGAATTTTTAATAATGGCTAACTTCCAGGTAATAGGATTTTTTATTTTATTGTCTTTATTTTTTTGAAAAGCACTCGTTAGCACTTAATGAACCTCCATCCATGTAGCATCAAGCTACCAGGACAGCACCCTTAATCTTCTCCTCAGCTCTTCTGCTAAAGAATTTGGCCTTCAGTGGGATGGGCTGTTTTGGGAGCTTTCTCTTCCCCAGAACTCAATATAGTAGCCCCAGTGTACCACATCATGAGAGAAGCAACTCCTATTTTTCATATCAACTCACTCACTCAGGTCCATAGTTTATCCAGGTTGACATTTGGGCAAAAGCTCTGGTTCCTTGCTAAGTGGTAATGCCTCATACCAACTTTCCCAAAATTAGGGTAGTGTAACATTTGTCCTTTAGTTGTGTCTGACTCTTTGCTACCCCATAGACTGTAGCCCACCAGACTCCTCTGTCCATGGAATTCTCCTGGCAAGAATACTGAAGTGGGTAGCCATTTCCTTCTCTAGGTGGTCTTCCCAGCTCAGGGATCAAACCTGGGTCTCCCACATTGCAGGCAGATTCTTTACTATCTAAGCCACCAGGGAAGCCCAACATTACCTGGGTGATATTTGTCAAAATTGATCCTGTGGTAACACATGCCACCAGTGTTACCCTGGCCTCCAGGAGGTTTCCAGTGTTTGCTGTGCCTGTGGTTCATGTGGCCCTTAATTTTCCAGATCTTCCTTAGTCTGGATGGCATGTCAGCAACTGAGACCATAGAGGGAAGTCCCCATGAAGTCTTCAGAGCTGTCCAGCGTTTTGTATTTTATAGTTGTCTGGTTAAAAATCAATCTTATGAAAGTGATACTGTAAGCTCATGATTAAGAGCCATGATGAAAGAAAACATAAAAAAGAGCCAAGCTGAATGATAAATAAAGGAATTAATAAAGGAATTCAAGATTCAGACCTTATTTTCTTGGGCTCCAAAATCATTGCAGATGGTGACTGCAGCCATGAAATTAAAAGATGCTTGCTCCTTGAAAGAAAAGCTATGACAACGTATTAAAAAGCAGAGACATTACTTACTGACAAAGGTCTGTATAGTCAAAGCTTTGGTTTGTCCAGTAGTCATATATGGATGTGAGAGTTGGGCCATAAAGCTGACCACTGAGGAATTGATGCTTTTGGACTGTGGTGTTGGAGAACACTCTGGAGAGTCCCTTGGACTGCAAGGAGATCCAACCAGTCCATCCTAAAGGAAATCAGTCCTGAATACTCATTGAAAGGGCTGATGCAGAAGCTGAAACTCCAATACTTTGGCCACCTGATGCAAAGAACTGACTCATTTGAAAAAGACGCTGATGCTCGGAAAGATTGAAGACAGGAGGAGAAGGGGACAACAGAGGATGAGGTGGTTAGATGACATCACCAACTCTGTGGACATGAGTTGGAGCAAGCTTTGGGAGTTGGTGATGGATAGGGAAGCCTTTTGTGCTGCAGTTCAGGGGTCACAAAGAGTCAGATACAACTGAGCAACTGAACTGAACTGAAGATTCAGAGAGGGGCACAGACCTTGAGAGTATGGCATTAGAGACTCTGGGACTTGAACCCTAGGCCTTACCAGATTTTTATATTTGTGATAGTGAAGGTGCACCAGAGTTGAATTCTAGGCAGTCTGAAGCATTAAGACTGAGAAAACAGGACTGAGAATGCAGTCCTGTCATGGACAATAAATAGATGCTTGGTTAGAGTATCTGCAAGGTTGGTAGGGGCCTGGTGGCTCAGTGGTAAGGAATCCGTCTGCCAATTCAGGAGATGCAAGTTTGGTTCCTGGATTGAGAAGATCCCCTGGAGAAGGAAATGGAAACCCACTTCATTATTCTTGCCTGGAAAATCCCATGGACAGAGGAGCATAGTCCATGGGATGCAAAAGAGTTAGACACAACTTAGGAACTAAACAACAAGGTTGGTAGGGCCAGATGGGTGGTAACCTTTGAAAATCTAACATAGGTGGTGGTGCATGTTTGTGATGTGGTTAACATTGTCTATAAACTTAGTGGTATTAGGCTGCTTTGAGGAGAGGCAGTGTGGTATAGGGATGGGATCAAAAGAGTGGGCTTTTATGTCAGTCTGGGTGGCTCTAGCACTTACATGTGACCTTGGGTAAGTGAATTATATTCACTCTGTGTGATTAGTTGCCATATCTATAAACCAGGGATTATGACAGATCCTACTTCATAGGGTTATTGTGAAAATTAAGTGACATTCAAGTAAATTCCTTGGTATGGGACCTGGCATTTGGTTCAGTTCAGTTCAGTCGCTCAGTCGTGTCCGACTCTTTGCAACCCCATGAATCGCAGCACGCCAGGCCTCCCTGTCCATCACCAACTCCCGGAGTTCACTCAGACTCACGTCCATCGAGTCAGTGATGCCATCCAGCCATCTCATCCTCTGTCATCCCCTTCTCCTCCTGCCCCCAATCCCTCCCAGCATCACAGTCTTTTTCCAGTGAGTCAACTCTTCAGATGAGGTGGCCAAAGTAATGGAGCTTCAGCTTTAGCATCATTCTTTCCAAAGAAATCCCAGCGTTGATCTCCTTCAGAATGGACTGGTTGGATCTCCTTGCAGTCCAAGGGACTCTCAAGAGTCTTCTCCAACACCACAGTTCAAAATCATCAATTCTTCGGCGCTCAGCCTTCTTCACAGTCCAACTCTCACATCCATACATGACCACAGGAAAAACCATAGCCTTGACTAGATGGACCTTTGTTGGCAAAGTAATGTCTCTGCTTTTGAATATGCTATCTAGGTTGGTCATAACTTTTCTTCTAAGGAGTAAGCGTCTTTTAATTTCATGTTTGCAGTCACCATCTGCAGTGATTTTGGAGCCCCCAAAAATAAAGTCTGACACTGTTTCCCCATCTATTTCCCATGAAGTGATGGGACCGGATGCCATGATCTTAGTTTTCTGAATGTTGAGCTTTAAGCCAACTTTTTCACTCTCCTCTCACTTTGATCAAGAGGCTTTTTAGTTCCTCTTCACTTTCTGGCATTTGGTAATTATTCAGTAAACACTTGCACTATCATATTACTATTTGGAAAGAGAATAAATTGATGTAAGGAGAGTAAGTTTGAACCTATTACAGAAATTTGAAACAAGGGTGAGAACTTGGATCTCTAACTATAAAGCACAAACCTATCATCTTCCTCAGTATATTTCCTAAACTCTCAGTTCCCTCAGTTTCCCCATGTCACTTTTCCCTTCACTACTTTATGAGACTCTGAAAATTTTTCCAGGCCCTGTTTCTTACAGTTTCTGTTGTCTCTGTTCCTAGTCCCAAATGCAGTAGCTTTCTTTATTGCAAACAAGAAATACTCTGTTTGTTATTTCTTTCAGAGTGTGAACTTGGTGGTGGATTGAAGGAATCTGGTGGAAGTCAAGATGTTCTTATGGAAGAATCGACTTTGGATAAAATAATAGAAAGGTATCTAATGAGTAGCGATTGTGACTCTGTGGGAGAATCCTGGAAACATTATGGCAGATTCGAGGATGGTTGTAGCAATAGGGAACATTCACAAGGACAAATCACACAGAAGAAAACTCATGGGAGAGGCAGTAAGGGTGAAGAATTTGACCCAGAAAGGAGTCCCTTTGGAAGTAGCTTCAAACCACCTTCCGATCTAATTAAACATCTGAGAGTCTACTTAAGGAAGAAATCTCGGAGGTACAATGAAGGCAAGAAACCCTTCAGTTTTCATTCAGACCTTGTTCCAAACCGCAAAGAACACAGTGGTGAAAAGCCAAGGAAATGTAACGAAGGCAGAAAAGCTTTAAGTCACTCTTCTTCTCGGACTGAACATCAGAAACATCAGAAAAGCCGTGGGGGGGAGAAGTCTCAGAAGTGTAGTAACTGTGGAGTAGCCTTTACTCAAAGCTCATCCCTCAGTAAGAAAAACTCCTCTACGTGTGAAAAATGTTTGAAAGATTTAGGTCAAGATACATCCATAGATAAAGACGAGGGAACTGAGACTGGAGAAGGAACCCATAAATGCAGCAAATGTGGAAAAGCCTTTGGCTATAGCGCCTCACTCACCAAGCATAGGAGAATTCACACTGGGGAGAAACCCTACATGTGCAATGAGTGTGGAAAAGCCTTCAGTGACAGCTCATCTCTCACACCACACCACCGAACTCACAGTGGAGAGAAGCCCTTCAAGTGTGATGACTGTGGGAAATCTTTTACCCTAAGCGCCCACCTCATTAAACATCAGAGAGTTCACACTGGTGAAAAACCCTATAAATGTAAAGACTGTGGGAGGCCCTTCAGTGACAGTTCATCTCTTATTCAGCATCAGCGAATTCACACTGGAGAAAAACCCTACACATGTAACAACTGTGGAAAATCCTTTAGTCACAGCTCATCCCTTTCCAAACATCAGAGAATTCATACTGGAGAGAAACCCTATAAATGTGGTGAGTGTGGGAAAGCCTTCAGACAGAATTCTTGCCTTACCCGACATCAGAGGATTCACACTGGAGAAAAACCATATTTGTGTAATGATTGTGGGATGACTTTTAGCCATTTTACATCTGTAATTTATCATCAGAGGCTTCATTCGGGAGAAAAACCCTACAAGTGTACCCAGTGTGAGAAAGCCTTCCCTACCCATTCACTCCTCAGCCGTCATCAGAGAATTCACACGGGTGTCAAGCCTTATAAATGTAAGGACTGTGGAAAATCCTTCAGTCAGAGTTCGTCTCTCAATGAACATCATCGGATTCATACTGGAGAGAAACCCTATGAATGTAACTACTGTGGGGCAACCTTTAGCCGGAGCTCAATCCTTGTAGAACACCTGAAAATTCATACTGGAAGGAGGGAGTATGAATGCAATGAGTGCGAGAAAACATTCAAAAGTAATTCTGGCCTCATCAGGCATCGGGGATTTCACTCTGCAGAATAATTCTTGGAAATATAGTAAGGTACGGGATGTGGGTTTACACAGTTCTCCCTCATTAAAAACCTAGGGTGTAAACTACCACTGCATTGATTAGTAGGAAATTTAGTCACAGTGGTCCCTTATTAAAAACCTGGGGTGTATACTGCCACAGCATTGATTAGTAGCTGCAGCTTTGGTGGGCTGGCAGCTAGGAAAAGTATCGTTTTGTCATTTACCCTTCTTTGCAAGGATGTCAACTTTTGGTAGAGAGTGACAAAGCGTTGGTAAAGTCTGTGGAAAGAGGGGAAACTAGCATGTTGAAATAATCCTAAAAGGCCAAATGTGAATATAAAAATCAGGGGAGGGGTACAGGGGACCCACCTTACTAACCTGTTTTTTTTCAGACTTCTTTCTCTCCTAGCTTCCCCTTCTACTGCCATGTAGTGTTACAGAAAGAGGACCTTACTGCAGTCAGGTAACTTGAGTTCTGTCCCAGTTTGCCAACTAACTCACTGTATAACCTTGGATAAATCATTTGACCTTTCTGAATTTTCATTTCTTTACTGGTAAAATGAAGGAGTGGGACTAATTATTTCTAAGGTTTCTTTCACTCCCTCCCTCCCTCTCTTCCTTCTTTTTCTACCTCTGATAACCTCTGAAGCTGTGGTAATAAGTTAAAACATTTTTGATTCATTGGCATTTCCAGTTTCTCTAGTGTAATAGAAAATAACTCATTTAAACTACTGAACTTCTGGCATAGTGAGAATGCAGTATGCTTTTAAAATATTTGATGCTGGAACTGCTCAAAAGCTATGCATGGATCAAGTCAGTAGAGGTCAAACAAGTTTGCCATCAGGAAATGTCTTGATTGGACAAAGCACCCCAACCCCCGTGTTTGCTCTGGATGTTGGCCCTGAGGACTGGGAAATTAAATGGCATATTCCAGGCTGTCTCAGCCGTGAGAGTGTAACTGTCCTAGGAAAACAGACAAGGGACTGGGAGGGGATTGGGAAATGGGTACTGAAAACAGCTATTTTGGATGGATTGTCTTTTGCAAGATAGAGTTCTATTTTTAAAAGTTTGTCTATAGTAAGTACAGTTTCCTGTAATCAGAGTGTAAACATTTTTGTGTGGCAAAGGTCACAAGCTAAGATTGGGCCCTTTGATATGTCTTAGTTGGTCTGCATGGTGTGTGTGTGTGCACATGTGTAAGTAGTTGTCACCATTTAAAAATTAGGAAATTTCATACCAAAAAGAAATTTGTCTTGAAAAGTTACTGGGCTGACAACAATGGACCCATATTTCTGTGGGGTAGTCAACTGGTTTTGGGTATCGGCTGCCACCTTTAGAGGGGGAATCTATTCTTGCAAAGTTCTGTCATTCATCTAACCTGACTTGCCCCCTGTAAGAAGCTGATATTATGATCCCCTACCACCTGGAGATTACCTGTCCTAAAACCTAAAGAGATTTTGTAGTAAAATTCAGGAAAAGAATGTAAAAATGATACAGAATAAATTTTCAATCAAGTTTTCCTTTATGAAATCAGACTTGAAAGGAATAGATGTTAGTGTGTTATTCCTTAAAAATATTAGTGGTGGAATCTGAATGATAATCTTTAACTGTGAAAAAGGAACTGAAAATCCTGGGTCAGTCAGATTTGGGTCTCAAGTTGTAGGATCCTGAAGCAGCCCCAATGACCACATGGTACAGAGTTCCTAAAGTTGAAATTTGAGGCAGCTCTTAAGAACGAAATGGGTAAACTTTCAGGTTATGGAAGTGAAGACATGCTTAATGGTCATCTGAGATTCAGCAATATTTGCTGGGATTTAATGGGTTTAGTTTGCAGTGCTACCTCTGGATAATGGTTTTGGTTTCTTCCTTGTCTCCTTCCCCAGGGTAGCTCAACTATTGCTGAGTGATAAATTGGTCTGTATAGTTACTTCTAAATGGACCAGCCAGAGACATTCTAGACATGGAAGGAATATGGCTTATCAGAGTTATTCACCCCGGTTGAAATTTTTTTGTGAAAAGATGAAAATCCTGATTTCTTTTCTGGAAAGATACAATCTATAGAGAGAATTAAATATGTAAAAATCTTGAGAAGAGGCTTGTTCCAGGATGTTTACTTGTTACTTTCCCCAACATCCGTAAGAGGATGCTTTATATCTGTACCAGTTGGGAGTCTGGAACATAAACCTGTTTTTTGGTTTTTTTTATAGTTTTATTGAGATATAAATTACATATTGTGGAAGTCATTCAAGTGTATAATTCAGTGAGTTTTAACAAATTCAGTGAACTGTACAGTTGGCAACACAGTCTGTTTTTAGAACATTTTAGCACCTTAATAAGATCCCTCACACCCATTTGCAGTAATCCCATTCCCACCCTGATCCCAGGTAACCACTAACCAGTCTACTCTCTGTCTCTGTAGAGTTGCCTTTTCTGAACATTTTATATACATGTAATCGTATGTGGTCTTTTTTAGTTGTTCATTAACTTGTATCTAAGTTCATTCGTGTTATTTTCTAAATTCATGTGTATTGTAGCATATCAGTATTTTAATCCTTTTTATTGTCAAATAATAGCTGATTGGATGGATGTGCCATATTTTGTACATTTCACCAGTTGAAGGACATGTGGGTTGTTTCCCATTTGGGGCTGTGAAAAATAATGCTGCTCTGAACATTAGCATGCAAGTCTTTGTGTGGACATAATGTTTTCACTTTTCTTAGATGCCTGAGTTGCTGGATTATATGGTAAATTTTTGTTTTAACTATTTTAAGAAGTTGCCAAGTTGTTTTCCAAAGTGACTGCATTATTTTAAATTCTGGACTTTAGTGTGTGAGGGTTCTTGATGAGGTTATATCCTCACCAACCCTTGTTAATTGTTCATCTTTTTAAAACATTTTATTATAGCTAATATGGTGATTGAAGTGGTATCTCTTTGGGGCTAATGGTATTGAGGATCTTTTCATATGTTCATTAGCTGTTCATGTACCTTCTTTGGTGAAATATGTTGCCCACTTAAAAAATTAAGTTATTATTAACGTATAGATCTTTTTATTCTACAGTAAGTCCTTTATCTAGTATGAGCTTTCTAAATACCATGTACTAGCCACAGGGCAACCTCCAATCCTCCTGTACAGCTTTTATCAAAAGCTTGGTTTCAGTAATTGCTTATATAAGATTGCCTAAGGATATTTAATCTGGCCTATTATCTAAATACTTAAATTCATTTTGGAGTTATATCAAACAGTCAAAAGGTTTTAAACGTCTTTTGATTCCTTATAGAATTTTTTTTATTAACCTGTGTTATGCTCTTTATCTGTTACCCATTTTACTTTAAAATGAAGAGCTGGCATTTTAAAATGTTTCCTCTTTATGAGTTTCTATTGAAGAAATTTCTTTGTAGTCTCAGGAAAAGACAAGGCTTCTCTTGTCAATGAATTCACTTTTATTTACTTATTTTAGAATTTTTTTGTAATGTGGTAAAATATATATAACATAAAATTGGCCATTTTAACTCTTCTGAGATGTATAATTTAATGGCATTAAATATGTTCATGTTCTTTCTCACGCATCCCCACCATACATCTCTAGAACTTTTCCATCGTCCCTAACTGAAATTCACTCGTTAACCAGTAACTCCTCATTCTCCCCTCCCCCAAGCCCTTGGTAAGTACCATTCTACTTTCTGTCTATGAATTTGACTATTCTAAACCCTTCGTATTGGAGAAGGCAATGGCACCCCACTCCAGTACTCTTGCCTGGAAAATCCCATAGACGGAGGAGCCTGGTAGGCTGCAGTCCATGGGGTCGCCAAGAGTCGGACACGACTGAGCGACTTCACTTTCACTTTTCACTTTCATACATTGGAGAAGGAAATGGCAGCCCACTCCAGTGTTTTTGCTTGGGGAATCCCAGGGACGGGGGAGCCTGGTGGGCTGCCATCTATGGGGTCGCACAGAGTCGGACATGACTGAAGTGACTTAGCAGCAAACACTTCGTATAAAAGAAATCATTCAATACTGTCCTTCCGTGTCTGACTTGTTTCACTTAGCATCTTTTTAAGGTTCATATTATAGCATGTGCCAGAATTTCATTTTTTCATTATTTTAATGCTAAATAGTATTCTTTTGTAAATAGACCACATTGTTTGCTTATGCATTCATCTTTCAGTGGTCATTTAAGGTTATTGCCATCTTTTGGCTGTAATTAACACTGCTATGAACAGTGGTTTGCAAATATTGTTTGAGTCCCTGCATATTGTTTGAGATATGGAATTACTGGATGGTTCATCCATGTCTTAGTGTATGACAGGATTTCCTTCCTTTTTTAAGGATGAGTAATTTTCCATTGTATGTATATGCCACGTTTTATTTATCCATTCATCCCTCAGTACACATTTAAGTTGCTTCTACCTCTTTGACTTGTGAATAATGCTGCAGTGAACATGGGTGTGCAGGTATATCTATTTCCAGCCTTCTCTTTATATACAGAAGCAAGATTGCTAAATCATGATAGTTCTATTTTTAATTATTTAAGGAACTTCCCTGCTGTTTTCTATTGCAGTTGCACCCATTTCACACTCTTAGCAACAGTGCTTAAAGGGTTCCTGTTTATCCACATCCTTGCAACACTTAACTATTTTCTGTATTTTTGATAGTGGCCATCCTGATGGTTGTGAGATGGTATCTTAGAGTTTAGATTTGCATTTCTCTGATGATTGGTGATGTTGAACATCTTCTTATATTCCTGTTAGACATTTGTATGTCTTCTTTAGAGACATGTCTGTTCAAGTCCTTTGCCCATTTTTTAAATGAAAAATTTCATTTCCTGTTCCACTCTTTCATTGTTTTCATTGTTTTCTTTGCTGTGCCGAAGTTTTGTAGGTTGGATACAGTCCATTTGACTGTTCTTGCTTAAATTGCTTGTGCTTTTGGTGTCATATCCGAGAAATCATTGCTAGACCCAGTGTTGTGAAATTTTCCCCCTGTATTTTCTTTTAGGACTTTTATAGTTTCAGATCTTATGTTTAGATCGTTAATCCATTTTGAGTTAATTTTTGTGTGTGGTATAAAATAAGGGTCCATCTTCATCCTTTTGTCTTTAGGTATTTGGTTTTCCAAGCACCATTTGTTTCTACATTGTGTAGTCTTTGTACCCCTGTTGAAAATCATTTGGCCGTAAGTACTAGTGCATTTCTGGGCTCTCTATTCCATTGGTCTGTATGTCTTTATGCCGGTACCATACTGTTTTAGTTACTGGAGCTTTGTCATACACTTTGCAATTAGGACATGTGAAAAAACCTCTAGCATTTTTCTTCTTTCTTAAAATAATTTTGGCTATTTGGGGGTAAAGATTCCATATGAATTTGTGGGTGGTTTCCCTTGTTTCAGTAAAAAATCACTTGGGATAGTATAAATATTTTAACATACTAAGTCTTCAGGCCCATAAATATGAGATGTATTTCCATTTATTTGTGTCAACTGTTCTTTCAGCAGTGTTTTGTAGTTTCCAGTATACAAGTCTTTTACTTCCTTGTTTAAGTTCATTCCGTAGTATTTTATTCTTTTTAATGATAGTGTAAATGGAACTGTTTTCTTAATTTCCTTTCTGGATTTTTCAGTCACTGTATAGAAATGCAACTTATTTGTAAATTTTGGTTTTATATTCTATCACTTTGGCTGTATTTGCTTATTAGTTCTAACAATTTTTGTGTGTGTGTGTTTGTGTGTCTGTGTGATGTTTAGAGTTTTCCACATATAGGATCACGTCATCTGTGAAAAGAGATATTATTTCTTTCTTCCTAAGTTGGATGGTTTTTATTTCTTTATTTTGCTTGATTGCTGTGGCTAGGACTCAATTACTGTGTTGAGAAGAAGTGGCTAAAGTAGGTATCCTTGTCTTACTACTAATGTTAGAGGAACAGGTTTCTCTTTTTTACCATTGAGTACGATGCTAGCTGTGATCTTTTCATTAATGAACTTTATTATATTGAGATAATTTCCTTCTATTCCCTAGTTGAGTAAATTTTCCTTTATTTCTTGCTAGATTTGCTAGATACAAAATCCTCAACGAACTGTGGGTTGTTTTTTTTTTTTTTTTTTCCCTTTATGCACTTTAACTAAATCAACCCACCCACTTCTGGTCTCCAAGGTCTCTGAGAAGAAATCAGATAGTTTCATTGAGGTTCCTTTTTATAAAATAAGTTTTTCTTCTTGCTTCTTTCAGGGTTCTTTGTCTTTGGGTTTTGACAGTTTGATTATAATTTGTCTAGATTTTTGTATTTTTGTGTTTACAAGCATACCTTGGAGATATTGTGGGTTCATTTCCAGACTGCTGTAATAAAGCAAATATTTCCTAAATTGGTTCACAGGAGTTTTTAGTTTCCTGGTGCATATAAAAGTTATGTTTACACTCTACTGTAGCCTATTATTGACAATTATGTGATAACATTATGTCTAAAAAACCAATTGTGTGTGCTCAGTTTAAAAAACACTTTGTTGCTAAAAAATATACATCTGAGCCTTTAGCAGATCATAATCTTTTTGCTGGTGGAGGGTCTTGCCTTGTTTTTAGGTGCTGACTGATCCAGGGTAGTGGTTGTTGAGTTGGGATGGCTGGGGCAATTTCTTAAAATAAGGCAGCATTGAGGTTTGCTGCATCAGTTGACTCTCCTTTTCATGAACAGTTTCTTGGTAGTGCTCAGTCTCAGTGCTGTGTGATAACATTTTACACCACACTAGAGCTTTCAAAACTGGAGTCAGTCCTTTCAAACCTTGCTGCTGCTTTATCAAGTAACTTTATATATAGATGATATTCTAAATTCTTTGTTGTCCTTTTAACGGTCTTCACCAGGAATAGATTCCATCTCAAGAAACCATTTTCTTTACTCATCCAGAAGAAGCAACTCCTCATCCATTAAAGTTTTAAATTGCAGCAATTCTGCCCCATTTTGAGGATCCATCTCTGCTTCTAGTTCTCTTCTGTTTCCACCACATCTGCAGTTCCTCCACTGAAGTTTTGAGCCCCTCATGGTCACTCATGAGGGTTGAAATAAACTTCTTCCACCTGTTGTTCGTGTTGATATTTTGGCTTCGTCCCATGCATCACATGAGGGTTCCCTGGTGGCTCAGATGGTAAAGAATCTGCCTCCAGTGCGGGAGACCTGGGTTTGATCCCTGGGTCAGGATCCCCGGGAGAAGGGAACGGCAACCCACTCCAGTATTCTTACCTGGAAAATTCCATAGACAGAGGATCCTGGAAGGTAGGCTACAGTCCACGGGGATCACAAATTGTTGAACACAACTGAGTGACTAACACTTTCATTTTCATGCATAACAAATGTTCTTAGTGGCATCTAGAATAGTGAATCCTTTCCAGAAGGTTTCAGTTGACTGTACCTGGATCCATCAGAAACACCCATCTCCCATCAAGTCATCTTCTGTTAATTCCTCTGGTGTGGTGTCTACTAGCTCTTAAATTTTCCCAAGATTGTATCTTGAAACCTTTCACCCCCCCACCTTTTTGCCATAACCCCAGTCTCTTTCATCATTTCCTTGGTTGGCTCTGTCGTAAGTTCTATGAGGTCATGTACATCTGGACAGCAGTTTGCTCCTGCAGGAATTTATTGTTTTCGGCTTGATGGCTTTCATAGCTTTATCTTTAACAATGATGGCATCTTCAGTGGTGTAATCCTTCCAGACTGTCCTGATGCCCTCTCAGTCTAGGTTCTCTTCCATATTGCCAAAATTCCTTTCCATAGAGTACCATGTGGAATGAGCCTTAAAGATCCATATGACACCCTGCTCCAAGGGCTGAATTAGAGATGTTGTTTTGAGGGCAGGTAAACCACTTTGACTTTTCCGTTGTTGAACTCGTGGGGATCTGGGTGGCCAGAGACATTGTGCAGTATTAAAAAGAATTTTAAATCGCAGTCCTTTATTGAAAGAGTTTTTCCTGACTTGAGGAATAAAGCACCAATGTAACCAGTCCAGAAAAAGCATTCTTATTACAGCTGGTGTTTATCTTTTTCCTTCAAGACTTGGTGTTAGCAGCTTCATAGTTAAGGGCAGACTGATCATAAGCTTGACTGCATTTACATAGACAGGAGAGTTGGCCTTCTATTCCTGCCTTAAATCCTGGTGCTTGCTTCTTTTCCTTACCAAAGTGTCCTTTGTGGCATTTTTTTTTTTTTTCCAGAATAGGACACTAACTCCTGCATTAAAAAGCCTGTTTAGGCAGATACACTTTCTCAGTGATTTTTCTTAGTGGCATCTGGGAAGGTCTGCTGCCTCTTGGTTGGCAGAAGCTGTTTCTCCTGTTATCTTGGCTTTTTTTTTTAGGCCAAATCACTTTCTAAAGTTCTCAAACCATACTTTGCTGGCTTTAAACTCTCCACCTTTAGATCCTTTACCTTGCTTTGCTCTAAGTTGTCACATAATGACTTTGCCTTTTCTTGAATCATATTAGAGTCTATAGCTGTGTCTTACTTAGAGCAAGCTTGCATCTACATAAAAGCTGCATTTAAAGAATAAAATGGTATATAGTTTTAATTAATTTTTTAAACTTTATTTAGGTTGTGTTTGGTCTTAGTTGTAGCACATGGACTCTTTGTTATGATATGTGGAATCTTAGTTCCCTGACTAAGGATTAAATCCAGGCCCCCTGTATTGGGAGCATGAAGTCTTCACCACTGGAGCACCAGGGAAGTCCCTTTTTTAAGATTAGTTTTTGTTGGAGTATAGTTGCTTTACACTGTTGTGTTAGTTTCTAAAAGGTACGTATTTTGCAAAAAGAGCGAGGTTGAGCTAATATGGCTGTGGTTTGAGAAAGATTAAAACAGATCCAGGAACACTCATTATAGGCTGTTATAGCCTAACCCAATAGATAACATCCATAGGCTTTTAGACACAGTTGGCAGTGATATTTGGAATTCAAAAGAAATTGGTTACAGGTAAGACCAAAAGATCTTGGGCATCAGACTATTTGTTTTTCCTATACATACACATCTATGATAAAGTTTAGGTACAACAAAATAATAAAAGGGGTTATTACACTGTAATAAAAATTTTGTGAATGTGGCTTCTCTCACAAAATGTCTTGTAATACTGTACTCATTCTTTTTATCATGATGATGATGTTCTGACCATGTGGCTCACAGGCTCGGGTTTTGTGGTGATGAGATTAGTTTCCGGGTTGTCTCTGGCCAATCATTCTGACTCAGGGTTCTTCTGGGGGTGTGCGCATCACTCAGCCAAAATGAATTCCAGCACGAAGGATTCTGGGAGGTTGGGAGGACATTTGGACTGGCGTCTCCTGTCTCCTTTTGACCTTTACTGAATTTTTCTGCTTGGTGGTAGCTTGTTAGTATCTTCGTCTTTACCAGGACCTCCTGTTGTAAAACAGTTCATCCAGATGGTTACTGTGGTACCAGGGTGGGTAGTTTTGATTAGTGGTTCCTCTAACAAAAATGATAAAATGCCTCCTATGTAATGTAGTGTAATGAAGGACATAGGCAATGTGACAAAGCATTTAGGCTGCTATTAACCTTTGGACACTGTCAGAAGAAGGGTCATCTGCTTTGGATGTTCTTGGATCATTGAACTATGACAGTGTTGTGTGGTGGATGTCAGGAGCAGAAGGTATTGATGGTTGGGGATCTCCAGCAGGGCACAGCAAGATGATGTGAGATTTCATCATGCTATTGAGAATAGCATGCAATTTTAAAACTTATGAATTGCTTATTTCTGGAATTTTACACTTAATTTTTGGGCTGTAGTTGACAGTTATTAAACTGCACAAAGCAAAACCATGGGTAAGTGGCGTGAGTACTAAAGTGTAGGTAGCTCTGGAAATCAATTTCTCCCCTTCCTCAGAATTTTTTAAATTGTTTTAGGGTATTTCTGTGCTAGGGATCAGTCTGTGGTGAAAGCCTCAACTTTTCTCAGGTCTTTTCTGAGCCCATCTTTTCCTGGGCAGAGGCAGTGGCTTTCCAAATTCTCACATACAGGCTTTTTGTTTCCTTTTTGTTGTTAGTCGCTAAGTCATGTCTGATTCTTTGTGACCCCATGAGCTGCGGCAGAAAGTGAAGAGGAACTAAAAAGCCTCTTGATGAAAGTGGAGAGTGAAAAAGTTGGCTTAAAGCTCAACATTCAGAAAACGAAGATCATGGCATCCGGTCCCATCACTTCATGGGAAATAGATGAGGAAACAGTGGAAACAATGTCAGACTTTATTTTTGGGGGCTCCAAAATCACTGCAGATGGTGATTGCAGCCATGAAATTAAAAGACGCTTACTCCTTGGAAGAAAAGTTATGACCAACCTAGATAGCATATTGAAGAGCAGAGACGTTACTTTGCCAACGAAGGTCATTCTGGTCAAGGCTATGGTTTTTCCTGTGGTCATGTATGGATGTGAGAGTTGGACTGTGAAGAAAGGTGAGCGCCAAAGAACTGATGCTTTTGAACTGTGGTGTTGGGACTCTTGAGAGTCCCTTGGACTGCAAGGAGATCCAACCAGTCCATTCTGAAGGAGATCAGCCCTGGGATTTCTTTGGAAGGAATGATGCTGAAGCTGAAACTCCATTACTTTGGCCACCTCATGCAAAGAGTTGACTCACTGGAGAAGACTTTGATGCTGGGAGGGATTGGGGGCAGGAGGAGAAGGGGACGACCGAGGATGAGATGGCTGGCTGGCATCACCGACTAGATGGACCTGAGTTTGAGTGAACTCCGGGAGTTGGTGATGGACAGGGAGGCCTAGTGTGCTGTGATTCATGGGGTCTCAAAGAGTTGGACACTACTGAGCAACTGAACTGAGCTGAACTGCAGCACACCAGGCTCCGCTCTCCTCCCTGAGTTTGCTCAAATTCATGTCCATTGTGTCAGTGATGCCATCCAACTGTCATCCTCTGCTGCCCTGTTCTCTTTTTGCCTAGCATCAGGGTCTTTTCCAGTGAGTCAGCTCTTCGCATTAGGTGGCCATAGTATCGGAGCTTCAGCATCAGTCCCAAAACCGGGTGTTTTGTTGTCCATTTAAATCCCCTGGGAATCACTTTAAGGCAGTGGGGTGGGGGTGGAAGAATGGCCATTCACCTATGTATCTTATCTTTCTTTATGATCAGAAGCAATCATCCACAATCAGGACCTCAGACTCGTATTTGGAGGAAAAGGTCTTTATTGCCCATCTTGGTTCCAGCAAGTCCAAGTAGGAATGTTTGGGCTGGCTGATTGTGGGGTGGTAGCTGCTACTGAAAGGCTGAAATACTCTGCTATTAGTTTCGGTTTACCAGTTAAGGTTTCCTCTGGACATTGAAATCCTTCAAACAGAGCCTTGCATTCCAGAGTAGCTCACTTTATGTACTTCTGTCAGTGCAGTTGTCTAGATAGAGATGGATTCCTGGCACTTCTTACTGCTCCATCTTCCCTGACATCACTCCCTCCATGTCTTTGATTTTTATCCTGCTCTCTGAAAGTTGTCAACTTTTATCTTCCAACTCTACTACTAAATGTTTTGAGTGTTTTGTTTCTGTTGTCATTTTTATGTTTCCAAGTACATTTTTGACTCTGCTTATTTTTTTTTTAATCATACTCTGTTTCATATGTGAAATACTCACTTCTCTGAGGATGCTAATATGGTATCTTAGTGTTACTCAGCTCCCTGCATTATCTTTCCTCTGAGTAATTTTTGTCTGTTTTTCTCTTTCACCTTAGAGGCTTTCCTCAAATCTCTGGTTATCTTTTGTCTATTCATATTTAAGAACAGGGCCCTAAAAAGCCACAGGGAAGGTGTTTCAGTTCCTGCAGCACACTGTCCACTAATTATAGAATGTGAGCCTCATAATAATACCAGATTTTTTTCAGGCAAGGCTTTATTGGGGCTCCTGTTGCTGCAGGGGTGTTTGAGAACAAACAACAGGTTCCCTTGCTTGCTCGCTCCCCTGAGGAGGTAAGCTTCTTATATGGGGTGAGGGTAGGGGTGTCCAGGGGTCAGGCCAGAGGGGTGGGTTATGTGGTTTCCCAACCCCTTAGGTAGTGTTATGTGCAGAGGGCATGCATAGCATGCTGCTTTTGCTCTAGGCTCTTCAGAAGTGGCAGATGGCTCTTTTGATCTCTTTGTATCTTTTGTCCAAAATTTGCCCTAACTGCACACTTCAGATTTTGTAGTAGCCACTTTAAAAAGGTAGGAGAAGACAGGTGAATAATATATTTTGTTTCACGCAGTATATCCATAATCTTATATTAACATATAGTCAGTATAAAAAATTATTGGTGAGCTGTTCTATATTATTTTTTGTGCTGTGTCCAAAACCCATGTGTTACAGTTGTAGCATATCTTAATTCATACTCTATCCATATTAATAAAACTTAGAGATGAAAAGTAGATGCACATAGTTCTTCCAAATGTTCTTTGTTATTAGTCTAGATATACCTAAAGTTTTTAAGTGTTAGAAAATTATTTTCCTTCGATATTTGCATCCACATTGACAAGATTCATCATCTTTTATTAGAATTGATGTGGTTTTGAATAAAAGGGTATCAATTTCAAAGCAGTATCTGTTTAAATCAACTCTTCTGTCAATTCTGTTATTAACATCACATTCAATTAAGTATTACATAACTGGAAACAAAATTAAATTTATCAGTATCAACCATTCTTCACATTTTTCTTACGTTTTGCAGCCAAATTATACAGTGCTGTTGATTACTTTGAAAATCTGCAGGTTGACTCATACTAGAAAAGTGTGTAAAGTCATTATTTTTTGTTTATATTATGAAATGTTTCAATTTTAACTAATTTTTCTCATCCAAGTAGGTCACAAGTTTTTCCCATTCTAAGGAGCTTGAAATTTAGCTCATTCATATTTAGTGTGATCCTGCCACTTTTTGTCTTTGATTATTGAATATTTTGCAAGCATTCCTTTTCATTCAAGAAGATGTTAAATTGAAATTCCCAGTAGAGGAATTTTTGTGAAATTCTTTTATAACTCAACCAAGGAACATTGGTAAAGAACACAAAATCATTAAAACATTATTTTCAACATTTTCATAAACTAGCAGTGATTACATCATTTCACATATGTACTGAAGAATTTTAACATCTATTCATGACTCCCAAAGTCTGCTTTGGAAAACTGAACAGATATTTTCAGTAGCTATCATATAGTGAAACAAAGCAGTGAGTGGAAATACTATTCTCTTGCTTTAGAATTCCAATATATTTATCTTTGGACCTAACATAATTTCAGTCTTGTCTTTATGAAAGAAACTAATTTTTCTGTCTCTTGCTGAAATTTTTCTTTGTCAGGTTTAAAATGTCAAAAAACACGTCATGAGTTTGAGTTTTTAGGCAATGAATTGACATTTCTTTGTAAATTTGGATGATGAGACAGAATGTACTCAAAGTTTTCAATTGGCAGTGTCTTATATTACACACCTAAAGCTAAGTACTTGAAAGTTTTCTAATTTTGAACCAATTGATCTTTGATATTATGAGAAGCTTCTTGTATTCTAGGAGCAAAATTAATTAAAGGGTTAGTTAAAAATGTCAATTTTTACGTGTCCTTTTAAGTCTTCCTCATAATTTTCTAGTTAGATTACCATAACTAAAATGGTAATTTCTTCTGTCTTCTCTCCATCTGAGATTTGTGTGTGTGCACACGCATGTGCACAAGTATTCAAACCGTTTTATAGTTGGCCAAGCATAAGCTCAAAATCCTGTTAAAAATTGTTTTATTGTTTTGATGGTAATGTAATTTTTGTTTCATAAGACTTCATGGATTTTTCTTTTACTATTAGGAAAATACTTTTTACTAGAGCGTTGCTTAAAAAATGGCATAAAATTAGCTGCTGTCGTATGTAGTATCTACTGTATTGAACACTTGTGTACAACCAACAGCCTTCTCATTTTGCTGTGCCTGCAGTGAGTTGCAGTTGCTGCTCCTCATTGAATGTGCGCTGTACCTTCTTGCACTCTGGTTTTCTTTGCTGTACTAGTTGTGGTACTAGCTTCTGTATTGCACTGAATTCTGCCTCAGTAATATGCCTTCATTAAAATTAAATATTTTTCCATGTTTTTTAATCTAGGAAATAATTTTAATATATTGCAATGAAAATAATAACTATCTCAGTGTATGACTATGGTTTACATATAGGTGTCGCTGTAACTTGTGCTGTATGCATAGGTGTTCTCTCACTTGTACTATCTGCATAAAATATCCAAGTAAACACTTTCGTGATATTACTTCAGTGCATAGAAAAAAATCATCTGTACTGAGTCAAGTCTGTTGATATTAGATTGGTGGAGTGTTTATCTGTGATACTAGAAATTATGCACGTTCCTATACAAACGTTACAGTACAACAGCAATGTCCTATGCTGTGCAACAGTCGAAGTGAATTGTAGTTCTACCAAAATAATAAAGTTGTGTTTAATGGAAAAATATTCACTCTGCCTCTGTTTTTTAAACCTTGAAATATGGCACTGTGCATATTTCAGGAACACAGTGGCCTCCAGTGGCTACCACCCTGAATAGTACAGAGTTGGAGAATGCAGTGCTTACGATGCAGAGCCCAACAGATCAGAGTGATGTAACTCAGTAAAAGTTTATTTCCCAGTCGGGCCTCAACAGTTTCTTTCCAACATTTGCTAGTTAATGCCATCTGGAACATACAGCCTCCAAGGTCTCAGAGGTAAGGAAAGCAAGACCTGGAACATGATACAAAGTTTTCAAACACTGGCCTGAACAGAGCTTAGAACCATGGGTCCCAGTTTGGTGCCAAGGTGTCCCCAGAGCACTGTAGAGAATTCATAAGGGCTGCCTGAAAGTAAAAGTGTTAGTCACTCAGTTGTGTCCAATTCTTTGTGACCCCATGGACTGTCACCCACCAAGCTCCTCTGTGAGATTTCCCATATAAGAATACTGGAGTTGGTTGCCATTCCCTTCTCCAGGGGGATCTTCCCAACCCAGGGATTGAACCTAGGTCTCCTGTACTGCAGGCAGATTCTTAACCATCTGAGCCATCAGGGAAGCCCAGGATATTTTAAATTTTAGGGAAATGTGTGTGTATACACATACATACACACATACACACATATACTTGACATCAGGTTTCTGATCTAGTATCATCAGTCTGTCATAACAATAAAAACATTGAGCATAAAAAACCAAAAAACCCTTTGAGATGCAACAGAGACCTCAGGTCATGGGGTAAACTGCTACCCCAAGTTGGGAGAGTCAGATACCGAGTCACAAACTACTGGGATCAAAGCCCTAAAGTAAAACCCTCCACAGGACCCAGAGTGGGCTCAGGGACCTTCACCTAGAGGGGGCATGTTTGCTGGAGGCTCTGTATAGACAAGTTGGAGACGTAAAAACATGAGGGGGCACCCGGTATTAGGGGTGACACCTCTCATATATATGTTTTATTTATCCCATGTGGGAAGACACAAAAAGGCAGAACTTTTTAAATTGTATTTGTAAATATTGAATAATTTCATTAGATTCAGAATTCAGAAAGTTCCAAAGGGCATATATTATAGTTTCTCTCTTATTCCCATCCTTTAAGCACACCTCACTTGTCTTCCTGGGGATGAACCATATAATCGTATTTATTACCTCTCACCAGAGGTTTTATACATCCACAAACACACACACACTTTTTTCTCTTGTTTTTTCGTTGTACTACAATTTAATCCCTCCTCTATTTGGTGGCGGAATCGGTTAACAGAATTGACATTTTCCTGATAACCGTCGAGTCCAAGAACTAGGTAACCTTTCCATGTTCAGTCTTTTGTGTTCCTCAGTGATGTTTTAAAACTTTGATCAGAATAATCTCACATTTTCGTAGGCTTATAAAGATTCCTATGTGTTACTGTTTTTGTAGCTGCTGTGAGTGATAGATTCCTTTCTTGGTCTGTCATGTTAGACCCACCTGTGGAGGACCAGTGGAAGCTGCCCTGAGACCCTTGTGCATCAGCAATGATTATTTCTCCTTGTGTAACCATCAGCCATAGCAGTAGTAATCTTGACTTCCAATTCACAAATTTCTGCAGGGAGGTACTATTGAGTACCTAGTATGCCACGCATTATGCAGGTGGTCTAAATAAATGTATGATATGTATGTGACGCAGACACTTTTGTCTGCACTTCACAGATGAAAAATCAGAAGTTTATGGTTACGAAAGCAGGAAACTTCTGGACTCCAAAGCCATTATTTTCTATCATACTCCAGAAGGAACTACAGCAGGCAGTTAAGTTCAACTGGCCATTGTTCAGTATGCAAATTTCATTCTCTGTTGCTAATTATATACCACTTCAATGTATTTTATTAGGTAGATAAATCACATTACAATTACTGATTTTTAGATCATGAAAACAACACAGATTTTACTAAATGATTAAAAAGAAGCTAATCATCCAAATGATTTCTAGATTCCACTAGTCACTTTTGTTCATGCATTATGAAGTTAGTATATATTTAACTAAATGATTAAAAAGAAACCAATCATCTAGGTGATTTCTGGATTCTATGTGTCATTTTTGTTCATGCTTTCACTATTGCCTTCCCCAGATTCTCTCCTTTTAGCAGTCCCATAAATGCAGCTGGCATGTTTTCAAATCCTTCAGTGATGTGTTCATGGTACTGGAGTTTACCCTGTATCAAAACAATAACATATAAATAGATTAGTTTCATATTCTAAATGATACACTCTTCTCATCCTAGCACCAAATTAATGAGTACATCACAGGAAACTTGGAACTAGGAAGAGGAGAGCCTGTCCTCTTTGAATTTACAGTCATTTGGGGGGGCATGATCCACATACATAGTGTATATAACAGATTATGCATAATAGCTTATAAGAGGCATCAGGTCACAGTAAATAGAAAAAAGTCACAAGGAAGCAGTTAACCAATTTCTAGGTAAATTGAACAGAAAAGTTTAATAATGATCTCAGAAGAGGTGGAAGCAGGAGTAGGGGACACCCTTCCAGGGTATCATCTATGTTCGTCACTCCAGTACCCAATGCTGTAGCATCTTTACCACTGTCTGACCCCTGAAGACACAGAACCTGTTCAGGAAATGCGAATACCATGACAGTCTAATAAGCTGTCTTTCCTTCAAGCCAAGATTTGTTCAGTACGTGTTCAACATTCATTTAGCAGTGTGGGAGTGAAGAGTTCATTTAGTGAAGAAGGATTTTCATTTATCCTTCTGTAAGGCACAGTCTCCTAAATGGACCTAACTCACATTTTCACATTTTAAGGGGGTCTTATATGGGGACCTAAGTTACCTGATAACATTTTCCCCTGATGTATCCCAGTGATGGTTTAGCATCCTTTATGGATTTATGGAATAACTTATTTGCTTGAGGTCCTTCAATTAGTATGTAGGCAAGCTGGGATTTGAATCCCTAACTAGAAAACCCTAGCTCATTCATGTACTTGAGGACCAAAGAACCTGGAAAGGGTCAAAAGCTATAATCAGACATTTAGAGGTTAAAAGTAGAGGATGAGGGACTTCCTTAGTGGTCCAGTGGTTAAGACTCCACATTTCCAATGCAGGGGGCATGGGTAAAATCCCTGGTCAAGTAACAAGATCCCACATGCCATGAGGTGCAGCCATAAGACAAAAAAGCAGAGGATGAACACTAATATAAAATGTTAATGATATGGGAAATTAGGATATAGAATACAGGGTATATGGAAAGTCTCTGTACTCTCTTTGGAATTTTTCTTTATAACTATTCTAACGTAAAGGATAGTTTACTATTCTGTATTACTACTGTAACACAAAAGGGGGGAAGGAGAAGAAAAATAAGTAGATGAGAGAGAATGACAATTCGCTAGTTACTTAGAACAAAATTAGAAGTAGGTTCACTCCATTAGAAAAAAGTGTTAGGGACACTGGCACAGTGGTGTCTGTTGTTAGCTGTGATCATATTTGATTTCACCAACAGAGACAAAGAGGCTACACACTGGGAACTCTAAAAGCATCGTTCTCTTCCCAGCTCCCTGTAAAGAGCCCAGCCCAGCACTCCAAGAGTGTTAGACTGAGAGAGATGCCAAGCTCCAGGGGCTGCCAGAGGAGCAGTCTATTTCTTTAATTTGGAGACAGTCATAAAGCCAGAAGTTAGAAAATGTGGGACCACTTTTCTCCTTGGAAATGAAAATAATGCACCTTGGTATTCAGATTTCTGTTGACTAAAGCTCCACGTGGTGTAAGGTGGGGAATGATCACCACATAGGACAATGGGGCTGGCTTCCTCCTCTGGATCTATGAGGTGTGACTGTGAGAAGACTGCATTCTAGGACCTGGAAGAGCTGTGGCCCAAATACATGCCCCTGCAATGCTCATTCACTCAATAGTATTCATCTAGTGCCTATATTGATTCAGAATATTCTAGGTGCTGGGGATACATCAGAAATCAGAATGTATGAACACTGATGCCCTCATGGAGGTTACATTCTCATGGAAGGGAGATGGGCAATAGATATAATAAATGAGTTATAGTATATATTATGTCAAAAGATGATAATTGCTATGGATCAAAGTAAGATAAGGAGGATCAATGAGTGAAGGTGGATTGGAATTTAAAAATAGGGTCATTTTCAAAGCTGTCTCGTTCAGAAGACAGTTTTCAGCAAAAACTTGAAGGTGCGTGTGAGAGAGAATTGAATAAGCAATTACAGAGATGTGGAGGAGTGTGGGATGAACAAAAAGAAATGAAATTAGAGAGCTAATAGAGACCAGACAGTATCCAGCCTTGCAGGGTTTATTCTAAGAGAAATGGAGAGCTTTGTAGGGTTTTGAACATAAGAATGATTTGCTGTGAAGCTCACTCTGGCTGCTCTGTTGGGAATTGCCTGCAAGGTGAAAAAGTGAAAAAGCTGAATAGAGGCCACCGCAACATCTGGGCTAGACAAGATAGTGACCTAGAAGGATGGTGGGAGTGGAGGAGAGGGAACTGGGCAGATTCTGAATGTATTTCCAAACTCAGGACACCAGAATTTCCTGACAGATTAGACATGTGTATGAGAGAAAGAAAGGAGTCAAAGATGATTTCAAGGTTTTCGAATTGAGCAACGGAAAGGATCACCATAACTAAGATGGTGAAGTCTGTACATAGAAAGAAAGTTTGGCAGGAAAAATCAAGACCTATTTGGTTTTTAATACATTAAGACAGAGATGAAGAAGTGCGCTACACATCCAAGTGCAGCTATTGAATGGTCCAGAAATCAGAGAAGAGATCTTGACTGGAGACAGATAGTTGGGAGCGATCAGCATTTTGGTGATGTTTAAAGCCAAGAGCCTGGATGAGATAACTAAGAGCTGAAGAGAGTGTGGATAGAGGTGAAAAGAGGCCCAGGGACCATGTATTGGAGAGCTCTGTTATTAATTTAGAGAGAAGAAAAGAAGCTAATAGAGGAGTCTGAGAAGGACCAATACAGTGAGGAAAACCAAGAGCCGAGGGAAGCAAGGAGAGAGAGTGATGCCCTCTGTCACCACTCCCTACAGCCAAGTGATGCTAAGAACTGACCACGGGAGTTTACATGTGAGGGGCATTGGCAACCTTGACAAAAGCAGTGCTGGTGGGATGGCAACAGTGCAAAACCCAACAGGCATGTTTAAGAAAGAGTGAAGAGGGACCTCCCTGGAGGACCAATGGTTAAGACGTCGCCTGCCAGTGCAAGCGATGCTGGTTTGATCCCTGGTTGGGGAGTTAAGATTCCACATGGCTCTCAGCCAAAAAAAACAAAAAACAAAAAAACCCAGTATATTAAAAAAGAAAAAGCACTATTGTAACAAATTCAATAAAGACTTTAAAAACAGCCCACATCAAAAAAAAAAAAAAATTTTTTTTAATGGAGAGGAACTAGAGACAGTGAGTGCAAACAAGACTTCCAGGTGTTTCGTTATAAAAGGGGGAGAGTGCAATGAACCCATATTCACAGTGGAAGTGAAATCTGAAACCCCCACAGGGAAGGGCATCTGGTGTCACAGTGGCTCCGGGGCCCCTCACCTCTGAGACCCACTTCAGCAAGTCTCTCAGAGCCTTCTGGCGGACTTCTCCTTGCCAGCGGTAGACGTTGAAGCCTTGCAAGTGGAGTTCCTTAATGATGATGCTTTCCGGGGATGGGCCTGTGAAGAGGAGGGCACGTTTGAGCCGCAGGATGCAGGGAGGTGGCCATGATGAAAATGCGCATGGTACAAGGCATGTCAGCATTCCCCTAGTGCTCTCCTGCCCGTGTCCTCCACTCTTCCCGAACTACAGGGCTGCCCCCAAATCAACATGCACTCTGTGCAGGCAGAGTAACTACCCCAAGACGTCCATGTCCTAGTTCCCAGAGCCTTTACTATGTGACCTTACATGGCAAAAGGGACTCTGCAGACAGGACCAAGTGAAGAATCTTTAGATGGCGAAATTATTCTGTATTACATAGGTGGGCTCACATGAGAGTCCTTGTAAGGAAGAAAGGCATACAGGAAAATTAGAATCGAGAAAAAAAATATGTGATGATGGAAGCAGGGATCATAGAGACGGAGGGAGATTTGAAGAATCAGTGCTGCTGGCTTTGAAGATGGAAGAAGGGACCATGAGCTAAGAGATGCAGGTGGCCTCGAGAACTTAAAAAGGCAAGGAATCTGAGCCTTCAGAAGGAAAGTAGCCCTGCTAACCCATTTTGAGCTCTAGAACTGTAAGAATAAATTTGTGTTGTTTCAAGTCATTAAGTTTGTGGTAATAGACAGGACTGAGCACAACTCACAGCTGGAAGACTCGCCCCAGCTGTATTTCTCTTGGGTTAAGGAGTGGAATCCTCATCTCCTCATCTTGGAAGAGGATGAAATACTATTCCTGGGATTGTCCACGCTACTGGGGATGTCGTTTCTTTATTGTGAGCAGAAAACAAATATGGCATGAAAGCTGGTGGAAACAATTACTTGTCTCTGAGCTCCCCTAATAGTGAAACGTGTTAGAGTTCCTAGAGATCACCGGCAGGCAGAATGTCACCTGCTTAAAGTGGAATGGACAACACCAGCTGACATCTCACAACCTGTCTGAGCAGCTGAATTTCAAAAAGGCTAGATCAAGTTACTGTATCCAAAATATTTGCCTGTGGTCAGGAAAATGCACCGTGGAGCTCTGCTCAATTGGCAGGAGAAGGATTCCCCAGGATTCTAGCTTAGCATCAATTAGAAAAATATGGAGGAAAAAAAGTCCCTAATAAGATTCCCCAGTGCACTTGGAGTGTCCTCTTTGACCTTTCACAACCCAACAGGGAATCTACGAGTGATCCTTCCTCAGCCCCTTCGACTCCTACCCACCTGTCTCAGTGCAGCTGAGGTGCTAACTAGCACAGCTAGATTCTTCCTCATGAGTAAAGCCCATCATAGAAAGAATAACCCATTTATTTATGGTTGTCAGGATCCTAAAGGTGATCTGGATGATTCCTTTTTGTTTTTCTCCTCCTCTTTTTTTTTTTTTTTTTTTTTTTGTGACCAGGTAAATCTGTAATCTCTTCAACAGCACAAAATCCTTGTAGCAGAAAGGGGTTCTGTATGAGGAATTCAGAAGATCAGCCTTTGTTTTGAGGCTGTCACTAATGCTTCCCTTGTGGCTCAGCTGGTAAAGAATCCACCTGCAATGCGGGAGCCCTGGGTTTGATCCCTGGGTTGGAAAGATCCCCTGGAGAAGGGAACAGGTACCCACTCCAGTATTCTGGCCTGGAGAATTCCATGGACTCTGTAGTCCATGGGGTCACAACTGTTGGGACCGGACCTGAGCCATGACAGGCTCAACAGGCCACACTAGGCCTAAGCCTCAGGTTCTTGTAAGCATGAGTCATAATTCTAGGAAGCCCCACCAAGGTCCCTGATGACACCAAGGTCCCCGATGACGCCAAGGTTAAGTCAATCACCACGATGACCCAAGGTTGAGTCAATCACCACACGCCAACTACACTATTGCTGAGACAAAAGACCGCTTGTATATAAGCAGCTCTGATTCAGAGCTCGGACTCTCGTCAAGACTCCACTGCGCTGGATGAGACTTGAGCCCTAGCTCGAGCTAGCAATAAACCCCTTTATGCTTTTGCATTGCTGTGGAGGTCTTATTCTCTCAGTTTTGGGGACTCGGACACTGGGCATAACATTTGGGGGCTCGTCCGGGATTCCTTTTAACTGAGGGGAATAACACCCTCCCGGCAGAAGGGGTTCCTTAGCCTGAAAGAGGTCGACCTAGCCGGCATAAGGCCGAGGCCCAGCATCGTGCTGGGAAGGCAGCTGGCTCTGTGGACACCTTGTTGGTAAGATAACCTCAAGGGAAAGGAAGTTTCGGGGGGGGGGGGGTGCCCAAGAAAACCTAGTGCTGTGTTCTCGGCCGATGTGTATTTGTCCCCTGTGTTCTTCTCTGTAATCATGGGGCAAGCAACTTCTACTCCTTTGTCCCTTATGACTGACCACTTTTCTGATTTTAAGTCTAGAGCACGAAATCTATCGGTGTTAATAAAAAAAAACAAACATGATTTTTTGTTCCACCGAGTGGCTTGCCTTTAATGTCAGCTGGCCGCGAGAGGGAACCTTCAGCCTGCCAATTATTCAAGCAGTTAGAGAGAAAGTGCTCGCTCCTGGCCCGTCTGGACACCCAGACCAAACTCCCTATATTTCGGTCTGACAGGATTTAGTAGAAAATCCACCGGCCTAGCTTAGACCTTTTATTCCCCAGCCCTTTACTTCCCCTTCCCCCACTTCGTCCATCCCACAGGTACTTGTTATGGAAACATCCAAAGAAGAAAAACACAAAAGAGCGCAACAGCCGGGTGAAGCTGGTATTCCAGGAATCCTCCACCTAATTGACCTAGAAACTGATCTCTCCCCACCCCGCTGTGCGCATCTGCCTTTGCCCCCTCAGGTACCTCAGATTTCGTCTGGAGGAACACGAAGGGATACCGAACCTTCGGCCCCAACCCAGGAAGGGGGCCCTGCCCAGGGAACTCGAGGAAGAACTAGGGGAGTCCCCAATATGGCGGACGAAAATAACCCGGAAGCCCCCACCTCCACGGTCTGGGCATTTCCTGTTCAGGCGGGGCCAGCCCGCCCAGACGGGGAACGAACGTACCAATACTGGCCCTTTTCCACTAGTGATTTATATAATTGGGAAACTCAAACCCCTTCATTCTCGGAAAAGCCTCAGGGCCTCATTGACCTTTTAGAATCCATTCTTTTCACCCATAACCCCACTTGGGATGATTGTCAGCAGCTATTACAAGTGCTTTTCACCACAGAGGAACGCGAACAGATATTGTCAGAAGCATGGAAAAATGTCCCAGGGGTAGATGGGAGACCTACAACGCAACCTAATCTGATTGATGAGGGATTCCCCCTGACGCGCGGCCCCGATGGGACTTCGAGCGCGCTGAAGGTAGGGAGCGTCTCTGAGTGTACCGCCAGACTCTTATGGCTTATCTCCGAGCAGCCGCCAGAAAACCAACAAATTTGGCTAAGGTAAATCTGGTTAGACAGGAGCCAAATGAGAGCCCGGCAGCCTTCCTTGAGAGATTAATGGAAGCTTTTAGGCAGTATACCCCCATGGACCCACAGGCCGATGAGTCACGTGCGGCAGTTATGCTAGCATTTGTGAATCAGGCAGCCCCGGATATCAGGAAAAAACTGCAGAAAATAGAGAGGTTAGGGGAACAATCCATACAAGACCTGGTGAGGGCAGCAGAGAGGGTTTTTAACCATAGGGAAACTCCAGAAGAAAGAAAAGAACGTGTTAGATGGAAAGAGAGAGTTCAGGGCTGAGGAAAACCACAGGAATCAGAAAGAATTAGCCCAGATATTCTTTGCAGGGATGAGACAGGGAGCTAATTCTCAGGGAACTAGTAAAGTCAGGCCGAGAGACGAAGGAAAGCAAGTTGGACAGAGCCTAAGAAAGGACCAATGTGCATATTGTCAGGAGCGAGGACACTGGAGAAGAGAGTGCCCTAAAAGAAAACCGGGGGAAAAGCCCACCAGGGAAAAAGCACCTTCCCCAGGGGCCCATGTCTTATATGCAGGAGATGATAACGATTAAGGGGGTCAGGGCTCAGCCCCCCTCCCCAAGTCCTGGGTAACTATACATGTGGAGGGGAAACTGGTTGGCTTCATGGTGGACATGGGGGCCCAATACTCAGTCCTTACTCCTCGTCAAGTGAGAGAATTTCTTGGGACTGTTGGGTATTGCAGGCTATGGATCTTGGGGTTTGCTGAAAGGGCCCGGCCATTATATGAAGGGAGCAGAGAGAGTAAAAACTGGACTTGGACTGAGCCAATGAAACAGGCATTTCAAGAACTTCAGCAGGCTCTGCTGAAAGCCCTGGCCCTTGCTCTCCCTAACCCGTCTAAGCCCTTCCAACTGTTTGTGGATAAAAAACTGGGAGTAGGAAAGGGAGTCTTGACGCAGCAATGGGGGCCTTGGAAGCGACCTGTAGCCTACCTCTCTAAAAGACTGGACCCAGTGGCCATGGGGTGGCCACCCTGCCTCCAGATCATCGCAGCCACTGCTCTCCTGGTCCATGATGCCAACAAGTTAACATATGGACAACAGCTCCTGGTCTACACTCCCCATGCCATTAAAGAGATTCTCAAGCAGCCCTCGGAGACTGTAAAACCCCCATATTGACTGTGGGATTGCCACCCCCGGAAATGGGAACCTTGCCCCTGACCCCCGAGTATTCCTCTTCCGATCTAAGCTGGATTCAAGAAAATGCCAACTGTCTGGAGGGCAAAGACAGATGGTATCGAGACCAAAATGACAACTTGTTGCTTCTGGCTAACTTGGGTGGACACCTTTGCACGCACCTACATCAGACCACCCATCTGGGAGAAAAAAAGACTCTAGCACTCTTACAGACAGCACATCTGCAGTTTCCCCGACAAAAGGCAACTATACAAGACATAGTCCATGCCTGTATGGCATGCCAGATGATGAGACCAGGAAAAGGACAGCACATGGGTATAAGGTACCGGGGAGAAAGGCCGGGACATCACTGGGAGATAGATTTTACAGAGCTAAGGTCAGGCAAGTATGGGTACCGTTATCTGTTAGTTCTGGTCGATACTTTCTCTGGGTGGGTGGAAGCATATCCCACTAAGAGGGAAACAGCAACAATGGTAGCTAAAACACTCCTAGAAGAGATAGTGCCTGGGTTTGGGCTGCCGGTAACTATTGGCTCTGATAATGGACCTGCTTTTGTGAGTCAAATTGTTCAGGGACTGGCCTTAGCTCTGGGGACCAAATGGAAACTACATTGCGAATACAATCCCCAGAGCTCAGGACAGGTAGAAAGAATGAATTGGACTCTAAAAGAAACTTTGGCAAAACTGGCAATAGAGACTGGTGGGGACTGGGTGACTCTCCTTCCCTTCACTCTCTTCCGAGTGCGTAATACCCCCTACAAGTTAAACCTAACCCCCTTTGAAACTGTTTATGGGGGGCCCCCTCCAGTGTGTCCTATCTTCAAGGGAAGAATCCAGCGGCCTCCTTCATTGCGGCAGTTCCAAAAAGCTCTATTGGCCTTAAGCAAGGTGCATGTGCCCATCTGGACTTTACTCAAAAAAATCCATAAAGGCCAAGAGAAGGGAACAATTCCTTCACACAACATTGGTCCGGGGGACTGGGTTTGGGTCAAATGGCATCAAGTCAAGACATTAGAGCCCAGATGGAAGGGCCCTTATGTTGTTCTTCTTACTACCCCTACTGCCCTGAAGGTGGATGGCATTGGACCTTGGGTGCACTGTAACCACATGCGCTGTGCCATTCCAGAAGAACAAGAAGAGGCCCAGAGAAAATGGAAGGTGACACCACATCCCTCCAACCCTTTAAAGATGAAGCTCACCTGTCAACAGGACCCAGACGAATCACCCTGGACCCTCAGATAGAGGAAGATTCCTCTATATGATCAAGAGACAGGGGGGAATGTTGGGACCTGACCTGAGCCATGACAGGCTCAACAGGCCACACTAGGCCTAGGCCTCAGGTTCTTGTAAGCATGAGTCATAATTCTAGGAAGCCCCACCAAGGTCCCCGATGACGCCAAGGTTAAGTCAATCACCACAATGACCCAAGGTTGAGTCAATCACCACACGCCAACTACACAATTGCTGAGACAAAAGACCACCTGTATATAAGCAGCTGTGATTCAGAGCTCGGGGCTCTCGTCAAGACTCCACTGTGCTGGATGAGACTTGAGCCCTAGCTCGAGCTAGCAATAAACCCCTTTATGCTTTTGCATTGCTGTGGACGTCTTATTCTCTCAGTTTTGGGGACTCAGACACTGGGCATAACAACAACGAGTTGGATGCAACTAAGTGACTTTCACTTTCTGTCACTAATAGGAAAGAGTCTCTGGTCCTTTTGCCCATTCATCTCCCCACCTTCAATAAGAGACCTGGGCCTGGAGGTGGGAGGGGGAGGTCTCAGCATAAGAGTGGAGAAGCAGGAGTAGAGGGCATGGCAGGGCAGAGGAGAAGCAAAACAAGGACATTCTAGGAATGCAGAGAAAGGACACTCCTTTCCCTTTTAGCGGAAAGTGTCAGCGTGGTGAGGCTTGGCTGTTCTGCTGCTCCAGGAAGCTTTGCCCACTACTGTCTAAAGGAAATGGCAGCCCGTTTCCCCTGTACCCACATCAAGTCTACCCATCCCCAAACCTCCAGCACATCCCCAGTATCCTGAAGACCTCTAATATTTTACCCGTCAGACCAATGTGTTCTATTTCCAAATGAAATCATGACTTTTTACAACTTTGTAGAGAACAGTAGGTAAAAAAACTAAAACTTTTAATAACTCTGTTTCATCCATATTTTCAGATCCTGTTCTTTCTCTATGTCAAAATCCAATATAAGCTGACTTAGCCCAAATATACACAATTACACATTTTTAGTTAATACCATTTAATCAAGAATATTAGGAAATCTTTTAAAATATTTCAATAGTCACTGGCCTGTACCATATCTGTGAATCATCTCTCCCTCCCATCTTTCTACACCTCTGATTGTGTGCATGAACTCATTACCTGGGGGAAGTGGGCCGGTTCTGTTGTATACAGAGATGGCCCCACATATAGCAATTCTTCCAAATTTCTTCATCTGGGTGATAACAGCATTGGAAAACTCTCCTCCCACCTAGCAGACAGGGAAACAAAAACCAAAACCTTTAAATAAACCCTACCAGGTTCAGAGGAATCATTAAGTCACAATCATCATTTCACAATACTTGTTTTAGCAGCAATAACACTTATTAAGTTAGTATGGCAGGGCTGAAAACTGAATTTAGAAAAAGACTTTTTAGAAACTGGGCATTTTTATTTGACTGTAGGAACATAACTTATACATTTTGCTTTATTATATTTTGGGGTTTTCTTATCAGTTGAATAATCTCATTTTCCTTATCCAGAAGTATGGGAAAATAACTCAGAAGCCATATAAAGAACAAAGTTGGAGGACTCATAATTTCCGATCTCAAAATGTACTACAAAGCTATATTAATCAAGACAGGGTGAGAACAGAAACAGCTCAACAGTACTAAACTGAAAGTGCAAAAGTGAGCCCTCACATTTGTTGTCAATTGATTTCTGAGAAGAGCGCCAAAATAATTCAACAGGAGAAAAAACATCTTTTTAACAAATGGTGCAGAACAACTGTAGGCATCTACAAAGAAAAGAATTAAATCGGACTTCTTCCTCACAGGATACACAAAAAGTAACTTAAAATGTGTTATAGGCCTAAATGTAACAGCTAAAATGATTAAGCTCTTAGGTAAAAAAACATGAGTAAACCCTTTGTGACCTTGGATAAGGCGAAGCCTTCTTAAACGTGACACCAAAAGCCCAAGCAACAGAATTTGGACGTCATCAAAATTTAAATACTTTTGTGCTTTCAGGACACCATCAAGAAAGTAAAAGAAAAAAAAAAAACAACTTAAAAGCAACTTACAGAATAAGAGAAAATATTTGCAAACCATATACAGGAGGTATTTTAATTAAAAATATACTAATATATTCCATATTTGAGAGTTGGATTACTTGCTAAAATTTATTTATAACTCCAGAATCAATATTCAGAGCTTTCTCTGGTCATTCACAGACATAGTTCCCAGCTAAGGTCAAAAAAGGCCAAGGGTCTGCTTTCTTTTTTCAACTCTCATGCGGAGATTACCGGAAGATGAAGACAGTAGGGGGCAGTGCCGAATGGTTCAAGAAGCTCCAGTTCTGGGGCCGGTTGGATGGGGTATGAATCTCAGCTGTGGGAGGGATTAGTTGTGGCAGAGACTCAGACAAGTTACTTAACACTTTTTAACCTCACTTAAAAAAAAGAAAGAAAGAAAGAAAATAGAAGCTACGAGAAGTACTTAAGATTATAATCCATGTAAGATACGTGCATGTATGTGTATGCTTCCAGTTGGACCAATGGTTCAGTGTTTGTGGCAACTTTGTAGAATATAACAACCAGGAATACTGAGAATTGACTGTATCTGATAAGGGACTTGTATCCAGAATATATATAAAAAACTGACAACAGATAACCCAACTGAAAGTTGGTGAAGGATTTAAGCAAACATTTCTTCAAAGAAGACATACAAATGGCCACTAAGCACATGAAAAGAAATTCAATATCATTAGTGACTGAAGAAATGCAAATTAAAACCTCAACAAATTATCACTCCAAACTCACTGGAATAGCCACAATCAAGATGACAGATAATAAATACGGTAAAGATTTGGGAAAATTGAAACCCTCATGATTGCTGGTGAGAATGTAAAATAGTGCAGCCATTTCGCAAAATAATATGGCAGTTCCTCAATCACTGCAGATGGTGACTGCAGCCACGAAATTAAAAGACGCTTACTGCTTGGAAGAAAAGTTATGACCAACCTAGATAGCATATTCAAAAGCAGAGACATTACTTTGCCAACAAAGGTCCATCTAGTCAAAGCTATGGTTTTTCTAGTAGTCAGGTATGGATGTGAGAGTTGGACTATAAAGAAAGCTGAGCACTGAAGAATTGATGCTTTTGAACTGTGGTGCTGGAGAAGTCTCTTGAGAGTCCCTTGGACTGCAAGGAGATCCAACCAGTCCATCCTAAAGGAAATCAGTCCTGAATATTCATTGGAAGGACTGATGTTGAAGCTGAAACTCCAATACTTTGGCCACCTGATGCAAAGAACTGACTTGTTGGAAAAGACCCTGGTACTGGGAAAGATTGAAGGCGGGAGAAGGGGACGACAGAGGATGAGATGGTTGGATGGCATCATCGACTCAAAGGACATGAGTTTGAGTAAACTCCAGAGTTGGTGATGGACAGGGAGGCCTGGCGTGCTGCAGTCGGTCAGGTAGCAAAGGGTTGGACATGACTGAGCGGCTGAACTGAACTGATGGCAGTTCCCCAAAATGTTAAACGTGGTGATACCATATGACCTGACAATTCTACTTGTAGTCAAGAGAAATGAACATTTATATCCACACAAAAACTGCATATGAATGATCAAAATAACCTTATACTTAATAGCCAAGTGTGAATGACTCATCTGCCGTTCTACTGATGGATGATTGATAAAACGTGGTGTATCCATACAATGGAATATTTTGGCCATAAAAAGCAATGAAGCAACACTGAAAATCAACTACATTTCAATAAAAAAATGTGTAAAAAGGAATGAAATACTGATAAACAGGCTACAACATGGGTGGATTTTGAAAACATGTTAAGTGTAAGAAGCCAGTCACCAAAGATCACTTCAGGGGGACTGACTGCTACTGAGCACAGCATTTCTTTTTGGAGTGATGAAAATGTTCTAAAATTGTGCAAAGAGTTGTACAATTCTGTGAATACACTAAAAATATCAAGTCTTATACTTTTAATGGGTAAATTATATCTCAGTAAAGCTGTTTTTTATTTTTTTTGTTGTTGTTACATGCCTTCAAAAATTTTTTTAAATTATTTATTTATTTGGCTGCACTCGGTCTTAGTTATGGCATGTGGGATCTGTAGTGGTGGCATGTGACCTCTTATCTGTGGGGTCTAATTCCCTGACCAGGAATCAAACCCAGGCCCCTTGCACTGGGTGCAGGGAGTCTTTGCCATTGAGCCACCAGGAAAGTCCCAATAAAGCTGTTTTGTTTGTTTGTTTGTTTGTTTGTTTGTTTTAAAAAGGGCATATGGGCTTTCTGCATATATTTTTAGATGGAAACTCTAGAAGTAGATTTCCTGGTATAGTACTTTGTTACTTTGTTAGTAAGTCAGATAGTAAGTCTAATTTATACTTACATTATCAAAATAACAATCATAACCCTCGGGAGCAGCTACTTTCAGAGCTTCTTCCAAAGACTTCACTGTTTTGTAGTTAAAGGCAACATCAAATCCATGCTTTTTAAGCCAAGCAACTTTTTCATCAGACCCTGCTGTTCCAACAACTTTGCAGCCCTAAATGGGGAGAAAAATGGTAACCATTTATAAACCACAACCAGGGCCAACTATATCCTCCTAGACTGGAAAGGCCAGGTTCCCCCAGAACACCCTCCTAGGTATTGAGTCACATATATAATGTCTAGGTCTATTGACCCTAGAGGTGAGATTAGTCCCTAAACTAGCCTATGATACAACCCAAATGTAACTTCAGCTTGCCTCTGCCCACCCAACAGCTCCGTCCTACGTTTAGGTGGTTGGCAGCTCTTTTCAACCTGCTGGCTTGACAGCCTACTCATCTGACTCTCCTGTTTCTTCATGTTGGGGCTTCTTGCTTGCAGTGACTTCCATGCTACCTCTTGGTGCAGTGGCACTTTGGACGGTAATTTTGGCTCAGCCCTGTAACTCTCACATCATAGAGAGACCTCTTGGTAACTGCCCCATATTCTGTGATTTAGCCCAAAGCGTTGGACTAGATGCTGCCTAATCATAGAGGAAGTAGCGTGCATTCAGCTTGAGAATAGAGATTATATTGGTTGAAAGTTCTATTCTGAATGCATCGTGAAGACCAGAATATCAGCCTCTGTTCACTTTCACCTGGACTGGGTACATACATGTATGTATCTGCACAAACAGCTGCCATATAGTTTTTCCACTCATTCCTGATTCAAGAAGAAATGATTTTGCGCAGTCTCTATCCTTGGTCCTTGTTCCTTCTAAACATACACTCTCATGGGCTGATCTCATTTATTCTTACCACCTCACTGCCACCTTCCTACAGATGATTCCCTTGTCTCTTAACTGCAGCCAGGCCTCTACCCTAGTTCCAAATCAGTATTTCTGAAGACCTCTACTAATCTACACTTGGATAGCCCGTGGAGCCTCATAATCAGTGTGTCTGAAGTGGAATGTATTTTTTCCCTTGCTTCTTACTTGGTGTTCCTTCTCTGTTCTCTGTTGTAGTGAGTGATACTCAGTTACCCAGTTAACCAGACCTGACACACATGAGTCGTAGGAGATGCTTGCTTTCCGCCCTCTTCTATCCACATCCAATCACCAGGTTTTATTCTTTTTCACCAAATATCCTTAAAAGCTACTTCTGACTTTTTGTCTTCACTGTCAGTCTATCATAATTTTCATCTGGATTACTGTAAGAGCCTCCTAATTTGACTTCTTGTTCCTAGCATCATGTCCCTATGAACTGTTCTCCTCCAAAGGCCAAGGTGATTTCTCTAAAATGAAGGGTTAAGCATGTCACTCCTCTAAGGATTAAGCACTGACTTCTTAGCATAGCAGTCACTAGTGAAGCTTCTAAAAGAACAGGTTTAAGGATAAGTCCTATCAAACTTTTGAAATAAAAATTCCTTTAAAAAAAATTATTTTTTTAGCCATACCATGTGGCGTGAGGGCTCATACTTCCCTGACCAGGGACTGAAGCTGGATCCTCAGCAGAGAAAGCACAGGGTCCTAACCATAAGGCCATCAGGGAATTCCTCCCCTCAAAAAATCCCTTAAAATTTTAATAAAACATTTAAAATTTGAATTTTGGAAATATTACTAATTCATTTTATAAGTCTAGTGTAACCCAAAACTAAACACTGATATGTTCCAAATTTTAAACCAAACTCACCTATGAGTGTAGATGCAAAAATTCTATGTATAATGTCATTAGATCAATTCCAAAAGTATAAATTTAATATATACCATAGGTAAATAAAGATTATTCCAGAATGCTATTATGGCTTCAGATTAGGAAACTAACATAATTCTTTAACTGCAAAGTATAATAAAATTCAACATTTATTCTTATTTATTTACTTCTTTAAATAAATTTCTGCAACCACTATGATAGCCTCATCTATTTGTATTCCAAGTGCCCATCAGCACTGGATACCAGCCTGAACACTTGGCTGTTGGTCATAGCCCTGTATTCATCTGTATTCTCCCTAACTCTTTCACTAGAAACCAGGCCCTGAAACTATGTCCTACATCCACCCTCTGGCAAAGGATCAACCAAACCAGATCACCTTGGGACATTTCTATAACGTGGTACATCCTGACCACATCTGAGCTGCCTGATGTCTTGTACTCCCACTATCAGATCAGATCTCTTGAGCAAAAACACCTGTCCGTATCAGAGCCAGTGTTTCCAAGGCCTGGGTGCCTCCCATGAGTTAGTTCCCAAGCGAGGGCCCCACTGCTCTGGGCTGACTGCACTAAGCTTTGAAATGGGGCCATAGGGGCAATGACTCTTGGTTGGCTGATCAAGTCCCTTCTTCAGTTGTTTGGGGCAATCACAAAGAAAGGAGATTAAGCTGTAACAAGAAACATTCAGTAAAAACTACGAGAATAGTTCACAAACTCACTACTGTAGCAGAGTCCACTCCTGACGCGATACCTGCAATGTTATCAAATAACAACGTTCAGGTCATCATTGCTGCACCATTTTCCCTGTTCCCCCCGTTTCTCAGTCATTCCCAATATCCAACTTCTACAAGAGGTCAACTAGACCAAACTCCCGGAGATGAGGCAAGGTCTGCTGTGTCCACTGCTACATTCCCAGTGCACACTGTGGGTGTCAAGTGAGTGGTTGTTATGGAGGAAGCCACTTACCTTGAGCTTAGCGATCTGCCCCACAACAGAGCCCACTGCCCCTGCTGCTGCACTAACCAGCACTGTTTCTCCACCCTTCACTCCACAGATGTCAAACAGGCCAAAGTAGGCTGTTAGGCTGAGGGAAGAAAAGCAAGACTATGTGGATAAATTTGTTTCTTTCCTCTGTATCTCATTTATTTATCCCTGAAGACCTTCTCAGCAGCCCACTGCCATGGGTCCAGGTAAAAGACAGAAAATATAGGAAATGGATAGTACCAGCTACCAATGGTCCACTTCCTCCTTCTTTACCTCTAGGAGAGGAACAAAGATGATGGGAACTATGGATGGAACAGTGAGGTGGCTCAAAAAGAGCAGTGTCTTGTCCATCTCCAGGCCAGGTTTCAAGGGTGAAGGAAAATTGGTTCCCCTTAAACCTTAGGGATCCTAGAACAGACAGCTTATGCCTCATGCCCATGTAAGTTCTAGGGAGACGATGAGCTTTATGGGGAAAGCCTCCATGTCATCATGGCACCCTAGTCCCAGAGCAGAGATGACTGTGTGTGGATGGTATCTAGGCCTGAGGGGTCAGGGAGAAACACATTGAGTTTCCCATGCTCTGAAGTGTGAGGAAGAACTCCTACAGTTCCCCCATCTTGTTTGAAGTGAAATGCCAAGGTCAGCTGGCAGGGAAAGAACTAGTGGGCCTGCAAAGACACAGCTCAGACAGCACCAATGGGGACGAGGTGAGGGAACCACCACGCCTCAGTAGAGTCCCAGTTCAGAAGGGACGTGGCTGAGGAGTCAGTCGGAAAAGTTACGCTTTGAAGTCTCAAAGCATAAGGCTTATGACCAGCATAAGGCTAAGACAGATCAAGAGCAAGAAGTTGTCCCCACCGCTACTAGCACTGGGTTTGTGTTAGCCCCGGGAGCCTTGCATCTACCCTAAGGAGAAGACAAAGGAAATTGTAGTATGATCCTGAAATGATGTGAGAAATCACTGGTTTGACTAAGGTTTATTTTACTATATCAGCTGGAGATAGAAATGAAACACAGGAGTAGAAAATTTTCAAGTTCGATTTTTGTACCCCTGAGTCTGAGCCCATGAAACCTGTTCCATCATGGTGATTGTGGAGCCACTGGCAAAATTTCAGACAGATTCTTAGAAAGTTATTTCTGTGTAAAACAAAGCTACACGCTGGCATAACTTAAGCTTACTCAGTCTCTGATTACATTTGAGGGCCAGATACAGTTGGGCATTGAAGGGAAGCAAAGAAGGCAGACAGCACTTTTTCTGAGGACCCAAATATCTAAAGTCCCCTTGACCCAGTGCTTTTCAAAAGATAGATGGAACAACCATCTGCCTCAGAATCAACTGAAGTTTTATTAAAAATTTAGATTCCCAGTCCCACTGATTTCCGGGATATGGAAATCTGAATTTAATAGGACTCTAGGTAATTCTTATGAATGCATACAACGGGGAACCACTACCTTAATGGACGCTGATTCCAGAGTGTATGGATAAGTTAGCCTAACTCCCAGAAAGAAGCAGAAGGTATATTTCAGATAGGGTCATGCCACCCGCAACAATCCTTAGGCCCCCCTCCCCCAATATCCCTTCTAGATATTTGCAAAATCAGCCTTTAATTAGATATACTGTCTTAAGACATACAAGGTCTTTCCCAAACATCGTCTTTTAAAAGTAAACTGGAGAACCTCCCTGGTGTGGCAGTGAATAAGTATCCACCTGCCAGCGCAAGGGACATGAGTTCAATGCCTGGTCTGGAAAGATTTCACGTGCTGCAGAGCAAGTAAGCCCGTGCGCCACAGTTACTGAAGCCCGTGGACCACAGTTACTGAAGCCCATGCACTCTGGGGCCTATGAGCCTCAACAAGTGAGGCTCGTGTGCCTAGAGCCTGTGCCTCACAACAGGAAACGCCACTGCAGTGAGAAGCCCATGCACCACAAGGGACAGCAGCCTCCACTTGCTGCAACTGGAGAAAGCCTGAGGGCAGCAACAGAGACCCAGCACAACCGCCCCCCCCCACCCCCACCCAGAATTAATTTAAAAGTAATAAAAAATAAAAGAAAACTGGAGAGAAGATGGAGAAGCCAACAATAAAGAAATCCTATAGGGAAAATTTAAGGTATGCTTTGGATGAAGGGTGACTGGATAGAATCAACATGTTGGAGAGAAAAACACTTAAACTCAGCCGAAGAGGAAGACAGAGGTCCCATTGACAGAAATAATGCAATACTTTGGGAGGATGTGAAATCTTTGGAGCCTGGACAGGTGAAAGTCCCTAGGTTTCAAAGTTTAACTTCTTTCATAGATTAGCGGAAGCTCCTGGATTCTGGAAGTGTTGACCCATCCTGTTGGTAAGCAGCTTATCTAGGCAAAAATTCTCAAAGAATGGGTGATGTATTGCTAGGGGAGGCTAGAAATGTGACTTGCATAACCCCTCCCACTCAGTCTTTGAGAACCACTGTATGAAGTTGATTGGAGTAAAAACATATTCCTTAACAACTTGGAACAGGTGAATGAGAAATATACCCACAAATGAATAAATTGTCTTCTGTTTTAGAATTCAAATCTCCTAATATTTTACAAATTACTTTCTCTCCAACTAAGTCATGGGAGACTGACCCTGTGGTTTCCTCGTGTCTGCCCTCACCCCTGTGCTCCTACCCCTGGGTCACAATTTAGAGAGAAGGATGGGTGGAATAACAAGGTGAGAGGAAGTGCTGTCACTGTAGAGGGAACAGGCCAGGCAGGAAAGATCGAGAAGGGCTGTCATTCTGTTTAGTGCCAGCTATTTGCATGTAAGGAGGCATTGCTAAGTCACTTCGGTAGGGTCTGACTCTTTGCAGCCCCATGGACTGTAGCCTACCAGAGTCCTCTGTCCATGGGATTCTCCAGGCAAGAATACTAGAGTGGGTTGCCATGCCCTCCTCCAGGGAATCTTCCTGAACCAGGGATCAAACCTGTGTCTCTTAAATCTCCTGCATTGGCAGGTGGGTTCTTTACCACTAGCACCACCTGGGAGGCCCAAGAAGGCATTGGTGCTGCTGCTGCTGCTGCTGCTAAGTCGCGTCAGTCGTGTCCGACTCTGTGCAACCCCATAGATGGCAGCCCACCAGGCTCCCTTGTCCCTGGGATTCTCCAGGCAAGAACACTGGAGTGGGTTGCCATTTCCTTCTCCAATGCATGAAAGTGAAAAGTGAAAGTGAAGTCGCTCAGTCGTGTCTGACTCTAAGCATCCTCTAATCTCACAATGTTGTCTCTTGACTCTGGTACTTCTGAGGAGTTCACATTCTGAGTGTTACATGAACTTGAGATGTAAGGGATTGGTTATGCAGGAGGCTGATTCTTTCAATGAAATGAATAATATTTCATTCTCTAGAGGTCCTCCAAAAGGTTAAAAAGAAGGAGGGCAGAAGAGTGGGAAGAAGGAAAGAAGGAAGAAAAGGATCACATAACTTAGAGAAACTCTCCAGCCTAGAAAAGTTTTGGGGACTCTGAAAGGAATTCTGTCAACCTTACTTCTCCAGGGCATGAGAAGAACCTTGAGGTGCAGAGAGCAGCTGGGGCCTGGAGAGCAGACACAGGATGAACTGCTCAGGAGTCTTCCTGAAGGCCAGGCCAAGAGACACTGGGCTATTTTAAAGCTATCCACCCTGAGTGACTGTACAACTATTGTGATTCATCTCAGTTATTAAATTTCAGATGCCTTGACACCTCTGGAAACTCAGATGTTGAAAGGTGGTGAGGAATCAGAGGTGATACAGAAAGGCCAAGGTACATTGAACTCTCTCTCCCTTTTAAGCTCTGAAACAGAGGCAGATGAGTGAGGGGTGAAGGAAGACCTTTCCAGGAACTGAAGGAGCTGGTTTCTTTGTGTCACCACTTCCCGGAGGCTTGAGAGGGACCGTGCCCCCTGCTGTTCCTCACTGTCACTTCCTCCTTGTACCTGAGCCCGCCTCTCTCCCCTTCAGCCCCAAAGTGAATTCCAGCCCCTCTTCTTCCCTTCTTAGTCCCATCATCCTCTCTAATCCACTCCTGAGCTTAGAATGCCTCTTCTTGTTAATCAAGCTCTGGACCAACCATTTTGGGAAACCAAAACGTCAGGGATTCAAACGAGTGAAATATACCCATGAGACTCACCCGGGCATGCCAACCGTTCCCAGAGCCAGAGACAGTGGTAATGTGTCTGGCCACTCTGCAAGCACCTTTTCCAATTTTTCCCCATTAGAAATGGAATGCGTTGTCCAGCCAGAAGGAGCCACCACAGTAGTTCCTGGTGGGAAAGCTGCATTTTTACTTTCCACAACTCTGAAAGAGAAAGCACATCCAGACGCATGAGACCCCTTTCCTTTCAAGGGAGTTTGGATGCTGCACGGTTAGTGTCCACAAAGGGGCACTGAGCTCGATAGTCCTTGATCAAATACCCTGCCACATCTCTCCATCAGAATAGCCACTGGTCTTTCCTAGAGAAAAAAATATGGGCCATCAGAGAGGAATTCTCAACTGGTCCAGCATCTGTCCCTGTCATCACTCACTCCTCTCTAAGCAAGAGAAGTTCATCCTCCGGCTCAAGGTGACCTGGACATCAGCCTCTTCTCTTCTTCAGAGGCTGCCCTTCATCTCTTAGCCCTTCCTCTCTCTTCAGTCCTCAGCATTTCCTCTCTCACTGTCCCTCTCCCTCAGCATGGAAGTATGATCTACGTCACTATCGTCCAATCTCATCCTATATGAAGAAACCTGTTAATAGGCCATGAGACAAAAATGGATAAATAAAGAGATATATACCTTGTGCTTGGAGAGAAATATTGTAAATAAATCAGTTTCCCCTAAATGAATCTATTAAGCCATTGAAATCCCAATAAAAATCCAAATAGGATATCAATAAATGGTATTATAACTTGCCAGTCATTTGAAGTATAAACACTTTAGTCCTTGCTCCAAAATAAAAATTAAATGTCTAGAAGATAAAATATAACATACTAGAAGAAAAAGTGAATAAATATTCTAGCAATTTTGGAGGGGAGAATGCCATTCTAATCATGAAATTTTATCAGCTATGACTGGACACAAAAGAAAGGCCCAAATGTTTTCAGTACTAATATTTGTAACACATAAAAAGTTTTACAGATCAATTTAAAAGATGAAAAGACTTAAAAGAAAAAGGCAAATGACATGAATAGATAATTCACAGAAGAAAACCATTAATTTTCAAAGAGAATGTCAACATCATTAATAATGAAAGAAATGCAAATTAAATTAAACATCGAATAAGCAAGATCAGTTAAGTATCATTTATTCACCTCAGATTGCCAAGTGATAGTTAGCAATGATCATATAGTTACCAAGGAAATAGGTTCTTTAAGACACTCTTGGTAGGAAGGTATATAATTTTTTTGAAGTGAAATCTGTCGTTATCTCTTCAAATTAAAATGTACATCTTCTTTGACCTAGAATTTACACTTCTGGGGATTCAACGTAAAGCAATAGTCATCCAGGTAGGCAAAGAATACAGAGACATACTCAGATCGATGTATGCATATTCCTTGCAGAACTAGGGAGTAGATAAGTTAAATGTCAGGTATCAGTGGAATGGGCTTCTCAGGTGGCTCAGAAGTAAAGAGTCCGCCTGCCAGTGCAAGAGATGCAGTTCTGACACCTGATCTGGGAAGATCCCCTGCAGTAGGAAATGGCAACCCACTCCAGTATTCTTACCTGAGAACCCACGGACAGAAGAACCAGGAGGACTACAATCCATGGGGGCTGCAAAGAGTAGGACTTAGAGACTGAACAACGATAAAAACAATGGAGTAATCTGCAAGCCTTTAAGAGGTAAGTGGTATATTTATACACTGCCAACAAAAGATAGCCATCACATATTGAGGAAAAGCAATTTGCTGAAGGGCTTTTAATCCCCTTAAAGATTATAAATATTAGTACATGTACTGAACAATTTTGGAAATAATAACATATTAATGACAGTCATCTCTAAGGTTCAGATGATGGGGGAACTTTCAGTTTCCAATATATACACTTTTATCTTATTTGAATTTTTATAATAATCAGGAACTGCATGAATACACTTTTTTTTTAGTACTTAAAAGTAAGGATAGCAAAGCTAAGTTGCAATGATAAGAATTTCACCTTCTTCCCTCCCTTACATTCTTTCTCCAAGAAAGGGAAGTCGCTCAGTCATGTCCGACTCTCTGAGACCCCATGGACTGTAGCCTCCCAGTGTCCTCCGCCCATGGGATTTTCCAGGCAAGAATACTGGAGTGGGTTGCCATTTCCTTCTCCAGGGGATCTTCCCAACCCAGGGATCGAACCCACGTCTCCTTCATTGCAGGCAGATGCTTTACCATCTGAGCCACCAGGGAAGCCCTCAAAAGTAAGGATAGCAAAGCTAAGTTGCAATTATAAGAATTTTACCTTCTTCCCTCCCCATCAGCTAGTCAGGAAAAGGACAGATTTCCCAAGTAATTTCCGAGGTTGAACAGTGAGTGACTCACGCTACCTGAAGAAATTGTAGGAGTGATGGACAGAAACAGGGCCCAGCAGGAGGTAAAGGGGAGACATATTTTCCAAACACTAGGACAAAAGGATATCACTACCTGGCCACTTGCTCTCCCATCATCATGTCACCCTCCTTCAAGTTTTTTGCCATAATTCTGAAACAAAACAAAACCATTCTTAACATATAGGAGCATCTGGGAGAAAATGGTCTTAAGTTTCAAGCCAAATGGAAAACCACTAGGAAAGTGTATATAAAACTAAAACCCAGCCACATGAGGGCAGTACAACTTGGTGGAATGGGGGAGGGAGGCTGTTACAGGCATTCTGATCTGGTAGTATTTTTCTGTGAAATGAACATGAGAATCTTACCATCATGCTCAATTGTGGCTGAATTTCTACCAATGCCTTTGAAAACATAACCCAGGTACCACTGGGCACTTGTGACCCAAAACACTAGACATGCAAAAATAAATGCTAATTAATATCTGGAAATACATTTTTCACTTTAGATTTGAATCTCTATCAATCAACTGTGAAAAAAAATATTTAAAAGAATGATGACTGCATTGTTCACCTAGGCAAAAAGTTATTGAGTCAGTGGCCAATGAAAGCTTTTATCCCCTCCCCACCCCGAATTGCTTACTAAGTACACACAGTTTAGTCAGCTGCGGATTACCTAAATTACAAGAATATATGTAAAGGAAAGGCAAGAAAATCTAATTTTAGTCTCAGCCATCTTCCTCTACCCAAATTATTTGCCAACAGTGACATGGAGAAACTGGAGTTTGGCTTATTTCTTCTTTTAGTGTTTTGGGAAGCAATTCTGATGAATGATGAGGGGCAAATTGAACACAATAAGACAGGGGATGCTTATAAAATAAAGGGGCCAGTGTTGTCTACCACCATTCTGCATAGACTTTTGCCTGAAAAAGATGAGCATCTGTGAATCCCATCACTGACATCATACTCTGAGAAATGGGGAAGTGACAGTGTTTTGAATCAGCTGGATTATTCTAAAATATTGCCCATGGCAAGGTAGTATCTGATGCACAACATAAGAATTTTCCAGAGGAAAATAATACCTCATGTAAGGATCCACAGTGAAGTACAAAGCTTCCAGCAGGACCTCTGCAAAATAAAGCATTCCACAGGCAATTAGAAACCTTGGCCTTGTGCCTTATATCTGGCCTTCTCAAAGAACAAAGACAGTCTTTCTGCTTCAGGCTTATGCTCTCATCTGTGCTTTCTGGATGTTTTCTTGTTTGTTTTTTGTTTTAGAATTAATTTTGAACATTTATTCTCATCATTACAGTTTGATATATACAGACATCAGACATAAAAGTAAACATTGGGAAGCACACATATATTTCCATTCTGAAAGAAGTCATGTTATATTTACAGAAAAAAATGCAGCAAATATTAAGGTATTCAAAGTAATTTTTTGACAATTCAGATGTGGCATACTTACAATAAAAGTATAAGTTTTAAAATAATTAAATAATTTTCATAGAATTATAAAAGTACTGAGATAAAGAGACCCTGAAACTCACAAGAACATTTTCCTATGCTATTGAATACAAGGGTAATTCTATAAAAAGTCCCAAAATAAAGCTAATATTTTCCCACTCTGAAGTATATTAAATTACCGTACCAAAATATTAAAATGAACATGCAATGTGGAAGCTGTACCAAAGAAAACAGTATTAAAGTCCTGAATATTGACAACTGTCTGCACAATATGTCTTAGGTGAAAAATATGAAAAATGAGCTTTCTAAAAGAGCCGATGGAATGGATATATCTGCAGAGAAAGAGAATAAAGCCTTTTCATTCGATCATTTTCAAATGTAACTGTGAAAAAGAAAAAAAAATCTAATATAAGTTTTTAAAGTATTAGCTTATGAATAAAAATGTGGAGTGGTGCATTCTTCATGCATTTCGATTTTTAAACTGATGCTATGATCATTGTAGTAAAATAGATAGCAACTTCTAGACCCCAAAACTGTAGTAAGAAATCCACTCCCTCTTTCTCTTTCTCAAACAAGAAGTCATCTTAGAAAATGGAAAGAAGAAACAGTGACGTGTGAATTTAAAACAACACAGTACTATAATGTGGCAAAAAAATCATAAAAACAGCAGCGTGTGAAATTCAAGACTATTTTCTTAAAGCAAACTTTAAGAACTTAAGGCTGAACCATAAGAACACTGCTTGGTCATACCGGTCTATTATTCAACTCCTGAAAATAATGACTTTTTAGAGAGGCGCTTGTGTTTATGATATCCCCATGATTAAATGTATACTCAAATTTGTGTTTTAAAACATATATTGAGGGGCTTCCATGGCAGTCTAGTTAAGACTTAACCTTCCAAAGCAGGGGGCTAAGATCCCATATGCTTTGGGGCCAAAAAACCAAAGCATAAAACAGAGGTAATAATGTAATAAATTCAACAAAAGACTTTAAAATTGGTCCACATTAAAAAAAAATCTTTAAAAAAGACACATTTAAAATATAAATATTACACAGATAGTAGAATAAGAGTATTCCAGTATCTCTAACACAAAATGGTATGTTATTTAGCATGTTAACCTATGCTACTGACAATTAATTTTATCCCAATTGTATAAAAGCCATCATGTAGGACTTTTTTGAGTACATTAATCTCAAAACATTCCTAAACAAGATAAAACACACAGACACTTGAGTATAGATTATTAGTGACAAAAAGCAGAGACTACGATCACATGACTAAGGGTCTTTACATATAAACTTGAGGTCCTTACATATAAATATGAGGTCTTTCACTGATTCAAATATAGAAGTAAGAGCGGAAGAGTTGACACACTGGAAAAGACCCTGATGCTGGGAAAGATGGAGGGCAAAAGAAGCAGGTGACAGAGGATGAGATGGTTGGATGGCATCACTGACTCAATGGACATGAATTTGAGCAAACTCCAGGAGTCTTTACATATAAACTTGCAGTCTTTCACTTACCCAAACATGGAAGTAAGGACTATTTACGAAACTTTGACAAGAAAATAAAATCTCCAAGAAATTTCACAGCAAAGATTTTTCACAAAATGCTGTACATCTTGACTAAAGTTTTACAAATGTCCAAGTTATAGCTATTTGAATTCTAATTCTCCCCCTTTCTCCACTCCAGTATAACCCACAACCCTTACTGATAGTCCAATAATATCCTCTATGCAAAACTCACTGCTCACCTTGAGATTCAGAGCATCAAAAATGGTTATAATTTCAAAATTGTCCAGTTTATAGTGTACATTTTACAGCGCCACAGATGATGTCAAGAGTTTAGATATCTCTGGCACTATTTCATTCAATAATATTAACCAATAAGAATGCATAGAATTTGAATATCTCATTGGAAGTCACAGTAGCATTTAAAAAAAAACCAAAATACTTCAGAAGCATTTTCATGTTTTAAATTGTGAAACATTTAAACTGTCAAATTCACTAGGAAAAAAATGTCACACACACACTTTTATCGCCCTGTGAGAACAAAGCATCAGACAGTTGCTCCTGAGACACATTAGGGCTTTTTTCTTTTCTTTTTAAAAGAAACTGTTACTGAGCCCAAGCTCGTTCTGCTCGCCAGAGGGTGGAGGGGCTCAGCTCACTCTGGCACTGACCAAGGGTGAAGCAAAGCCGCTGTTGCACCCAAGTAGAAAGATGGGACACAAGAAATCGGCCAGGTCTCAGGAAGTAACGGGCTCCTCTGGCAAGGTCATCCTCAAGCTCTCAAGGAGCGAGACATGTGGGCAGCAGAGACCGCGATGGCCCCGCAGGAGGAGTTGACATGCCTGTTACTGGGATCGCTGTCTGACGTGGCAGGCACCCTGGGCTCCGCCTGCCGCTGGCTTCCCTGGTCAGTTTTGACCGATGAAGTGGCCAGGGAGCTGGCATCCCCAGAGTGGAGCTCCCACCTGGCCGTTTGCACAGTGGGTGGGCAGTGGGCACAGGCTGATCTGGTGGGCTACAGCTGTGGTGGAGTGGCCTCTGCCTTAGAGGCCCATGCCAGCTGGCTCCAGGGAGACAGCAAGAAAGCGCCCATCACACTTTGGGTAGGCCACTATTACAAAACTACATTTAGTCAGGTTACTCCCTAGCTTCTTGGCTTGCTGCTGTCTGACTCTTTGCGACCCCATGGACTGCAACATACCAGGCTTCCCTGTCCTCCACTATCTCTCTGAGTTTGTTCAAACTCATGTCCATAGAGTCGGTGATGCCATCCAGCCATCTCACTCTCTGCCAACCCCTTTTGCCCTCAATCTTTCTTAGCATCACAGTTTTTTCCAATGAGTCAGTTCTTCACATCAGGTGGCCAAAGTATTGGAGCTTCAGCTTCACCATCAGTCCTTCCAATGAATACTCAGGATCGATTTCCTTTAGGACTGACTGCTTTGATCTCCTTGCAGTTCAAGGGACTCTCAAGAGATTTCTCTAGCACCACAGTTCAAAAGCATCAATTCTTCGGTGCTCAGCCTTCTTTATGGTCCAACTCTCACATCCATACGTGACTACTAGAAAACCATAGCTTTGACTAGATGGACCTTTGTCAGCAAAGTAATGTCTTTGCTTTTTGATATGCTGTCTGCTGCTGCTGCTGCTGGGGTTTGTCATAACTTTCCTTCCAAGGAGGAAGCATCTTTTAATTGTACGGCTACAATCACTGTCTGTAGTGATTTTGGAGTCTAAGAAAATAAAATCGGTCACTGCTTCTACTTTTTCCCCTTCTATTTGCCTTGAAGTGATGGGAAGAGATGCCATGATCTTAGTTCTTTGAATGCTGAGTTTCAAGCCAGCTTTTCCCCTCATCAAGAGGCTCTTTAGTTTCTCTTTGTTTTCTGCCATTAGAGTGGTATCATCTGCATATCTGAGGTTGTTGATATTTCCCCCCAGCAAACTTGATTCCAGCTTGTAACTCATCCAGCCTGGCATTTCACATGATGTACTTTCCATCAATCAGTCAGTCAGTTCAGTTGCTCAGTCGTGTCTGACTCTTTGCGACCCCATGAATCGCAGCATGCCAGGCCTCCCTGTTCATCACCATCTCCCGGAGTTCACTTAGACTCCTGTCCATCGAGTCTGTGATGCCATCCAGCCATCTCATCCTCGGTCGTCCCTTTCTCCTACTGCCCCCAATCCTTCCCAGCATCAGAGTCTTTTCCAATGAGTCAACTCTTCGCATGAGGTGGCCAAAGTATTGGAGTTTCAGCTTCAGCATCATTCCCTCCAAAGAAATCCCAGGGTTGATCTCCTTCAGAATGGACTGGTTGGATCTCCTTGCAGTCCAAGGGACTCTCAAGAGTCTTCTCCAACACCACAATTCAAAAGCATCAATTCTTCAGCACTCAGCCTTCTTCACAGTCCAACTCTCACATCCATACATGACCACAGGAAAAACCATAGCCTTGACTAGATGGACCTTAGTCGGCAAAGTAATGTCTCTGCTTTTGAATATGCTATCTAGGTTGCTCATAACTTTTCTTCCAAGGAGTAAGCGTCTTTTAATTTCATGGCTGCAGTCACCATCTGCAGTGATTTTGGAGCCCCCCAAAATAAAGTCTGACACTGTTTCCACTGTTTCCCCATCTATTTCCCATGAACTGATGGGACCAGATGCCATGATCTTCGTTTTCTGAATGTTGAGCTTTAAGCCAACTTTTTCACTCTCCTCTTTCACTTTCATCAAGAGGGTTTTTAGTTCCTCTTCACTTTCTGCCATAAGGGTGGTGTCATCTGCATATCTGAGGTTATTGATATTTCTCCCAGCAATCTTGATTCCAGCTTGTGTTTCTTCCAGTCCAGCGTTGCTCATGATGTACTCTGCATATAAGTTAAATAAGCAGGGTGACAATATACAGCCTTGACGTACACCTTTTCCTATTTGGAACCAATCTGTTGTTCCATGTCCTGTTCTAACTGTTGCTTCCTGACCTGCATACAGGTTTCTCAAGAGGCAGGTCAGGTGGTCTGGTATTCCCATCTCTTTCAGAATTTTCCACAGTTTATTGTGATCCACACAGTCAAAGGCTTTGGCATAGTCAATAAAGCAGAAATAGATGTTTTTCTGGAACTCTCTTGCTTTTTCCATGATCCAGCGGATGCTGGCAATTTGATCTCTGGTTCCTCTGCCTTTTTTAAAACCAGCTTGAACATCAGGAAGTTCACGGTTCATGTATTGCTGAAACCTGGCTTGGAGAATTTTGAGCATTACTTTGCTAGCATGTGAGATGAGTGCAATTGTGCGGTAGTTTGAGCATTCTTTAGCATTGCCTTTCTTTGGGATTGGAATAAAAACTGACCTTTTCCAGTCCTGTGGCCACTGCTGAGTTTTCCAAATATGCTGGCGTAGTGAGTGCAGCACTTTCACAGCATCATCTTTCAGGATTTGAAATAGCTCCACTGGAATTCCATCACCTCCACTAGCTTTGTTCCTAGTGATGCTTTCTAAGGCCCTCTTGACTTCACATTCCAGGATGTCTGGCTCTAGATGAGTGATCACACCATCATGATTATCTGGGTCATGAAGATCTTTTTTGTACAGTTCTTCCATGTATTCTTGCCACTTCTTCTTAATATCTTCTGCTTCTGTTAGGTCCATACCATTTCTGTCCTTTATGGAGCCCATCTTTGCATGAAATGTTCCCTTGGTATCTCTAATTTTCTTGAAGAGATCTCTAGTCTTTCCCATTCTGTTGTTTCCCTCGATTTCTTTGCACTGATCACTGAAGAAGGCTTTCTTATCTCTTCTTGCTATTCTTTGGAACTCTGCATTCAAATGCTTATATCTTACCTTTTCTCCTTTGCTTTTTGCCTCTCTCCTTTTCACAGCTATTTGTAAGGCCTCCCCAGACAGCCATTTTGCTTTTTTGCATTTCTTTTCCATGGGGATGGTCTTGATCCCTGTCTCCTGTACAATGTCACGAACTCTCCATAGAAGTTAAATAAACAGGCTGACAATACAGCCTTGTCATACTCATTTCCCAATTTTGGACCAGTCAGTTGTTCCATGTAAAGTTCTAACTGTTGCTTCTTGACCCGCATACAGGTTTCTCAGGAGACAGGTAAGGTGTCTCCTTATTCCCGTCTCTTTAAGAATTTTCCACAGATTGTTGTGACCCACACAGTTAAAGGCTTTCAGTTCAGTTCAGTTCAGTCGCTCAGTCGTGTCTGACTCTTTGCGACCCCATGAATCTCAGCACGCCAGGCCTCCGTGTAGTCAATGAAGCAGAAGTAGATGTTTTTCTGGAATTCCCTTGCTTTCTCTATGATTCAACGAATGTGGGCAATTTGATCTCTGGTTCGTCTGCCTTTTCTAAACCCGTTTTGTTCTAGGCTTACCAGCTTATAAGAGAGGACAGCAATGATGCAGGATACCATATGCATTAAAAGCCATTTCCCCTTTATGACTGGCGAGAAGCCTTGTGAAAGAACACTGAGAGCAGATAAGGCAGGTCAGGCTCCACAGATTTCCACCTTACATACACATCACTGACCGGAAGGCTCATGTCTTCCAAGTCCACAGGGTCACAAACTTGTTCCTGAGGGCCATTTTTACTTTGAAGTTTTAGCAGAGCTTGTTCAGTCACTGTGGAAGCTGGTTCTTTTGGAAAAGACAGTCAAGCCTTTGAAGTTCCTTGGCTTGACCTTGGCAAGAGATTCATAAAATCCTCCCTCCAAAGGGTTGCTGCGAGAGGCTGTGGAATGTGGGGTGGCTGCCGCAGCACTGGCAGAGCGGAACGCATGTTTGGATTCGGAAGGACTGTTGGATGCTCTTCTGTGTATACAGATTTCACAGCCTTCTTCCTGCGGCATAGAAGACGCAGATCTGCGGGTCCTACGGCACTACAATGGCACCCAAAACTGCTTGCATCCAACTGTGCCATCAGCCTGCACATAGAAAGTTCAAGATGATGTTACAGTCTCAAAGAGGGTGTCTCTCACCATCATGTCACTTTGTTACATTCCTGGACTTGATGAAGCTCTTTAAGTGGCTGTACCCAGAGAGGTTCCTTTTCCAGTTCAGATCTGAAGTAGGCTATTGTGTCTCCATCCAACCGAAAATATCTTCTCTTTCAGTTTTTCATCACTGCTCCTTGTTCGACATAAGAACCAGCTTTGATCACTGCACTGTCTGAAGGCAGTTTGGGAGTAAAGTAAGGAAGATGGCTTTGTGACCACATCACCTTATTTCTGTCAATAGTTTCACCACATTCGTTTACTTCTTTTTGCTGAGTTGGGGTAACAGTGGGCACACCACCAACAGAGTCAGTTCTGTAAGACATTTGCTCCTTTCACACTCACCTTGGCCACCTGGGTTATCAGAATGAGGCTGTGATGGGCAGCTGGATGGGAGAGAGGCTCAAGAAGGAGGAGATCTACATATACCTGGTGGCTGAGTGGTAAAGAATCCGTGTGCCAGTGCAGGAGATGTGCTGTCCAACCCCTGGGTTGGAAAGACTCCCCCGCCTTCCCCCGCCCCCCCCTACCCCCCGGAAGAAAACAGCAACCCACTCCAGTATTCCTGCCTGGGAAATCCCACGGACAGAGGAGCCTGTCGGGCTACAGTCCATGGGGTCGAAAACAGTCAGACAGGACTTAGCAACTAAACAACAAATAGCTGATTCACATTATTGTACAGCAGAAACCAACACCACATTGTAAAGAACTTACCCTCCAATTAAAAATAAATTTAAAACAAAGAAAAAGATTAATATCTCGTTTTGGTACTGTAATTTTTATAGCTTGGTTCACCACATTTACTCATTCTACTAGATCCTGCTGATCACTGACTTGTAAGAAATATTTTCTCCTTCCTGCATTCACAACAAAACAGAACTCAGCCTTTGGCCTTAGTTGCCTCATTGACCTTTGAAATGTGGGTAAGTTTAATGACTCCAACAGTGATGACGGATCCAGAAAGCAGGTTTTGTGGATGATCCATGTACCAAACAAAACTCTCTTCTCTGGGATCCAGTATGAAGTACCTCGGAAAAATATTCCCACTGTTTTCATTTTCTTCACTGTCTCAGTTCAGTTCAGTCGCTCAGTCGTATCCGCGATTGAGTCGTATCCGCGATTGAGCGTATCTTTGCGACCCCATGAATCGCAGCACGCCAGGCCTCCCTGTCCATCACGAACTCCCGGAGGTCACTCACACTCACGTCCGTCGAGTCAGTGATACCATCCAGCCATCTCTAAGAAACCACAAGTGCGGTTCTGACAAGCCACGTAAAGCCTTTTCCAGCTTGAACATTACACAGCGGCCCGCCTATCCCTCGAGCCGCCCAGCGGGCTTCAGCGAGCTCTGAGCTCTACCGGCCGCGCCTCTCTCTGACCCGGCGCCCCCGCGGTCGATTATTGCACCAGTCTTCCTATCAGCCCTTGGCCTGGAGCACCCGCGCAGGCCCGCCCCATGTCCCACAGGTACGGAGCTTCGGGTTGGGGAGCGGGGAAAGAGACGGCCCCCACGAAGGCTCACCCACGCACTGCGCACCAGTGCCGGCGCAGCCAAGATTTCGGAGCCGGCACTCCCTGTGCTTTCTCTTGTATCTATTTACTCAGCATTCACTTCATGCTTTACATAGATTATTTTCTATGATGTTCTGAACAATTATTGTTTCCATTTTATTAAAGCTTAGGTTAAGCATCTTGCCCAGGGCCACATTTGTAACTGCTATGCCACAGGGCTCACGTAGGGTTTTATTATCAGCCCATTAGTATTTCACAATGCATGCATTTTCCTGGAGTGACTCTCATGCACCCATCCTCTGGAATTTTGATTCTGGGTTTTGGCTTTTGCAACCTAGATGGATGGATAACAGTAACCGTGTTAGTTAATTGCAATGCCTGTTGGTTACCCAAAGCTTACCTACCTGAAAACAGCCCTTAGCAGATGCTCTGAAAGCTCATCTCCAAACACGTGATGGGATGCCTTGCCATTTTTCTCCCTTCGACTTCCTCAGGCTTGCCTCATCCCTCCAGTTCCCCCAAGGGGATGGGAGGCCCCTCAGTAAAGAGGCTTTCCCCTCCTTGTTTGCTCCAGGGATAAGTCTGAGCTTTGCACACAGCTGCTAGGCAGTGCAGCCCCACTTTTACCATGGGACTCACTGGGACAGAGAGGGAATCCTCCCCCATGGCTGGCCAAAGTCAGGAAGAACCATGCCCCCAGGCATGCAATCACCAAGGAAAGAAGAGGGATCCTCCAACATGACATCGAGGCTTCACAGAGACAACCTTGGAAAGGTCTCTGCGGTAGATGTGAAAGGGCCACAGATACTACCCATCCCTGTGTGAGAGCGTCTTTGCCATCTTCCCACCAAAAAGTCTATGATGGGACCTCCCTGGTGGTCCAGAGGTTAAGACTTCACGTTCCAGCGCAGGGGGTGCAGGTTCAGTCCCTGGTCAGGGAGCTAAGATCCCATATGCCTCTTGGCCAAAAAACCAAAGCATAAAACAGAAGCAATATTGTAACAAATTCAATAGTTTAGTAGTTAGTAATTTGTCGCTCAGTCGTGTCCAACTCTTTGTGACCCCATGGACTGTAGCCTACCAGGCTCCTCCCTCCATTGGATTCTCCAGGCAAGAGTACTGGAGTGGGTTGCCATTTCCTTCTCCAGGGGATCTTCCCGACCCAGGGATCGAACCCGGGTCTCCCGCATTGCAGGCAGACGCTTTAACCTCTGAGCCACCAGGGAACCCAACAAATTCAATAAAGGCTGAAAAAAATGGTCCACATTAAAAAAAAAAATCTTAAAAAGGAAAAAGAAGTCTATGGCCATACTATGAATTTGGGCTTAGCTATGTGACTTGCTTTGATGAACAGCATATTAGCAAACAGTCCTTGCATATTGGAGCTTGCCAGTTCCTGCTGCTCTAGATTTATGAAATCACAGTAATAAACAAAGAGCTCAAACCAGCATGTTAGAAAGGCCACAGAGAGGAGAACTGAGGAGTGCATCCTCAGCAGAAAGCCAGTTAACATGACATGTGAGTAATGCCGGAAGGAACCATTTAGCCCAGATAAGATCTACGGAATGCTTGCCAACTTAATCCTGCCTAAACTGCCAACCCACAGAATCATGATCTAGTAAATGATTGTTTTAAGTCTCTAAATGTTGGGGTGGTTTGTTAGTCAGCAAAAGTGAACTGACACAGTCTCTTCCAACTTCAATCTCCTGAGTATGACTTACCTCCATCTTTTAAGGGTGGGAGTTCAACTGTCTTCAGTTCAAAGTCACTATTAGTCGGGTAACCTACAAAGTGTTTCTTCAGGGTCCAGCTCTTTGCATGAACCATCCTGAAGCTCCTAGAATACAGTGAACATGTAGTCAATGTCATGATGTGACTGATTTCTTACAGCTCCCTGAGTGTTGCCCGAAGGCAAACAGAGGGTTTACCCATCATCAGCTTTCTCATTTAACCTCAATCATGTTTATCTAGTATTCATTGTTCCTGCTGCTGTGCTAAGCACGGCATACTTATCTCATTTTACCCTCATAACTTCCCTGTAAGAGGGGTATTATTATCATTGCCAGGGCACAGTGTACAGATGAGGAAATGAGTCTACCTTAGAAATCTCCAAGGCAAGTAATAATATTAACCCACACAGACTTTTCCTGGCCACTGCTAAGGCTTCCTTAGGAAGTGAACAGATACCTGGAGTGCAAATATTCCATTTCTCTCCTCATATGGAGCTAATTCTAAGAAAAAGCATCAAACACAAAGAACCTACTAGAAGTCCACGCACATCTTTCAGACACAGCGCTGCCTTGTAAGACAAGCAGTCTCCAAAACTCCTGACAGCCACTGGGTGGCGATGCTGCTCAGCCTCATTTTCAAACGCGCGTTTTCTTTGGCAGCAAAGAAGAAATCATGTGCCTGCACCCAAGGCCAGGAGAAAATTCAAGTGACCCCGAGCTCTTGGGTCAGAATACTTTGCTTGGAGCGATGTAGGTGGTTCGAGCCACAACCTTACTGTTCCTAATTGCCCTTCCCCTCCAAAAAGGCAGCCGCTGAGAATTTTGGACTCGCCGTTAAGTCCAAAAGCACCCCTGGAAGGCGGACGACCCCAGACGCAGGCGAGGATCATGAGAAGTCCCACCCGCCAGAGAATGGGGTCCAGGTGGGATGCTCGGTCCAGGATCACTCACCCCCGGATCCCGCCTCCTCGCCTTGCCCATACGCGGGCGTTAAACTCCTGCCTTTTTCTTCCACACTTGTGCCACTTTTGCTGTCCCGCAAGTTCCTTGCTAGCTCCCTCCCCGGTGCAGGAGGCTACGCCTGCACCCCAAATGCTGCCAGGCCATGCCCTTCTCTTAGGCAGCCATCTGCGATCTCTAAGAACCTGCAGGGAGCAGGAATACGGCCGGGACATCCTGCTTTCAAGTTTCCTCTGAGCCTTGCACTCAGAGGTTACCCAACATTAGGAGAGGGCGAGCACCGGGCAAACGCTGTGCCATGGCGGGTCTAGGTACCCTAGAGGTGGTGGGGAGATGTTTACTTACGAGTCTGCAGGAGCCACTTCCTGAAGCCGGAGGTTGGGACTGCGGAGCAGAGTTGCCAGAGCAGATATTTAGGGCTGGTCTCAACAGAGGGTGGGGCTTCCTCCAGGGCAGAACTGTTGGGAGAGTTTACAGGAGTGAAAACCAGGGTTCCAGGAGAGAGAGGGAGAGAGAGAGAGAGAGAGGGAGAGAGAGAGAGAGAGAGAGAGAGAGAGAGAGAGAGAGAGAGAGAGAGGGAGGGAGGGAGGGAGGGAGGGAGGGAGGGAGGGTGCGCGAGTGAGCGAGAGAGACAGTGTGTGTGTGTGTCTGTGTGTCTGTGTGTGTGCGCGCTTTCGCGTGTGCGTGTCTGGGTTCTTGCAACATTAAAAGCCTCCATTGGAGCCCTACCCGTGTAGCACTGTATTTGCATCAGTGTCTTAAACCCACTGCAAGAGGCTGCCTGGGAACCAGCCGTTCCCCAGCCTCCCAGGCAGGGACGAGGAGTACAAAGGCGGGTCCCCTAGCGGCCTGAGCCAGAGTTCCTTCTCAGCCTTGCAGCTTTCAGTTCAGTTCAGTCCAGTCGTTCAGTTTCTCAGTCGTGTCCTACTCTTTGCCACCCCATGGACTGCAGCACACCAGGCCTTCCCGTCCATCACCAACTCCAGGAGTTTGCTCAAATTCACCTCCATTGAGCCAGTGATGCCATCCAACCATCTCATCCTCTGTCTTCCCATTCTACTCCTGCCTTCTATCTTTCCCAGCATCAGGGTCTTTCCAAGTAAGTCAGTTCTTCGCATTAGGTGGCCAAAATATTGGAATTTCAGCTTCAGCACCAGTCCTTCCAATGAATATTCAGAACTGATTTCCTTTAGGATGGACTGATTGGATCCCTATGCAGTCCAAGGGACTCTCAGGAGTCTTCTCCAATACAACAGTTTGAAAGCATCAATTCTTCGGGGCTCAGTTTTCTTTACAATCTAACTCTCCCATCCATACATGACTATTGGAAAAATCATAGCCTTAACTAGATGGACCTTTGTTGGCAAAGTAACGTCTCTACTTTTTAATATGCTGTCTAGGTTGGTCATAACTTTCCTTCCAAGAGGTAAGCGTCTTTTAATGTCATGGCTGCAATCACCATCTGCAGTGATTTTGGAGCCCCCAAAAATGAAGTCTGCCACTGTTTCCACTATTTCCCCATCCATTTCCCATGAAGTGATGGGACCAGATGCCATGATCTTAGTTTTCTGAATGTTAAGTGTTAAGTCAACTTTTTCACTCTCCTCTTTGACTTTCATCAAGAGGATCTTCAGTTCTTCTTCGATTTCTGCCATAAGGGTGGTGTCATCTGCATATCTGAGGTTATTGATAATTTTCCCAGCAGTCTTGATTCCAGCTTGTGCTTCAACCAGCCCAGCATTTCGCATGACGTACTCTGCATAGAAGTTAAATAAGCACGATGACAATATACAGCTTTGACACACTCGTTTCCCATTTGGAACAGGTCTGTTTTTCAATGTCCAGTTCTAACTGTTGCTTTCTGACCTGAATATAGATTTCTCAAGAGGCAGGTCAGGTGGTCTGGTATTCCCATATCTTTCAGAATTTTTGAAAAGTTTCTTGTGATCCACACAATCAAAGGCTTTGACATAGTCAATAAAGCAGAAATCGATGTTTTTTCTGGAACTCTCTTGCTTTCTCAATGACCCAACGGATGTTGGCAATTTGATGTCTGGTTCATTTGCCTTTGCTAAAACCAGCTTGAACATCTGGAAGTTCATGGTTCACATACTGTTGAAGCCTAGACTGGGGAATTTTGAGCATTACTTTGCTAGCGTGTGAGATGAGTGCAACTGTGCAGTAGTTTGAGCATTCTTTGGCATTGCCTTTCTTTGGAATTGGAATGAAAACTGACCTTTTCCAGTCCTGTGGCCACAGCTGAGTTTTGCATATTTGCTGGCATATTGAGTGTAGCACTTTCACAGCATCATCTTTTAGGATTTAAAATAGCTCAACTGGAATTCCATCACCTCCACTAGCTTTGTTCCTAGTGATGCTTCCTAAGGCCCACTTGACTTCGCATTTCAGGATGTCTGGCTCTAGGTGAGTGGTCACACCATCGTGATTATCTGGGTCCTGAAGATCTTTTTTGTACAGGTCTTCCATGTATTCTTGCCACCTCTTCTTAATATCTTCTGCTTCTGTTAGGTCCATACCATATCTGTCTTTGAGCCTATCTTTGCATGAAATGTTTCCTTGCTATCTCTAATTTTCTTGAACAGATCTTTATCTTTCCCATTTTATTGTTTTCCTCTATTGCTTTGCACTGATCATTGAAGAAGACTTTCTTATCTCTCCTTGTTACTCTTTGGAACTCTGCATTCAAATGGGTATACCTTTCCTTTTCTCCTTTGCCTTTAGCTTCTCTTCTTTTCTCAGCTATTTGTAAGACCTCCTCAGACAGCCATTTTGCTTTTTTGCATTTCTTTTTCTTGGGGATGGTCTTGATCCCTGTCTCCTGTACAATGTCATGAACCTCCATCCATAGTTCTTCAGGCAGTCTATCAGATCTAATCCCTTGAATCTATTTTTCACTTCTACTGTATAATCATAAGGGATTTGAGTTAGGTCATACCTGAATGGTGTAGTGGTTTTTCCTACTTTCTTCAATGTAAGCCTGAATTTGGCAATAAGCAGTTCATAATCTGAGCCACAGTCAGCTCCCGGTCTTGTCTTTGCTGACTGTATAGAGCTTCTCCATCTTTGGCCGCAAAGAATATAATCAATCTGATTTTTGTATTGACCATCTGGTGATGTCCATGCGTAGAGTCTTCTCTTGTGTTGTTGGAGGAGGGTGTTTGCTATGAACAGTGTGTTCTCTTGGCAAAATTCTGTTAGCCTTTGCCCTGCTTCATTCTGTATTCCAAGACCAAATTGTCCTGTTACTACAGGTATTTCTTGACTTCCTACTTTTGCATTCCAGTCCTCTATAAGGAAAAGAACATCTTTTTTGGATGTTAGTTCTAGAAGGTCTTGTAGGTCTTCATAGGACCATTCAACTTCAGCTTCTTCAACATTACTGGTGGGGGCATAGCCTTGGCTGATGATTACACAAGGAGAAATAACCATTGCTGATGAACAAAGGCCTCAAGGAAGTCCCCACTGGTCCTCTGCTGATGGGTCTAACATGACAGACCAAGGAAGGAATCTATCATTCACAACAGTCACAAAAATGATAACACATGGGAATATTTATAAACCTACAAAAATGTGATAGATTATTATGAAGAAAGCTTTAAGACATCACTGAGGAGTATAAAAGAAGACTGAACATTTGGAAAGGTTACCATGCTCTTGCACTGGAAGATTCACTATCAGTAAAACGTTACTTCTGTAGATCAATTTCTACCACCCCTTTTAATAGAGGAGGGATTAAATTGTAGTACAATGGAAAAGATAGAGGAAAAAGTGTGTGATTGTGTGTGTCTGTGTGCATATAAAACCTCTGGAGAGATGAAATAAACTACTGATAATATGATTTATCCCCAGAAAAGAGCAATAGTGGAAGAATTTAGAAAACTGCTCAGGGAAAGACAGGCTGAGAAACGACCTGAGAAAAGCTTAGGCTTTCATCACAGGCTGATCCCTGGCACAGAGATGCCCTATTTTACCAATTCTGAGAAAAGGGAGGACCTGATGTCCAGAGCTGCCACACTACACTAGTCCCCCATTTATCCATGGTTTTGCTTTGTGCAGTTTGTTAATAGCTGTCAACTTCAGCCCAAAGATATTAAATGGAAAATTTCAGAAATAAGCCCTTCATACGTTTTCCAATTGCACACCATTCTGATTAGTGTGAGATTTCTGTTGTATCCTGCGGGGGATCCCCAACCATTAATTAATACCTTCTACTGCCAACATTCACCCATCAGCATCATCATTGTTCAATGATCCAGGATCACTGAAAGCAGATGATCCTTCCTATGACACAGTATCCAAAGGTTGAAGTGAAGTGAAGTGAAGTCGCTCAGTCGTGTCTGACTCTTTGCAACCCCATAGACTGTAGCCTATCAGGCTCCTCCGTCCATGGGATTTTCCAGGCAAGAGTGCTGGAGTGGATTGCCATTTCCTTCTCCAGGGGATCTTCTCGACCCAGGAATCGAACCCGGGTCTCCTGCATTGCAGGCAGACGCTTTACTGTCTGAGCCACCAGGGAAGCCCCCTGCTCCAAAAAAAAAAAAATATATGGAACGCTTCACGAATTTGCGTGTCATCCTTGCACAGGGGCCATGCTAATCTTCTCTGTATCGTTCCAATTTTAGTATATGTGCTGCCGAAGCGAGGGTTAATAGTAGCCTAAATGCTTGTTCACACTGCCTACATCTTTTCCCTCATTTCATTACATAGGTATTTATCACTTCACATCATCATCATGCTAAGAAGAATGAGCACGTTATAAAAAGATATCTTGTGAGAAAAACCACACTCACAAGATTTTTACTACAGTATAACTGTTTTATCATTTTATTGTATCTAATTTATTTTTTAAGATATTTTTATTAATAGTTTTGCTGGCTCTACATTACTGCCCACAGGATGCTCCAGTTGTGGTGAGTAGGGGCTACCCTTCATCATGGTACACTATAGCTGCCTCTTGGGGCAAAAACAAGACCAAGCGTTAGTACCACCAGAGGACCCATTTCACTTGGTACTGAGCATGGACCATAGCCCAGTTGGCAGGTCGGTGTGGGAGGGTTACATATACTGAGGCAGGCAGATGCGGCCAGCCCCAAGTGCATCGTCTATCCAATACCCGGGCAGGTGTGAGCACCCGTACAGCCCATATACCCACGGTGCTATGAGGACAAGGATTATACTATAGGCCTCTTGATAACCCTACTCAAGACTAACTTTAGCACAGAGGGACGGGGGTTTCCACACTGCTGGCTCAGTACCGTCCCTTGTCTCTACACAAAAGAACGCAATTTCCCGTAATTCAGCCCATGCAAGCAGGAAAGCCTTTCCCACAGTCCGTGCTCTCCCTGGGGGCAAGGCATGTGCTGCCATTTCTTCACATCTTGTACAATCAGGCGCTTAGTCTCATTGCAGTCAGCCATCTTCTGATGTAACCAGAAGGTGCTTTGTTTCCGGGTCCAGTTAGTCCCAGTTGGAGGCTGAATGTGCCAGGGAAGCCCCAGGGTGGCCCCCACAGGGAGTTCTGTGCAGACCGAACATGCCGACACATTCTCTACCATCCCATAGGTGTGTGCTCAATCTACAATCATATTGGTCATGACACACACAGAACTCATGTTGCAGAACCCGTGGGGCCAGAAGAGCCACCGGCCGCATGTGGGGTGCCTTTATCTTCCATGGCCAAGTCCATTCCACTGTCTGTCCCTGTGAAATCCTGGTCGGAGCCGGCAGCAAGATATTGCCTCAGGTTCCGTATCCAGGCCTTAACATAACGTCTGTTGTTACTTGCAACTGTATAGGTGTGGCATCATGGTGCAGGAGAGCTTCCACAGGGGCAGCTCCACCCCTGTGGGGTTTCTCATTAAGGACCCGCACAGGGGAGTTATCCGATTTTGAAAGGCAAGGACACAGTCTTCAACTTATCTCTTTGGCCACCATAGACATCAGTGAGTGCACTAGGGCCGGGAAACTGCTCTGACTTGCTGTAAAGAAGGCTGCATTCGGCCCAGCATCAACCAGAGCCACTACGCTCTGTAGACTAGCTGTGACCAGTGAATTACAAGCTCTACGTGGGGCCTCAGGTCCCCACGTGGGGTCTTCAGGCAGACACCTTAAGCCTGAGAAGGTTAGAAGAGTTGAGCTCCAAGTACTACAGTAACCTTTCATAGGAAAAGGAAGAAAAGAAAATATGGCTATAGATGCAGAGTGTGTTAGTCGCTCAGTCGTGTCTGACTGTTTGCGACCCTATAGACTGTAGTCCAACAGTTTCCTCTGTCCATATTATTCTCCAGGCAAGGATACTGCAGTGGGCAGCCATTCCCTTCTCCACGAATCTTCCTGACCAAGGGATTGAACCTGGGTCTCCTACATTATGGGCAGATTGTCTACCATCTGAGCTACCAGGGAAGAAGCTCAGATGCATAGAAGTTGGTAGCTTTGACCACAAAATGACAAGGTCTCCAGTCTAATGGCTTCTGTTTTCTCAATGAAGCATAATGTAAGTGTATCTCTTGAGGGTTGAGGTGTGAGAATAGAAGTGAAAGTATAAAACTGTTACCAGAGTGTGTGAGAAAGCAAGCTTACTGGAGAATCCTGGAGTTGCTGGGCAGGGTTGAGTGGGCATACACATTGTCTGTGATAGGGAAAGTAAAACCAACTAGTCTGGTTGTGTGGTTTTTCACAATGTCGAGCTGTTTATGGGAAGGAGTTGAAAAGTCAATAATTGGTTTTATTTGGTGGTTTATGCCAAGATGACCGATGGTCGAAGAAAAAAGCAAAGAAGCTGAAAGCATGTGCCAGGGAATAGTTTTCCTGGAGCATGTTGGAATCTTATCTGAACCGGACGAAAACTTAATGTCTACTATCATGAGCATTAAGTCCCCAAAGCCAAAACCGGGGAAAGAAGAGCACATTAAGGAATTCCTTGGTGGTTCAGGGGTTAGGACTCCAGGCTCTCACTGCTGAGGGCTGGATTGAACCCCTGGCCAGGAAACTAAAATCCCTCAAGCCATTTTGGGGGGTGGAACACCCCCACCCCCACTCCACCGACAAGGAAGAGCGTATAAATAAAAGAACCACACACAATACTGAATAAGGATATTAAAATTTTGTGCTCTGACAGCTCCTGATTACTTGTTCCTTTTTGGGTAAAAGGCATTCCAACAAGCCTGACAAGTGCAGTGAGGGTGTTAGTAAAAGAACACGCACATTCCGTTTCAGCCTCACCCAAAACAGGCATGCTTAAAAGTGTCCAGAGAGAACCCCCAGCCTCTGCTATGAGGACCAACCAAGAGATGTTTCTTCTCCCAAGTCTTTCAGAGAGATCAAAAAATATAAACCACTTTCTTGTTGCTATTGTTTAGTTGCTAAATCATGTCCGATCTTTTGCAACCCCATAAACCGTAGCCTGCCAGGCTCCTCTGTCCAGGGGATTCCTGGGCATGAATATTGGAATGCGTTGTCATTTCCTTCTCTGGGGGATCTTCCCAATCCAGAAATTGAAACTGCATCTCCTGCATTGGCATGTGGATTCCTTACCATTGAGCCACCAGGAAAGCACAAACCTCTTTATTACTGACTCGTTTTTCCTGGCCAAAAACTTCTATAAATAGCTGAGCATGCAATAATTGGAGACCTGGGTTCGATCCCTGGGTTGATAAGATCCCCTGAAGAAGAGAACAGCTACCCATTCCAGGATTCTGTCCTGGAGAATTCCATGGACTATTCCATGGGGTCACAAAGAGATGGACATGACTGAGCAACTTTCACTTCATTCAGTAATCGGGCAGACAGATGGGGGCTTGTTATGAAACTCCATCTCCACCCATGCAGAATTTGGGAGGGCCAGCCCAGAGCTTGTGGGACACAGGCGGAATGAGGTTGTCTCATGGACATGTGGAGATAAGAAGATGATGCAAAGGTGGAAATGTGTGCAGTAGACAATTAAGCATCAGGTACAAGATAAGGAGATGGCAAACAGAGACCTCAGGCTTCCCTGGTGGCTCAGATGGTAAAGAATCTGCCTGGAGTGCAGGAGACCCAGGTTCCGTCCCTGGACTGGGAAGATCCCCTGGAGAAGGGAAGGACTACTCACTCCAGTATTCTTGCCTGGAGAATCCCAAGAACAGAGGAGCCTAGTGGGCTGTAGTCCATGAGACTGCAAAGAGTCGGACACAACTAAGTGACTAAGCTTGTAAGCAGAGACCCCAGAGCAGATTTCATGGCTTCAGAATGCCATGCAGGGGGAATTCCCTGGTGGTCCAGTGGTTAAGAATCTGTCTGCTAATGCAGGGGACATGGATTTGACTCCTGGTCCAGGAAGATTCCACATGCTGTGGGGCAACTAAGCCTGTGCTTCACAACTACTGAGCCGCCACACCCTAGAACCCATGCTCCACAACATGAGAAGCCATTGTAATGAGAAGTCTGTGAACCACAACTCAAGTGTAGCCCCTACTCACAGCAAGGAGAGTCTGAATGCAGCAATGAAGACCCATGGCAGCCAAAATAAATAAATAAATATGAAAAAAAAAAGAATGCCAGGCAGGAGCTGGGAGACATTTCCTGGGATGCTGGAGTCTAGTCCACAGTGATGTGGAACAAGAGTATCATAGGCCATTTAGATGACCTTGTGCCCACTCACATACAGCCTCCTACCCAGATCAGCATTAACAAAGCAGAACTAGATTTCCCTGGGTTCCCCACACTGAAAGCTTTAACACTGTACTTCTCAAACTGTACAATGTTCATCTGAATCATCCACAGATCTTGTTTAGAATCTAGTTTCTGTAAGAGTAGGTCTCACGTGAGACTTGAGATTCTGAATCTAACAAGCTCGTAGCGGATTCCAATGCTACTGGTCCAGGGACCACACTTGGAGGAGCAAGGCTCCTGTACTCTTGACAGTGACCCATCTTCACAACCATTCCTCTACGTCCCAGGTTTTATGGTGAGTTCAACTTCTCCTGAGTAACATTCTCTTCTTATTTAACATGCCTTCATCGAATTTGGCATGCCAAAGAGTAGCCAGAGATGGAATAGATACAGGTCCAGAGTTTTAGCCTTGGCCTGACAATTTGCATCCTTTGAAAGAACCCAAGTGACTGTCCTCCAGCTTCAGACTTGGCCACCACGTGTAAATCATGGTGGGAAAACCATGTTCACCCCTTGGATTTTCTCTCTGGAGCTGGTACTGGTCATCATTCTTCCAACAGCCTTTGTCCCTCTGGAGGATTTCCTAGATGTCCTACTCAGTGATCTATATTCTCTTAAGAATGAGTCAGTCATCAGGAAGTTAGTGGTAGTGAGTGGGCTGAGGAAGTAACGGGACAATAGAGATACTCTGGAGGAAGATAGGCATCACATGCTGTAATGGTGAAGAGGGGGTCAGCTAGATCCTGCAGGAAGTTCAGAAATGCAAATATGCTTCAAACCTTCTGTGGCTCTGCCATTTGGCCACTGGAATGTGATTTTGAGCACTTCTCTGGTGGCTCAGGGGTGAAGAATCCACTAGCAATGCAGGAGATGCAGGGGTTTGATCCCTGGGTTGGGAAGATCCCCTGGAGAAGGAAATGGCAACCCGCTCCAGTATTCTTGCCTGGGAAATCCATGGACAGAGCAGCCTAGCAAGCTACAGTCCGTGGGGTCACAAAGAATCAGACACGGCTTAGCGACTTAACAATAACAACAAAAACAAGTGGTTTTGTATAATGGCCAGGTGGTTTATAGATTCCCAAAGTCATTAACAGTACCCTTCAAACCAGAAGATAGGATGGAGACCGTGGCTGCATGAGGGAGACGCTGGATGGTGCTGTGGTGGTGCAATAAGAGAATTATGCATTGAATGCTTTCAACTATTCCTTTAGAGATGGGAGTGAAAGATGAAAGTAGCTCCTAATTACTTGAATTAAGTCACTTTTGGTTGCCATATTGAGCTTCTTTAAACATGACTGCATGTTCTGTACTCAGAATTGTCAAGAACTGTGAAGGGGCTGAGATTTTTACCTCCCTTTGCTAGCTGGTTACCCAGCCACATGGATGGTGGTAGAAGACACAAAATTCTCGGGTCAGAGATGAACTTTATAACTCATGGCACAGCAAGCAGCATGAAGTTCAAGTTCATGTTGATTTCCTCTTGCAACCCCAGTTCCGCAGAGACAAGACAGAGGGGCCCATGTGAATGCCATACTTGCAAAGGATTTGCATTTCAGCCGAGAAGCTCTGGACTTAGGGACCCCCAAATCTTTTATAAAAGACATTTGCACCAAAAGGAGACATCATTCCACTAGATAGAAAACCAACCTGCCCCCTGCTCTGGAGGGAGACGCTATATCTTCCAAGGCCATTTGCCATACAAGCATCCTGGAGAAAATGGGCCAAAACAAAAGTGGTCAGTGCCCCTGCTTGCAAGATATGCAGAAACATGGAGAACTGTCTTCAGACAAAAAGAATATTAGCTACCCTCCTGTATTACTTTCTGCCCCCTAAGAAGAGCTCTAAGAGCTTTAGTGCTTTATACACGTTATATCACTCAGTCCTCACAACGTTTCTTGGAGGTTATCCCCATTTCACAGATCAGAACATTCATTTTGTAATGATACAGAATAGTAGAGAGTCTATAATGATTCAGATACTGGGGATTCTGACTCCCCAGGTTTAGAAGAGGCATGGTGGTTCTTTTTAACCAGCCTCACAGGTGATTTTGACAGACACCAAACCTTAAGAATGTCACGAATTTAAAAGATAAAGTGAAAGTGAAGTCGTTCAGTCGTGTCCGACTCTTTGCGACCCCATGGACTATAGCCTACCAGGCTCCTCCATCCATGGGATTTTCCAGGCAGATAAGCATCTTTTAAATTCTCTTAACTATTTAGCCAAAGTTTTTACTCTTCTCTATATTTATGCTTACTTAGTAAAGAACTTTATTTCCTCTTATTTAAAACATAAGACTTTGAGTTCTTACTGTGTAAGGAAGACTCAGAATCAGAAAGTTATATATATATATATGTCTCTACAGATTGTTTGTAATAAAAATGTTTAAAGAAAGTAGAAGCTTTGAAAGGACTGGCTCATTAAATTAAAAATACAGCATGTATTTAAATGAAAAGAAAGTCACAAGATAAGGAAGAGTCCTGAGTTTAGCCTCAGGATGTTCTTAGTGGAAAAATGTATTTTGTCACATGATTGTGATAGCCATCAATGTTGCAAATTTGCAGAAGGCAAGGATGGAATCATGTGAAGGAGTAAGTAATTACAGGAAAAATTCAATGTTCATTCATTTTGGCACTAAGAGTATTTGGGTTTAAAAAAAAGTTTGCAGGGTGATGGCCTTGGGTTTTTGTTTTGTTTGCCTTCAGTACAGAGTGCACAGCATTCTTTACTAAACTGGGAAATGTGATATGCACTTGGTGATCTGTCAAGGAGAATGACTCATGAAATGAGAGGCTAGGGCAGACTTGAAATGCCTCTGAATCATGCCTCTGCACCTTCCAAAACTGGGGTAATTTTTTCTTTCCTTCTTTTTTTTTGACATCTTTCTTCCTTTTCTCCCTCTTTCCTTCCCTCCCTTCCCCCTTTCTCCCTTCCTTCTTTTCATTCTTCCTTATACTTACTCTAGGACACACATTTTCCTATATGAGTCGGTTCATATATCAAAAGTTCTCACTGAAAGGCCATCTATAGTAATCTATATAATAATGACAGGCTATATTCTGCATTTTCTAGTTATCTGAGTGAAAATTTGAAATGGGCTTAGTGTTTTCCTGTTGCTCTCACACTTTCCTCTTGAATCGCTTATCCATTTGCCCGTGTCTTCTTTTGAAGAGCCTTCTAATCCTTGGCAGTCAAAATTGCCTTAAAGGAACCTTCCTACACTGTTGGTGGAATGTAAATTGGTGCAACCACTATAGAGAACAGTATGGAGATCCCTTAAAATAACTAAAAATAGAGCTACTGTATGATCTAGCAATCCCACTCCTGGGTATTTATCCAGAGAATACCATAATTCCAAAGATATAAGCTCCCCAATGTTCATGTCAGCAAGACATAAATGCAACCTAAATGTCCACTGACAAATGAATGCATAAAGAAGATGTGGTACATATATACAGTGGAATACCACTCAGACATCTTTTTAAAAGAGTGAAATAAGGCCATTTGCAGCAACATGGATGGACCTACAGATTATCATACTAAGTGAAGTCAGACAGAGAAAAATAAGTATCATATGATATCATTTATCACTTCAGTTCAGTTGCTCAGTCATGTCCGACTGTTTGCAACCCCATGGACTGTAGCACGCCAGGCTTCTCTATCACCAACTCCCTGAGCTTGCTCAAACTCATGTCCATTGAGTCAGTGATGTCATCCAACCATCTCACCCTCTGTCGTCCCCTTCTCCTCCCGCCTTCAAACTTTCCCAGCATCAGGGTCTTTTCTAATAAGCCATTTCTTTGCATCAGGTGGCCAAAGTATTGGAGTTTCAGCTTCAGTATCAGTTCTTCCAATGAACATTCAGGACTGATTTCCTTTAGGATGCACTGGTTGAATCTCCTTGCAGTCCAAGGGACTCTCAAGAGTCTTCTCCAACACCACAGTTCAAAAACGTCAATTCTTCAGCGCTCACCTTTCTTTACAATCCAACTCTCATATCCATACATGACTACTGGAAAGACCCCAGCTTTGACTAGACGGACCTGTGCTGGCAAAGTAATATCTCTGCTTTTTAATATGCTGTCTAGGTTGGTCATAACTTTTCTTCCAAGAAGCAAGCGTCTTTTAATTTCATGGCTGCAGTCACCATCTGCAGTGATTGTGGAGCTCCCCAAAGTAAAGTCTTTCACTGTTTCCATTGCTTCCCCATCTATTTGCCATGAAGTGATGGGACCAGATGCCATGATCTTAGTTTTCTGAAAGTTGAGTTTTAAGCCAGCTTTTTCACTCTCTTCTTTCACATTCATCTAGAGGCTCTTTAGTTCATCTTCATTATCTGCCATAAGGGTGGTGTCATCTGTGTATCTGAAGTTATTGATATTTCTCCCGGCAATCTTGATTCCAGCTTGTGTTTCTTCCAGTCCAGCGTTTCTCATGATGTACTCTGCAGATAAGTTAAATAAGCAGGGTGACAATATACAGCCTTGACATACTCCTTTCCTAATTTGGAACCAGTCTGTTGTTCCATGTCCAGTTCCAACTGTTTCTTCTTGACCCTCATACAAATTTCTCAGGAGGCAGGTCAGGTGGTCTGGTATTCCCATCTCTTTCAGAATTTTCCACAGTTTATTGTGATCCACACAGTCAAAGGCTTTGGCATAGTCGATAAAGCAGAAATGGATGTTTTTCTGGAACTCTTTTGCATTTTTGATGATCCAACGGATGTTGGCAATTTGATTGCTGGTTCCTCTGCCTTTTCTAAAACCAGCTTGAACATCTGGAAGTTCTTGGGTCATGTACTGTTGAAGCCTGGCTTGGAGAATTTTGAGCATTACTTTGCTAGTGTGTGAGATGAGTGTTATTGTGCGGTAGTTTGAGTATTCTTTGGTATTGCCTTTCTTTGCGACTGGAATGAAAACTGACCTTTTCCAGTCTTGTGGCCACTGCTGAGTTTTCCAAATTTGCTGGCATATTGAGTGTAGCACTTTCACAGCATCATCTTTAAGGATTTGAAATAGCTCCACTGGAATTCCATCACCTCCACTAGCTTTGTTCGTAGTGATGCTTTCTAAGGCCCTCTTGACATCACATTCCAGGATGTCTGGCTCTAGATGAGTGATCACACCATCATGATTATCTGGGTCATGATAAGATCTTTTTTGTACAGTTCTTCTATGTATTCTTGCCACCTCTTCTTAATATCTTCTGCTTCTGTTAGGTCCATACCATTTCTGTCCTTTATTGAGCCCATCTTTGCATGAAATGTTCCCTTGGTATATCTAATTTTCTTGAAGAGCTCTCTAGTCCTTCCCATTCTAATTTTCCTCTATTTCTTTGCATTGATCACTGAGGAAGGCTTTCTTATCTCTCCTTGCTATTCTTTGGAACTCTGCATTCAAATGGGTATATTTTTCTTTTTCTCCTTTGCCTTTCACTTCTCTTCATTTCTCAGCTATTTGTAAGGCCTCCTCAGACAGCCATTTCCCTTTTTGCATTTCTTTTTGTTGGGGATTGTCTTGATTCCTGCCTCTTGTACAATGTCACAAACCTCCATCCATAGTCCTTCAGGCATTCTGTCTATCAGATCTAATCCCTTGAATCTATTTGTCACTTCCATTGTATAATCATAAAGGATTTGATTTAGATCATATCTGAATGGTCTTATGGTTTTCGCTTCTTTCTTCAATGTAAGTCTGAATTTGATGAAGAGTTCATGATCTGATCCACAGTCAGCTCCTGGTTTTGCTTTTGCTGACCATATAGAGCTTCTTCATCTTTGGCTTCAAAGAGTATAATCAATTGATTTTGGTATTGATCATCTGGTGATGTCCATGTGTAGAGTCTTCTCTTGTGTTGCTGGAAGAGGGTGTTTGCTATGAGTAGTGTGTTCTCTTGGCAAAACTCTGTTAGTCTTTGCCCTGCTTCATTTTGTAATCCAAGGCCAAAATTGCCTGTTACTCCAGGTATCTCTTGACTTCCTACTTTTGCATTCCAGTCCCCTATAATGAAAAAGACATTTTGGGGGGGTGTTAGTTCTAGAAGGTCTTGTAGGTCTTCATAGGACCATTCAACCTCAGCTTCTTCAGCATTACTGGTTGGGCATAGATTTGGATTATGGTGCTATTGAATGGTTTGCCTTGGAAACGAACAGAGATAATTCTGTCATCTTTGAGATGGCACCCAAGTACTGCATTTCAGACTCTTATTGACTATTATGCTTGGCCAGCTTCTATACTGCCACCCTGGCACTCCAGTGCTGGCCTCTTGCCCTCCTGCCCCAAGTGTCCCTGATGAACACCTATTTTCCTTACAAGAGCCAAAAGGTCACCTCCTCTGTGTCTTGAAGTCTCCCAGGCACCAGTGAGCAATCCCTGTCACTGAGGTGCCCCACTCCACTGCAGCCCTACAATATCCAGCCCTTGGTAGGGTCTTTTCTCCCCCGGCCTCAGGGAGCAGAGTTGTCTAAGGGAGAGGTTGTGCAGCAAGGTTGATCCAGCAAGTGTTCCAGGGCTCTGGTTTCAGGCCTATGCCCACCACACCCACCACTTCATCAAGACGCATCTCTGAATGAGCTACTTAACCTCTTCCTGGACAATTCACTCATCTGCAAGATGTGGATAGTACTTCATGAAAATTAAATCTTTTTAAGACTGAAATATAAGACATACTCGTGATCAGTCATGTCTGACTCTTTGCAACCCAAAGGGTTTTTCTGGCAAGAATACTGGAATGGGTTGCCATTTTCTCCTCTAGTGGATTTCCCCTGGCCCCCTTGTCCTGCATTGCAGGTGAATTCTTCGCTGCTGAGCCACTGGGGAAGCTCTAAACATAAGATATAACACCATATAACTCCTAAAAGATAGCATAGGCAAAACCTTCTCTGACATAAGTAACAATGTTTTCTTAGGTCGAGGGACACAGGCCTGAGACTGCCTTTCTCCCAAAGCAATATAAATAAAAACAAATCAGACTTGCAAGCTTTTGCACAGCAAAGGAAAACATAAAAACAAACAAAAAAGTGAAAAGAAAACCTATGGAATGGGAGAAAATATTTTGCAAATGATGTGACAGACAAGGGCTTGATTTCCAAAATAGTCAAGCATTTCATACAACTCAACAACAATAATAAAAAATAACCCAAAGAAGACCTCAAAAGATATTTCTCCAAAGAAAACATACACATGGCCAGTGGGTACATGAAAAATGCTCAACATCACTAATTATTAGAGAAATGCAAATCAAAACTAAAATGAGGTACCATCTCACACCACTCAGAATGGTCATCATTAAAAAGTCTACAAATAACAAATGTGGGAGAGGGTGTAGAGAAAAAAGAACACTCCTGCACTGTTGGTGAGAATATAAGTTGGTACAGCTAGTATGGAAAACAGTGTGGAAGTTTCTCAGAAAGTTAAAAATAGAATTACCATATGATCCAGCAAGTACACTCCTGGGAAGATATCCAGACAAGACTATAGTTCAAAAAGATACATGTATGCCTGTGTTCATAGCAGCACTCTTCACAATAGCTAGAACACGGAAGCAACCTAAATGTCCATCAACAAATGAATGAATAAAGAAGATGTGGTACTTATATGCAATGGAATACTACTCGGCCACAGAAAAGAAGAAAATAATGCCATTTGCAGCAATATGGGTGCAATTAGAGATTATCACACTAAGTGAAGTAAGTCAGAAAAAGAAAGACAAATACCATATGATATCACTTATACATGTAATCTAAAATACGGCACAAATGAACCTAAAAAAGAAACAGACTCCTAGACATAGAGAACAATCTTATGATTGCCAAGGGGGAGTAGAGGAGGGAGAAGGAGGGACTGGGAGTTTGGAGTTGTTATATGCAAATTATTACATTTAGAATGGATTAACAACAAGGTCCTAATGTGTATCACAGATAACTATATTCAATATCCTATGATAAACCATAATGGAAAAGAATACAAAAAAGAATGTATATATGTGTATAACTGAGTCTCTCTGCTGTACAGCAGAGATTAGCTCAAACCTATAAATCAACTATACTTCAATTAAAAGAAGAAAATTGTCTTTTTGAAGAATAAAATGAGTTAACACCAAATACTTAGGCAAGTACAGGTGCATGGTAAGCTCGATAAATGCTGGATCTTGAAAAATCTTTTCACCTCCCACTGGCCTGGCATCCCACACTGTCTCACTCAATTGCACTCCTCCAGTTCTGAACCCAATCCTGATCAGTCATACAAACAGTGAAATAATGCAGAGATGTTTAAAGAACTCTGCCCCGTTTCCCGCATTGCCTTCTCTGAAAGGTAACAAATGTTACTTGTCCACTGTTGACCCTTTCCCTCCCTTCTCCACAGTCTTGCAGATGTATACATTTAGAAAATTTCCCCTCCATTTTTACAAATATGGGATCATTCTAAAGATGGTATCATGCATGGTTTTTTTTTTTTTTAACTGTAATTTCCAGATGAAATATCTTAGGCCTGGTTTATCTAACCCTAGGTTGTCTAGGTTATCCCATACATCTGGGATACAGTTTGTTTTTCTCTTTGCTTAACTTTCACTTAATAAGGCACTGAGTGAACAATTCAGAACTCTAAGAGACAGACTCTCAGTTTTCTGTATAAGATAGCATTAAGTAATAATCAGATGTTAGCTACAGAGTATTGCCATTTTTGCAGTAAAGACTGTTGACTTCAAAAGTTTTCCACAGGGACTTCCCTGGAGGTCAAGTGGTTAAGACTCAAAGCAGGGAGCACAGGTTTGATTCCTGGTTGGGGAACTAAAATCCCACATCTCTCTCTTTGCAGCCCCAAAATTAAAGTAAAATAAGATAAAATTAAAAAAATTTTCCATGAAAGAGTTGAAAGAAATCTGAGTGTCTCTGAGAGTGTGTATATTGGCTTGCTAGGACTGCCATAACGAAATACCATAGACTGTGTGGCTTAAACATTTATTTTCTTGTGGTTATGGAGGCTGGATGGCTAAGATCAAAGTGCTGGCAGGTTTGGTTTCTCCTGAGCCCTTGCTTCTTGGCTTGCAGGTGGTGGCCTTTTTGTCTTCTTGTGGCCTTTTCTCAGTGCACCTACATCCCAAGTATCTCTCTTCTTTAAGGACAGCAATCATGATGGATTAGGACCCCACCTAACAGTCTCAGTTGGATTTCATCATCTCTTTGAAGGCCCTGTCTCCAAATATGTGAACAAGAGCCCACCCATAGGATCTTGCTTACTCTTAATTACCTCGTTAAAGCTCTGTCTCCAGAAGTGATTACACTGTCAGGTCCTGGGGTTGGGGCTTCAACATATGAATTTTGGGAGAACACAATTCAGCTCAAAACAAAGTGTAAGGATGAAGTGTGGTGGACACACACAAGGAGGTATTAAGCAGCCATCAGAAACACTGGGTTAAAAAAAAAAAGAAAGAAACACTGGGTTAGATGGAAATAATGCAACCTGAATGGAACAATGCAACCATAATGCAACAATGCATGCATGCTAAGTTGCTCTCAGTCCAGTTCAGTCGCTCAGTCGCGTCCGACTCTTTGCGACCCCATGAATCGCAGCACGCCAGGCCTCCCTGTCCATCACCATCTCCCGGAGTTCACTCAAACTCACGTCCATCGAGTCTGTGATGCCATCCAGCCATCTCATCCTCTGTCATCCCCTTCTCCTCCTGCCCCCAATCCCTTTCAGCTCTAGTCATGTCCAATTCTTTTCTACCCTATGGAGTGTAGCCTGCCAGACCACATATCTATCCATGGGATTCTCTAGGCAAGAAAACTGGAGTGGGTGGCCATGCCCTCCTCCAGGGGATCTTCCCGACCCAGGGATCTAAGCCACGTCTCTTACGTCTTCTGCGTTGGCAGGCGAGTTCTTTACCACTAGCACCAACTGGAAAGCCCCAAAGCACAACATTGTATGAGAAACATGAGGAACAGAAAGACAAGTGTGACCCAATATCACTCCTATAAATTAAAAGCAGGTACCCTTAGTGCCCATTATGCAAGAACATTTACCAAACAAAAACAAAACAAAACAAAACAAAACAAGCTACTCATTAAATACAGCACAGTAGTTGCCTATGGTATCAGGAGGACAAGAGTAGGGGATGGGGATTTTTTTTAAGGCACAGAGATTAATGAGAGAGAGAAGGAGAGAGAATTTGGCAGGCTAGAGGTGACATTATACTGTAAACTCTGATGAGTATGAAGAACTCAAAACCCTCTGGCTCTCAGCTCCAAAATGAAATACCAGCAGTGAGGAAACCAGGACACTCCTCCTCCATCTTCTTAGCATGGTGTAGAGCGAGATTTTGTTTCAGTCCAGATCCATGGACATAAGACAACCTGCTTTTCTCTTACCATCTGAGATGTTTAGCCCAAATGGTGACATCCAGTTGCAGAATATTGTAACATTCCTTTTTCCATCTGGGGCACAGAGAATTTTTGGTTTCTTCTGTTCTCTAACAGAAATATTGCAAAGTAGCAGAAACTTTGTAAAGTGTAACAGGTATGTATACTTAATGGTAAAGAGCCAGAAATAAAGACTCTGAAAAACATTTGATGCCAGGTATATTCCGCAGCAGACCATGTTGGTTGCCTGTCCTATATCCAATATGCTAACCCCAACACCCTGATTTATCCCTCCTCCTCACCTTACCCCTTTGGTAACCATAAGTTTGTTTTCTAAGTCTATGAGTCTGTTTCTCTTTTGTAAATAAGTTCATTTGTATCACTTTTTTTGATACCACATATCTTAGAGGTTGCCATTATCTTCATTACCTCCACCATAGTTTGGTCTCAGGTCAAACAATAGAGAGGGAACACAGCCCTGCCCATCAACAGAAAATTGGATTAAAGATTTACTGAGCATGGCCCTGCCCAACAGAACAAGACCCAGTTTCCCCCAGTCAGTCTCTACCATCAGGAAGCTTCCATAAGCTTCTTATCCTTATCCACCAGAGGGCAGACAGAATGAAAACCACAATCAGAGAAAACTAATCAAACTGATCACATGGACTACAGACTTGTCTAACTCAATGAAACTATGTGCCTTGCTGTATAGGGCCACCCAAGATGGATGGGTCATGGGGGGAAGTTCTGACAAAATGTGGTCCACTAGAGAAGGGAATGGCAAACCACTACAACATTCTTGTCTTGAAAATCCATGAACAGTTCAGTTCAGTTCAATCACTCGGTTATGTCCAACAATTTGTGACCCCATGGACTGCAGCACGCCAGGCCTCCCTGTCCATCACCAACTCCTGGAGCTTGCTCAAACTCATGTCCATCGAGTCAGTGATGCCATCCAACCATCTCATCCTCTGTCGTCCCCTTCTCTTCCGGCCTTCAAACTTTCCCAGCATCAGGGTCTTTTCTAATGAGTCAGTTCTTTGCATCAGGTGGCCAAAATATTGGAGTTTCAGCTTTGGCATCAGTCCTTCCAATGAATATTCAGGACTGATCCTCTTTAGGATGCACAAGTTGAATCTCCTTGCAGTCCAAGGAAAACTCTCAAGAGTCTTCTCCAACACCACAGTTCAAAAGCATCAATTCAGTGCTCAGCTTTCTATATAGTCCAACTCTCACATCCATACATGACTACTGGAAAAACCATAGCTTTGACTAGATGGATCTTTGTTGGCAAAGTAATGTCTCTGCTTTTTAATATGCTGTCTAGGATGGTCATAGTGTTTCTTCCAAGGAATAAGTGTCTTTTAATTTCATGGCTGCAGTCACCATTTGCAGTGATTTTGGAGCCTCAACAATAAAGTATCTCATTATTCCTGTTGTTTCCACATCTATTTGCCATGAAGTCATGGGACCGGATGCCATGATCTTAGTTTTCTGAACAGTATGAAAAGGCAAAAAGATAGGACACTGAAAGATGAACTTCCCAGGTCGGTAGGTGCCCAATATGCTGCTGGAGAAGAGTGGAAAAATAACTCCAGAAAGACTGAAGAGATGGAGCCAAAGTAAAAACAACACCCAGTTGTGAATGTGACCGGTGATGGAGGTAAAGTCCAATGGTGTAACAATATTGCATATGTACCTGGAATGTTAGGTCCATGAATCAAAGTAAAATGGAAGTGGTCAAACAGGAGATGGCAAGAGTGAGCATCAGCATTTTGGAATCAGTGAACTAAAATGGATTGGAATGGGTGAATTTGACTCAGATGACCATTATATCTACTGCTGTGGGCAAGAATCCCTTAGAAGAAATGGAGTAGCCCTCATAGTCAACAAAAGAGTAAGTATTTACTTACTTGATATCAAATAGAAGGTATGGATAAATTCTGGCCACACCGAGTCAAACAAGGCCCTAGGCATCATGCTTCTGTCAGACTTAATCAATGAGATTTGCCAAGTCATGATGATTAGGTCAATGTTGTTATCACACACAGAGAGTTAGAAAGTGAGGTAAAAGGTCAAGGGAAAAGATTTCCCCTTTCTTTACAAAGATAAAACTTTAACCCAGCCTTAGATTTCAGGGAGCTCTGATCTAGCTAGCTGAGGGTACAATTCATTCAAAACAATAAATCACACAAGTACTAAGAGAATGCCTCGTGTCAAAAAATTCAGACAATGTGAATGTGCACATTGTGAGAAGAACAAGCCTTTGTTATCTGTTTGGGGAGATTCCTTCCATTGCTTTTCTTTGGCCATGCACTTTCAAAGTAGACACTCACTTCCTTGTCCTTCTCTACCACTTCCGTTGCATCGGCCTGGTAAGATAATGCTTGGGGAACAATTATAAAACTGGGTAGGATTATTGTTCTCGTTGTTGAAAGAACCCCTGAAAACACAAAGGAAACAGTATTTGGGAAGAGAACACTTATGCCTCTCTCCACAGTCTAGGAGATGTGCTGGTGGAGGACCGACTATGAGCCTCACCCTAGACCAGCTCTTGAAACCTAGTATTTCTAGTCCTCAAAAAAGTCCTTGGCAGCCCATGTTCTTATTATCTTCCTCACAACCTAAGGAAACTGCAATTCCAAGCGGTAAAATAACTTAGACTCCTCATGTAAGTAATCAGTCTCAGGGTTGAGATTTGAATCTGAGTTAACAAGCTCCCAGGCCCTATACTATACAGTATTCTATTTTACCTTCCAATACAGGCGAGACGGATTCCTTTTATAGGTAAAAGCAAATTTAGGAAAGTTTATACTTATGAGAGATCTGAAAACTACTAGTAGTGATGTTACTTTAGACAGGAAAAGATGTTACTGAACTCAGGTTCGCTGACATGCCACTTAGAAACCAATGGGCTTCCCTAGTGTCTCAGTTGGTAAAGAATCTGCCTGCAATGCAGGAGACCTGGGCTCAGTCCCCGGGTCGGGAAGATCCCCTGGAGAAGGAAATGGCAACCCACTCCAGTACTCTTGCCTGGAGAATTCCATGGACAGAGGAGCTGGGCAAGCCACAGTCCTCTGGATCAAAAAGAGTTGGACATGACTGTGTGACTAATTTTAACTTTAGTAACCAATACTCAAGAGGCAAGTGTTAGCGGAAAGGAAAGTTGCTTTCATCAGAAGAGTGGGCAATGTCTCAAAAGCAACTCTGAAGGTTCTGCCTACTCGTGGAAGTTTTTAAAGGGAAAGGGGAAGTAATCCCAGTTATCACTGAGATAGGGGATTAGGCACTTAGCCATCTCCCTCTGCATCCAGGCTTGTTGATTCCTTGTGATCTTTCTTTAGATGGATATTGTTCACACAGTTTAAACACGAAATTACTGACTGTAAAACTAGGGAAGAGATCTGACCATCTGTTAATTACTTATTATTCATTTCTACTTCTCTCATCTATGGAAGGAACTAACAAGTTACACAAGGTATTATGGGCTCCAAAGATTTGAAAGGTGTCTTTGGGCTGGAGATGAGTGGAGCATGGAGTGACAGGTTAATGGTTAGCTACAATACAGCTTTGCCAAAGTGACAAGACAAGAGGGGTTTCCTGCAGAGAGTTCTTTCCTGCTAAAAGCTGCTTACAGATCCCCACTTGTCAGAACATCATTCCATTTCTTTGGACTTATGGGCAAAGTTCTGTCTTCTGTAACTTTTTCAGAATGATGTAACAGCACCATATTCTTGGAGTGGAAAATGTTGGTATGGGTGTATAGCACCTCTGCTGACAATTTTCATTGCCCTCTTACATTTATGGACAGAATCAGCAACAGTTTCTAAAAGATTCTATTTATTTATTGCTTTTTGGCTGTGCTAGGTATTCATTGCTGAGCAGACTTTTCTCTAGTTGTGGCGAGCAGGGGCTACTGTGTAGATGTAATGCATGGGCTTTTCACTGTGGTGGCTTCTCTTGTGGAGAAGCAACGGCTCCACGCTAATGGGTTTCAGTAGCTGCAGGTCCTGGGCCCTAGAGCACAGGCTCAACAGCTGCGGCACACAGGCTTAGTCGCTCTGCTGCATGTGAGAGCTTCCTGGATCAGGGATCGGACACCGTGTCTCCTGCGTTAGCAGGCGGATTCTTTACCACTGAGCCACCAGGGAAGCCCTACAATTATTTTTTCAATATTTATTTTTATTTATTCACTTATTAGGTCATGCCAGGTCTTAGCTGCAACACACTGGATCTTTGCTCTTCATGGGGCTTAAGGAATATTTAGCTGTGCCATGCAAACTATCAGTTGTGACATGCGGGATCTACTTTTACAACCAGGAACTGAACCCAGGCCCCTGCACTGACAGTGCAAAGTCTTAGCAACTGAACCACCAAGGGAGTTCCAAGGTCCAGTTATTTTGATGACACAGAGATATAGGCTATTGTGAGCAATAGTGTTAGTTCCGTTCCCTCGAGGTCAGTTCTTGGAACTGCAGTAGCCATAGATTCAGAACTGCTCACGTTGGAGCAGCTTATATCATGGCTGTAGTCTGGTCATCATGCAGTTAGCTTTTTCCCTCTGGCAGGCAGTTACAGTGTCTATGAAACCACTCAGGGATGTGCATCTAACTCTGAAGAATTGTGTGATTCTATTGTCCCAATCATTAACTGTTGGAGCCTGCTTATTTGGGACTCAGGGAAGGCTGAGAGATTTCAGTTTTTCTACAAACAAGAGGCAGGGAACATGGAGATCCTTTTTACCTGGGGGATGGGTCCCCACAGGTTTCTGCTGGGTTCCAAATATACTATCACCCATTGAATAAGTTACCAAGAGTTCATAAATGAAGAGCTAAGGAACAGATCTTCCCTACAGAGACTTCGCTAGTGGTCCACTGGCTAAGACTCTGTGCTCTCAGTGCAGAGGGCACAAGGTTCAATCCCTCCCTGCTCGGGGAACTAGATCCCACATGCCGCAACTAAGAGTTTGTAAGCTATGGCTAAGATTCAGCATGCTTCAACAAACATTGAGAATCCCATGTGCCACAATAAAGACCCAACACAGCCAAATAATAAACACATATATATTAAAAGAGAAGATCTTCCTTAGAGTAGAGTACTAACTAATAAATGTGAGTGAAATGATGAAATTAGAATGTCACCACCTTGTAATCACTGTATTAATAATTCTTTCAGGCAAAAGTCATGGACGCTAGAAAAGCAGGTGAAACTTGAGGTGGAATAAGATCCAACCAGTCTATTCTGAAGGAGATCAGCCCTGGAATTTCTTTGGAAGGAATGATGCTAAAGCTGAAACTCCAGTACTTTGGCCACCTCATGCGAAGAGTTGACTCATTGGAAAAGACTCTGATGCTGGGAGGGATTGGGGGCAGGAGGAGAAGGGGACGACAGAGGATGAGATGGCTGGATGGCATCACCGACTCAATGGACCTGAGTTTGAGTGAACTCCGGGAGTTGGTGACAGACAGGGAGGCCTGGCGTGCTGCGATTCACGGGGTCGCAAAGAGTCGGACATGACTGAGCGACTGAACTGAACTGAACTGAAAATAACTTCACAAATTATTTGTTAAAGGAGAAAAGGTAGGTTTACAGTGGAATAACCACACAGACAACTGGTTAATGTCAACATGGGTTTTGAGACAAACAGATATTATCTTATGCTTTCTGATACTGTACATTGAGAACAGAACATCAATTCTGTGATTGTTGCTGTTCAGTTGCTAATTCGAGTCTGACTCTTTGTGATCTCCTGGACTGCAACACACCAGGCTGGTCTGTCCTTCACTGTCTCATGGAATTTGCTCAGAATTATGTCCATTCACGGAGAAGGCAATGGCAACCCACTCCAGTACTCTTGCCTGGAAAATCCCACGAATGGAGGAGCCTGGTAGGCTGCAGTCCATGGGGTCACTAAGAGTCGGACACGACTGAGCGACTTCACTTTCACTCTTCACTTTCATGCATTGGAGAAGGAAATGGAAACCCACTCCAGTGTTCTTGCCTTGAGAATCCCAGGGATGGGGGAGCCTGGTAGGCTGCCATCCATGGGGTCGGACAGAGTCGGACACGACTGAAACGACTTAGCAGCAGCAGCAGCATCTCCATTCAGTTGGTGATGCTATCTAACCATCTCATCCTCTGACGCACTCTTCTCCTTTTGCCTTCAATCTTTCCCAGCCTCAGGTCTTTTCCAATGAGAAGGCTCTTCACATCAGCTGGCCAAAGTATTGGAACTTCAGCTTCTGTATCAGTCCTTCCAATTCTGTGGCCTCCTGATTGAAATGCATAACATGGATTTCATTATGAGGAAATACCAGACAAATACCAATTGTAGAACCCTCTACAAAATAACTAACTGGTAATCTTCAAAAGTGTTTAAGTTCATAGAAGTCAGGGGCAAGTTGAAGAACTGATTTTTAGATTAGAGGAGACTAAAGAGACAGGAAACTAAAAGCAGTGCAGGAACCTGGACTGGACTTGGGGCAAAAGGATAGTTATAAAGGGCGTGATTGAAACAACTGTGAAATCAGAATGCCCATAGATTAGATCAGGCATCAGCAAACTACGCATGCTCCTCTGGTCAAATCCAGCCCACTAGTTTTGTATGGCTTGCAAGCTAAGAACGGTTTTCACAATAAAAAGAAAAATTTGTGGTGGAGAGTGTAACATAAAATTTACCATTCTGAACATGTCTAAGTGTTTGTTTGTTTGTTTTTTTCCTTAATTGCTCGGTTTGAGACCCCATGGACTGTAGCCCTTCAGGCTCCTCTGTCCATGGAATTTTCCAGGCAAGAATACTGGAGTGAGTCTCCATTTCCAGTGATCCAACCTGTGTCTCTTGCACCTCCTGCATTCTTTACCACTGTGCCACCTGGGAAGCCATTATAAGATATGGCCCATATTATTATGTAATAGATCTCTAGAACTTTCTCATCTTGGAAAGCTAAACCTCTATGCCCACTGAAAAACTCCCTATTCCCCTCTCCCCCCAGACACTGGCAACCACAATTCTGTTTTTAATTTCTATAAGTTTGACAGTTTTAGATGGCTTATATAAGTGACATCATACAATATTTGTCTTTTTCTGAGTAGCTTATTTCACTTAATGTTCTCAAGGTTTATCCATGTTGTACCATGTAATAAGATTTCTTTTTTTAGGTTGTATAATAGTTCATTGTATGTATTTATCACTTTTTCTTTGGATTGTAATTAATTTTATTTTTTATTTTTTAAGAAATTTACATTGGAGTATAGTTGATTTACAGCGTTGCATTAGCTTCAGGTGTACAGCGAAGTGATCAAGTTATACATACTTATATATCTATTCTTTTTCAGATTCTTTTCCCATATAGGTTATTAGAGAGTTCTGAGTAGAGTTCCCTGTGCTATACACAGGTCCTTGTTGATTATCTATTTTATTTTATTTTATTTTTTTTTTAACAGGTTATTTATTTATTCTTTAAAAAAATTTTTTTTTCAATTTAAGGATAATTGCTTTACAGAATTTTGTGGTTTTATGTCATACATCAACAAGAATCAGCCATAGGTATACCCATGTCCCCTCCCTCCCAAATCTCCCTCCCATCTCCCTCCCCAACATTTTATTTTTTAATAAATTATTTCTACCTGCCTCTGTTCTTTCTTTTTTCTTTTTAAATTTTAAAATCTTTATTACATGCATTCCCAAACATGATTATCTATTTTATATATAGTAATGTATATATGGGAGCTTCCCAGGTGGCTCAGTGGTGAAGAATCCACCTGCCACTGCAAGAGGTGCCTGAAACTTGGGTTCGACCCCTGAGTCAGGAAGATCCCCTGGAGGAGGAAGTGGCAACCCATTCCAGTGTTCTTGCCTGAAAAGTCCCATGGACAGAGTAGCTGGTCTGTGAGCCCATGGGGTCGCAAACAGTTGGACATGACTGAGTGACTGAGCACACCCAAAGTGTGTATATGTTAATCCCAACCTCCTAATTTATCCCCCACAACAGTTTTCCCCTTCCGTAACATAAATTTGTTTTCTAAGTCTCTGTTTTGTAAATGAGTTCATTTGTATCATTTTATTAGATACCACGTGTAAGTGATGTCATGATATTCGTGTTTCTCTGTCTGACATTCACATAGTATGGTAATCTCGAGGTCCATCCATGCTGCTGCAAATGGCATTATTTCATTCTTTCTTGTGGTTGAGTAGTATTCTATTGTATATGTGTACCGGAGCTTTATCCAGTCATCTGTCAATGGACATTTAGGTTGCTTTTTAAACCTCTTGGTTATTGCACATAGTGCTGCAAAGAACATTGGGATGCCTGTATCTTTTCGAATTATGGTATTCTCTGAATATATGCCCAGGAGTGGGATTGCTGGATCATACGGTAGCACTATTTTCAGTTTGTTAAGGAACCTCCATACTGTTCTCTATAGTGGTTGCATCGATTTACATTCCCACCAACAGTGTACGAGGGTTCTTTCAGGGCATTTTTCACTGTCAAGGCTTAGAAGCCTCCCCAAAAGAAAACACAGAGAAATGAGTAAACAGATTCAAGAGGGAGATGTGACAGCAACAGGACAAGAGCAAACTTGCTTCAGATTTTCATGCAGATAACTGGGAAATGCAGATGACAGCCGGCTACTCTTATATAGATTACTACAGATCACCTTTCAGTGAGAACCTTTGATGTATACACCTGACTCATAGGAACACTTGTGTCCCAGAGTAAGTATAAGGAAGGAAGAAAGGAATGAAGGGAGAAGAGGGGAAGGGAGGGATGGAAAGAACGAGAAACAGAGGAAAGGAGTCAAAAAGAGGAAAGAAAAGAGAAATTACCCCAAATTTTGGAAGGCAAGGAGGCAGGATTCAGAGGCATTTCAAAACTGCCCTAACTTCTTGTGTCATAGAAGGAAATCTGTCCCAAAGCTCTTTTAGTTTGTTTTAAAGCAAAAACTTTGGGTGAAGGCAAATTATTATTTTTATTTATTTACTTCTTGACCGCAGAGCATGGTATGTGGGATCTTTGGTCCATGGATCAGACCCACATCCCCTGAACTGGAAGGCAGACTCTTAACCACTGGACCACCAGGGGAATCCTGAAGGCAAATTATTTTTAGAATGCTCATGCTGTTGGGATTGAAGTGACCAGTGATACAGAGTTCATAAATTATACAGTAACACTTTGTTAACATAAATTGCTATGGTATTTTTGTGTCTAGGCATTTGCTGAATGAAAGAAAACGTAATTTAAATTGGGAGTCTTCCTGCAGTTCTAGTCAAGTTCAGGCAGCAGCTCTCTGAATCAGCCTCTGACATGGCAAGAAATTAAATAATCAATCAAGAACTCATTGTTATTTGGTTAACCTTAACCAAAGACTTTTTTTTTTTTAATCACCCTTGTCTTCTTCGTTTGTTTGTTTGAAATTGTAAATATATGAAAAAAAAGTTTATTTTTCTCATTGAAGACTATGGATCTGAAGGCTGGTTTTACCTGCTTTGCACCTTTGAGTAACTCACATCTTTTCTCCAGATCATACAAATCTGTTCCTGTACCTGACAGAGTTGTGACACAATGTACACAGAAACAATCTCCAACCTCAAAGTGAAAGTGTGTGTGAAAGGGTTAGTTGCTCAGTCATGTCTGACTCTTTGCAACCCCATGAACTGTGGCTCACCAGGCTCCTCTGTCCATGGGATTCTCCAGGCAAGAATACTGGAATGGATAGCCATTTCCTTCTCCAGGGGAATCTTCCCAACCTTAGTCTCCTGCACTGCAGGCAGATTCTTTATTGTCTGAGACACAGGGAAGCCCTCCAAACTCAAAGGGGTGTACAAGTAATTGTTCATAACATAGGCCCAAAGTGATCTGTGATAAAAACAGTCAAAACATGCCCGCTTTCTGGGAGAGGCAGGAACGGCCGATCCTATTCACATTTCCTCCATTTCCCCTGCAGATCCACTCTCCAGCCGGTTCCTCACAAGTTCAGCTCCTTTCTCAAGCTTCTGCTTGGTTTGGGTGGGTCTGGTGCTGATTCTCCCTGTATTACTTAGGGCTGGCCGTGTCCTTCTAACAAAAAGCCACAGCTCTTTCAGACAGCCGCTGGGCAACAACCCCTTCCCAGCCTGCCCCGCTGCCCTGACCCCTTTGGGCCCAAGAGGTCTTCCCAGGCCCCAGTTGGTTCCCCTTTTCCCTGCATGTTGCCCTTTGGGTGGGTAAGTTGTCTGACTGCTGCTTAGGAGGCTGTGAGCATGCATAGTCACTCAGCTGCGCTCAGTCCCTCTGTAGTATCTGACTCTTTGTGAGCTCATGGTCTGTAAACTGCCAGGCTCCTCTGTTCACGGGATTTCCCAGGCAAGAATACTGGAGTGGGTTGCCATTTCCTTCTCCAGGAGCTCTTCCCGATCTAGGAATTGAACTCGTGTCTTCTGTATCTCCTACATGTTCAGGCAGATTCTTTACCACTGAGCTACCTGGGAAGCCTAACACGGATAGAAAAAAAAAAATTTTTTTTTAAGGTATTTTAGACAAATGGTTTAAATTAACAAAATCAGGAAAAGGAACCATTCCAAAGATATATGGATGCAAATGACATCTTGCCATGTCACCAGAGTGGAGAAATACGTACACTGCCTTTCTTAACCCACTTTGCACTCTGAACGGTGAACAGGAAACAAACAGAAACCCAAGGTCCTCACCCGACACACTTCTTTCATTTACCCTGAATACTCTTCATGCTAAAATGAATGAATGCTGAATTTTTCCTGTGAGTTCCCTACTCTTTGACATAACTCCATCCTTAGCATTTTTCAATGCTGAATTTTTTGCAAATTTGCAACCTTCATGAGTATCACAATCATGTGACAAAATATATTTTTCCATTAAGAACATCCTGAGTTGTAAACTTGGGAATGTTGGCAACCTTGTAATTTTCTTTTCATTTGAATGCCCAGTGTGTTTTTTAATGAGCCAGTCCCTTCAAAGTTTGTACTTTTTAAAAACAGTTTTATTGCAAACAATCTATGCTTTTTTCCTTTTTGGTTCCAAATCATCCTTACACAGTAAGAACTCAAAATCCCATGTTTTAAATAAAAAGAGATAAAATTCCTGACTTTATTAAGAAAGAATATGTCCATCAGCAGATGAATGGATAAGAAAGCTGTGGTACATATACACAATGGAGTATTACTCAGCCATTAAAAAGAACACATTTGAATCAGTTCTAATGAGATGGATGAAACTGGAGCCGATTATACAGAGTGAAGTAAGCCAGAAAGAAAAACACCAATACAGTATACTAACACATATATATGGAATTTAGAAAGATGGTAATGATGACCCTGTATGCAAGACAGCAAAAGAGACACAGATGTGTAGAGCAGACTTTTGGACTCTGAGGGAAAGGGAGAGGGTGGGATGATTTGGGAGAATGGCATTGAAACATGTATACTATCATGTAAAGAAATGAATCGCCAGTCTATGTTTGATGCAGGATTCAGGATGCTTGGGGCTGGTGCATGGGGATGATCCAGAGAGATGATACGGGGTGGGAGGTGGGAGAGGGGTTCATGTTTGGGAACTCATGTACACCCGTGGTGGATTCATGTCAATGTATGGCAAAACCAATACAGTACTGTAAAGTAAAATAAAGTAAAAATAAAAATTAAAAAAAAAAGAATAAATATAGAGAAAAATTAAAGTTTGGCTAAATAATTAAGGAGATTAAAGAGATGATACTTATCTTTTAAATAAGTCATTCTTAAGGTTTGATGTCTATCAGAATCACCTGTGAGGCTTGTTAAAAATAAACATCAAGCCCCTTCCAAACCTGGAGGATCAGAGTCTGCAGTGATCTAAATCGTTACAGACTCTCCACCATTCTGTATCATTATAGGATCTAATGTTCTCATCTGTGAAATGCGGATAACCTCATAGAATTGTTGTGAGGATTAATTGGGATAAGCTATATAAAGCATTTAGAGCTGTTCTTAATGCACAGTAAGTACTATAGGAGTATAGCTATTCTTATTTTTGTCCTGAGACAATTCTCTATGTTTCTGCCGGTCTTGCAAGCAGGGTCACTGACCACTTTTGTTCTGGCCCATTTTCTCCAGGATGTTTTTGTAGCAAATGGCCTTGGAAGATATAGGGTCTCCCTCCAGAGCAGGGGGCAGGTTGGTTTTCTGTCTAGTGGAATGATGGCTCCTTTTGGTGCAAATGTCTTTTATAAAAGATTTGGGCTCCCTAAGTCCAGAGCTTCTTGGCTGAAATGCAAATCCTCTGCAAGCATGGCATTCACATGGGCCCCTCTGTCTTGTCTGTGAACTTGCAAGAGGAAATCAACACGAACATGAACTGCATGCTGCTTGCTGTGCCGTGAGTAATAAAGCTCTTCGTCTCTGACCCAAGAATTTGGTGTTTTCTACCACCATCTGTGTGGCAGACTGACCAGCTTGCAAAGGGAGGTAAAAATCTCAGGCCCCTCACAGTTCTGGATAATTCTAGAGTACAGAACATGCAATTGTGTTTAAAGAAGTGCAATATGGCAAGCAAAAGTAATTTAATTAAAGTAATTTAAAAATGATTTCATGGAATTCCCTGGTGGTCCAATGGCTAGGACTCCATGCTTTCACTGCTGAAAAGAAGTTATTTTATTTTTCACTCCCATTTCTAGATGAATATTTGAAAGGATTCAATTCATAATTTTCTTATTAAACAACCACAGCACCATCCAGCCTCTCCTACATGCAACCACAGTCTCCATCTTATCTTCTGGTTTGAAGGGTACTGTTAATGACTCTTGGAATCTAAATCCATCTGGCCATTATTCAAAACCACTTATCAGTAGCCAAATGGTACAGCCACAGAAGGTCTGAAGAGAATTTGCATTTCTGAACTTCCTCTGGGATATCAGTTGACCCCTTGCTCACTATTCCAGCATGCGATGCAGAGTTTGCAACACCTTCCTCCAAAGCATCTCATTTCACAGCAAGTAGAAGTTTTGTTCTGTTATTTCCTCAACCCACTCAATACCACTGACATCTTGATGGCTGACTTGTTCCTAAGAGAATATAGGCCACCCAGGAGAACATCTAGAAAATCCTCCAGAGAGTCAAACACTATTTGAAGAATTATGACTGGTACCAGCTACAGAGGGCTTCCCTGGTGGCGCTAGTGGTAAAGAACCTGCTTGCCAATGCAGGAGACATAAAGACGTGGGTTTGATCCCTGGGTTGGGAAGAGTCCTTGAAGAAGGGCATGGCAACCTATTCCAGTATTGTTGCCTGGAGAATCCCTTGGGCAGAGGAACGTGGCCGGCTACAGTCCATAGGGTCGCAAAGAGTCAGACATGACTGAAGCAACTTAGCATGCACGCTCTAGCTCCAGAGGGAAATCCAAGTGGTGTACACTGCTAGTTCTCCACCACGGTTTACAAAAGTGGCCACGTCCAAAGCTGGAGGACAGTCACCTGGGTTACTTCAAAGGATGCAGATCCTCAGGCTGATGCCCTTTGAGCCCATGGTATCTACTCTGTCTCTGACTATTCTTTGGCATGCCAAATTCAATGAAGTCATCTTATATAAAGAGAATGTTTTTCAGGAGAAGCTGAACTCACCATAAATCCCAGGACACAGAGGAATGGTCGTGGGGATGGGACACTGTGAAGAGTCCTGGAGCCTTGCTGCTCCAAGTGTGGTCCCCAGATCAGCAGCAACGGTATCAGCTGCAAGCCTGTTAAAGATTCAGAATCTCAAGTCTCACTTGAGACCTACTGATTCAGAAACAAGATTTTAAACAAGATCCATCAGTGATTCTAATGAACATTGTACAGTTTGAGAAGTACAGTGTTAAAGCTTTCAATGTGGGGAAACCAGGGAAATCTAGTTCTGCTTTGTTAATGGTGATCCGGGTGGGAGGCTGTATGTGAGTGGACATAAGGTCATCTAAATGGCCTCTGATACTCTCCTCATTCCACATCACTGTGGACTGGACTCCAGCACCCCAGGAAATGTCTCTCAGCTCCTGCCTGGCTTTTTTAAAAAAAAAAAACATTTATTTATTAATTTTTGGGTGCACTGGGTCTTCACTGCTGCACGTGGAATTTTCTTTAGTTGCAGTGAGTGAGGGCTTCTCTCTAGTTGCAGTGTGCAGGCTTCTCACTGCATGGCTTCTCTTGTGAGGAGCATGGCTCCAGGGCACGTGGGCTCAGAAACTGAGGGCTTAGTTGCTCTGAAGCATGTGGAATCTTCCTGGATCAGGGATCAAACCTGTATCCCCTGCATTAGCAGGCAGATTCTTAACTACTGGACCACCAGGAAAGCCCCTTGCCCAGCATTCTGCAGTCATGAAATCTGGGGTCTCTGCTTGCCATCTCCTTATCTTGCACCTGATGCTTATTACTACACACAATTCCACCTTTGCATCTCCTTACCTCCACATGGCCATGGGACAACCTCATTCTGCCTGTGTCCCACAAGCTCCAGGCTGGCCCTCCCTAATTCTGCATACATTGGTGTGGGGTTTAATAGAAAGTTCCTGCTTCTCTTGTCAGATGCCATCTGACGGAGGATGAGGTGGTTGAATGGCATCACCAACTCGACGGACATAACTGAGCAAGCTCCAGGAGTTGGTGATGGACAGGGAAGTCTGCCGTGCTGCAGTCCCTGGGGTTGCAAAAAGTTGGACATGACTGAGCGACTGAACTGAACCAACGTGTTTCTCTGCTCAGCTAGAAGCTTTTGGCCAAGAAAAAATGATTCAGTAAGAAAGTGGTCTATATTCTTTGATCTTTCTGAAAGACTTGGGAGAAGAAACATCTCTTCATTGGATCCTCATAGCAGAGGTTTAACGGTCTACCTGGACACATTTGGGAGTGCCTATTTTGGGCGAGGCTGAAATGCAATGCTGGTATTTTTTACTAATGCTCTCAACCACACTTGTCAGGATTGTTAAAAATTCTCTTACCAAGAAAGGAACAAGCAATAAGGAGTTGGCAGAGCACAAAGCTCAATTTTAATATCCTTATTAAGGATTCTTCATGGGTTTTTAATTTATGTGCTTTTATTTTTTTTTTTTTTTTTTTTTTGGTCATGCTGCATGGCTTGACGGATCTTAGTTCCCTAGCCAGGGGCTGAACAGATCCCCAGCAATGAAAGTGCAGGCTCCTAACCACTGGACTGAGAAGAAATCCCTTTATGTGCTCATCTTTCCCTTGTTTTGACATTTGGGCCTTTTATTACTATAATCAAGATTCCAACATGCCCTATAATAATTATTCCCTGGAAAATTCCTTCAGCCTCTTTGCTTCTTTGTTCATCAATTACCTTGGCATAAATTCCTGCATAAAAGCAACTACTGACTTTTGCATTTCTTCCCATGGACAGCTGAACATTGTGACAAACCACAAAACCAGACTAGCTGGTTTTACTTTCATTATCACAGACAATGTGTATGCACACTCAACCCTGCCCAGAAACTCCAGGATTCTCTATTAAGCTTGCTTTCTCACACACTGTGGCTACAGCTTTATATTTTCTTTTCTATTCTCAGCCCTCAAGAGATACTCTTACCTTATGCTTCACTGGGAAAATAGAAGCCATTAGACTGGAGACCTTGTCTTTTCAAGGTCAAAGCTACCAACTTCTCTGCATCTACACCCACTTTTTCTTTTCTCCCTGCTGCTGCTGCTGCTGCTGCTAAATCGCTTCAGTCGTCTCCGACTCTGTGCGACCCCATAGACGGCAGCCCACCAGGCTCCCCCATCCCTGGGATTCCCCAAGCAAGAACATTGGAGTGGGTTTCCATTTCCTTCTCCAATGCATGAAAGTGAAAAGTGAAAGTGAAGTCGCTGAGTCGTGTCTGACTCTTAGCGACCCCATGGACTGTAGCCCACCAGGCCTCTCCGTCCATGGGATTTTCCAGGCAAGAGTACTTGAGTGGGGTGCCATTGCCTTCTCCGTTTCTTCCTACAATGATGGAGGAAGTGTCTCTCCTCCTAGAAAAGGCTAATGTAATAATTGGATCTTAAATCTTCTAATGTTCTTAGGCTTATTTGGATTGTTTCTTTTTTCCTGCATAGCCAACCACTTCTGTATCAACTTGAAGCTTTTCACTGCAAATAGAGAGACAGAAACTACTTGTAGACTAAAAGCTCCTCTGCTTGAGGTCTGGAGCCAGACACCTGAGTGGAGTTTATAGTAATCACATGTCCTTAAGCTTCCCATGTAAAACCTTATTATAGAGAATCCTTATGAAAAGGCTGTCTGCCTAACTCACAGATTATTTAAATTCCATGGAGATGGTCTTGATCTCTGTCAAGACCTCTAGTCTTGACAGGCTAGACAAGCCTCTAGTGGTTCTCTAGTGGTCAGCAAATAAGCAGCTGGCTTCTGTCTCCTTGATGACCTAGTGGGTCAAGGATATAAACCCACTAGGAGTGGACTGTGTGAGTTGTGTGATTTTTTCATTTGCTTAAAATAACAATGCTGGAGGAGTGGGAGAATTGTAAATGAGTTTCTCCATAGAAGTGACTGAGTGGGCTGGACAGCAAAGGGCAAATGAGTGCAAAAAAAAAAGGAAACGAATATTTTCAGAATCTCCTCCCCACTCCATTCTTCAAGTGGATGACTGATAGAAGAGAAAGAAACAGATATTAACTCTTTTTTAAAAGGAAGCATGTATCAAGGGAGCAGAAGAGAGGTTATAGTCATACCAGTCTGACAAAATTTATAAACTGGATTGGCAATGAAACTCATGATGTTCCAACTACATAAACTGACTCACTCCCACTAGCAGACCTCTGTGCTGGAGACAAAACCAAAAGAAAGTTGATGAGCAATGCTTGCTTTTAGTTAGCCACCCTCACCCTAGTTTAAAATTTTAAAAAATAATCTTGTAGTATCAATGCCATGCCTTATAAATACAGTGAACTTTAAAACACTGCAATATCCCAAAGTCATATGTAGAATGGTTGTTTTTCACCTATTGATTTGTGAGTGTGTAGGTTATGACTCTTGCTCACTCAATACAGTCAACTTTTAGGCCAAGCAGGTCAATGGAAGTATGAAAAAAGTATACTCAGTTTGAATGGGAAGACCTTTCAAAAGTCTTATACCTAGAAATTATAATAAGAGGTCTTCTCTCATTTCAGGTAAGTGGAGATTATAGCTACATGCGCACAGGTCTATGAGTTTTGGTCAGCCAATCAGTAGTCACCCAGCACAGGTGTACAAGTGTTGGGTTCTCTACGTGTATGAATTATGACAGTGAAGATCCGTTAGGCTAAAATTTATGATTAGAGCAGTTTTTATCTTTATTGTTTTGCCATTGGATATGCAGCCAAAGTCATTTCACTCCAAATTATTCTACCCAGATTATTTGCCTTGTAAGGTTAATCAATTTAGTCATCATTCAGGAAGTACCCACTGAATGCTAATTATGTACAAGGCATTACAGAAATATAAAAAATTACAAGTCATGGCCTTAATACTTATTTACAGACATTTTTAGAACAGCTTAGTTCACAACAAAATTGAGGGGAAGGTATGGAGATTTTCCCTATGCCTTTTTCCCCACATATGCACAGTCTCCGTCATTATCAACATCCCCCTACCAGAGTGGGACATTTGTTACAACTGATGAACCTACATTGACCCATCACAATACCCAAAGTGCTTAGTTTACATTAGGGCTCATTCATTCCTCTAAAGCATTCTCTCATTCTATTTGTTTGGACGAATATATAATGACATGTATCCATCATTATTATATCATACACAGTATTTTCATTGCCCTAAAACTCTGTGCTTCGCCTAATCATCCCTCTCTCTCCCAGTCCCTCTCAATCACTGATTATTTTTACTGTCTCCATAGTTTTGCCTTTTCCAGAATGTCATATAATTGGAATCATATAGTATATAGCCTTTTCACATTGGTTTCTTTCACTTAGTAATATGCATTTAAGCTTCCTCGATGTCTTGGTAGCTCATTTCTTTTAAACCCTGAATAATATTCCATTGCCTGGATGTACCTCAATTATCTACTCACTGCAGGACAAACTTGGCGCTTCGAAGTTTGGGTAATTATGAATAAAGCTGCTATAAACGACTATATGCAGCTCTTTGTGTAGACACATTTGAATCCTTTGGGTAAATACCAGGGATTGCAGCTGCTCGACTGTATGGTAAGAGTACGTTTAGTTTTTTTAAGAAATGCCAAACTATCTTCCTAAGTGACTGTACCTTTTTCGTATTTCCACTAGCAATGAATGAGCACTCCCATTGCTGAATTTGAGCAAGAATGGATACATATACATATGTATGGCTGAGTCCCTTTACTGTTCACCTGAAACTATCACAACATTGTTAACTGGCTATACCCCAAGTTTAAAAAATAAATAAATAAATTCTCACTAAAAAAAAAAAAAAGAACTACCATTTTTCCACATCCTCCTCAGCATTCAGTGTTGTCAGTATTACAGATTTTAGCCTTCCCAATGCGATTCATGGGGTCGCAAAGTCGGACACGACTGAGCGACTGAACTGAACTGAACTAAATGGATGTGTAGTGATATCTCATTTTTGTTGTTTTTTGGTTGGTTGGTTGTTTTAGTTGCGGCATGTGGGATCTAGTTCCCTGACCAAGGATGAACCTGGGCCCCATGCTTTGGGAGCGTGGAATCTTAGTCACTGGACCACCAGGGAGGTCTCCTCATTGTCATTTCAATTTGCATTTCCCTGATTACATATGATGTGGAACATTTTTTCATATACTTATTTGCCATCTGCATATGTTCTTTGGTAATGCTGGTAATACCAGGGAGGCCTGGTGTGCTGTGGTTCATGGGGTCACAAAGAGTCGGACACGACTGAGAGACTGAATTGAACTGAACTGAATGAGTCTGTTCAGATTTTTGGCCATCTTTTAATCAGGACTTTCCTTTCCTCACTGCTGAGTTTTAAGAGTTCTCGGTATATTCCAACAGTTCTTTATCAAGTGCATCTTTTGCAAATATTTTCTCCCCTTCTGTGGCTTATATTCTTATCGTCTGGACACTGTCTTTCACAAAGCAGAAGTTTTTAAATTTTAATGAAGTCCAGCTTCTCAATTATTCCTTTCATGCATTGTGCTTTTGGTGTTGTGTTGTTAAATTCACCCACATACTCAATTGAGTTAGCTTTTTAATCTGTGACTTTTGTTTTAAAACATACATGCATTGCAGCATTTTTTCTTCATTTGGAAAAGAAAGATTTTGAGACTTCTTGCATGTGCATGAATTAATTGTGCATGTACTTACAAATTCGCAAATGTTGCTATTAATAAAGACTTTTCTTTTGGAGGGCTTACCTGGTGGCTCAGCTGGTAAAGAATCCTCCTGCAATGCAGGAGACCTGGGTTTGATCCCTAGGTTGGGAAGGTCCCCTGGAGAAGGGAACAGCTACCCACTCCAGTATTCTGGCCTGGAGAATTCCATGGACTATAGTCCATGGGGTCACGAAGAGTCAGGCATGACTGAACAACATTCACTTTCTTTTTTGGAATAAGTATGTGTGTTTGGTCTGTGGCAAGTTAACATCAAATGGAATAAAGTTAAATTTATGGAAGTTTCAAGTCCATATTGATACTAGAAAACTAATTATATTCCATATGACTTCCCAATACTGTTTGTTGAAACTTAGAAATGCTGTAGGGATCAATCTCAGTTGCTAGAATCCAAAGTTCATCTGTGATTGAGTTGCTGCTCAGGAACTCTGTTTTAGGCTATATGTCTATTAACTCATGGAGGTCATTTAACTGAAGGTTTTCTGTGAAGAAATCACTGTTTACTATGTTTATTATTTCTTCTTTTATAGAACTCATAAAGAGATACAAGATTTAAAACCCTGGAATGGGTGAATTTAATTCAGATGACTATTATGTCTACTACTGTGGGCAATAACTCCTTAGAAGAAATGGAGTAGCCATCATAGTCAATGAAAGAGTCGGAAATGCAGTACTTGGATGCAATCTCAAAAAAGACTGATCGCTGTTTGTTTCCAAGGCAAACCACTCATTATCACCATAATCCAAGTCTATGCCCAGAGCAGTAATGCTGAAGAAGCTGAAGTTGAACAGTTCTATGAAGACTTACAAGACCTTCTAGAACTAACACCCCCCAAAAATGTCTTTTTCATTATAGGGAACTAGAATGCAAAAGCAGGAAGTCAAGAGAGACCTGGAGTAACAGGTAAATTTGGCCTTGGAGTACAAAACGAAGCAGGGCAAAGGCTAATAGAGTTTTGCCGAGAGAACGCACTGGTCATAGCAAACAACCCCTTCCAACAACACAAGAGATGACTCTACACATGGACATCACCAGATGGTCAATACCAAAATCAGATTGATTATATTCTTTACAGCCAAAGATGGAGAAGCTCTATACAGTCAGCAAAAACAAGACCAGGAGCTGACTGTGGCTGAGATCATGAACTCCTTATTGCCAAATTCAGACTTAAATTGAAGGAAGTAGGGAAAACCACTACACCATTCAGGTATGACCTAAATCAAATCCCTTATGATTATACAGTGGAAGTGACAAATAGATTCAAGGGATTAGATTTTATAGAGTGCCTGAAGAACTACGGATGGAGGTTCATCACATTGTACAGGGGGCAGGGATCAAGACCATCCCCAAGAAAAAAAAATGCAAAAGACAAAATGGCTGTCTGAGGAGGCATTATAAATAGCTGAGAAAAGAAGAGAAGTGAAAGGCAAAGGAGAAAAGGAAAGATATATCCATTGGAATGCAGAGTTCCAAAGAATAGCAAGGAGAGATAAGAAAGCCTGCCTTAGTGATGAATGCAAAGAAAGAGGAAAACAATAGAATCGGAAAGACTAGAGATCTCTTCAAGAAAATTAGAGATACCAAGGGAACATTTCGTGCAAAGATGGGCACAATAAAGGACAGAAATGGTCTGGACCTAACAGAAGCAGAAGATATTAAGAAAAGGTGGCAAGAATACACAGAACTATATAAAAAAGATCTTCATGACCCAGATAACCATGATAGTGTGATCACTCATGTAGAGCCAGGCATCCTGGAATACAAAGTCAAGTGGACCTTAGGAAGTATCACTATGAGCAAAGCTAGTGGAGGTGACGGAATTCCAGCTGAGCTATTTCGAAACCTAAAAGATGATGCTGCACTCAATATGTCAGCAAATTTGAAAAACTCAGCAGTGACCACAGGACTGGAAAAGGTCAGTCTTCATTTCAACTCCAAAGAAAGGCAATGCCAAAGATAGCTGAAACTACTGCACAATTGCACTCATCTCACACGCTAGTAAAGTAATGCTCAAATCCTCCAAGTCAGGGTTCAGCAATACGTGAACCGTGAACTTCCAGATGTTCAAGCTGGTTTTAGAAAAGGCAGAGGAACCAGAGATCAAATTGCCAACATCTGCTGGATCACAGAAAAAGCAAGAGAGTTCCAGAAAAACATCTATTTCTGCTTTATTGACTATGCCAAAGCCTTTGACTGTGTGGATCACTACAACCTGTGGACAATTCTGAAAGAGATGGGAATACTAGACCACCTTACCTGCCTCCTGAGAAATCTGTATGCAGGTCAAGAAGCAACAGTTAAAACTGGATGTAGAACAACAGACTGGTTCCAATCAGGAAAGGAGTACATCAAGGCTGTATATTGTCACCCTGCTTATTTTATATGCAGAGTACATCAAGCAAAATGCTGGGCTGGATGAAGCAGAAGCTGGAATCAAGATTGCTGGGAGAAATAGCAATAACCTCAGATATGCAGATGACACCACCCTTATGGCAGAAAGTGAAGAAGAACTAAAGAGTCTCCTGATGAAATTGAAAGAGGAGAGTGAAATTGTTGGCTTAAAACTCAATATTCTGAAAACTAAAATCACGGCATCTGGTCCCATCATTTCACGGCAAATAGACAGGGAAAGAATGCAAACAGTGACAGACTTTGTTTTTTTTTACTCCAAAATCATTGGAGATGTTTGCTCCTTGGAATAAAAGCTATGACCAACCTAGACAGCATATTAAAAAACAGAGACATTACTTTTCCCACAAAGGTGCATCTAGTCAAGGCTATGGTTTTTCCAGTGGTCAGGTATGGATGTGAGATTTGGACTATAAAGAAAGCTGAGCACCAAAGAATTGATGCTTTTGAACTGTGGTGTTGGAGAAGACTCTTGAGAGTCCGTTGGACTGCAAGGAGATCCAACCAGTCCATCCTAAAGGAAGTCAATCCTGAATATTCATTGGAAGGACTGATGCTGAAGCTGAAACTCTAATACTTTGGCAAAGAATTGACTCTTTTGAAGAGACCCTGATCCTGGGAAAGATTGAAGGTGGGAGGAGAAGGGGACGACAGAGGAGGAGGTGGTTGGATGGCATCACCAACTCGATGGACATGGGTTTGAGCAGGCTCCAGGAGTTGGTGATGGACAGGGAGGCCTGGTGTGCTGCTGTTCATGCGGTTGCAAAGTCAGACAGGACTGAGTGAGTGAACTGAACTGAATTGATAGGCTACATCTCAAATCTCCATGTTCAGTTATCTAATTTTGAACTTTGGGCTAAAATAAATAGAGTCAAGGCCAGAGATTAGATAAAAAGGATGTTTTGGCTTCAGAGGTAATTGCTTAAGTTATTTAATATTTGTTGACACAATCCACCCAGAAGATTGTTCTGATTTATGGAACATGTTTTCACCTAAGCAGTTTAGCCAGAGGAGGTAATAGATCTTAAACCTCATTCCTTGTCTGGGCTCTATTATAGTATGAAGTGAACCAATGAGTGGTAAGTCTCCCTGCTTCTTCTATTACAGTCTTGGGAAAGAAAGTCAGGAAGGAAGAAGTTCTGCTCTGTGGACAGGGGTTGTGGGGAAAAAGTTACCAATGGGATAGCCCCTGCGGCTGCAGTTAGTGGTACGCCCATTCCTATTGGATCAAGATGCAGGGCTTTTCACAATCACTGGTGGATTCAATTAGCTGTTATTGTTTTCTTGTACAGCCCTTATCTGGTTTTGGAATCTATATTACACTAACCTCATAGAATGAGTCGGCAAATTTTGAAAGTCTTTTTTTTTTTTTTTTTATAATCACTTGTTCTTTTCAGGAGAGACAATGTGATGACTTTTAGTTTCCTTAATATTTATACAAGCACCACTTTTCACATTTTATATATTTCTAGGAACTTTTGCATCCCATCTAACTTTTCAATGTACTATCTATTTGGTGGCCTTCAATATTTTATTCCAGATTCTATTTTATGGAGCTTTCTACAATGAGAGACAAGAGCATCATCTCCCTCTCTGAGTAGGGTGATTCTGTCCAGGATGTAGCATCCTTACGACTGGTCTTATCATCTGACCCTGACCTGGCCCTTCTTGTAGTCCTCCCAGGCTGCCATCTAGTTCGTCTTACCTTTCCTCAGAGTTCTAACCCCAGCTTAGGCACCCCCCTTGAGGGCGCTGGCCATGGTTAATAACCAAAAGGAATAAAAAAGAACTCAAAGGGGTACACAGCAAAATAACTAGTAGATGCATGCCTAATAGGACAGGATTTCCTTCTGGGGTGATGAGAGGTCTAAGAACTAGATTATGGTGATGATTGTACAACATTATGAAGCTACTTCATGCCACCGAAGTGTGCACTTTAAAATGGCATTCCTGAAACTAATATAATATTGCATGTCAATTATTCATCAATATTAAGTACATACATACATACATTGGGCTTCCCTGATAGTTCAGGTGGTAAAGAATCCACCTGAAATGTAGGAGACCAGAGTTCAATCCCTTGGTTTGGGTAGATCCTCTGGAGAAGGAACTGGCTACCCACTCCATTATTCTCGCCTGGAGAATTCCACGGACAGAGGAGCCTAGCGGGCTGCAGTCCATGGGGTCACAAAGAGTCAGACACAACTGAGCAACTAACACTTCACTTCAAAATATACATAATAAAATTTACTGTCTGAATCAGTGTATGTATATAAGTAGTGTGTGAGTCGCTCAGTCATGTCCGATTCTTTGTGACCCTATGGACTGTAACCTGCCAGGCTCTCTGTGTATGGTATTCTCCAGGCAAGAATACTGGAGTAGGGAGCTAGTCCCTTCCAGGGATCGAACCCAGGTCTCCCACATTGCAAGCAGATTCTTTACCACAAAAAAAAAAAAAAAAAAATCTCAGACTTGGGGCAAGAGCCTCCTCTGAGTTTCTGAGGTCCTTATTTATTTACTTGCCCTTCAGGTGCAAGGGTAGTAGCTGCCTTTTGCATTTACTATTTCTTTAAATTTTTTTCTTGTATATAAATGTAATATAAAATCTACCACTTTATCCATTTTGAAGAGTACACACACTTCTAGAGGTTATGAGCTGAAACTAAGTTGTCGGCAGGGTTGGTTCCTTCTAGGCTTCCCAGGTGGCTCAGACGTAAAGGATCTGCCTGCCAATGCAGTAGATTGCAAGAGACGCGCCTTCAGCCCCTGGGTGGAGAAGATCCCCTGGCAACTAACCCCAATATTCTTGCCTGGAAAATTCCATGGGCAGGGAAGACAGCCCATAGGTCACAAAGAGTTGGACACGACTGAGCGACTGAGTGACCGACTTGGTTCCTTCTGGGCTTCTGCGGGAGGGCCTCTTCCATGGCTTTCTCCCAGCTCTTGCTGGTTGAACCCTGATCCTCAGGGTTCCCTGCCTTGTGACCCCATAAGTCCAATTTCTGCTTCTGCATGACTTCACATGCTTCACGTGGCTGTCTTCCCTGTGTTTTCTCCTCTTGTAAGGTCACTTCTTATTCAATGACTTCATTTTCATTGATTACATCTGCAAAGACCCTATTTCCAATTAAAGTCATATTCCCTGGTATCAGAGATTGGGACATGAACATATCTTATGGGGGAGGACACAATTCAAGCCACGGCAGAAGCCATCACCAAGGTGGTGACCACACAGTTTGCACCACGTCTGCACATAGATCTGTTTTCTTTCAGAAAAAAAAAAGGTCTTCTTTTGCTTTTCCAGTCTTGCAGTGTGCTTCAAGCACCCTCTGTTGGCAGAGTTTAATATCCAGCCAGCTGGGAACAGGGCAATGCAGTTTTCTGCATACTGTATTCTAGGGCAGAGGCAACACATTCGTAACAGCCACTGGCTAAAGATCTGGGAGCCTTCCCTATATTAGTTTTATCTTGACCATGGAGTTCAGAATCAGCTATGTTAGTTTTATCTTGACCATGGAGTTCAAAATCAGCTGTGGGACTATAACCCGAAGAGTCCATATAGAGGTAATGCTTAGGCCAGATCTGGTAGGATACAGGGGGTGGGAAGGTCTTGAAGTGGGAGAGGGATGATATTTTAGGCAGAAGGACCAGTACGAACAGAAGCAGAGTGTGTGATGGAATAGATTGTTACAGAATCCTGAAGGCTGTGCTAAGATATTTGAATGCTAATCTGAGGGTGAAGTTGGGAAACAGCTGTATGAACAAATTTGTAATTAGAAAATGTCCCTTATCTCCAGGCAGCATGGGAAGTCCTTCCACTTGGAAGGAAACCCTGAGCGACGAGCTTCTACAGGAGGAACGCACAGAAAGTAGACTGGGAAACCTGCATAGCTGAAGAGTCTGATGGGAGACAAGGTTCAATAAGAATCATCACATGTTTCAAGTATGGAAACATGATCCGATGTGCATGTGACTGGCATCTCAAATACAACATGTCTCAAATGAATGCATTGTCTTACACTGTAAGTTTACCTTCCTTCTGTGTTCCTAATTTCAGGAATGGCATCTGGTTTCCCAAACCTGAGTTTTATCAGGACTCATTCCCCTTCTTCACTCTTTCAGAATTAAAAAAAAACAAAAACTGCCCATTTTTTCTTCATAAATGGGTCTCTACTTTTCTCCATTCTTTGTCCATCCTTGCTGCTACCACCTTGAAATATTCCTGTGGCATCACTTGCTTGGACTGATAACTATCTCATTACAGTCTACCTAACATCTCCCAGCTCATTTTCTCAGGCAGAATAATTGTTCTGGAATGCAAACTTGAAGGTACCACTTGTTTTAAGTAAAAATTCTACACTGGCTCTACATTGCTCTTAGGATAAAGAGCAACTTCTTTATTCTGAAATAAAATGACCCCTCATAATCTATCTTTCTCCAGTTTCATCCCCTCCACTCCTCATTCCCCACTACACTCCTAATCCAGCCATATAGACTTTTATTTCTTGAAAAGCTTCATGTTATTTTCTTGACTGTCTCTTTTTTCTGCTTGGTACTTAACATCTCACCTCCCTTATCCCAAAACTTCCCCCTTACTCCCACCCCTCAAATTATCCTCTATTTGTCCTTTATTTATTTATTTTTATCTTGAATGAGTGCTGAATTTTATTTAAAAATTTCCTGCGTCTATTAAGATGATTATATGTGTATCCTTTCCCCCTCTTTTAGTATGGTAAATTCCACTGATTGAGTTTTCAAATTTTAAGCCAGACTTGTATTTCTGAAAATAACTCCATTCAGTAGTGATATACTAGCCTTTTCATATGTTGCCAGTTTTTATTTGGGGAAAATATCATGGAGTATTTTTGTGGTACACAACACATGAAGGCTGTGAGTATCTCTCTCTCTCTCTCTCTCTCTTTTTTTGGACTGAGCGGCATGTGGCATTTTACTTCCCTGACCAGGGATTGAATCTGCACCCCCAGCAGTGGAAGTGAGGAGTCTTAGCCACTGGCCTGCCAGGGAAAGTTCCTATTTGTCCTTTAGAGTCAGTTTTGATGTTAATTCCTTCTGGAATAATTGACATAGGGTATGTCTCATATACCTATGTCTCTAACTGACTTAGGTATACCCATGGCTGATTCATGTTGATGTTTGGCAGAAACCAACACAATACTGTAAAGCAATTATCCTTCAATTAAAAAGAAATAAATTTAATTTTTAAAAATAGAGTCAGTTTAGATGTTAATTCCTCCTGGAATAATTGACCTGAACTAGCACTTGTCTTGATTCTAATAATTTTAAGGTAGACAGCTTTCCTATATGTTTCCATTACTTCTTTCTCTCTTTCATATGTGTATATATATATATATAAAATACATATATATGAATATAATATACATATACACATATATAGTATATGTTCTATGTTAGAGGATATATCTATCTTTACCTTGTTTCCTTTTCTTAAAAGAATCTATTGTATCTTAAAATTTATTTATTTGCTTTTTATTGTCTGTTATCCTCCACCAGAATATATGCTTCATAAGATCAAGAACCTTGTCTTCTTTTCTCACCACTATGTCCCCAGAGCTTACAACAGTACCTGCTACTGCTACTGCTAAGTCACTTCAGTCGTGTCCGACTCTGTGCGACCCCATAGACAGCAGCCCACCAGGCTCCTCCATCCATGGGATTTTCCAGGCAAGAGTACTGGAGTGGGTTGCCATTTCCTTCTCCAATGCATGAAAGTGAAAAGTGAAAGTGAAGTCGCTCAGTTGTGTCCAACTCTTAGCGACCCCATGAACTGCAACCCACCAGGCTCCTCCGTCCATGGGACTTTCCAGGCAAGAGTACTAGAGTGGGTGCCATTGCCTTCTCCTAGTTCATAGTAAAGTCTCAAGGGATATTTACTGAATGAATGATACAAACAACTTTGTCGAGATAAAGTTCTTCGTGCTGTTATACAGTCCCATGTAATATTTGGGACATTATTATGCTAAAAATGTTTATCTGAAATTCAAATTTAACTGAACGACCTGTATTTTTTCTTGCACCTGTAACTCCAGAACACATTTGAGAAGACGTGGATACATTTCCGAGGCTTCCCAGGTGGTGCTAGTGGTAAAAGAACTTGCTTGCTAATGCAGCAGGCGGGTTTGATTCCTGGGTTGGAAAGATCCCCTGGAGGAGGGCATGGAGAATCCCATGGACAGAAGAACCTGGAGAGCTACAGTCCATGGGGTAGCAGAATCGGACATGACTGAAGCGATTTAGCACCCATGCACCGATACATTTTTGATTGTCAGGATTAGGGTGGTGGTACTGGGCTGGAAGAAGCACAAGCTGGAATCAAGATTGCAGGGAGATATATCAATAACCTCAGATATGCAGATGACACCACCCTTATGGCAGAAAGTGAAGAGGAACTAAAAACCCTCTTGATGAAAGTGAAAGAGGAGAGTGAAAAAGTTGGCTTAAAGCTCAACATTTAGAAAATGAAGATCATGGCATCTGGTCCCATCATTTCATGGGAAATAGATGGGGAAACAGTGGAAACAGTGTCAGACTTCATTTTGGGGGGCTCCAAAATCACTGCAGATGTTGATTCCAGCCATGAAATTAAAAGACACTTACTCCTTGGAAGGAAAGTTCTGACCAACCTAGATAGCATTGTGAAAAGCAGAGACATTACTTTGCCAACAAAGGTCTGTCTAGTCAAGGTTATGGTTTTTCCAGTGGTTATGTATGGATGTGAGAGTTGGGACTGTGAAGAAAGCTGAGCCCAGAAGAACTGATGCTTTTGAACTGTGGTGTTGGAGAAGACTCTTGAGAGTCCCTTGGACTGCAAGGAGATCCAACCAGTCCATTCTAAAGGAGATCAGCCCTGGGTGTTCATTGGAAGGACTGATGCTAAAGCTGAAACTCCAGTACTTTGGCCACCTCATGCGAAGAGTTGACTCATTGGAAAAGACCCTGATGCTGGGAGGGATTGGGGACAGGAGGAGAAGGGGACAACAGAGGATGAGATGGCTGGATGGCATCACTGACTCGATGGAGGTGAGTCTGAGTGAACTCCGGGAGTTGGTGATGGACAGGGAGGCCTGGCGTGCTGCGATTCATGGGGTCGCAAAGAGTCGGACATGACTGAGCAACTGAACTGAACCAAACTACTGTCATCTAGTGTGTCTCTTAGAATGCGTAGGACAGCCTCTAAAAGGCAAAGAATTATCCAGTTGAAATGTCAATAGTGTGGAAGCTAAGAAACCCAGAACAAGATGGCCATGCACTTTAAGTCAGATAACGTCTAGAATCCCTAAAAGTTTAGTTTACTTTTGGAAAGGCAGAATGGGGTTATCGAGACCCGGCTTTAAAAGCCTGGTACACATCTTGACGTTGAAAACCATACCGCATGAGAGCTAGACTACCAACCGCAGCCGTCGAGGTCGTGATGCCTTAAAAACTGCGTGGGAAGGGGACAGTAGAGCGCTATGCACACACTGGGTAAGTGCACCTCAGAGACAGAGACAGCCTTTAGGTCTGCCAGACTGAGAACAAAGCCAGTTCTCTGGGACTAGGAACAGATTTCCAGGACTACCGGAAGCGGCCGGGCTGCTGAGGCGTCCTGTTTCCCTAGCAACGGTCGTGAAGGAAGTGGTTGCGGCCGCCGCGCCCGCTGCGCCTGCGCCGAGGCGCCGCGTGCTGACGTGGAGCTGAGCCCGGGCCGCCGAGTAGGGCGCAACGCGGGGTGCCGGGGCGCGGCTGGGCTCCCGGAGCCGTGGCCCAGCCGCGATGGCGATCCCGTTCGCTCCGAGCCGGGGAGCCGGGGCTGCCAACCTACGCTGGTTAGTGCTGCTGCCGCCCCTGCTGCTCGCGCTGCTGCTCGCGCGGCCCGCGGCGGCCCTGGTGGAGGGACTTTACTGCGGCACGCGGGACTGCTACGAAGTGCTGGGCGTGAGCCGCACGGCCAGCAAGGCGGAGATCGCGCGGGCCTACCGCCAGCTGGCCCGGCGCTACCACCCCGACCGCTACCGGCCCGAGCCTGGCGAGGAGGGCCCGGGACGGACGCCGCAGAGCGCCGAGGAGGCCTTCCTGCTGGTGGCCACCGCCTACGAGACTCTCAAGGTAAGCCTGGGGGCTGCGAGGACCTGCCAGGGAAGCGCGCGGCGCGACCCCGTTGTCACCTGGCCGGTGGAGCTAGGCTCCCTGTGATTCCGGCGCCCGGCTCGACCGCCTCTACCGTCATTAGGATGCTCGGGCTTTCCCAAGTGAGGGAGCCCACATGGCCCATTGACGAAGATGGGATCCCCCTCAGTCTTGGGGAGTAGCTAGCCCCCTACTTTTTGTGGCTTTCTTCGGTATGCAAAGGCATTTTAATAAGATGCAGCTCACACTTGGAAAGCAGGGTGATTATTCTTACCGAGGTCTGTGATAGAACACTGGAAAATCTCCAATGACAGTGCGACCGCCCCAATCTGACATGACGGAAACTTGGTTTCGGGGGATGGTATTGTGACATTCAGCTTGGGCATAACGTTCTAGAAAAACACTGAGAACACCAGGTGTTTGACTTTTGCCTCTGACACCCCCATGTGACCTTGGATAGTGACTTAATATGTTAGAGTACCTGTTTCTTCATATGCAGGATTATGGCCATGAAACCTGCGCAGAAGGTTATTTTGAGGATTAAATGATCAATGGAAAACCTCCTATATAGGAGATGTAATTTGGTGCTTAATGACTTGAGTTTCAAGACTCTGAGAATTTCTAGTAGGAAATATTTTGTGAATATTTCTGTAGTTATTTAACAAAGGATTTATTGAGTCCTATGCAAATGGGGAGGGCTTCCCTCCTAGCTCAGTCAGTAAAGAATCTGCCTGCAATGCAGGAGACCCAGGTTCAATCCCTGGGTTGGGAAGATCCCCTGGAGAAGGAAATGACAACCCACTTCAGTATCCTTGCCTGGAAAATCCCATGGACAGAGGAGCCTGGTAGGCTGCAGTCCATGGGGTTGCAAAGAGTCGGGTATGACTGAGCGACTAACACACTTATGGGGTTGGGGAGATTTCGTCTGATCCTGTTTTCTACTGCAGCAAAAAGCAAACTATAAGAAATCACAAAGTACGAATCATAGTTGGTGTGTTACTGTTTCAGGGGTCTCTTCATGCTAATACAACAGCAGTTGCAGTTATACTGTATTTTTTCCTATTTTTTCTTTCTTTTTGAGGCACAGTTTTTCATGTTGTTGTATGGTCTGCTTTTAACGACTACTTTGAGTGGGGATAGTATAATTCAACTGTGAATTATCTTTCCAGATAAGATTTCTAGGGCTGAAAATTCTGAGTCAAGGAGTTTATGGCTTGCTTTCCAGAGCAGTTCAGATAATATAGAGCCATAAAATGCACCAAATTCGTACCAGCATTGGTGAGATTGCAGTTTTCACTGGCAATTACCTGAGGAGTGGGTGGAGGTTTGAGAAGGTGCTGTGGCCACAGGGAACCAAGAGGGTTTGGTTGTCTATTATTTAGGATAAAGAGTGAGTAAGGAAAGACTGCCGAAAGATGGGGAAATTTTTCATCCAAGGCAGCCCGGCACCTGAAACTCCAGTCTGTTTTCTTCAGTGAGGAAAGAGAGCGGTCCAACAAGCAGCCGGAGCGCCTGCCACTGCGCCTCCAAAGCCCTCGTAGCAGAGAAGGGAGCACTGGGCAGGTGAAGAACGTCCGGAAGAGAGGCAGCAGAAACACTGGCAACTCTCGCCTTCTGCTGGGGTTGGAGATGGGTAGATTTGGCGTGAAAAGGGTGAGCGTAATGTTAACAACTTTGAAAACAAACGCCAAGAGATAGAGACGGTACAGAAAATCTGGCCGGGGGGTGGGGGTGGGGGAGCTCGCAGGACTCTTGACTGTTCTTGCTGTTTCCTCCAAGCGACCAATGCAGAGGCTGAGCTGGTGGCTGTGTCACGGTTGCCTCTCAGTGTTTCTGCAAGTTTAGCACTGATTCGCCAGCTGATGAAGAGCTCGAGGAAATAATTTGTCCACTCAAGAACAAGGAACGTGGAGGCAGTTAAAAAGGAGTAATGTCTGGAGAAAGGCGCACTGTTCCTCTTGATTGGGACAGGCTTGTGGTAGCTGCAGATGCCTCCAAACAGGGAACTAGAATTAGAATTGTGGTGCTGGAGGGAGTGAGAGAGTGTTCTATAGTTTCCCCAACCCTACTCATTATTACTCAGGAGAACGGAAATTACTGTGAGAGAAAAGGGGTGTCTGGACTTAGTTCAGACCCTTGCTGAGCTCTGTGAAAACTTCCATGTTAATTTTATAGAGATAGATATGGATTCCACTTGCAACTGGAACACCTCCAGAAACTTTTTTTTAAAAAAAACTTCATTGCAGATGCCCTCTCCTGGAATAAGGAAGAGGACTTTGTCTTGCTGTGTGTGCAAACAGGTATTAAAGACAAATAGGGTGGTCTGATTTTATTGCTGTCATAACAGAGAATTGTGAGAAAGTTGTCAGAAGCTATAATTTCTGGAGAATGCAGTGATCTGATCAACTGGGGTCATCCCCTCTAGGCAACAGGGTGTGGTACGACATGCATGTTCAGTCGTGTCCGACTCTTTGTGACCCCATGAACTGTAGCCCACCAGGCTTCTCTATCCATGGAATTTCCCAGGAAAGAATACTGGAGTGGGTTGCCACTTCCTACTCAAGGGGATCTTCCGGACCCAGGGATTGAACCTGCTTCTCCTGCATTGGCAGGCGGATTCTTGACCACTGCGCTGCCTGGGAAGCCCGAGGCAACAGAGGTGTAACCAGTTACATCTGTTATGTCTGATATCTGTTATGTGTCAGCCACTGTTAATCTGTTATATGTTGCACCTGGATTATATTCACAGCCTGGAAGGAGGGCTAAGAGGTCCATGTGGCTTTTGCTTTGAGCAGGTCAGACAAAATAGTGGGAGAAGTTGATGAGTTCAGAGGCTCTGGAGTAAAGATAACCACAGACACCTGCCTGGAATTCCATATATCACCTCATGGGGGCAGCACTGCTTACTTGGGACCACTTTTCCTTTCTATTTGTTCTTTCTGATACACACTATATATTTCTCCATAAAGACTAGCAATAAACCCTGTGAGCGTGGAAAAGGAGGGAGGATCTTGGTAGGGCCTTGGGAAGACTGTGTTCTCCTTCACAGCCATGTTCAGTTATTGCTGGCATATAGCAGGAAGAGTTGATTCTGTATTTCCTTTGTAGAATGCTCAGGTAGATTCCATCTCTGGAATAGTATGTGACAGAAATTGTTTCTTTTGTGAAATCCAAAATAACTCAGTTGTAAATTCACTGGAGCCAGGAGCCTTTTTTTTCCTCTCCCCCATAATTTTTTGATAACCTCCCTAATTTCTTATTCTTGGTGTGTTCAAGCCTCTTAATTTTTTTTGAACATAAATAAGAAGCTATATTATATCCTCATTGTAACCTTACAGTGGTGTTCCATTAAAACTTGTAACAACCAAGCATCTCTGACTCACCAAAAGAGAATTATATTTGTGTAAGGTATAGTGGGTTTATGACTCTGAAGTTAGTTTTGGTTGAATAAACACCTCTTTGAGAGAGTTGTTTTAGATGGAGATTGTTTAAAAAAGTGATACTAATGTGATTTAAATGTAGTTGGTCAGACAAGGAGATATTATCACAATTGGTCATTGTTTTTTATAGCAACAGAGATTCTTCCTGTGAATAGACAGAATGGGAAAAAAAAAAAAACACAAAAAAGATGGTAATAATGGAGGGCAAAGGGAACTTGCCAGATGCTTTTACCAAGTCATGCTTAGTTCATGTTCTCATATAACTGAAACTTCCAGATCTCAGCAGGGCTTGAAACCATTGTGATTTCACACGCTGCTTTATATTTGTTTCATAACATGAGTTAGGATGATGAAATAACTATTTTAGTGTGTTTGACTACTGGGGATTCAGGGGACTCATGGACTTTGGAAGTTAAGTAAACAGACTCTCACTGTGTCAACATTGGATCTTTTTATGTGGATATAGCACTTATCACACTGCACTGTAAATGCTGTGTAGCCCATCTCCCCTCTCCACTAAACCTTATTTTTGCATATGTATCTGCGGCAACTAGCACAGTGTCTGGCACATAGATAATGAAAGTTTGTTGAATACATGCTCCCATCTGGAGATAGATTCAGATAGGATGACAATTGAAAGTGGACTTCTGGTGTTTTGACACGGGTATGTGAAGCCTACTTTGACATTTTACTCCAAATTAACTGTAGTTTGAAAGAGTGGTACAGATAAAATAAATTGGATAGGTATGAATGAAAAATTCCTATGTGAGAGAAAAATCACTATTCTATTTTTAAGGAGAAATTATTTTCTCAGGGTTTTAAAGTGGGAACATTAATTCTGCGTATACCTAAGAATTGGATGAGCTAGATAAAATGAGAAGGCTGGCGTAGAAGTAAACAGGTGAGGAAATAGGCGGTAAGGAAGGATGCACTTATAAAACCTGTCATTGGTAGACAGTGGTAGAGTTTGATAGCATTTTGTAAGATCACAAGAGAAGAACACAGAAAAGGCCTTGGAGGTATTGCTGGCGTGCAGGTTATCTGATACGTTGAAGGCATGTGTAGAGAGTACCTTCTGCTTCAGCCTTGTCTTGGCAGGGAAGTCGCAGGAACACTTCAGTTTCTCTTTATCGGTCTGGTTGATGTGGCAGGACTTTCGCAGTTAAGAATGATTTGGCAACAGGGGCGTTCTGAACTTCCTGCCCTGTTATGTGACTGTTTATTGTTCTGCCTTTGTGTATTCTCTTAATCAGCCCTGTCTCCTAACCGGTACTGACGTAAGTTCTGAAGGAGGAGACCATAGCAATGAGAAAGGCACAGTTCCTGCCTTTAAGCTTTCCGTATAATAAGGAGACACGTGCTTATTGTTCAGTTATTATTTATTTAAGTTATATAATTTAAGTTGTGTAGATTATATTGCAACACCGAGAGGGCACAATTATTTCTTCGTGGGGCACTGGAGAAGAATGTACTCTTTGATCTGGATCTAGAACAGTCACCACGGTTGGCTGTGAAGGGACATTTCTGGTAGAGAAAATTCTCGATCAACGAAAACATGGAGTTGTGAGTGTGCAGGGCTTGTTCCAGCAGTGAGATGTACCATCACTTTTATGCTTTTCCCAGGGACTCTGTTTTGGAGGAAGAAAATTAGCTGCACTTATTGGTATTACTATCCTATTGGTGTTATTATTTTTTCTTTTTCAGCATTGATCCACATTTTAATCAGACATTCATAATAAATGTGTATCCATAAAAATAATAGAAATGATATGAATTTGTATTACAGTTGTGATGCTGATAAACAGCCAAGTTAAGTAAGCTTGATAGCAGATAGTTTTCATTTCATACAAACTCTCATGTCACAACTCCATGTAACACTTATAAATTTGGGGGCCCTTTAACCCACTCCAGTACTCTTGCCTGGAGAATCCCATGGACGGAGGAGCCTGGTGGGCTACAGTCTACGGGGTTGCTAAAGAGTCGGACACGACTGAGCAACTTCACTTTCACTTTCTGGGTTTAGAGGGAAAGATGACGTGTTGGACAGTTCTGCCACTGGCCCAGAAGGATGTGGTACTTTTCGTGCCACATTTGCTATTTCTGCTCTAAACCCATAAGTGTTGTTTACTTTTCACTCATCCCTTAATGTCACCTACTCCGGTCAGTTCAGTCGCTCAGTCGTGTCGGACTCTTTGCGACCCCATGAATCGCAGGACGCCAGGCCTCCCTGTCCATCACCACCTCCTGGAGTTGACTCAGACTCACGTCCATCGAGTCAGTGATGCCATCCAGCCATCTCATCCTCTGTTGTCCCCTTCTCCTCCTGCCCCCAATCCCTCCCAGCTATTACTCCCTGCTTATGGCCAAGGTTGATTAAACACCAGATGTGTTTAATTCTAGTGCTGTGACTCCCTGACACATGATGTTATCAACAACCCATCAGAGCTTTTGAATAACACAAAAACTAGTTGATGTAATTCTAGGCAGAAACTAAGCACTTGACATGTTAATTTTGCTTGTGTAGGTTTATCATAGGTAAACAGAATATTTTGAGATATTCACAGCACAAAGACCCTTAGTGTACTTTTAGAGATTGTAGGGGATCTACTGTTTCTAGGTTAGAAGCCTCTCAGGTGCATGGTAGGGAGAGTGTTTCAGGAGACTGGAAGTAGTTTGGGGTGGCCCTTTTAAACTGTTCGGGTGTGTTGAACTTTATGTATTGGCAAGTTACCAGATGTTTGAAAGTGGGATAAGTAACACAAGTCTGATGTTTGTTTCAGAAAGAAAGTTCTGGGAACAAGATTGAGGATGGATTGGGGAAGGCAGGAAGCTTTTCTTGACTGAACTCATTTTACTTCCACCTTAGTCTTCTGGAATCTCACCATTCCTCTTTGATAACTTGGGAATCTTTTAACTGGTTCATCTCTCTTTCCTTGAAACTATGGCCACATTTTTCTGCTTTCTTCACCAATGGCTGTCCTTACTTGCTTATACCCCATCATTTAAACTGTCACAGACTGACGTGTGCATCAGCACACATCCTGGAACTGTTCTTCCCAAAGTGAATAGTGATGGCTAAGCCTCAGATCAGAGGGCTGCTCTCCCTTTTGGAACTATCTGTGGCATCGGATGGCCACCAAGTAGTTCTTTAAGCTGCTGTCCCTTGACTGCCTTGATGTAATTCTCTCCCTTTGCTCTGAGCTTTCTAGCCATTTCTTTCAGTCTGTATGGCCTTCTTTTTCCTCTGCCTTCACCTTAAACATTGCATTTCCTTAGAGTCTTATCCTTTGGGTACTCTTTCCTTTTTATTTTCTAAGCTCTTCCTGATGAAACTCAACAACATCCATGACAGTCCTGAAATTTGTGCATTCTCTGGGTTCACATTTTTAAATTGTCTCTCATTTGTAGCACAGGTACCCAAAATTAAACATGAAACCAATTCTGTTATCTTTGTTAAAAGCATAAATTTTGAAAGACTCTCATACAAAATGAACACGTGTCGAAGATTTTATTTAGCTCTTTAATTAATGCAGGAACCAATAAGATATTAAAGTGAAAGTCTCTCAGTCTTATGCAGCTCTTTTCGACCCCGTGGAATAGTCCATGGAATTCTCCAAGCCAGAATACCGGAGTGGGTAGCCGTTCCCTTCTCCAGGGGATCTTTCCAACCCAGGGATGGAACCCAGGTCTCCTGCATTGCAGGCGGTTTCTTTACCAGATGAGCCCCAAGAGAAGAAGTGTCACACCCTTTACAGTCAAGACAAGGAGTGCTGAAATGCCTATAATAACTGGTCAGTATGACAAGGCAGTCATTAGTTCTCTTAATTCTACTGGACACAGTTTGTGTGAATAAGAATTATTGCATTACCCCCAGTTTTCCACAAGTTAATTTTTTTCCTACAAAGTTAAAGTAGACTTTTCAAACATAAATAAAAGCATGCCCCTCCTACAGGAATAGGTAATCCCTGAAGACTCCAGGCATTGAAAAGCTGTCCAGTAATTTTTTTCCTCCCCATTTCAAAATCTTCCACAGTTTCCCGCTGCACCTTCTCCACGCTTGATGCCCTCTTCCTTTATTCTTAGAATAACATGGTTCACAGAGTGACTATAATTAGAAACATCACTGTTCTCAAGGTGATTGATTCCTGTACCCCTTTAATCACTAGAAGTCTAATTTTTCTACTTCTTAGTCTCTGAAATCTGTTTTTCCCTCATCCCATTCTTTATAATACCGTCAGAGTTATCCTCCAAAAACACACGCTTACAGTGCTGTTAGTCTCGTACTTGAAAGCCATTTTATGTTCGAATAGTGCAGGCCGTTCACACTCTAACACGTGAGCCTGGCGTGTACGAGCCCCTGCAGTTCTTGTTGAACCTGTCTTCCTGGCCGCATCTGCTCCTCCTTTCTTCCCTAAACTTCCCGAGTGCCTAAGCTCCACCAAATCTATTCTGTCCACTCTGCTTCTGTACCTTAACACTTGCTGCTCCCTTTGCCTGGAACAGATTTTGCTGCATCTTACTTGCTTTTCAAGATTGAGCACCCATTTCATGCCTTCTGTGAACCCTATTACCAGTGGTCTCAGGCAGAGAAGTCAGTGCTTAGTCCACGGCTTTTCTTGCTTGCTAGATTCTTCCTGTACATGCGGGAGCCCTTGAGGCCAGGACTTTTGTTTGTCTTTTTATCCCCCTTTGTGTTCAGCAGATGGCTTAAATGCCTTGCATAACTATTTGCTGAGCTGAAAATAACTAAGGTTTTTTTAAGCTCAGGTAACGAAATAGTTCATTAACAAACTGAAACACAGGAACAGATCTGGATTGTGACTATGCTTAACTTGAGATATTTATGTTACATTTAGGAAATGTTCAGGAGATATCTCAAAATAAGAGGAGCAGGAAAAACAGATCTGAGTGTCACTCTGACGTGGTATAGAGTGATACTGCAAATGGTGAAAGTTGCTGTGAGCGCATGCAGACTGAGGAAAGAGGATGTTTAAGAGGATAGTTGCCTGAGTGGGTGCTGGACAGGGACCAGGAAGAGAAATGGAAACTCGGAACAGTTAACTTTCTTCCTCTTTAGTAGGATGTAATAGTCTGGAAGAAAAATCAGGTGTTTTTTTTTAAAGGATCATTTGTGTGTAAATTTCTTTCAAAAATAGGATGAATATATATATTTTTAAGAACAAACTATTACTGTATTTTCATATATTATTGATTCTTGGCCTTTACCATCCTAAATGGTTTCTATTATTTGTGTAATCGAAAATTTTTAATATGAAACTGGTTGCAATATCAAATTATTGCAGTTTACATCTGTTGAGATCAAACAATTGATTATTTCTTTCAAGGACAAGAACATAATATATTTTTGCCTCTGGGGAGGGGGGAGTGATCATTTTCACAAGAGAAGGAAGGATTCAGTACTTTCTTTGCTTGTGGGTTTCCTCTTATTCACTTTTGATCTAGATATTGGTGGTTATGTTCCAGTCCTCCTGCATATGCCCAAGAGGATTGGGAGTGGAGTGAACATCAGCAGAAGCGCCATTTTTTCCTGTAGAGATTAGAGACAAGGAGCTTATTGCCCTGCTTGTCAAGGCTCAGGACAGAGAGGAGGAAGAAACGAGTATAAAGGTTTTGGCTTTGGAAAGAAGCTGGAATCTCCTGACCCTGGGACTTTAAGATCCACAAAATTGCTGAAAGAAAAAGTACTACCTTATTGAAAGGTAAGATATTACACTATTTTAAGGTTTAAGCTCTTACAGCCACATTAGCATATCTTCATAAGCTATAAAATCAAGCGGTCATTTCTGCCAAGCCCAGGTTTTTGTGATAACCCACCCTACCTTCATGGTGAGGTGGAGACCTGGGTGGCTGGGGAGATGTCTGCAGTGAGGGAGAGCCTTTACAAAATTTCATTCAGTTTTGAAATGATATTTATTGAATGCCAGGCACTGTGCTAGGCCTTGGATATTCAGAGATTAATGGATCACCCTACCTGCCTTCTAAAAGTTTTCATTCAAGGCAAAGAAAAAAACCCTGATGATTACAATGTGATAAGTGCTATAATAAATAGGTAATAAGTGTAGTAAGAGTGGTCTGAATCTGTCTAGTATTGTTTACGTCCTAAGGGTTAATGGAAGCTCATGAGGTTGGATAAAAGGAAAGCGCATTTGAGTTAAAGTGAATCATCTGTTCAGACATAGATATAAAAGAGCATGTTATACTTAAGAAGAACACACCAAATTCCAGAAGTTGCTATTTAATGTTTGCTGTAGGCCAAAGAAGAGAGAGTGATGAGATGTTGCTAAGGAGGTAAATTTAGGACAGGCCTTGTTGCATGCCAAGGAAAACTGAACTTACCTTACTAGCCACTGGGAGGCACTGGAGATAACAAACGAACAAACAGTGAGTCTACTTAGGTCCCAAGACGGGTAGGAGAAAAAATAGATACATGATATTAAAATACGAAAGGACATGAAACTCTTTAATTGGGTCCCAGTCTGTCTCTTCTTTTTTCCTAATATTCCTGGTGTCCTGTGTTCTTATTAGGTTGATTCTAAACTTAGTAGGTTACTGAAGAGTAGGACTTTGACTTAGATTGTTGAGACTCCCTAACTCTTCAATTTGTGCCAACCTTGAAACAGCCTTGTAAAGTGTATTAGGCATGGCTCAGCTTAAAATCCATTTTCTTCATTCTGGAGAGAAAGCTATAAACCCAGTAAAGAAAGAAGATTGTGGCTGAATAAATGCTATAACAAGAGGAACGCAGGCCTTCTTGTCTCTAATCATGACCAAAACAGGGTCATGAAGTTATGGGCCCCAAGGAAAAGAAAACCATTCTAAGAGAAGTCAGGCTTGACCCTGAAACCATTTACAGGGATGAGGTAGTTTGAGGACTCATTATAGAGGGACCTCAATAGACCCCACAGGCTCTGGTGACAGTAGAGAGGCCAGACATAAGGTATAAATTTTGAAGTTGCTGGGGCTGGAGCATTAGATGACCATCCTGTTAATGAAGCTCTGGGCTTGATGAAGTCACAGATCTAGGGACCAGTGAGAAGATAGTGACTCAGGGGTAAGACACGGGTGAAATGCTTAAAGAAGGATATCTGCATTCCATGGATTATGACCTTTACTAAGATAAGAGAACAAAGAAAAGAGCATAGCCACCAGACGCAAGGTGTCCACAGAGCGCATTTCAGTGGCACTCAGATCTCGCTGGATGCTGCAGCCAGGGGGAGTGCAGACAGTCAGACCCGGCTGAGGGCTCTGCCGAGATAAGGATGCTGGAGGACTGTAGGAGCCTCACCTCGGGGGCAGTTAGTTTCAGAACTTTTCACCTAGTTGGAGCAAGGAGAAGAATCATGTTTGAACAAATACATTTCAAAAAGCATCTGCCAAGGCTGGGAGGCTGAGTTTAAAAGGCAATAATTTCAGGCCAGAAACAGCATACCTATAAAATTAGTCCAAAAAGCAAAAAAACAGGAGGGAGGATGGAAAAATTCTCAAAAGGTGTCCTGAAGTACTCAAAATGAGGTACATCAGATAGGCTTTGGTCTTCAGAGCTATCTGTATGACCTGTAACGTTTTACCCTCTTTGGATTAGAAGCTCTAGAATATGGTGATGGCTTACAGAGGAATAATGGACTGACAGTTGAGGCGTGTGGTGTGCGGCTCGCAGGGTCTCAGTTCCCTGACAAGGGATTGAACCTGGGCGGTCGCAGTGAAAGCCTGGCATAGATAGGATCACTAGGCCACCAGGGAACCTCTGAGAAAATCTTTTCTGATGAAAGAGAATGTTCAAGAAGTGAATTTGAAAATTCACTGAGCTCAGCTTTCCTTATATAACAGATGATTCTCATATCGGCTCTCCATATAGTGCCATGGAATAGACTTTAAATATATTTACATCTAATTATACTAGATACTAGTTCATCTAGCTTCAAATTCTAGTCAGAGATAAAAAATATTTTGAATGTAATGAATGTAAGAACTGTTACCGAGAGTGTGCTCATTCAAATTCAGAATTCTTTTCTTTTTTTTCCAGATTCAGAATTCTTCATAGGAAATATATAATGATTTTAATGGGTACAGGAAAGATTTTGTCATTAGCAAACTTTTTATTTTAAATCTAAGAAACTGCATATTGGAGGACTCAGGAGGAGGCCTTGAACAGATCCAAGCGCCTCTGTGGTTACAAAGAACTAAACGTAGATTTTGAAATGGTTTTGCTAATAATCTGCAGCTTTATGAATGTTGAATAATTATCATAGAAAGAAATCCTCTAGGTTTAAAAAAGATTTTTGTTTTCATAATGGTTTCTGTTGTACTCACTTACAGATAAAAGAATTTGCTGTGGCTTTAGTGTTTAACATTTTTTCTGGAAACAAGACAAGCTGAAAAACAGGTTTTTGTGGGATTAAAAAAAGCAAATCATAATTTAATAGCTTTTTAACCTATGTAACTCAGTAAAAGATTGGCATTTGTACCCGTTACAAACTGATTAAAATTACAGAAGGTTTTAAAAAATGTTCATTTGTAAACATTTGAGCAGCATTTCAGAAGGCTATAATTTTTTCAGCATGTTTACACAATTAAGAAAGAGCTATATATTACTTTATTTATGAACTGGGCTGTGAAAACGTGTTATGATAGTAAAGGAGTACATATTTTTAACATGTTTTTGTATGATATATGTCATTTGATATCCAAAACAGCCCTGTAAAATTAGTAGGGGAGCTATTAATATCTCTGTTTTACAAGTGGAGAAGAGTGAGGCTCAGAGAGGCTAAAATTTTTGCCTAAAATCACAGAGGTAGATTTTGACCATTCTACTCCATCAATGTTTCAGTGTTTCCTTGAGATGAACGTAATTCAGTTTTGAGGGCATAGACTGGTTTTGTCTATTTTTTTGTTATCTTAATCTTTCAGAAGAAAACCTCCTATACAAGGCTGGGAAATGATTGTGAATATATACAACAGAAATAAACATTCTGTTTTCTATCAACAGTGACTGAGAGTAGGTGTCAGCATGCTCTTAAAGTATAAGAACAAATCTATATCCTTATTAGCACCACAGCACTGGCTATAATAAGCATAGTTCATTGCTATTGAAGTGTTTTTATTTTTTCCAGGAGGCCTAATCGTACTCAAGAATTTGAGGAAAAATCTAAATTTTGCTTTATACCTAATATTAAAGTTCTGGAAACAAATTTGTGTGTGCCTTTGAGGAATTATGGAAAAATTTTTGGACAATTTGTCCTTTTACTCAGATTGACTATATAATTATAAAATTCTAGGTTTGACTTCAACAGATTATTAACTAAGGCCACTTAATGAGCTGTCATATGAGACTGGGTGTCTTGTTATTTTTACTTTATAGGATGAAGAAACTCGAAAAGATTATGATTACATGCTGGATCACCCAGAGGAGTACTACAGGCACTACTACCACTACTACAGCAGGCGCTTAGCCCCCAAAGTGGACGTGAGAGTTGTGGTTTTGGTCAGCGTGTGCGCCATTTCAGTATTTCAGGTGTGTATTGATGGATGTATGTATCCATGGGCGTGTGAAGGAGTGCACATTGCCTAGTGCTGGTCATTAAAACTGAACTAGAAGTATGCTTTTGTGCAGTTTCACTTCCATTTCAGATTAATTTTTTACGTTAGAAAAATATTTAATCAGTTGATAGTATTGGAATCTTTGATGGCAGGAAATCTAAGAAATTGTGCATGTCATTATATAACTACTAAAACTAATTACCAAACAAAAAACCCAGATCTCTTCCTCATTCAGTTCAGTTCAGTTCAGTCGCTCAGTTGTGTCGGACTCTTTGCGACCCCATGAACTGCAGCACGCCAGGCCTCCCTGTCCATCACCAACTCCCGGAATTCACTCAGACTCACGTCCATCGAGTCCGTGATGCCATCCAGCCATCTCATCCTGGGTCATCCCCTTCTCCTGCCCCCAATCCCTCCCAGCATCAGAGTCTTTTCCAATGAGTCAACTCTTCGCATGAGGTGGCCAAAGTACTGGAGTTTCAGCTTTAGCATCATTCCTTCCGAAGAAATCCCAGGGCTGATCTCCTTCAGAATGGACTGGTTGGATCTCCTTGCATTGCCCGCTCTATATTTTCCATATAACAGCCAGAGTGAATGTCAACTAGATCCATATGATTTACTGGTGACCCTTGAACAGCGTGGGTTTGAATTATACTGGGTCCACTTATACTTGGATTCTTTTCACTAGTTGTGGTCCTGCATTACAGTACCACACAGTTCAGGTTGGTTAAATTGGAGGATAGGGAGGCACCGTGTCTGTGTACAGTTGGCACCTATGGAGGGCCAACTATGAGTTACATGCAGATTTTGCAGAGGATGGGCCCCCCTCGTGTTGGTTCAAGGATCAAACTGTACTTTCATAGGACTTTTCAATGATTTCCCATTAAACTTGGGGAAAAATCCACATTCCTTAATATGGCCTAATAAGTCCTGGCATCTCCCTACCAAATGCCAGGGGTGTAGTGCTTGCCACCATTGTAACAAAGAAAAATGTCACACATTGCCACATGACAGCTAAGGGCAGTACTGCTCCAGTTTAAAAACCCCTGAAATAGAGTAAAAGTGCTACAGTAATTTTATGTTGTTTTAATATATCACAGAAATACAAGTTCAGCCTGAAATGAGTTTTCCCTACTATAATTCCTAAACTAACTATACCTATCATATCCTCCTCTAGAGGGGGAAAAAAAAAGTGACTGGAATGAAGCAATTTGCTAGTTTCAAAATTACTTCTCCATAATTCCCAGAAATGAAATTCAATTTCTATGACAAAAGAATTCCTACTGAAACCAAGATTGTATATTTTAAATGTTTCAGCTTTTGTAGTATTGCCTTTTCAACAGGGAGAGGAAGGGCAATTTTACTATTCTGTTTTAGATAACATTATACTCTAGTCACTTTTTTTTTTGCTATTAATAGATTGCTTCTATAATATTTTAGGATACTGGTATAATTGCTGTATTTATTCAGTAAAATAGCTGAAATGTGTGGAGGTACTATATGAGGAGTAGGCTTTTTCTGATAATAAAATCCTTTGTGGTTGAATATATTTAAGAAATAATTTAATGTTTTCCTGCCCAAATAAGTAAAGATTCAAACATACTTGAATCTTTCAGTTCATAATATGATGAACATTACTGTGGTATGTACAGATGGTTTAGGAAATAGATAAATATCATTGCCTGAGTCTATACCCTGTGATTGTTTGAAAGAAACTCCTTACCACCTCGTTTTGCCTTTTGACTCCTCCAGTAAGTAGATTACAACTTTAAAGAAAGAAGAGAGATTTCTTAACTGCGATCTAAGGAGGAGTTGGATGGTAAAGATGTGGGATCAACAGGTACAGTGTGATTCCCCTAAGCCATCCTCTGATCTTGGGTGTCTCCTGTGGAGAATCAGTGGCTTTTTGGCTCAGCTGATGACTTATCTGACTTGTCAGTCCTGAAGATTCCCATGTCCACACAGCTATTATTCAACTGTATCTTTAACTTACAGAGTAAGATCTTTGACGTTCCTGTTTTTAATCAAAATGGGTTTTTTGCGGGCAGGATTGTGTTCACCAAGATGAATTTTGGTAATAAAAGTGACCCGTTTTTCTTTGTTAAATATTCTAGTTTTTCAGCTGGTGGAATAGCTATGACAAGACGATCAGCTACCTGGCCACGGTGCCCAAGTACCGTATCCAAGCCATGGAGATTGCCAAGCAGCAGGGGTTACTGAGAAAAGCCAAAGAGAAGGGTAGAAACAAAAAGTCCAAAGAGGAAGTCCGTGACGAGGAGGAGAGCATCATAAAGAACATTATAAAAAGTAAAATAGATATAAAGGGAGGCTATCAGAAGCCCCAGATACGTGACCTTCTCCTGTTTCAGATTCTCTTAGCTCCTTTTCACCTGTGCTCGTATATAGTGTGGTATTGCCGATGGATCTATAATTTTAACATCAAAGGCAAAGAATATGGGGAAGAAGAAAGACTATATATCATACGTAAATCTATGAAGATGTCAAAGTCTCAGTTTGATAGTCTAGAAGATCATCAGAAAGAAACTTTTCTTAAACGGGAGCTTTGGATAAAGGAAAATTATGAGGTGAGTAATGACTCTTCTGTGATTTTTACTGTTATCTTCCTTACCAACTTAAAACTAAAGGATCACAGAAGTGTGCTCTAATTTCTGAAATTGAAGAGTTCAATATGGATAAAGATCTTTTGTTGACAATATAACCAGTAGTTATAACAATATAACTAGACAGTAAAACTAGTGAGTTTTTAACCTGTAAATTTGTCCTTTTAAAAGATGAACTTCAAATACTTTAATTTACTAATGCTAAACATTTAAAGAATGGTCTAATTTGTTATGTTAAATAGCACTGGGATAGAATGTATGTTTGCAAGGATGTCACCATTTTCTGTTAATTGCACTAACTAAACTTTGATTGTAACATCGTATGGAAAACCTGAACTAATTTTATGGCTGACCCAATCAATATATGAAACGTTTTCACTTTTAAGTAGTGTAAGCAGCCCGCTATACAATAAACTGTCATGGAGTGCTATCCTGGGCTGAATTATGGTATTATGTGAAATTATCTTAGGCATTACTTCCTGAAATTTGGAAGTAATGTCATATCTTTCTAAAATTTGATATGGCTGTGAAATTGGTTATGAAAACTTGTCCATTTAACTTTAATTGACATCCATTGAAGATTATAGAAATGAAAGATATTCTTTGTTTTTAACCTCTGTGGTTTATTTAACCTTCTTTGGGAACTTTAAAAATATTTTGAAAAACCAATAATTATCTTTGAAGATAAAAGAAGTTGTAAGTTCAGTTTGGAGACAGAAGTATTTTAAGGTCACTTTGTTCCTTGGTTAGGATCAACATATACTTAAAGTTATCTGTTAAATTTACTGAGTACCATGTTAAGAAAATTTGTGTTGATTCTTTAATATTGGATGTTAGTTGTAGAGAAGAAATGTTTAAACCCTTTAAACTCACCTTACGTATAATTTCAAGGAAGAAAAGAATACATTTCCAGGTTATAGAAATCAGTAGAAAAAAACACTAGTTCTTACATGAGTTGTTCTTTTTTTATTTTTTAATTTAATACTGAATGTTAAAGTGCTTAATTGCTTAGTATTTTTTGGTGCATGGTCTTCAGAAGACAAACCAATACATTCATTGGAAACTTTTACCTAAAATTATATTTGAAACATATAAACATGCTGTCCTTGTTCAGTTGTTGTGTCCAACTCTTTGCACCCCATGGACTGCAATACACCAGGCCTCCCTGTCCTTCACCATCTCGCGGAGTTTGCCCAAGTTCATGTCCATTGAGTCAGTGATGCTATCCAGCCTTCTCATCCCCTGCCGCCCTCTTCTCCTTTTGCCCTCAACCGTTCCCAGCATCAGGGAAACCTGCCATAAAGCTAATGAAAACATTTCTCTTTGGATTGTCAAGTCAGTTCATGTTATTTATACTTATAGGTCTACAAACAAGAGCAAGAAGAGGAACTAAAGAAAAGACTGGCAAATGACCCTAGATGGAAAAGATACAGGAGATGGATGAAGAATGAAGGGCCTGGACGGCTGACATTTGTGGATGACTGAAGACTGCTGGGATGCTGCTATGCCAAACCTTAACTGTGATACCATTTTCATAACTGAATTATTTTAGGAATGTATCGACTGCACCTCAGCAGCAACTAAAATTCCTCAAGAATTAAACAGAATAATGTAGACATTTAAATTTTCCCTTCAAACTTTATACATAAGACATTTATGATTGTTCAGTTTTTATAATCGATTTGTGGATTTTGTCAAAAGACTTGACATGAAGATTTATTAGTTGCCATTTAAAAGTTTTATATCTTTAGTTAAAAATTTGACATGAAAATTTATTAGATACCATTTAAAAATACTACGTGTTAAGTGTTTATTCTTCAAAAGTGTTTCCTTATTCTTTGTTACAGTGATACATTTTTCTGCTTTTGTGACCTCTGATAGTTTCACAGAACGTAATTATAACAGCATTTAATAACATTATTGAGCGTGTCTTTTTAGACACAAACTTCTTCAGCAAAACGAATTCAATTATCATGTCATCTTCATGACAGTCATTATAGGATTGAAATAAGTTCAAAATATCTCTCTGGGAGAGTCTTCTGCTGGGCTGTCTTTATACTATCTCCCCCCAGTCATAATATTGTTAATAAGATCAGAAACTCTCCAGGAGAGTGAATGTACCTTCCTGTCCTTGTGGGATGGTCTTGATTACAGTCATTATAAGACTATAACTGTGTTCGCAAACGTTTCTCCAGAAGAGGACCTTGTAAGAAGGTCTTTTTGTACCACAGCATTGCTTTCTTAATCCCCCCTTCAATTAAAAGAAAGAAAACAGACAGAGCGGAAGTAGTGTAATGAAAAGTTCATATATTATGAAGTCCTTGATTAGTGAAAAATCCATTTTATGTGAGCATCTTTACATGAATTTAAACCAGAAAGAAGAGGTGCATGGGTGTGTGCTGTTCTATCAGACAGTGATATGTAAACGTTTTATACGTGTGGAGGTGACAGTAATTCACACGTGATTTGACTGAATTGAGTATGATACAGGAGCAGAGTATGGAAATACATTCATGGCAGTCGGTCAGTACTCCTGTTAAAAGATATACCCCAGCCCATCATATTAATAAAATGGTTGCAATATATCCCAGGTTTGTTGATATGCCATTTTAAGTCAAAGATTAACATACTGCTTTTGTATTATTTTGAAAGATGTAGGATAAAAGTATAGCATAGTAGATAGGCAGAATCAGTTTCTCCTCAAAGGAAACTAATCCTTTCAAGAGCTCAGACCAAATATCTGACACATACAAAGACGCAGGAGGGGAAAGTTCACCGCACTTGTTAACATAGCAAAAGACCTGAGGTGGATTATTTATTTCTGTGAGTGAGGGCCTCAATTACCTCATTAGAAAATTAGGGGAGCAGTCTGGCTAGATTATCACTAAGGTCCTTTTGCAGCTCTAAAATTATATTTATATTTTTGTAGACTTCAGACGAAAGTGTTTTATGCATCCATCTTTTTTGGGAGGGTGGAGAAGTCACAGCCCTAAATTATAGGAAGCTGTGTTTCAAACCCCAAATGCCCAACTCTTAACCATAGATAAATGCCTTTTAAAGGTGCTGCAGTTGGTCTATAGAGTCAGTAATCCCTGTTTCAGTGAACGTGTTATCATACATTTGACACACAACAGTATTATCTAAGAATGAAAGTGTGTACCATATGTTACGAAGACCAGAAAGAAATCTAGGTACTTGCCCTTCTGTTAAAACTTCAAATAAGTTAATGATTAACTGTATTTTTTTTAAACCTAGTGATAAGGAAAAATGAAAGGACTGAATGTGTTAGCATTCATAAAGGTTGACTGATGAAAACAGTGTATCTTTGGATATTATTTTGCATATATATGCTAGATTGCTGTATTTTTTTTTGGTCTTTATATAGGAATCTCATTTCTGGAATTGTTCCTGGCAACCTGCTTACTTGGTAAAAGTTTGGTCTGTCTTTTGGAATCATGGCCATTGCATGGGTAAGAGGAAGGGACTCTCCTTCACAGGACTGTGATTCTTCTCTCCCCTTTCCTCAGCAAAATGGCTTTATGCTGCAAAACCCTGGAGGAAAGGAAGGGCAATTAGTTGTATCCCAAGTGTCATTCAAGTATCCTGGGTATCTTTACTGTCTTCTTACACTGCCCATCCCCACCAAAAACCCAACAGCTTCTCCATTTTAGAAATATCTGGAGAAGAATCTTGAGTAGGGGATCCCAGAATCCCACTATAGTTAGAAAATCTTTCTTGAGCTTCATTTTAGAGCTATCACCATTTCCTTTTTACTTGGAATTCAGGAGTTAACAGAGCATAGTTGCTTATTGGTTTCTGTTTATTATCACTTAATGTAATTGAGGTCTGTGCTAAAACTACCCTTAGAGTAACATTCACATCAAATATCCTCATAGCAGATTCCAAAACTGATCCTTCCTTCATTGGTCTAATTTCTTTATGAATTCCCCAAGTTCTACAAATTGTAGGTTGCAGTTTCATAACACATCTATCAAGTAGGGACCATGCCTAGAATTTTAAACACTACAAGTGGTATATAGAAATTTAAAATATTACATGAAAAAATAGTTCAGTTTACAGAATTGACAACTATTTTAGTACTATTGAATGTATGTTTAGAAAATTGTAGTTTATTTCCTTTGAGATTATTTTTTGGACTGAAAGGGCAGTAAACTTTTTACACCCATGCCTTGGAAATATTTTCCTTGAGTGGAAGCCAACTGCTAAGCTTACGTTCTGCTAATGTTCTAAACCAGTGAATTAGCCCCAAACAGAAAGTTCTGTGGAAATTAAAGAGAAATGGCTTTTATTAGACATTAGTATGAATAGGTCTAGCTACTTAAAAGACTTTGTATTGGACATGGTCTCTGGAGTTATAATTGTGCCCTTGAGGCAGGTAAATGTTGATACCTATATAAAATAGTTGTGTATGGATGAATTATAATTTTATTTACAAAATGTGATACTCTTCACATTTAAATATGTACTAAGGCCAAATCTGAACCTTAATAACTAAATAAAATTTGCTAAAGAAATTAACTTTTCTGGTTTCCTCATCTGTGAAATGAGGGGATCTTTTTAGGGAATTAGGACTTACTCTATAAGCCTTACAATTACATAGGTTTAGGGTCTTAAGTAGATTAGATGGCTTGCAATTGAGAAATGTTACACATTATTTAAGTAAAAAGCCTACATAATTTGTCATAAACTTAATCAGCTTCTTAAAGGATCAGAGTATCCTTGACAGTTGTGTATATAATGAATGGGTCACATGACTTTAGGTCAGAGACATATGGGATTTCTTACAGACTCCACTCCAACTTTATTAGGGGATGAAGAAACTTCCTCCCATTTCACTGTGTCTTTTTTTGTGACCTCAAGACGAGTGAGCAGAATGCAGTCACATGGTTCAGGCTTTGCAGCCAGATTAAAGTTTTGCTTCTTGGCCTTTTGGCTAAGATCAAGTTTAGGATGGGGACTTCCTAGGTGGCACAGTGGTGAAGAGTCCACCTGCCAATGGAGGGGACGCAAGAAATGCAGGTTCGATCCCTGGGTCAGGAAGATGCCTGGAGTAGGAAGCGGCAGCCTGCTCCTGTATTCTTGCCTGGAAAATTCCATGGATGGAGGATCCTGGTGGGCTACAGTCCATGGAGTTGCAAAGAGTCAGAAGCGACCGAGCACAGACCAAAGTTTAGTTCCTGGCCCTACAAATGATTAACAGCTTGACTTCGGACAGGTTAACCTCTGAACCCCATTTTTTTCATCTCTGATAGTGATACTAACTTCATAGGATGATTATGAGAATTAAATAAGATGGGGTAAAATGCCTGGCTTATATTAAAGTTCAATAAGTGAGTTCCTCTGCCTTTCAGAGAGAACAAGACAGTCTTTTTTGTTAAAAATCCATGGTAATACTGTTAAGTGATTACAAACCTGTTGTTTCTTTACTATTTTAATAGGCATTTGAATTCCTTACTTTGTGCAGAGTACTGTGCTAGAGTGAAAAAGTGACACTCCTTAGGGTTGGGATTTGTGTGTCTTACAATCAGGTGCCTGCCCCTTGTTGCCCCTGAGGTACAAGGTGAAACAGCTGAGATTACAGCTCAGAAGAGAATGAACTTTCAGAGCAAATAATCTGCTCACTAGTTCAAGGCCTACATTTATGGAAGGGATACTTCCAGCAAAATACAGAGGCATGCCTGGAATGGTTGCTCAAAATGACATCAAGTAGCCCTAAGTTACACTGCCTCCCAAAGTCTTAAGCAGCCTGTAAAAATCTCTGCAGAGAAGCTGAATCTATAAACCTGTTGGTGAATCGTTCACTCCTGATTCATTTTTCTAAGTTCTAAAAATAATGCAGTGGGTATAAGGAAGTGACATGGATTTTTATGGTACATTATATTGTGTCACATTAAATACAGTTGTTAATGTTTTCCTGTTTCTTTTTAGAAAACTGAAGGTAGCAGAAAGAAAACACCTCATTTTATCATTTAGCCTCTTTTCTGGAAGAAATAACCCACTGTTAAAAGGTGACAAAATACATATTAGGAGTGAGGAATTATAGATCCTAACAGGGAAACAAATGAAATATTTGTCTTTAGAAGGACACTGACATTTCTAAAAGTACCGAGGTTCTTAGAAACAGTGGAAATTTTTATCTTAACCAAGGGGAAAAAAATGTGTAACAGTCTCTAACATTCTGGTGACCTTTTAGTCTTCATCCCAGATTAAGATTCCTAAAGTATCTTACCCTGTGGCTACCCCACTGCCACAGACTTCTGTTTCTTTTGAGGCCTCCTGTGACTTGTGGTCTTAACAGCTTTGTATCCTCTATTACTCACTAGAGCCTTCTTCATTCGTTAACTGATTCATTCTGTGGCCCCCTGTTCTCCATATTGGAATGCTTTCCCCCTTTTGCTTTCCATCTGTCACACACACATATCCAAAGTCTGGTCTCACCATCTAAGATGAGCTTTTCCTAGTCCTTCCAGTCTGTATCTTTGAATTCTTTGCCACATCTTTTTTAAACACAACTTTTCTGTCAACAATTTAGTCCTGTTTCCAACATGTACTTTCATTTTTTTTTTTTTAAACCTATTTTTTGACTAGACCTTGTGGTGTGAGAACTTGCCACTAGAGGGCTTTAAAATTTGTCAGGAGACAAGAGAAATTCTTTTTAACACCCCAAAGACTGAACACATAGCTCACAAGATGAATAGAAAAAAATGTTCAGCCTCAACGGTTAAGACATCTGAAAGACTTAAGGCACCATTTTCCATCTATTAGGTCAGTAGAAATAAAGAACCACAATATAGATTTGTGGGTACAAAGAAATAGCCTTCTGGTGGGAATAACTATTGCTATCACCTTTTGGAGGATAAAGTGGAGAAAACTTTTAAAAACTATCTTTGATCCACTAATTCCACTTTTAGGAATGCATCCTGAGGAAATAAAAGACATGCACAAAGCTGTTTGTTTAACGCGTCCACCACAGTGTTAAAGAACAGGGCAATGGCTGAATAAATTCTGATCCATTCTGATTCCATTAAAAAAATAAATGAAGAGCATATCTTTTTTTGACTGCCCCTGGATCGTTTCTAGTATCAGCATTCTGGTTTTCCTTTGGGAAACTGATCTTCCCCTCTCAGTCTATATAGTTTGAGTGGACTGAGAAACCATCAGTTTGGGTTCCCCAGAGAAACAGACTCAGATGCAGATTTTCATGCAGAAAGTTTGTTGTTTAGTCGCTAAGTCGTGTCTGACTCTTGGGACCACATAGACTGTAGCCCGCCAGGCTCCTCTGTCCATGGGATTTTCCCCCACAAGAATACAGGAGTGCATTGCCATTTCCTTCTCCAGGGGATCTTCCCCACCCAGGGATCAAACCTGCATCTCCTGCATTGACAGACAGATTCTTTACCACTGAGCCACCTGGGAAACTTTGTTGGGGAGTGTCAAAATCAATAGCTGCAGGGGTGCGGTCCAGGGACTGGAAATTAAGCAAGAGAGAAGAGCTGAACTGTGAAGCAGCTGTCATTAAGGCCTCAGATGACCCCAACCAAGAGCCTGGACTCATCCTTCAAGTGAAAGAAAGTGAAAGTGTCAGTTGCTCAGTCGTGTCCAATTCTGTGATCCCATGGACTGTAGCCTGCCAGGATCTTCTGTTCATGGAATTCCCCATGCAAGAATACTGGAGTGGGTTGCCATTTCCTTTTCCAGGGGATCTTCCCGACCCAGGGATAGAACCTGGGTCTCCCATATGGCAGGCAGACTCTTTGCCATCTGAGCCACCAGGGAAGCTGCAGCCTTGACTGCTAACTCCAGCTGTGGGGGCTGGAGTTCAGATCTTTTACATCCCACATCAGTCATTGGATGAGAGCTGACAAGGGGAGCGGTGGCTCTGGTTAAGGGCAGTTTCCAGAGTGACTCAGCTGAGAGGCATCAGCTGCTACTGCTCCCAGCAGATGGGGGAACCAGTGCCTTAGTCCTAAATGCGAAGTTGGGTGGTACCCCACAGCACCCACTAGAGGTGGGGCTGACCCCACCCCACATCCTGCTCCTGGCCAGGTGCAGCTAATCTGAGCATTCCAATACCACACAACCCTTGCCTTCAAATAGTGACTGGTTCAGGGGTGGACCCATGACTCAATAAGGTCAGTGAGATCCATTATGGAGATTTTTGCTGGAGCAATTAGAAAAGATGCTTTATTGCCCTGGGGTTTCCTAGGCTGGGACAATGAAAGCATGGAACTTTCTTCACAGCACTACAGGGAGTCTATTTACCATTGAAGAAAACAAGGCCAACACTCAGAAAAAGCAAAATGAAGAGATGGGAGAATGAGAGCCTTACAGCTATTATTTGGGCAATTCAACCCATGAAAGTCCCTGAGCTTTTCAGTTACTCAAACTAGCATACTACCTTTTTGGATTACTCAGTTTAAGGGGGTTCTGACAAATACAATGGCACACAAGAATAATAAGGAAATATTCATAATACATTAAGTGAAAAAAAAACATTTTACATATAAGTAATGATGCTGGTTTTGTAAAACTAATTTAAAAAAAGAAAATGCAGCACAACAGAAACAATGGTTACAGTTAAACGACGAGATGGGAATGAGACCAGCTGAACTGTGTGTTTGGCAAAGAAGTTAGGGTCTTGGATTTTATACTACTTAGGCTACTGACCCCACCAAGTCAACTGGTTGGATTCCCGTCAAAAACAGCTAAAGGGTATTGTAGAAACCTGTTTCTGAAACATGTTTTGAGGACTTCCCTGGGGATCCAGTGATTAAGACTCCGCGCTTCCAATGCAGGGGGTGCAGGTTCAATTCCTGGTGGGGAGACTAGGATCCCACATATGAAGTGGCCTGGCCAAAAAATAAAAATCGAATCTTGTTTCCGTTCCATCGAACCCCACCCACCGACCCTCGTCTCCCGAGGATGACAGCTTCCGAGGCTTAGAAGCCTTCACACCGGGCCCCTTGTTTCTCCCATTCACTGCACACCTCGCTCCAGCCACACAGTCCCGGTTCCGATTCTCCAGGAACGCGTCCTCGCCTTCTTCATCCCGCACGCCCCACGCCCACTCCTGCTCCTCCTAGAAGGAAACCCTAGGCATCGACGTGGAAGTGGGCGCCCCTGCGTGGGCCGCGCTGCGCGGCTCTGGGGGACAGGTGGGGACGCAGGTTCCCTCTCGGCTTAGAAGGAGAGTTAGGTGTCAGTCAACTCGGGACCCCGAGGTGTCGCGTACCCGGGTTCTGTCATGTCGGAGAGCGGCCGCGTGGCGAGGCCGGGCGCGGGGGGCGGGCGGCGGGGCGGGCACAGCGGCTTCCCCGCCCCGGGGCGGTGCCGCGCCTCCCGGCCTCGCGTGTCCCCGCCGGCCGCCCGCCCGCGCTCTCGGAGCCTAGGACGCCGCCATGTCTTCCGGGGCCAGCGTGAGCGCCTTGCAGCGCCTGGTGGAGCAGCTCAAGCTGGAGGCCGGCGTGGAGAGGATCAAGGTGAGGCCGGCGCCTGGCCTCGGGCGCGGAGACCGCCCGCTCCAGCCCCGTTCCGCCCCGTCCCGCCGAACGCGGGCCTGAGAGGAGCAGGCCGCGCCCGGGCGGAGGGCAGCGGAGCCGACCCCGGCGCTAGCCGGGGAGCCTGACGCGGTGGGCGGCCCTCAGGACGGCGCCCGGCCTGGCTCGCGCGGCCCGGCCTCTGTGGCTGGGGGTCCGCGCAGGGCCGGGGCCGCACCCCAGCGCCCGGGAGAGGCGGCGGCGCGGGGACCCGAGAGGGAGGCCGGGTCTGGGGGCGCCGGGGAGAAGCTCCTGTCTCCGCGAGCGCTGTCCGGGACCGAGCGCCCCGGGGCGGTCAAGTTTCAGTGATGCGGGCAATGACTCGGGGTGCGGGGCAGACGCGAGGACCCCAGGAATGGGGGCGACTCGCTGGTGGCCTCCCCTCCCCGAGCTCGGCGGGTGCGGGAGGATGGGGTCTAGGGCTGCGGAGGCGACTGAATGGACGGGCCTCGGTGATGGGTTGATAGGATGCGAGGGGAGGAGGGCGCTGCTCGGCTTTCTGGCCTGGTAACGGGGTGGATGGCGTGGCCATTCGCCACGGTAGGGGCGAGAGGTGGTGCGTTCAGTTTCGGATACGTGGACTTGGAAGGGATGCCCGGGAGGTGTTTGACTGCTTTGGCCGAAGCTCAGGGAACAAAGCTGAAAGACCGCAGGGGAGTGAAAACTGAGTTCCCGGAGCGTCGAACCCAGGGACCCGCTGAAAGAGACGGCTGTGAGAAGAGAAGCCAGATAAGGCTGGGGTACTGGAGCGCGGAAGGAGAGGTTATCAAAAACTGGGGCCTTAGACAACGTGTCCAGTGTTTAGTCACTTGATAAAAAGCCTCTGGTGTGTGATTGTGTTTACCAACTAGCATATAGCATTATTGGTAGAATGTGTGTGTGAATGAATGAACACTACTGTGATAACTTGGTGACTGATAGTGCCTCCACTCTGCACCACGCCCTGTTCTATGCACTGAGAATATGGTGATTCCTAGGGGGAAGGGAAATAATAAACATATTAACTAATGAATAAAATAATTTCAGAAAGTGATGTGAAGATTATATATAAGGTAAAGAGAGTTGTGGAATACAAAGGAGGCTTCAGTGACATATAGTTGTAGAAGCCAAATCTAAATTATAATAGGATAGGTAGACACTTTTTGGAAAAAAAAAAAAAAATCTGGTGTTAAAGAAGAAACTTTTTAAAATTTAGGAAATGAAAAGCTGCATTTTGAGGTTGAGAGGAAGGAACACACTGTATTTTTAGGTCAAGGGGGAGAAACAAAGGGAGGAGAACTGGAGGTAGAGACAGGGAGTCTAACGGTGCCTGGGATCGGAGGGGCTCCTTCTGAGATAAGAAAGGAGGAAGGGTATGTGTAAACATACATATTTCCAGATAGAGGCCTAAGAACTTGTATGATGACAAATGTCTTTGTGGAATAGGAGGCCGAGTTTTCTTTTAGGGCAGAAAAAAGGGGAACTAATAGTGTCACAAGAGCTGAGGATGCGGGAGACTGCGCTGTGGGGATGCCAGAGGACCCCCAGCAGACACAGTCGGAGACACTTTGCGATTCGGAAGACCTAGCCGCTGTGAGATTGATTGTCTTATTTTCCTTCTTCTTTTTCTTCTTTTGTCTCCAGCAGCGTTTTGGCCACCCAGGCATCTGTGGTGAATGGTAGCTGATCCAAGTAGTAAGTTAGCAGGGGAGTTTTGCCAGAAAGGTAGAAATGGGAGTGGAAAGCAAGGAGTCCAAGGGTCTGGCTAGAAGGAGGCTGAACGGAGAAGGAACAGAGCCAGCCTGCCTGTGATGGGCCAGATGAAAAAGGAAGAGATGTTCCCCTTGAGGTCAAAGAGCAGGTGTAGTGAGAAGGCAGGAAGCAGCGGGAGAGATTGTGATCAGAAGGTAGGATGTTGGAGTGTGAAATTTCAGATGCGGAGCAGTGTTGACTGTAACTATTGGTGTTGAGGAGAAGGTTGTTTGAGGAGAGGAGCTCAGGAAATGGAAACTAGGATTGCTGGAAATGTTGAGGGTGATGTTGGGGCCTGAGATGGAAAGAAAAACTGTGAGCCGGATGTCTGCCTATCCTGGGAAGTAGCTGGGGGAGGTATTCTTATCTACATTTAAATGACAGTTACAGGTGATGAAACTAAGGCCCGGAGAAGTCAAGTGAGTTGCTCAGAGTCACGCAGCTTCTTTGTGGGGTGTCATCATGGCAGTATGGTTTAGGGTGCTTGGCAGGATTTTTCTCAGGCAGCACCTTAGGGAGTCACAACCATCCAGGGTCTCTGGTCTGCCTCATTTCAGGGCTCAGTAACAGAGGGATATTCTCAGCACATCCAGAGATGTCTTCTCTTTTGCAGACTTGCTAACTGGTAAATAAAGCGGAATACTGGTTTCGAAGCATTTGATAGAAGGCACCCCTTCCCATTGATTGGAACACTCAGTATGGTTCCAAGGACCCTTACTTGCTTTGGAGAAGTCTCTTAGAAGTTGATTGGTCAGCCTGGGCTCCAACCAAGGAAAGAAATATGATTTGAGTGGGGATTAGCCCTCTTCCATTGAGAGGATACAACTTCTAAGGGTTGGGCTTACACTCTCCCAGGCCAGAGTCTCTGCCCCTTGAAAGTGCAAGAGAAATACCGACCACTTAATTATTCTCTTATTTTCTTTGCGTATCTTCCACATTAACTTTTTGACCATATTTAGGCTAGCATCTAGTTAGTCCCACTTTTCTGGGGGTCCTAAGAGATAGTTTCTACCCATCATGTATGGAGTTCCCCTGTTCCCTCTGAAGGAGACATAATTAGCATGAGCATAACTGGTTCCAGATTTCTTTTGAATTAATAACTTATGAGAGTCCCTTGGACAGCAAGGAATTCAAACCAGTCAGTCCTAAAGGAAATCTACCCTGAATATTCATTGGAAGGATTGATACTGAAATTCCATTATTTTGGCCACCTGATACAAAGAGCTGACTCATTGGAAAAGTGCTTTATGTGCATTAACTCATTTAATTAGTACATCAACTCACTGAGGTAAGCACTATTACAAATAAATTTCCCAGATGAGAAGTAATGTGCCCAGAGGCTGCACTCTTGACCAGTAAGCTATTTTGCTTCAAAAGCATGATGGAGGAACCTCATCACTTGCTTTGAGCAGACTGGATAAGGCTCCACCAAGCCTTGTAAATATTAAAACAGTCTGTTCACATGGCAAATCTGGATACATCAATGCGTGGTTTATAAGTGAAAATTTGTTAAGGGCACATTAGGATAAGCTACTTCTTTATACTTTGTCTCAAAACCAGGATTCTATATGGGTGAAAAATATGTTTTATCTTTCCTCGGTCGAATAAGCCACTAAAACAAAAAGGCCCTAAATCAAAGTTCATAGAAGTTGTAACTTTCCCTCTTTGGAGTTCAATTATTAGAACTTGCAGCAAAAAGAGACTCTTGGAGGTTGTAGAAAGTGTGACCTTTATCAGGTTGTACGGTCATTTTTCAGAGTTTCAAGTGACTGCCGGATGGACCTGGCTGTGAGCAGCATGTCAAGAGCGCATGTCCCTTTGTTCCAGGTCTCTCAGGCGGCTGCAGAGCTTCAACAATATTGCATGCAGAATGCCTGCAAGGATGCCCTGCTGGTGGGTGTTCCAGCTGGAAGCAATCCCTTTCGGGAGCCCAGATCCTGTGCTTTACTCTGAAGACTGGTGAGTAATGATACCCCAGGCCATCTTGGGGCCATGGGATTATCCTGGGGCTTCCCAAAGGACTTGGGCAACTGAGTTTTACATTTCTACTGTTCTTGAGGGAATTAAAATAAATCCAAGCAAAATGCACAACTTTACCTGAAGGGTGACTCTAATCTGCCTGCTTGTGGAATACATCTAATTAGGAGAGACTCAGTCCTCTTGTAGTAACTCACCAGATGATAATATCCTTTTGTACTTGAGCTTTTGAACTGACTTGGCCAATAGTAATTTCTTGTCCTTAATACCGTCTTCTCTGTCCTTACACCATCCTGGAGTTGTGATGTTGCTTGGTGCTGTCAACTGACTCGTTACTCTTGGGACTAAGGACTGCAAAGGAGACTCGTTCCTGCCGCCAGCTGTGGTTTCTTTCCTAAGGGTTTCAGAATGTATTTCTGTGTATTAATGGAGGAACAAATGTAATAACTGGGGAAAATGTAAGTAGGGTTGAAAGAGCCTTAAAAATGTATTCTTGAAATGAAAACACCTCTTTAAAGGGTAGCCTACATTTCCTGGGTTCTAATGTGTTGTATTGGAGTTTCAGCTTTAGCATCAGTCCTTCCAAAGAACACCTAGGACTGATCTCCTTTAGGATGGACTGGTTGGATCTCCTTGCAGTCCAAGGGACTCTCAAGAGTCTTCTCCAACACCACAGTTCAAAAGCATCAATTCTTTGGCGCTCAGCTTTCTTCACAGTCCAACTTTCACATCCATACATGACCACAGGAAAAACCATAGCCTTGACTAGACAGACCTTAGTCGGCAAAGTAATGTCTCTGCTTTTTAATATGCTGTCTAGGTTGCTCATAACTTTCCTTCCAAGGGGTAAGCGTCTTTTAATTTCATGGCTACAATCACTATCTGCAATGATTTTGGAGCCCAAAAAAATGAAGTCTGACACTGATTCCCCATCTATTTCCCATGAAGTGATGGGACCAGATGCCATGATCTTCGTTTTCTAAATGTTGGCTTTAAGACGTTTTCACTCTCCACTTTCACTTTCATCAAGAGGCTTTTTAGTTCCTCTTCACTTTCTGCCATAAGGGTGGTATCATCTGCATATCTGAGGTTATTGATAAATCTCCCAGCAATCTTGATCCCAGCTTGTGCTTCTTCCAGCCCAGAGTTTCTCATGATGTACTCTGCATATAAGTTAAATAAGCAGAGTGACAGTATACAGCCTTGGCGTACTCCTTTTCCTATTTGGAACCAGTGTGTTGTTCCATGTCCAGTTCTACCTGTTGCTTCCTGACCTGCATACAGGTTTCTCAAGAGGTAGGTCAGGTGTCTGGTATTTCCATCTCTTCAAGAATTTTCCACAGTTTATTGTGATCCACACAGTCAAAGGCTTTGGCATAGTCAAGCAGAAAGAGATGTTTTTCTGGAACTCTCTTGCTTTTTCCATGATCCAGCGGATGTTGACAATTTGATCTCTGGCTCCTCTGCCTTTTCTAAAACCAGCTTGAACATCTGGAAGTTCACGGTTCACGTATTGCTGAAACCTGGCTTGGAGAATTTTGAGCATTACTTTACTAGCATGTGAGATGAGAGCAATTGTGCGGTAATTTGAGCATTCTTTTGCATTGCCTTTCTTTGGGATTGGAATGAAAACTGACTTTTTCCAGTCCTGTGGCCACTGCTGAGTTTTCCAAATTTGCTGGCATATTGAGTGCAGTACTTTCACAGCATCATCTTTCAGGATTTGAAACAACTCAACTGGAATTCCATCACCTCCACTAGCTTTGTTCATAGTGATGCTTTCTAAGGCCCACTTGACTTCACATTCCAGGATGTCTGGCTCCAGGTGAGTGATCACATCATTGTGATTATCCGGGTCGTGAAGATCTTTTTTGTACAGTTCTTCTGTGTATTCTTGCCACCTCTTCTTAATATCTTCTGCTTCTGTTAGGTCCATACCATTTCTGTCCTTTATCGAGCCCATCTTTGCATGAAATATTCTCTTGGTATCTCTAATTTTCTTGAAGAGATCTCTTGTCTTTCCCATTCTGTTGTTTTCCTCTATTTCTTTGCATTGATTGCTGAGGAAGGCTGAAACTCTAATACTCTAGCCACCTCATGCAAAGAGTTGACTCATTGGAAAAGACTGATGCTGGGAGGGATTGGGGGCAGGAGGAGAAGGGGACGACAGAGGATGAGGTGGTTGGATGGCATCACTGACTTGATGGACATTAGTTTGAGTGAACTCCGGGAGATGGTGATGGACAGGGAGGCCTGGCATGCTGCAATTAATGGGGTCAGACACGACTGAGCGAGTGAACTGAATTGAATGTGTTGTATGGGGTCTCAAGTCATATTTTCACTTTTTTTTTTTTAAGAGGTCAGGGCATAATTTATTATTATTCTTTTGTGGCCAGTATATTTCAAGTTACATATTCTCAGGAGTGTTTATGGGTTCTCCAGGTGGCGCAGTGGTAAAGAATCCGACTGCCAATGCAGGAGATGCAGTTTCGATCCCTGATCTGGGAAGACCCCCTGGAGTAGGAAATGGCAATCGCTCCAGTATTCTTGCCCGGAAAATTCCATGAACAGACAGAGGAGCCTGGCAGGCTACAGTCCATGGACTCGCAAAGAGTCAGGCACAACTGAGTGACTGAGCACACACATACACAAGGGGTGTTTATGCAGGAAGTAATCATCTTAGATCTTTTTTCATATACTTGAAAAGGAAATTATTCACGTTAACAAGAAGGAAGTAATAATACTATTGGTGCTATTGTATCTTTTAATGGAAAATGTCTACATTTCTGATATTAAAATAATAGTCTTATGTTGGCATAGCATTTGTCTTTTTACAAAGCACTCTCCTGGATGTTACTCATTCAATGGTGTGGTTTGGATTTTCTGACATTAACCTGTTACTTTCTACTTTGAGAACCCTAAAGTGACCTATGAAATAATGAGTAGTTAATTTTATGTATAAATCTTACTAAGTGAAAACCTACCAAATTTTCTTTACAGTAGAGAAGAAATTTGCTGAAGAATGCTTTCAAGCACAAACTGATGAATGACTGCCTCCAAATTTCAAGAAAACACTTCTCTAACCACAGGACTTCTAGATGTTTCACAGGACCTTTCCTGTGACCTGGTCCTTTAGCCAACATTCTACAGAAACTGATGTTTCTACTCAAATAAGGAAACTGGGTGAAGGTGTAGATTTTAAATAATAATGGCCTGATTCTTTGCTGAAGTGCTTTATACTTAAACAAAAACCTTACCGCCAAATATACCAAGATACACTTCTTTCATTAAGTGAATTACTAGCGTTTCTATGCCTGGAATGTTATGTATGTTTTATTTACTAGATGTTTACATTTTGGGAAGGAAAACAGTATTCTTTGTTAAAAAATTGAATATTTGTTATTTGCTGTTCCCAACTGAGATCTTTATACCATAACAAAATTTGCTCTTTTCTCATGAATTTATAATTTCTAAATGAAGACAGGCAAGTATAAAATTGGGGGAAGAATGGGCTTTGTTAATCAAATGATGTCTTGATTTTTCTAAATGAGGAGATTGTTTTATTTTCAACACTAAGCATGGGATCTGTTTCTTAGCAACCTTGTTTGCAAAGATGAATGTTGTTTTCTGTATGAGACTGCCCCATCCAGTATATGCAGCAGATTTGATCTTCGTCATAAGTTCCTCTACTTTATAGGGGTGGTTTTACTTAAAAAAAATACTAAATTATTTCATATTTAAATGTGATCTACAGAGCATTGCAAATGATTTTTTTAAAGTAATGTGAAAATATGACAACCTAAATGAATTTTTAATGTCACAGCTGTATTATTTTGATGATGTGCGTTTGATTTAATTTGGGACACTTAAAGGAATACTTTATTTGTGTTTGTTTTAATCTTTGAAGAACTTGGAAATAAAATTTCTGCTTAATTTCTACTAATGACAGCAACATTTTATGTCTGATTTTGTTTTAAGGCTTCATAGATTTTGTTTGCTTGGGCGATTGAGTGCTGAAAGTGGGAAGTGAAATTTTTGTTTACAAGTCCTTGTAGAATTTTGTGAAAAATAGGTATAATATGCAGAAATATCTCAATTACTGGCAACATTTGCTCTTTGAGATAGCTATGTATTCTTGTTGTTCACTCGCTAAGTCGTGTCCAACTCTGGAACCCCATGGACTGCAGCATGGCCTGGCTTCCCTGTCCTTCGCTATCTCCTAAGTTTGCTCAGATTCATGTCCATTGAGTCAGTGATGCCATCCAACCATCTCATCCTCTGTCGCCCCCTTCTCCTCCTGCCTTCAATCTTTCCCAGCATCAGGGTCTTTTCCAGTGAGTCAGCTCTTCGAATCAGGTGGCTCAAGTATTGGAGCTTCAGCTTCAGCATCAGTCCTTCCAGTGAATATTCAACATTGATTTCCTGTAGGATTGACTGGTTTAATCTCCTTGCTGTCCAAGGGACTTTCAAGAGTCTTCTCCAGCACCACAATTCAAAGGTATCAATTTTTCAGCGTTTAGCCTTCTTTATGGTCCAGCTGTCACATCCATACTGGAAAAACCGTAGCTTTGACTATAGGGACCTTTGTCGGCAAAGTGATGTCTGCTTTTTAATACACTGTCTAGCTATGGATAAATCCATGGATAAATGGGGATATCTTTGAACATAAGTAGTGTTACAGTAGAGAATGTAGAAGTCATTAGTTGGAACTCCTTTAACTTCCAGCCACTAAACTTCCAAATCTAAGTGATCTAAATCCCCCTTCCATGGGATCAAAATTCAGATGTCCCTTTTTTAACCCATTTATTCATTCTGTGGATCTGTTTGATCTTCTCTGAAGTGTCATATTATCAATTGTCCTTTCTGTCCTTTATCTTCAATTTCTCTGTTGGATTCTTTTTATTAGCATTTAAACATTTTCTATTCTCCATCTTAACAACAATAAGCATTTAGAAAAGTCTCCATTAAAAAAACACATTTTCAGTTATAAAAGATGAGTAAGCCTTAGAGATCTACTGTTCAGCACAGTGCCTATAGTTAAGATTGCTGTACTATTTACGTTAAAATTTGCTAAGGGGATAAATTTTATGTTAATCGTTCTTATCACAAAAATAATAAGGCAGGAAGAAACTTTTGGAAGTGATGGGTAAGTTTATGGCATAGATTGTGTTGTGGTTTCATAGGTATATACTTATCTCCAAACTCATTAAGTTGTATACATTAATTATGTACAGCTTTTGATGTGTCAGGAAAAAAAAAAACACCTCTTGATTTCACTTTCTCTTTGGCAAAAACTTGGTAAGATAGTACAAGAAAAATATAGACATCTCACATATGAATATAGTTGTGTCTTAAATATAAGCAAATCAAGTTCAGTAGTTTATCAAGAGAGAAAATACAAGCTGACAAAGCTAGTTCAACATAAGCAAAGCATTGTTATTCTTTACATGAGGGGTTTAAAGAAGAGAATTTATGCCAGCAAGTCATTTGATAAAATTCAGTAGTTGTTCGGAATAAAAACAAAGTGAGTTCATGAAATGAGAAAGAAATTATAGATGATAAAGGCAGTTTATTAAAACCAACAGTAAATTTCATATTACACGGTGAAATGTGGGAGCATTCGGTATATTAGAAACAATCAAGATACTTTTTTAATCACCACTATTATTCAGCATTACGTTGGAAGTCTTAGCTAATGCAATAAGATGAAAAAATGAAATGGTGTAAACATTTAAGAATATCTGTATTTATGGGTTATATAATTTTACACTTTGAAAACTCAAGAGTTTAGTAAAAAATATTTGGATTTATAATACAGTTTAGGAGGGTGGCTAAATATAAAGTAAATATAAAAAAATGAAAAGTATTTTCTACACAGACAATAGTTAAAAATGGAAATGGACACATCTTTGTAAACCAACTATAATTTTAAAAGTAGAAATGCAAACTTTATCCCATTTCTACTTTAATGACAGCTATAAAAAATACCGAGAATTCATTTAACAAAAGTGCAAGAATCAAAAATTTTACCAATGTTTATAGAACAGAATCTAAAATTTCAGGATTATAGGACAATGTCATTAAAATGCAATCTTACTAAAATTTATGTAGATTTATTGGAATTCCTTTTTTATTTTTTAAGGGAAGCTAGTTAAAATAACTGAAAGTTTATATGGAAAATCAAGTTTCCAAGAATAGCTTTTAAAACTGTGTGTGTGAGTGTGTATAAAACATGGTAGGGTAAAACTTGCCTTACCAGGTACTAACTTACTTTGAAACTGCTGAATCAAAATGATATGACTGAAAAAAAACAAATTCAAAATAAACAATATTATTGTGGTCCTAGGAACAGACAAATAGATGATTGAATTGATCATAATAGTGCAGAAGTAGGCCTGATTTTTTTTTTCCCTATTCAAGGGAAACAAATGGTGTTGGCATTATTGGCTATCCATTCAGAAGGAAATAAAATTGGGCCTGTATTATACTCTGTAAAAAAAATTCCACATAGGTTAAAGAAAGGTGATACAAAGGCATCAGACGAAAAGTTAGAATAGTAGTGTACCTTCAGGGTAAAAGAGGGCTTCCTAAAAAAAGCAGGAAACCCAGAAATCAAAAAAGAAAAGAGGTGTATACTTGATCAAATTAAATGTAAACAATTTAAATAAGCGATTTAAATAGGTAAGTATGAAATTTAAAATTCTTGTACAGGAAAAAACAATAAACCAAATAAAAAAGCAAAAGCAGAAGACGTGTTTTTTTTCTGCTTTCATTTTGGATTGCTACAGTTTGCACTCCCCATCCCCACCAACCCAGGCTACTCCCACTTATTATAATTGTTGGATTGTTTGCTTTAGGGCAGGCTTATTTGGGGAGAAAAACCAGACTCTTAACTGTGAGAGGCAAAGAGTGGGACACCCTGGTGTTTATGCCCAGTTGTATGCTGAGTCTCAGTGACAAGGGAAGGAGTATCACCTCGCCCCCTACGAATGCAAGGGGCAGCTGATGTTCTGATGAGTCTGACAAAGTTTGGGCTGGGCCTAGGAACTTTTTGGGTAAAGCCACTCAAAGGTCCTCAGAGGTGAGTATCACAACTACCAGTCATAGATCTAAATTTGGGCAAGTAACTCCCCTTCAAACCTAAAAAAACCTAATGGGGAAATGCTCTGAGAGAAAGAATGGAAGTTTCCATGGCAAGAAACTGGGAAGTTGGGACTATTCTAAATAACTTCATGTGATGTGTTTGGGAGAGGATCTTGGAGGCCGGACTGACACTTGTAAGCCCCTAATAATGGCCTCTCCAGACCCTTCAGGCTTCTATGGACCAACCCAACTGCTTCAGTTGGTGCTGAAGCAGAGCTCATTTGCTTTATTCTCTGCTCCTAGGGTACCAACACAAGACCTGTCTCTCAGTAATACCTCTGATAATGGGCTTCCCAGGTGGCGCAGTGGTGAAGAATCCACCTGCTGATGCTGGAGACTCGGGTTAGATCCCTGGGTCAGGAAGATTCCCTAAAGGAGGAAATGGCTCCCTGCTGCAGTATTCTTGCCTCTGATGGGCACCAGCACAAGAGGCTGCTCCAGGCCCAGACAGAGTGAATGTGTCCTTAAACACCAAGCATCACTGAGAAATGCAGGCAGAAGGGCTCAGGTGCTTTCACTGCGTTTGGTGAGGAGGCAGAGGGGTGTGTGTTGATAGCTTGGCTCAGTCTAGGGCGTTGAAGAAACTCCTTTCCTCTGCAAGCTGATTAAAGATGGGATCAAGGAGATCTGCAAGCTGGGAAGACAGCCTTACCTTGGTATAAGAGCAAACCTGCTGAAACTTTAAGAAAGTACAATAGAAATTCTAATAAAATTTCCAGAAATAGTTTCTCTTTGAACTTTCCACCCTCCACATACTCAAGCAAAACCAAACATCCTATATATAAATACAAGTGTAGTAAAAGAGTAACAGAGTTGATGTAAAGTCAAGCCTGCTTCCAAAAGGAGGATGTGTATCAAACACTGAAGAGAAATCAAGTGAGGTGATGTCTGAATGTCCATTGGATCTCAGAAGGTAGAAATCAGTTTTGGTAGTAACAGGATGACCATTTCAGAAACCAGTAGAGAGACAGGAAGAATGTGCCTATGGTCTTCAACCAGTTTTGCTAAAGTAATGTTCAAAATCCATGTACCTCCATTTTGCTGGTGGTGCTCATTTGCTTTATTCTCTGCTCCTAGGTTACCAACACAAGATCTGCCTCTCAATAATACCACTGATAATGGGCTTCCCAGGTGGCACAGTGGTGAAGAATCCACCTGCCGATGCTGGAGACTCAGGTTAAATCCCTGGGTCAGGAAGATTCCCTGAAGGAGGAAATGGCTCCCTGCTGCAGTATTCTTGCCTCCCTTGCAGTATTCTTGCCTCCCTTGCAGTATTCTTGACTTAATCAGTTAAGTCACATCCAACTCTTGGTGATCCCATAGACTGTAGCCTGCCAGGCTCCTCTATCCATAGGCTTTCCCAGGCAAGAAAACTGGAGGAGGTTGCCGTTTCCTTCTCCAGAGGATCTACTCAACCCAGGGATCGAACCTACATTGCTTGTATAGCTGGTGGATTGTTTACCACTGAGCCACCAGAGATTCCCATACCTCCATTTTAGAGACATATAAAAGTTTCATTATAACTCTGAGTAGCAGCAAAGAATAAAATTTTATTAGAAATATTGACATTTTAAAATAAAACATCTTTCTTTTAAATGTATTCAATGAAATATTACTACAGGAATTAGAAATCTACAATAATCCATTTAAAAATATACCAAGTATCCTCTCCAACCGTACAGGAAAGCATTCTGTCTCCCAAATACTGACACTTGATATTATGAATTCTCAAAAATTTTGCTGATCTGATAGGTGAAAAAATAGTAACTTATTGTTTTAATATGCATTTGCCTGATAAATAATGAAGCTACATACGGTTTTTATTTTTGTTTCTTCTGTGAAATATATATTCAAATTTTGCACAATTTTCTATTACGTTGTCTTTTGCCTATCAATTTGTAGGAATTCGTTGTATATTAGGAATGTAAGCCCTTTTGCTATCATGTGGGTAGCAAATGTTTTCTCTTAGTGATTTGTTTGAATATTTTGTTTGTGATGACAACATTTTGATTGGAAGTTCTCTAACTTCAATTTTGCCCTAGGTTTTTAAGTTAGTGGTGGAGGGTGGACTGTGGTGATCTTCACTTCTGAACTCAGAGGATCAGACTGAGATGGAAGCTCTTTTCAAAGACTTGCTGGAGGCAGCGGGCCTTTGAGGAGACAACAAAATAACCCTTTGATTATACATCCAGTAAGGTTTTCTGCCTCTCTTTTATAAAAAGGGCTCAAGAAACTTAGGTGAACTGGGAAGATATTTGGATTTTATAACAATATTTTGCTAATTAGAATACTTACAAAGATAAACTATAAAGTAGAATATATATTATGAAAATTTAATATAGGAACATCAAGAACATCTAAGAACAATTGCATTTTCTTTGATATATGATCAAATCTAAATAATTTTATTACTGGTTTATCATTAAAAAAAAAAACAATGAAATGTGGCATGCAGCTCTAATCTTTCTTTCAAAAAAACCTCAGACGAGTTTGTCCGTCAAGTCTACCAGGGACTTTTTCATACACAAGACGTTGTTTTTTGAATTGCGGTAGTCGTAAGGACGTGAAATCTGTTAAAAGGAAAAAAAAGAAAGTTGTTTTATTTCTGATAATAGTAAGTGTAACTATTTTTTCTCAAATGCTCAGGTGGATCTTGTCTCTTTATCATTTATTTACAGTGTTGAAATGTCCAAACTGAGATAAAATAGTGACTATTAAAAATTAAATTTTTAGCATAAATGTGCCTATTCTTAAAGGCCTGATACTAATTAGTGTAAGACACATGTATGTGTACGTTCTTGTCTTGCACAAACAATTAAATCTCCCCGGATTTAAGACTCTTGCTTTTACGTTTTCCTTCATTAAGTCTGTTTCTTAGAGTCTGTCTGTAATGTTGAAGAATTTATCCTGAGCTCTGATCATGGATGGACTCACCTTTCATGACTGTGTTAGATGTGACACAGTTTGAAATATTCTAGATTTGTATACTTACAGAGGTCGATTGATTAATAAAAAGAGAAGCTAAAATATTTAGAATGGTAGTAATTATTCCCAGCAATATAGTCTTATACCTGCCAGTGATGGATACATTTTGAGGAAATTTAAAAGGCAATGCAGTAGATAGTTTTTATCACAGAGACCACAAATATACATTCAAGACAAATGGAAAATTATCTTGATGTTATACCAATAGCTCTGGACAAATTTATGTCAGAACTTGACAGAGTACAAATAAAGAACACAATAAATTAATTTCATTTGAATGTAGATATGAAAATCAATAATAAATAGTAACCATATTCAATAGCATATTTTAAAAAATCATTCCTTAAAAGCCACTTAGGGTCATCACACAAATGACATAAATGATTGATTGTTAGTATACCTGTAAATGTTGAGTGATATTAATGTCAAGAGAGAAAACATTTTGATTTTCGCCAATAGAAACCAAAAAGAGTTTGAAATAAAATTCAGCATTTATTTCTTGCAAAAGTTCTTACAAAACTAGGGAAATAATATTTCCCCTTAAAGTCAGGAAAAAACAAATTATGACTATTTATGGGACCAAATCTAAATTTTGGGAATCCTAGAACTTACATAGTTTGGGGATTCTGTTTTAATAAAACAAAGAATTTAAGATTCTTTGGCCTCACAGAATGGTCTGTGTAAAAGAGGAGTTTTGAAACTTCCAGCTTCTCCTTTCTTTTTGTTTGTTTCTCCCCATCATAGTAAGGCCATCTTTGTATAGCCATCAGAACTTAATATTTTGTTTTAAATGCTCAGACCAATGCAATAAGAAATACACAAAAGGTATAATAACCAAAAATGGGAAAATAAAGTCCTTTTAAAAACTGATATGATTAAATGTTCAAAAACATCCATTGTAAAATAGAGCGCCAATAGTAGTATCTATTTAATAGGACTGACAGAATTAAATAATTCACATAAAGGGAATATAATAAGTTTTTAATAAATATTAGCTCATTAAATATCCCAGCTTGACAAAGAGGCTACTTTTCTAATTGGCTAATTTCTTTACTTAGTTTTTGTTACTTTTAGACTTCTGCTTGACTTAGATTTGTTCTGTGTTTTTTTTAATAAATTAATTTTTTTGTTGAAGGGTAATTGCTTTACAGAATTTTGCTGTTTTCTGTCAGACCTCAATGTGAATCATCCATAACTTCTTCAGTTGAATGCTTAGTTCATCTAAAGTTACAAGATTTTGACATAATTTTTTTGCATTTATTTTCATAAAAGTCTATAATTAGAATTTTGATTTTTTTGATGCCAAAGTTATTGAAGATTCTTAAGTGTAGTAATTAGAACAAAATTTTGTTTTAATTTGGAGATGATTCTATCTTTTAAAATTACTTTAGAGAGTAGTTTTATCAACTATTGAATCATGTTACCTGTTAATGAGTTGTTGTCTCCTGAGTTAGATGAAGACTCAGAGTGCCTTTTCTGTCCTAAACATTTTCCAGCTCTTTGGTAGAAATAAAGACTGTTGAATTCTTTTTGATTTACATTAGAATCAGAAGCACAGGATAAATCCAAACTGGGGACAGATGGTGATTCTTTCCAGAAAGTCTTTTTAGTCCCAGCATTTGAACTTTCACAGATGAAGCCTTCTAACTCATCCGACTGATATTTTTGCTGATTAATGAATAAATTATCTTTCTGAGAGTACCATTTGTCACATGTACTCTGCTGTGCACCACTCTGTAAACTGAATGAATGATTCTGTTGTTCCCATACATTTCTCTTAAAGTTCCAATGAAGAGGAGGTTGAGAACCCTCAAGTGAAAGGACAGGAGCTGACAATTCTTTTTTTATAGGTCCTTTTTTTTCATGTGTTCCCTTTTTCTGATAACTTATAAAGTGAGGGGTGACTGTCTTCTGAGTGTCGATTGGTGATATTATAGTTTCATAATTCATTTCTGTTAGACCCAAAGAAAAGACATCTGACTCTGAATCATTCTGGTTCAGAAGAGAATTACCAGACACATTCCTTGCTTCTGTATTAGTCAGAACAGAATTATTCTGTACCAAGTTACGGTTACAACTAGACTCTTTCCAGTGGCTGGTCTGATTGCAAGAACTCACAGATGGTAAAATGCCTGGCATTTCTTTTACTTCCATAAGGGAGGAGGTATAATTTGAAGTGCTGTTGGTGTCTTCATGTACTGTCTCTCCTAAGTCTGAATATTGATAATTATTATGTTCTTGAATGACAGAATCTGAAGAGCCAGAAGCTGAACTCTGAGAAGTAAAGGTTCTAGTCTGATCCCTGTTTTCCTGAGGTGATGAAATTTGAGGTGATTTTGTTGTGGAAGGACTAATCTTGAATAAGGAAGTGATGCCACAAAAATGCTAAAAAATTTATAAAGTTAATTAATATAATAAATATGTAACATAAAAATTCATGAAATAAATATAATGATGCTTAACTATATGGAAATAAGGAAAACTATAAATAAGTAGTCCATTCAAAGATATTATATTGATCTATGAGAACAGAACATAATTTGGCTCCCATTAAAAGAAAAACTTATTGTAATTTGCATCTATTTCCTAATCACTTAAAACAGAATTTTTAGTTACACAAGTTATTCATGAATACCATTTCCTTCATAAAAACTAAAGAGACTTACTGATAAGTCTAAAGTTCTCTTTAACTACTATAATGAAGGCATCAGAACTGTTTGGAAGAGATGATGTAAACACATAAGAATAGAGTGTAATTAAATATCTGTGGGCATAGTAATACTTCAAAATGATCTGCAATGTGATAAATGATTTGTGCAGAATTATAACTTTAAAATGTATAATGTGTTTGACAACTAGTGAGAATTCTATATGAAATTTAGCTTAAGTAAATTATTTCTTCACCCTTTGAAGTCCAAAACAAACTTGGATACCTTCATTTTGAAAACCATTATGGTGAAAATAGATACTCAAATGCAAAGGAAATAGACTCATAGAAGAATATGGATTTCAAATAACTAACCTTTAACACTTTTTCTGGAACTTCAGGCAGGAGTTCCTGAAGTTGACAAAGAGTTGCTAACAATATCCAGTTCAGTGAAGGTCCTTTATTTAACATGAGCTGAGCCACCAATGGAGTAACACTTGGAAAATCAAGTAAGTACATTTCTTCCTAGAAAAACGTTGAAGGAATAATCAGAAGTGGTCTTTTTACTCTGCTCACTCCAGCAGATTAAAATTGATGTCATTGTACCTACCACTCAATTTGAGATGCTTGGGGGAAAAAGTATGGCCAGGAGGGAAATAAATTTGTCTGTCAGTAAAGATTCTAACACCCAGAATTGGGAAGGATCTTAAAGTTCATTGAGTCTAACCACTCATCCAAAGTGATTCATTATAATTCATATCCTTCAAATGACAATTGTTATCTAATGATAGCTCTTCTAATGAGAAACCTTTTAGGGGACTTCATTATATAGCTCAAGATTTTTTCAGCTCTCTGTAGACCGTATGCCATCATAGTTTGGTTAAAATAAACCATGTGCATGATGTCTAACAGATGTTACAATTTCAGAAAAGGCTTATTGTGAAGAGTATAGGAAGAACTTCTATCTAAGTCTAGAAGTATATGTTTTCAGAAAGATCTCATAAATATCTAGAAATGTAGCAGCCACATTTATTACTAAATTCCTTTTGTTTTTTCTGGGTTACATTGACTTTTTGCACCTTCTTTGATTTTATCAAATGACAGACATGTTAGTAGATTGGACATGGCTTGGTAGGAAGGAAATTGCATATACATACACACAAAAATGTTCTAACCATACCGATACTTGCTGAGAGTACCCATACTTGCTGATAGTTCTATATTCTGTTTATGCAAATAAAAGTCCTATGGTTTAATATATATGAATATTTTATTTGTTTTATAATTTTATTTTTTGAGTAGGTAAAATAGTCACATGGTTCAAAATTCAAAAGGACTAAAAGGTGTATTTAAGTCCCATTCCTACTCCACTACCTCAGTTTTCTCTAGAGATAATCAATGATATCATTTTGTGGTATCTTTCCTGAGATATTTTATTCATTTGTAAATGAATACATATTAATTTCCCCCTTTCTTACACAAATAGTAGTGTACTGGATGCTCTGCACTGCAACTTTTACATTTCATTTAATATATTTTCAAAGTCATTCCATGTTAGTACATAATGATCTCCATCCTCTTTCCATGATTTTAGGATTTGAATATATTTAAAAATAAGGTAACAGAAACACTAGGTTGGTATGAGAACCTGGAAATATTTATGCTTAAGCAAAAGGAATTTATAAAAATTAACTACCTAATCTTCTAACTATTTCATAACTCTACTTTCACTTTGAATTACATAATTGAATTACTGATGAATCATGGAATGATAGAATTGTGCAATTCTCATATCTACTATTCTTGAATGTTTAAATGTAGAAATTAGAAAAACTATTATATTCTTAAAATATTAGACATTGAAGCCATTAGATCACCCTAAAACAAGTTCATTTTGAAAGTTAATGAAATAAGATCCCATTAAAATAGCTCTATGAAGTTGAAAAATACTCATAGTTCTGGAAAATTGTCTAAATAAATGTTACGCATTATGGCATATTGTTACATATGCTCATGCAAGCATGATAGAACAAGAAAATGCTACCAGAAAGAGAATTCAAGTATATATATTTATATTTGCTCTGCAAATCTCTAATTTATATGTTTGCAAATAAACCTTAGATGGTGCAACTTTAAGCCAGGACTTATCCAACCATTGGTGAGGATCTCTTTTCGAGGTCATCAAATTGTGGTCAGCAATTTGTCGAATCATCAGTGCAGTCTCTTCCACTCCTGGGGCAATTATAAGCTAAAATACATTTTTTATGTTAGATTAAAGGGAATACTAGGAAGCAAAATATATCATTCAAAAATTGTTTACAATTTGAAGAAACAAAACCCCAGTAGATTCTAATCTTTGAACACTATTTTGGACTATAAAGAAAGCTGAGCACTGAAGAATTGATGTTTTTGAACTGTGGTGTTGGAGAAGACTCTTGAGAGTCCCTTGGACTGCAGGAGATCCAACCAGTCCATCCTAAAGGAGATCAGTCCTGAGTGTTCACTGGAAGGACTGATACTGAAGCTGAAACTCCAATACTTTGGCCACCTGATGCGAAGAGCTGACTCATTGGAAAAGACCCTGATGCTGGGAAAGATTGAAGGCGGAAGGAGAAGGGGATGACAGAGGATGAGATGGTTGGATGGGATCACCGACTCAGTGGACATGAGTTTGAGTAAACTCCGGAAGTTGGTGATAGACAGGGAGGCCTGGCGTGCTGCAGTCCATGGGGTCCCAAAGAGTTGGACACGACTGAGCGACCGAACTGAACTGAACTTAGATACAATTTACTAATTTATCTATGTAAAATTCAGGAGGTTTCATTTGTGAGGATAAACAATTTACTTTCCTTCCTTAAATATGATATCCTTATAGTTTCTAATTTTTGGAATTAAATTGTTTTTCTTCACTTCCATTTGGCATTTATTAGTATAGTCTTTTAAACATATTTGGTGTTTAATTTCATCTGTATTAGAAGAAAAAGCAATTTGGATGTCACTAGTAATATTTAATATTTTGCTTTTTTGTAGGTTAAACCTAATAGTTCTCAAGTAAAAATAAGAATGAAAGATATAGTGCAAGATTTTTAAAAAACAAAGTTGAAAAATAAGGATGTTTACAGATTAATTTGATGCTGTATTCAAAAACAAAAATATGTTTTGATTTAATATATTTTCTGGAACTGTTCATCCAGTCATGGCTTACTTGATGGTAAGATACCCCTGCCGATGTGTATGTGTTAAAACTGCATGCTCGGTCACTCAGTCGTGTCTGACTCTGTGACACTGTGAACTGTAGCCCTCCAGGCTCCTCTGTCTATGGGATTGCCCAGGCAAGAATAATGGAGTGGGTTGCCATTTCCTCCTCCAGGGGATCTTCCTGACCCAGAGATCGAACCTGCATCTCCTGCATTGGCAGGTGGGTTCTTCACCACTGAGCCACCTGAGAAGTGTTAAACTTAACTCTAAAAGGAGTTTTAATACCCCCGACTTCCTGTCTGTCGCTTATGTTTTCCTCCATGCCCGTCTCTCTTCTGAAATGCCAGCCTTTTCCTTCCGCTTTCATATCTACTTTTATCTTCTTCATCTTTTGGATTTTGTTTACAGAAAAATAACTAATTCATGGGTTAGCATGAATTTAAAGTGGATGGAGAATACTGCCCTAAACAATCATATCTTAATAATATAAATATTCTGTCCAGTGGTGGAAACTTAAGAAACAAAGACTGTACAAACCTCACAAAAATAATTATGACATTTTCTTTTCTTTCACAAGAAAAACAAATACAAAGCAATGGACATGAGTTCAAGCAAATTCCTGGAAATAGTGAAGGACAGGGAAGCCTGGAATGCTGCAGTCCCTGGGGTCACAAAGAGTTAGATATGACTTAGTGACTGAACAATAACATATGCATACTAAAGAAGGACTTTCTTTATATTAAATATACAGAATACACAGAAATATACTGTTTGATTCCAGATTTATTTTATTAAAAGTTTTGGCTGTTTTAAGAAGATCTGAGACATTTAAATATAAATTTTATTTTAAAGGGCATAATTTTATAATGGTAATGACTATTACCTATCCTTTAGGGTGAGGATTCTGGAGCTCCTAGCTAGACTTTGGGAGATTCAAGAACCCCCGCCTAACATTGTTTTCAAAAATGTGCATGTGTGTATCTATACATTTTTCTACAAAGAGAGTTCTTAAGAAATTGACAGAACTTTTTTTGAATTTTAGAGTAAAATATGGGATGAAATACTAACAGTAAAATATTAGCAGTATTTTCTTTTAGTTTAAGAAGATATATTTAAATTTCCCAATACTCCTTTTATGGCTAGGCTTTCCAGATGCTTGGAAATGAAAAAGTAATCCAACCTGATGGATTGTTTTTGGCTTGAAAAGCCAAAAATGCAAAAGGCCAAGAAATGCAAAAAAGCAAAATGGCTGTCTGAGGAGGCCTTATAAATAACTTGAAAACAAGAGAAGTGAAAAGCAAAGAGCAAAGATATACCCATTTGCATGCAGAGGTCCAAAGAATAGCAAGGAGAGATAAGAAAGCCTTCCTCAGTGATCAGTGCAAAGAAATAGAGGAAAACAATAAAATGGGAAAGACTACAGATCTCTTCAAGAAAATTAGAGAACACTTCAAGAAAATTAGGGAACATTTCATGCAAAGATGGGCTCGATAAAGGACAGAAATGGTATGGATCTAACAGAAGCAGAAGATGTTAAGAAGAGGTGGCAAGAATACACAGAAGAACTATACCAAAAAAATCTTCATGACCCAGATAATCACGATGATGTGATCACAGACATCCTGGAATACAAAGTCAAGTGGGCCTTAGGAAGCATCACTATGAACAAAGCTAGTGGAGGAGATGGATTCCAGTTGAGCTGTTTCAAATCATAAAAGATGATGCTGTGAAAGTACTGCACTCAATATGTCAGCAAATTTGAAAAACTCAGCAGTGTCCACAGGACTGGAAAATATCAGTTTTCATTCCAATCCCAAAGAAAGGCAATGCAAAAAAATGCTCAAACTACCGCACAATTGCACTCATCTCACACGCTAGTAAAGTAATGCTCAAAATTCTCCAAGCCAGGCTTCAACAGTACATGAACTGTGAACATCCAGATGTTCAAGCTGGTTTTAGAAAAGGCAGAGGAACCAGAGATCAAATGGCCAACATCCACTGGATCATCAAAAAAGCAAGAGAGTTCCAGAAAAACATCTATTTCTGCTTTATTGACTGTGCCAAAGCCTTTGACTGTGTGGATCACAATAAACTGTGGACAATTCTGAAAGAGATGGGAATACCAGACCACCTGACCTGCCTCTTGAGAAATCTGTATGCAGGTCAGGAAGCAACAGTTAGAACTGGGCATGGAACAACAGACTGGTTTCAAATAGGAAAAGGAGTCCATCAAGGCTGTATATTGTCACCCTGCTTATTTAATTCATCATAAGAAATGCTGGGCTGGAAGAAGCACAAGCTGGAATCAAGATTGCTGGGAGAAATATCAATAACCTCAGATATGCAGATGACACCACCCTTATGGCAGAAAGTGAAGAGGAACTAAAGAGCCTCTTGATGAAAGTGAAAGAGGAGAGTGAAAAAGTTGGCTTAAAGCTCAACATTCAGAAAACTAAGATCATGGCATCCGGTCCCATCACTTCATGGCAAATAGATGGGGAAACAGTGGCAGACTTTATGTTTTGGGCTCCAAAATCACTGCAGATGGTGACTGCAGCCATGAACTTAAAAGACGCTTACTCCTTGGAAGAGAAGTTATGACCAACCTAGACAGCGTATTAAAAAGCAGAGACATTACTTTACCAACAAAGGTCCATCTAGTCAAGGCTATGGTTTTTCCAGTAGTCATGTATGGATGTGAGAATTGGATTATAAAGAAAGCTGAGTGCCAAAGATTGATGCTTTTGAACTGTGGTGTTGGAGAAGACTCTTGAGAGTCCCTTGGACTGCAGGAGATCCAACCAGTCCATCCTAAAGGAGATTAGTCCTGAGTGTTGAGTGGAAGGAATGATGTTGAAGCTGAAACTCCAATACTTTGGCCATCTGATGTGAAGAACTGACTCATTTGAAAAGACCCTGATGCTGGGAAAGTTTGAAGGCAGGAGGAGAAAGGGACAACAGAGGATGAGATGGTTGGATGGCATCACTGACTCAATGGACATAAGTTTGAGTAAGCTCCAGGAGTTGGTGATAGACAGGGAGGCCTGGCGTGCTGCAATCTATGGGGTTGCAAAGAGTTGGACATGATTGAGCGACTGAACTGAAAAGCCAAGAGCCATATTATTCTAAAATACTATGTCTAGGTAACCCCCTTTAATATAACAATGTCATCAAGTAGGAGAATGGGAGGCTTGAGTATTGGTGATATATTGATAACAAAATTAGAGCAATTTGATCATACTTGTTTCTCAACTTTCATGGAAAAATGGACCTACTTTTAAGAGCATTAGGAAAACTTGAAAAGCTTTTGGAATAGTTGAAGTCAGGTAGGAAGAGACTCATTTGGAATGGATTGTGCCTGGGCAGTAATTCCTATTTCATCCCCAGATGCCTTCCTTGGAACATACACTTTGTAGGCCATGTCACTGTACCTGAATACTATCACTTATTGGTATCAGATACCCCATGTAGAGAAAAATAAAATGATTCTCTAAATCATGTTTTGCATATGACTGCTCACTATTAAGTGAAGAGAAAAGAGGCTGATTAAATGGTGAAACCTCCCTTGAGTGAATAAATGAGAAATTTACATTTATTTAGATAACTTTTCTGAGAATTGTATTTCTTTGTTAAAAATGCATCATAGGATCAAAATTATCTGGATTTTATTTCAAATAGATCATTTGATGATTTTCTTAAGTTCTGCTTTCACTGAATTCTATTCAGTGGATGTTTGTGGAATATTTTTACTGTGTACAAAACACTGTGCTAGAATGCTACAGGTTTTACAAGGAAAAGGGCCTAGTTCTCATGGTTCAGAGTGGATAATATATGAATAAATACCTTATATTATAATAAAGATATGAAATGTTATTTGGAAGATGGGAGGAGAAATTTACCTTGAGTGTAATTAGGGCAAAATTTTTTAAAGGCGATAATGTTTAAAGGAATAGTATTTCTGGGGAAAGACAGGACAGAATCACATGGCTGAGAGGTGATAGTGTGGAGACATATTCAGGAAATGGTGAGTAGAATAATATCTTTAAGGATTCTAGGATTACTAGGGCTTCCCTCGTGACTCAGATGGTAAAGAACCTGCCTGCAATGCAGGAGACAGGATTTGATCCTTGGATCAGGAAGATCCCCTGGAGAAGGAAACGGCAACCCACTCCAATATTCCTGCCTAGAAAATTTCATGGACAGAAGAGCCTGGTGATGGGCTACAGTCCATCAGGTTCCAAAGAGTCAGACACAACTAAGCTATAGGTCAAATTGTGGAGGAGTTTGAATCAGCTGGGATCAATTCTATTTTGATGATGTAGGAAGCTGTACAAGATCTTTTGAGCAAGACAATTCAACTCAACAACATATTTTTCAAGAGCTTGCTATGTAGGTTCTGCTTAGTGTTAGGAAGACAAAAACAAAAAAACACATTCCCTTTCCTTTAGGAGCTTGCAGTCTCAGTAGTGAAGTATCACATCTGTATTTCAGAAATGTAATTGGTGTCAATATACATGATACATGGGAGTGGGAAAAGAGTAGAAATAAGGAGATTAATTAGGGAAAAACTCCAAATATAAGGTGAAGGCCTTTATTTAGGGAAATAGCAATGGGAGTAGCAAGGAGAGGCATAATCTAGAGACGCTGTAGAGTTAGAGGGAAGATTTTTCTACTGATTAGCTTAGAATAGTAATGCCATAAACTAGGTGTAAAAATTAACAAAAATGTTAATTAAAATAGAGTTAGGAGACCAGAGGAGGAGCTCTCATGTCCCACCATGATAGCAGAGTCCAGTAAGAAGAAAGACTTCCTCTTCTTTCCTGGCAAGAGTTCAGCCAATGAGAGACTGTCACAACTCCACTGATGAAAAGTCACTATACTTTGAACTCTCAACTCCTCCAATGGACTCTTTGTTTATTATAACTTTCCAACTTTCTTTTTCCCTCTTTAAAAGAGTTCCCCTCTCCTTTCTGTGCCTGGACTTGCACATGATTTCCCATATTTCCCATGGTTTCTAATGGTTGCAGACCCTAAATTGCAATTATTTGTTGATTCCATACAAACCCATTTTTACTGCGCAAATAACTGGCCATGTATTTGTTTTAGGACAACACAAATTTGGGGGAAGATACAAATTGTGTTTTGGATATGCAGAGTTTGAGGTACCTGTGGGATATTCATGTAGGCATTTCCAACAGAATTCTAGAATATTCGTGCAGACTTTAAGAAAAGTTAGGAAAATGTTAAGGATTTTCTTAGACATGAAAGCTAAACTTGTGGGAAATGTCTGAGTTTATCAAAGAAAGAATATAAAGTGATAACAGTAGAGAACTGAGCCCTCCATTTGGAGAAACTATCTGAACATCAAAGTGGGACATTGAAAAAGCCAAGAAAGAAGATTGATTAGAGATCACCAAGGTATTGCTCTATTCATATGTCATAAAATTTCTTTTTTATAGTAGATATACACAGTATATCTTCCATAAGTGAATATTTTTGATCAAGGGATATTATTTTTATTCATATTCTGACATGTTTCCAAAAAATCTCAGTAGTAGAGACAAATTATGAATTTAAATTCATTAAAGGCTTTTAGAGTAGAAATTTAAGTTTAAAGAATATATGTAAATTTGAAAACCATTCTTTATATGGCTTTCAATATTTTTTTAGTTTGCCCATTTAATGTTTCTTCTCACAGGGCAGTTGAATTTCATTATAATTTTGGTTTATGAAAAATACTCATGAACAAACATATAAGAAAAGAATACCTTTACATCCAGTTCTTCTGATTTTAGCCCAGATGAAACCAAAGCTGCATAAATCAGTGCTAGGTGATGAAGAGTCTTTTCTGTAAGATGGTACCTAAAAAAATAAATATGTGTTATTCTACTCATTTGATGTCTGATTGTACTTATTAAAAATGTATTTTATTTTCCACATTTCATAATGTCATATTTTTTTGTCCACTCAGCACTCTTTTGTAAAAATAATTCCACCTCCTTTCTTCAACGGTACTGTTAAATCTAGAGAATGCTCTGTGTGGGGGGTGGGGGCGGAGTGGGGAGAAGTTTAACTTATCCTCTTACTGGCCCCAGGGACGGCTATGTGATTGAAACCTAGCCAAATAGAATACTTCATATTCCTGTCCAAAGTATCAGGTTCAGATATGAACATATGACCAAAGTAAGAATAACTAGATTTCTCCCTGAGGCTTTTCCCTGAACTGTTGGGGGAAAAAAAACACTCTTTAAAATGATCATTATGTGACATGATAGAGGTGTTAACTAACACCGAGGTGATAATTATAATTATATTGCAGTATATAAATACAGGGGCTTCTCCAGTGGCTCAGATGGCAAGGAATCTGCCTGCAGTGTGGGAGACCTGGGTTTGACCTCTGGATTGGGAAGATACCCTGGAGAAGGGAATGGCTACCCACTGCAGTATTCTTGCCTGGAGAATCCCACTGACAGAGGAGATTGTGAAGCTACAGTCCATTGGGTCACAAAAAGTCAGACATGACTCAATGACTAAACAACAACAACAAAACAACAACATATAAATAAATCAACAGATTGTACTCCTTAAACTTATACAATCTTATAAATCAGTTATATCTCAATAATTCTTTTTTTTCCCCACATTATTTATTTATTTATTTATTTTTTTAATTTTAAAATCTTTAATTCTTACATGCGTTCCCAAACATGAACCCCCCTCCCACCTCCCTCCCCATAACATCTCTCTGGGTCATCCCTATGCACCAGCCCCAAGCATGCTGTACCCTGCGTCAGACATAGACTGGCGATTCGATTCTTACATGATAGTATACATGTTAGAATGCCATTCTCCCAAATCATCCCACCCTCTCCCTCTCCCTCTGAGTCCAAAAGTCCGTTATACACATCTGTGTCTTTTTTGCTGTCTTGCATACAGGGTCGTCATTGCCATCTTTCTAAATTCCATATATATGTGTTAGTATACTGTATTGGTGTTTTTCTTTCTGGCTTACTTCACTCTGTATAATCGGCTCCAGTTTCATCCATCTCATCAGAACTGATTCAAATGAATTCTTTTTAACGGCTGAGTAATACTCCATTGTGTATATGTACCACAACTTTCTTATCCATTCATCTGCTGATGGACATCTAGGTTGTTTCCATGTCCTGGCTATTATAAACAGTGCTGCGATGAACATTGGGGTACATGTGTCTCTTTCAATTCTGGTTTCCTCGGTGTGTATGCCCAGCAGTGGGATTGCTGGGTCATAAGGTAGTTCTATTTGCAATTTTTTAAGGAGTCTCCACACTGTTCTCCATAGTGGCTGTACTAGTTTGCATTCCCACCAACAGTGTAGGAGGGTTCCCTTTTCTCCACACCCTCTCCAGCATTTATTGCTTGTAGATTTTTGGATCGCAGCCATTCTGACTGGTGTGAAGTGGTACCTCATTGTGGTTCTCAATAATTCTTAAAAACGCTCCTTTTTTCCTTCTGTAGTTATTAAGCAGGTCAGATGTGACTCTTGAGCTGTGAGTGAATATTTCTATTACCTTTATCCACTTCAAGTACTCCAAGCAAGAAAAAAGAAATTTATTGGTTCATATCACTTTGGGTCCAGGAGAAGACATTGTTGGACCCAGGAATTCAAACCACGTCACTGAGGCAATGGCTTTCTTAATTTCCTGCCTCTTCTTTCATCTGCTGGGTTCTTTTTCAGGCAAGCTGTTTTCATAAGAGTGGCTGATAAGACAGGCTCACTGTGCCTAAACTGTTTGTATGAACAATGTGGTTTCTATTGAACACTTGCTTTCTTTTTGGAGTCTAGAGTTTTGATTTGTGACTAGCTCTTAATAAATGCCCTGGGCACTCAGTGTCTGGTGAGTTTCCTGATAGACAACATTTCACAAGTGTGGGCACAACTCGTTGCTGGGAAAATTAAGCATGTTCTATGTGACTCTACTAGGAGAGGACTCTTGGAAGCTTCCTCCTAATTTACCCTGAAATTTGCTCCATGCCCTTTTCCCCTCTGCTGAATTTGCTTTGTAACTGTTCACTGTAATAAATCATAGCCATGAGCACAAGAATATGCTCAGTGCTATGAATACTCCTAACAAAGCACCAAACTTGGGAGTTGTCTTGGGGATTCCTAGCACTTTTTCTCAAGCAAGAACTAATGGCATGAATGACTAAGGTAGTGATAACTGGAACAATTTACTTTGTAGTTTCAATTTTCCTCATTTGATCAGTTAATTAAGATACTTTTAAAATGTTCCAATCTTCTAGAAATATGGAACTGAGATACCTAGAAGTCTGGAAAGAATTACATTTTAGAATAATATATTATTGTGAATAAATGATAATTCTTCACATCCTGAACATAAATCTATCTCAGACTATTACTTAATTTTTTTCATGAAAATCTGGATAAAAATAAGTGGAAATCTCCTCTTATTATCTCTTGTACTACATTTATACCTCTACATGGATACCAATCTAAAAACAACTTTAAAAAATTTCAAATCAATTGTTTATCCAGAATACTTCCAAGTTCTTGATAAGGCTTAAAATGCATTATAGCCGTTATTAATCTTCAAAGTGAAAATTTGATACCTGAATAATTATTTTAATTTTTCAGTTCTGGTAGAAAGGAAAAACTAGGTTAAATGAGTGCTAGAGATTCTTGTTAGTAGAAGAAGAAATAAGAACCAGGTTGTTCATATTCTTACATTCTGACTTACACTTCTCCCCACATGATAATAATTGTATATGAAGAGCTAGGTACAGTAAGATAAGCAAAATGGAGTCAATCAAGAATGTTAAATAAGGTATCTGTGCCTTATCTAATAACTAAAGAATATTTTTGAAATTTCTACTATGACTGATGTGGTATGGGTTATGTAGTATATTTTTGAAATTTCTACTATGACTGATGTGGTATGGGTTATGTAATATATTTTTGAAATTTCTACTAAGACTGATGTGGTATGGGTTATGTAGTATTGTAGAGATTAGAAAAGTGAATGACCAGTGTGCAATTTAATTGGAAAGATTCATTCATTCAATCAAGAAGTATTTACCAAGAATCTATCACATGAAAGCAACGTGGTCAGTGCTACAGGGCAAGGGCTTCAAAATTGATCATATAAAACTAAACATGATAAATATCAAAGATGAGGAAAAAACAGGGAGCTAAGGGGTTTGAAGGATGGAAAGTTTACAACTAAATATTGATCTGTATGCATGAATGGAGGATATTGAAGAAAGGTCGAATAGAAAAAGTAGATTGGTCTTTAAAAAACAGGCACAGTTTCACCAGATGAAGTAGTTGGAGGAAGTAGGGACAATGGTGGGGTTTCCCCAGTGACTAAGCTGGTAAAGAACCCATCTGCCAAGCAGGAGTTGCAAGACACGTGGGTTTGATCCCTGGGCTGGGAAGATCCCCTGGAGAAGGAAATGGCAACCTGCTCCAGTATTCTTGTCTGGAAAATTCCGTGGAGAGAGGAGCCTGGTGGGCTACAGTCTTATGGGGTCACAAAGAGTTGGGCAGGATGGAGTGTGCACGCATACACAGAATATTGTAGAAAGATAGAACTGTATGAGCAAAACTAGAAGTAGGAAAGCAAGGAGCCTGTTTGCAAGCCAATGAGCAGAACTTCTGATTGAAATAGAAAGCAGTGAAAAGTACACCTGAAAATATAGGTTGGGATTATATTCTGAAGATTTTGAATATAAGGGTGAATGGTCTATGTTTTCAGTAAATAATGGGGAAGTCAGTTCAGTTCAGTTGAGTCGCTCAGTCGTGTCTGACTCTTTGCGACCCCATGAATCGCAGCACGCCAGGCCTCCCTGTCTATCGCCATCTCCCGGAGTTCACTCAGACTCATGTCCATCGAGTCAGTGATGCCATCCAGCCATCTCATCCTCGGTCGTCCCCTTCTCCTGCCCCCAATCTCTCCCAGCATCAGAGTCTTTTCCAATGAGTCAGTTCTTCCCATGAGGTGGACAAAGTACTGGAGTTTCAGCTTTAGCATCATTCCTTCCAAAGAAGTCCCAGGGTTGATCTCCTTCAGAATGGACTGGTTAGATCTCCTTGCAGTCCAAGGGACTCTCAAGAGTCTTCTCCAACACCACACTTCAAAAGCATCAATTCTTCGGCACTCAGCCTTCTTCACAGTCCAACTCTCACATCCATACATGACCACAGGAAAAACCATAGCCTTGACTAGATGGACCTTAGTCGGCAAAGTAGTGTCTCTGCTTTTGAATATACTGTCTAGGTTGGTCGTAACTTTTCTTCCAAGGAGTAAGCGTCTTTCAATTTCATGGCTGCAGTCACCATCTACAGTGATTCTGGAGCCCCCAAAAATAAAGTCTGACATTGTTTCTACTGTTTCCCCCTCTATTTCCCATGAAGTGATGGGACTAGATGCCATGATCTTCGTTTTCTGAATGTTGAGCTTTAAGCCAACTTTTTCGCTCTCCTCTTTCACTTTCATCAAGAGGCTTTTTAGCTCCTCTTCACTTTCTGCCATAAGGGTGGTGTCATCTGCATATCTGAGGTGATTGATATTTCTCCCAGCAATCTTGATTCCAGCTTGTGTTTCTTCCAGTCCAGTGTTTCTCATGATGTACTCTGCATAGAGGTTAAATAAGCAGGGTGACAATATACAGCCTTGACATACTCCTTTTCCTATTTGGAACCAGTTGTTCCATGTCCAGTTCTAACTGTTGCTTCCTGACCAGCATACAGATTTCTCAAGAGGCAGGTCAGGTGGTCTGGTATTCCCATCTCTTTCAGAATTTTCCACAGTTTATTGTGATCCACACAGTCAAAGGCTTTGGCACAGTCAATAAAACAGAAATAGATGTTTTTCTGGAACTCTCTTGCTTTTTCCATGATCCAGCGGATGTTGGCGATTTGATCTCTGGTTCCTCTGCCTTTTCTAAAACCAGCTTGAACATCAGGGAGTTCACGGTTCACGTATTGCTGAAGTCTGGCTTGGACAATTTTGAGCATTACTTTACTAGCGTGTGAGATGAGTGCAATTGTGCGGTAGTTTGAGCATTCTTTGGCATTGCCTTTCTTTGGAATTGGAATGAAAACTGACCTTTTCCAGTCCTGTGGCCACTGCTGAGTCTTCCAAATTTGCTGGCATATTGAGTGCAGCACTTTCACAGCATCATCTTTCAGGATTTGAAACAGCTCAACTGGAATTCCATCACCTCCACTAGCTTTCTTCGTAGTGATGCTTTCTAAGACCCACTTGACTTCACATTCCAAGATGTCTGGCTCTAGATTAGTGATCACATCATCATGATTATCTGGGTCGTGAAGATCTTTTTTGTACAGTTCTTCTGTGTATTCTTGCCACCTCTTCTTAATATCTTCTGCTTCTGTTAGGTCCAGACCATTTCTGTCCTTTATCGAGCCCATCTTTGCATGAAATGTTTCCTTGGTATCTCTAATTTTCTTGAAGAGATCTCTAGTCTTTGGTTTTGGGAATATTAATTGTGTGTATGACGGGTTATGGAGAGTAACATTGAGAGCCATCTGGAGGTGGGGATACCATTGGTAGTGTGTTATAATTGTCCACATAAAATAATGAGAATCTGAATCAAAATGTTGGTAATATAGATAGAGTGAGGGGACAGATGAAAGAGAAAGTACACTGGTTGAATCTATAACATTTGTTTTCCAGTCTTGCTGACTGAAAGTGAGGCAATGGTCATAAATAGCTAAAGGAAAGAAAAGAGCAGATATGTTTTGGGCAGAAATAGAGAATATAGTGAATTCATACTATGTTAAATTTGAGAGCCTGTGGAATATCAGAATGGAAATATTATATGTAAAGTTAGAGACATATGTCAGAGATTTCAGAGAGAGACTGCGGCTGCAGATATAAATATAATAATTATATGCAGAAAGATGTTGGCTGAAGCTATCGCAAGGGTAAGATTTCTAATGGACAAAATAAAAGGAAAAAAGAGATTTCAGATCTATTTTGAGACTAGGACAAGGAAGAAGAAGTAAAGTCAGAGAAGAAATAGTAAGATAGAAGATCAGAAACATGCAAGCGCCATGGAACTGAAGAGTTTCAAGACAGAAGGCGCCGACAATAGTCTTAAATACTTCAGGGCAGTGAAGTGGAAATATTTTGGGAGCTGATCATCAAAAAGCCACAAATGGCGAGTGACCTCTGAGAGAGAGAGATCAGTACAGAGGTAGAGACAAGCGCCAGATTTCGAACAGTACAAGGAGAAAGTGAAAGCAGTACATTCATAAAACTCAGAATGAGGGAAAGGAGAGACACATGATGATAACTTGAGCCAGTGTCTTGGCATGGGTTTGGGGGGTAATTTTTCAGTTAAGAGCATCAGTGGAAGAAAGTATAGTAAGATGCTAGTTAGTCAGTGTATTTTCACATGATTTTTAGAGAGGAGTGATTTAAGAATGACTTGTTAGATTGGTGCAAAAGTAATTGCTGTTGGTGCAAAAGAAATTGAGGTTAAGCAGTTGGTGCAAAAGTAATTGTGGTTCAAAAGTAATTGCGGTTGGTACAAAAGTGATAATAATTGCATCTGGAACAAAAGTAACAGGTTGGTGCAAAACTCAACTGCAATTATTTTTGAACCTCAATTACTGTTGCACCAACTGCAGTTTTACTTTTGCATCAGCCTAATAACAGATGAGTCCAGAATTAAAAATGAACAAAAAGTGAAACACTTAAGGCAACAATTCTTAGTGAGGAAAAGGAGGGGAAGATGATTTGTTAATAGATCATCTCCCAAATTCTGATTTGTCTTCCTATGGACTTGCTTCCACCTTGAGAATCCCTTACTTAAAGCAAACTAGGTGAACAAGAGGAAAACTGACATAGCTACTTTTGTTCAAAGAAGACTGAATAACGTAACAGATATATATGTGACTTTGGATGGAGAAGTGTTACTTACTCTGAGTTTAATGGCTTTTTGGCATATAAAATTATCCAACAATAGCTGTACTGGAATGATAATGCCATCAGTCTCATAATGATATTGTCTGATGCCTTCTCACAGTTTAATTCTTCTAGGTCCTACCAGAAAATAAATAAAATAAAAAGATTCACTAGGTTGACCAGTTGTTATGAAATTTTGTTATTATATTTCAAGAATCTATAATATATATTATAGATTGTGGGTGTGGGCTTTTTATGGAAAAATGAAAGTCACACTGAAAGCAATAGGGGAAAAGCTACAATAGATGTAAAACCGTTAATGACAGCCTTGGCCAGGAAGGTTCATGAACCTCCCAAAGTCCTAGACAGGAAGAAAGCAGCCTACAGAGTGCTCCTATTTGGGCAAAATCCTTTGTAGACTGGGATCTGACTACTCTTAAGGACAAAACCCTGTGGGATGATCTGTATTAAATACTTATTTAAGGAAGATGAAAACACAGCTGTTAATATGTTTATTGGAATCTCTCACTGATGATCTAGAATCCCTTATCTCCTTTAACAAAATTAATTTTTGATTGAATAATTCAGGAAGTGTTTTATTCTAACATTAAATTATGTAATGTAAGCAAGGATTAAAAGTTTTCCCAAACAGGATATCCCTCCCACAAATAATTATTATTTAAGAAATTTAAATACATAAGACACAATATCCTATAAGAACTTTTCTAACAGTTTTTTGTTTCTGTCATATAATTCTTACATTATTATATTTGCTTGTCATCAGACTTCTACCTTAATGTATACTCCATACCATTAAACTGGTTTCTGCTCTCCACTCCCACACTATTAAATTAATTATAATTTGAATTCCAATCAAGCAAACATATCAGGGAGATTCATATACCTTAAATTCAAAAATATATGAATTTTTAAAGAGATCTTCTCTCTCTTTTAAAAAACTGCCTTATTTATAGGAAATCCTCACTTTAGAGGAAATCTTATATTATCAATTACAGACTAGTATGTTACTTCCTCTTAAGAAACAGTGGCTAGAATTGGATTTTTAAAAGTTTTAACACTATAATTATTCTATAAATGTATTTTAAAATAGGTCAGTACATAATATTAAAGATTTTATATTTGTTCTATCTTCTTAAAGTATGTTAAAAAAAGCTGGAATCAAGATTTCAGGGAGAAATATCAATAACCTCAGATATGCAGATGACACCATCCTTATGGCAGAAAGTGAAGAACTAAAGAGCCTCTTGATGAAAGTGATAGAGGAGAGTGAAAAATCTGGCTTAAAACTAAACATTCAAAAAATTAAGATCATGGCATCCGGTCCCATCACTTCATGGCAAACAGATGGGGAACAATGGAAACAATGACAGACTTTATATTCTTGGGCTCCAAAATCACTGCAGATGCTGTCTGCAACCATGCAATTAAAAGGTGCTTGCTCCTTGAAAGAAAGGCTGGGACAAACATAGACAGCATATTAAAAAGCAGAGACATTACTTTGCCGACAATGGTCCATCTAGTCAAAGCTGTGGTTTTTCCAATAGTCATGTATGGATGTGAGAGTTGGACTATAAAGAAAGCTGAGTGCCAAAGAATTGATGCTTTTGAACTGTGGTGTTGGAGAAGACTCTTGAGAGTCCCCTGGACGGCAAGGAGATCAAACCAATCAATCCTAAAGGAAATCAGTCCTGAATATTCATTGGAAGGACTGATGCTGAAGCTGAAGCTCTAATACTTTGGCCACCTGATGCGAAGAACTGACTCATTAGAAAAGACTCTGGTGCTGGGAAAGATTGAAGGTAGGAGGAGAAGGGGACGACAGAGGATGAGATGGTTGAACAGCATCACTGGCTGGATGTGAGTTTAAGCAAGCTCCGGGAGTTGGTGATAGACAGGGAAGCCTGGCATGCTGCAGTCCATGGGGTTACAAATAGTCAGACATGACTGAGCAACTGAACCAAACTGACATATATTAAAGAGTTTCTATTTGCTCTGTCTTTGTTTTTTTTCAAGTCAGCAAACATTTATTAAGCATCTACTTTGTGGCAAGGACCATGCCAGGCACAGGACAGGGCAGAGACAAATGAAACCAGGTCCTCAAAGCACTTACAGCCTCCACAGAGGAAGCTTGAAAGCAGTTTCATGAACATACTGCACTGTCACCATTCTCTGCAGTTCTTCTTAAAGTATGTTTCCACAGTGATGATTTTAGCACTTACGGCCCTTTTGCAAAGTTTTGAAGAAATCATGAATAAAGTGTAGTTAAGCTCTTTAAACTATAATCTCTAATAATGTTTACATGGTTACACACACATTTTAATATATTTGATTTACCTTTTTTTACTGTATAGTTTTACCTGCAAAATTACAGCAGTGTGCTCATCAATTGTCATTACCACATAATGCTCTGTACCTCCAAAGAGTTTCAGTGACTCGCTGCAGCATCTCTCCACTAGTGTGATGTTATAGCTGTAAAATACAGTATTTTGGGGTGACATATGGCTAAGAAAAATTCTTTAAGACAAACTAGATAGTCCTCTGGCGTATTAGACTATTTGAATGACTTTGCAAATTTCATACATCAATTTATTCTACTTTATAAACTTGAGTCTATGAATAATTCATAAACTATCAATTATTCAGTCTATGACTGATTAGTTGAGCTTTGTGCTGCCTTATGTATTTTGCTAAATATTAATGTATATGATACTATTATAAATGTCTTTTGTGTTTGCTTGGTTTTGGGGCTTTTGGGGGCTGTGCCTTTGTCAGTGCCTGCACAGCTTGTGGGATTTTATTTCTCCCACTAAGGACTGAACCCAGCCCTGGGTAGTGAGAACAGGGAGTCCTAACCACTGGACAACAAGGGAATCCCTCTATAATAAACATCTTGATCAATTTATTCTGGCTCTGTAAGTAATAATTCATTAAATCAAAACATTCTACACTTATCAGAATTTTCTTTTCTTTCTCCTGAAAAGTGATCTAGATTTTAACTATTATAAGCTCATAGTTTTCTGTGAATGCCCCACAGCCTTAAGATACAAAAACAAAAGCATGGAAAATAGATCTGCATTTTAACTAAGGTCACAGCATAATTATCCTTCCTTGATATAGAGAGCCCAATGTCTAAATTTTCTGTGACAACTTGTATGCTATGATAAAGTTTTTATATTAGTTGAAAATTCTCAGTGTTGACATGACCTTAGAACTAAAGGCCTAAAAACTTGAGAATTGATTCAGAACTTCATAATCTTGTTTCCAAAGCAATATTTTTTTAAGTCTTTATTGAATTGGTTACAATTTTACTTCTGTTTTATGCTTTGCTTTTTTTGGCTGTGAGGCATGCAGGATCTTAGCTCCCCAACTAGGGACTGAACCAGCACCTCCTGCATTGGAAAGCAAAGTCCTAACCTCTAGATCACCAGGCGAGTCCCTAAGCAGTATTTAAAGGCCTCTAAATAAGAATACTCATTCTCAATATCCAGGAGCCAAAGATATGACCATGCAGTTCACAGAAACCAACCCCAACATAAAATATTCATATTTGTTGGTAACAGTAGAAATGCAATTAAAATATGAATTGAAATAAATATTATTTCTGTACAAAATTGATATATACCAAAAAAGACAATATTCAATATGTATGATGGTATGCTATAGGGAGAGAAGTATAAATTGACATAAACTCTATGGAAAACTATTTTGTGTGATGTAATTCCAGGCTTGAATCAGAAAGAAATAGTGCCACATTATAACATAATATTTAGTCCATTAGGGTATATATATATATATATATATATATATATATATCTTTGCTAAAGTTATGAAATCAATAACTTACTTGGATTCTAACAACTGTAGGATTTCTGGAGTATTAAGAAGTCCTTCAGATGCAAAAAACATATATGGAATCTGAATTTCCAAGAGAAAACCACCAAAACTATCAAGCAAGCTGCTTCCTAAAGATGAAAAAAATTATCAGTATGTCTCTTTTTTCTCCTCCCTCCATTCTTCCTCTTTTTACTAAACATGAGAATAACAGATGTATATTCAAGGAGTAGTATGAAAATAAAACATGTTCATTGAAAAAATATGAATTCAGAATAAAGACCTGAAAAATAAAAACCACATGTTATTCTACTGCTGCTGCTAAGTTGCTTCAGCTCAGTTAAGTTGCTCAGTCGTGTCCTACTCTTTGCGACCCCATGAATCGCAGCACACCAGGCCTCCCTGTCCATCACCATCTCCCGGAGTTCACTCAGACTCACGTCCATCGAGTCAGTGGTGCCATCTCATCCTCTGCCGTCCCCTTCTCCTCCTGCCCCCAATCCCTCCCAGCATCAGAGTCTTTTCCAATGAGTCAACTCTTCGCATGAGGTGGCCAAAGTACTGGGGTTTCAGCCTTAGCATCATTCCTTCCAAAGAACACCCAGGGCTGATCTCCTTTAGAATGGACTGGTTGGATCTCCTTGCAGTCCAAAGGACTCTCAAGAGTCTTCTCCAACACCACAGTTCAAAAGCATCAATTCTTCAGCACTCAGCTTTCTTCACAGTCCAACTCTCACATCCATACATGACCACTGGAAAAACCATAGCCTTGACTAGACAGACCTTTGTTGGCAAAGTAATGTCTCTGCTTTTCAATATGCTATCTAGTTTGGTCATAACTTTCCTTCCAAGGAGTAAGCATCTTTTAATTTCATGGCTGCAGTCGGATCCGACTCTGTGTGACCCCATAGTCAAAATCCCACCAGGCTCCTCTGTCCCTGGGATTCTCCAGGGAAGAGTACTGGAATGGGTTGCCATTTCCTTCTCCATGCATGCATGCTAAGTCGCTTTAGTTGTGTCCGACTCTGTGCGACCCCATGGACAGCAGCCCACCAGGCTCCTCTGTCCACGGGATTTTCTAGGCAAGAATACTCGAGTGGGTTGCCATTTCCTTCTCCATGTTATTCTACTACCCAGAAGTAAAACATTTATTACTTATTAAAACTACTATATACTAAGAACAGAGTTCAATATATACTTCCACACTATTTTCCTATACGTTTACTTGTCTATACTTACACATGTACATGCACCTGAAAAAATAAAGGAAAATATAAAATCATACTCTACCTGAATATTAATATCTGCTTTATTCAATTAGTATTTATTGGACATTTCTGTATAAATATATATACTGATTTATATAAAAATTTAAAGTTATGTGCTGTACAATAATCCATAAGAAGTGTTATAGATCAATAGGACAAAAATTATATGCCTCAATAGATAACTGGATGAAGGACATAAACAGGCAGTTTACAAAAGAATGGCTATGCAAGATCAATTCACTTATGAAATGATACAGATAAAGATATGCAAATTAACACAACTGTAAAATAGTTTCTGTCTCTAATCCCTTCAGACATTTAAAAGATTAATAATACCTACTCAAAGTAAAAACACAAGGGAAAAAATCCTCTCATACTTTCTGCATAGACATAAACTGGGATAGAATTTCTGCAAAGATATTAGCAATATATAAATGTGTGCACACCTTTGACCCAGAAACTCATTTTACCTTAGAGTTTTTACTTCTGAGAACAAATACATAAAGATATATAAGATACATAAATTGCTATAAATCTTGTGGTGTAACAGTAGAAAATCAAAACATTGTAAATGACCCAAATAAGGAATTGTTTGAATAATTTAATTTCAAAGGTGAATGCTTATGTATTATCCTTTCTTGGACCCATGTTTTAATCATTTAATGATGTTCACAAATTCTAAAAGAGTAGGACATGACTTAGCAACTGAACAGCAACACTTAATTCTATATATCAAAGATTCCAAAGTAATAATTACAGTGACTGTATTTTAATTTTTATTTATTTATTTTTCTAAATATAAATTTATTTAATTGGAGGTTAATTACTTTAAAATATTGTATTGGTTTTGCCATACATCAACATGAATCTGCCACAGGTATACACGTGTTCCCCATCCTGAACCCCCCTCCCACCTCCCTCCCCATACCATCGCTCTGGGTCATCTCAGTGCACCAGCCCCAAGCATCCAGTATCATGCATCAAACCTGGACGGCAATTCATTTCATATATGATATACATGTTTCAATGCCATTCTCCCAAATCATCTCACCCTCTCCCTCTCCCACAGAGTGCAAAAGACTGTTCTATACATCTGTGTCTCTTTTGCTGTCTTGCATACAGGGTTATTGTTACCATCTTTCTAAATTCCATATATATGCGTTACTATACTGTATTAGTGTTTTTCTTTCTGGCTTACTTCACCCCGTATAATAGGCTCCAGTTTCATCCACCTCATTAAAACTGATTCAAATGTATTCTTTTTAATGGCTGAGTAATACTCCATTATGTGTATGTACCATCACTTTCTTATCCATTCATCTGCTGATGGACATCTAGGTTGCTTCCATGTCCTGGCTATTATAAACAGTGCTGCAATGAACACTGGGGTACATGTGTCTCTTTCACTTCTGGTTTCCTTGGTGTGTATGCCCAGCAGTGGGATTTCTGGGTCATAAGGCAGTTCTATTTCCAGTTTTTTAAGGAATCTCCACACTGTTCTCCATAGTGGCTGTACTAATTTGCATTCCCACCAACAGTGTAAGAGGGTTCCCTTTTCTCCATACCCTCTCCAGCATTTATTGCTTATAGACTTTTGGATCACAGCCATTCTGACTGGCGTGCAATGGTATCTCATTGTGGTTTTGATTTGCATTTCTCTGATAATGAGTGATGTTGAGCATCTTTTCATGTGTTTGTTAGCTATCTGTATGTCTTCTTTGTAGAAATGTCTATTTAGTTCTTTGGCCCATTTTTTAATTGGGTCATTTATTTTTCTGGAATTGAGCTGCAGGAGTTGCTTGTATATTTTTGAGATTAGTTGTTTGTCAGTTGCTTCATTTGCTATTATTTTCTCCCATTCTGAAGGCTGTCTTTTCACCTTGCTTATAGTTTCCTTTGTTGTGCAGAAGCCTTTGAGTTTAATTAGGTCCCATTTGTTTATTTTTGCTTTTATTTCCAGTATTCTGGGAGGTGGGTCATAGAGGATCCTGCTGTGATTTATGTTGGAGAGTGTTTTGCCTATGTTCTCCTCTAGGAGTTTTATAGTTTCTGGTCTTACGTTTAGATCTTTAATCCATTTTGAGTTTATTTTTGTGTATGGTGTTAGAAAGTGTTCTAGTTTCATTCTTTTACAAGTGGTTGACCAGTTTTCCCAGCACCACTTGTTAAAGAGATTGTCTTTAATCTGTTGTACATTCTTGCCTCCTTTGTCAAAAGATAAGGTGTCCATAGGTGTGTGGATTTATCTCTGGGCTTTCTATTTTGTTCCACTGATCTATATTTCTGTCTTTGTGCCAGTACCATACTGTCTTGATGGCTGTGGCTTTGTAGTAGAGCCTGAAGTCAGGCAGGTTGATTCCTCCAGTTCCATTCTTCTTTCTCAAGATTGCTTTGGCTATTCGAGGTTTTTTGTATTTCCATACAAATTGTGAAATTATTTGTTCTAACTCTGTGGAAAATACCGTTGGTAGCTTGATACGGATTGTACTGAATCTATAGATTGCTTTGCGTAGTATACTAATTTTCACTATATTGATTCTTCCAATCAATGAACATGGTATATTTCTCCATCTATTAGTGTCCTCTTTGATTTCTTTCACCAGTGTTTTATAGTTTTTCATATATATAGATCTTTAGTTTGTTTAGGTAGATAAATTCCTAAGTACTTTATTCTTTTCATTGCAATGGTGAATGGAATTATTTCCTTAATTTCTCTTTCTATTTTCTCATTATTAGTATATAGGAATGCAAGGGATTTCCGTGCATTGATTTTATATCCTGCAACTTTACTATATTCGTTGATCAGCTCTAGTAATTTTCTGGTGGAATCTTTAGGGTTTTCTATGTAGAGGATCATGTCATCTGCAAACAATGAGAGTTTTACTTCTTTTCCAATTTGGATTCCTTTTATTTCTTTTCCTGCTCTGATTGCTGTGGCCAAAACTTCCATAGTTCCATAGTTTTGGAAGTTTTGGCCACAGCAATCAGAGTGAAAGTGGGCACCCTTGTCTTGTTCCTGACTTTAGGGGAAATGCTTTCAATTTTTCACCACTGAGGATAATGTTTGCTGTGGGTTTGTCATATATAGCTTTTATTATGTTGAGGTATGTTCCTTCTATTCCTGCTTTCTGGAGAGTTTTTATCATGAATGGATGTTGAATTTTGTCGAAGGCTTTCTCTGCACCTATTGAGATAATCATATGTCTTTTATTTTTCAGTTTGTTAATGTGGTGTATTACATTGATTGATTTGCAGATATTGAAGAATCCTTGCATCCCTGGGATAAAGCCCACTTGGTCATGGTGTATGATCTTTTTAACGTGTTGTTGGATTCTGATTGCTAGAATTTTGTTAAGGAATTTTGCGTCTATGTTCATCAGTGATATTGACTGTATTTTTAGAATTGAGTTGGAATGTCTCAGAATTCAAACTTCCTACTCAAGGTGGATGGAAAGTAATTTATGGCAAGTTTTGAAAGAGAGGTGCACTGTGACTAAACACATATAGGGTTTTTAATTTAGTGGATCTTAGAATTCACAGCCTTAGTCATGTGAAGCATTACTGAGAAATACAAAGAAACCTAATGCTATGTAAAGTGGTTTAGACTTTTTTCCAAGCATTTGTGCATAGTTTTTTTGCATGTAAAAAGTTCTCTGTGTCAGTCAACATACTATTACATATTTTCCCTGAAATTCAGTAAAAATACTGTTGCATGAAAGTCAGTTTAAGATTAGATATAATTAAATTGTGTTATTATAAGTAAAATTTAGAAGTTAAAGTGATGAAGACAAATAGAATCAGTAAAGGCTAGTTTCAAAAGAGGAATATGAGGTAAGAGATAGTTAAAGTCTTTGTTCAAGGTCACATTGATGATGGTGAAGTTAGAGCTTGAACTCTAGTCTTCTAATGCTATAGCTTATTATCTTTTCATAAATCAGAAATTAAAAAAAACAGAAAATTTTTATGGTCATGGAGCAGAAAAAAAGAATTTAAATTACATTCTTACTCTTTAAAACTGTATCTGGAAGAATCACTTTTAAGGCCGTGTAAGGAATATTCAATTTTTCACAATGTTCAGTCCAACAAGAGTTTTCTACAAAATTGTATTCCACCACAAATGAGAAATTACTCCAGGGGAAATCTGCTCCAATGTATTGATTGGGTACAACTACACAGAAACTTGTACTAAAGACAAAAGAAAGCCAAGAAAAGAGAATTAGACTTGTATCATTATACCCTTATGATAAAAGACGACTGCTTTGGCTATTTTATGGAAATTCTTCTCTAATCTATGCCCACTTATCTTGGAAAGACACGTGTATTTCCTGTTGATTTGTTTTCCAATTGTGCCAATGTCTTTTCATCTTTCTTTTTGATGGTCATACTTTTAAAAAATATAAAAAATATTTATATATAAAATATATAAAAAGAATATAAAACAACTATGGACTTGTTTCACATCCTCAAATGCAAAGGACCCTATTTTATTATCTGATTCTTATCAATAATACATAAATCACCATGAAAAATCAATCTCATTTTCTTATAGATGGGAGATTTTAATCTTTGATAATCTATATATTAACAGTAGAATATTACCTGACAACTTTAAAACGTTTTTTTTTTTCTCAATGGGCTTCATAAATAGTTTAACAACAACCGAATGATGGATACTTAAATATCTTAATTTATCTTTCCCATCTTCAAATTTCATACAATAGCATTTACTATAATTAAAATTCTCTACTGCTGCTTTCTATTAGAAATAATTTCTACATAAAATAAGGCAAAGTAAAAACATTTTTAGACAAGCAACACTAAATTTATTATTATCAGGCTCTCACTGAAAGAATTTCTAAAAGATATACTACAGGAGAAGGAAACTCTAAAAGAAGGAAGAAAATGTAAGAAGCAATGCTAAACAAAAACACTGGTTAAAAATAAGGGTAAGTCTAAAGAGGTACTCCTTGTACCGACACTAACAATAGAAATGATAATCTGGAGATATTAAAACAAGATTAAGCAAAAATTCTGGACAACAATAATACATAAGGCAATGAACTTAGTTAAATAATTTTTCAGGAAAAGGGTAAAGGCATACATTAATTTCAGGTGTTATTAAACTTTTTTTTTTTAAGTTCTAGGAGAAATTGTGCTTTTCCCATGGAACTGGTATGTCTGTTACCCATAGATGAACAAGTACATTTTCACCTGTTTAAAACACCTTCGGATTCCAGAAAGTCTTTTCTTTTGTTTGAATGTAAGACAATCAGTGTCAAACCTGTTGGGAAAAAAAAGAGAAATATGAAAAGTTTTTTTTTAGTGTATTTTCATATCTAGTTTTAGGTGTGTCATATATTTTACTACCATAGAAATGAACTAAGGCCCATGAACAAGGATTATTCTTCTAAGTCTAGGAAATCAGAAACTTTGAGCCATGGGCACTATTTCTGGTGTGTGTGTATGCTGTGTGATTATAAGCAAGGAAATTCTGAATTTATTATGTAAAATAATAAAATGGATCAAAAACTTAATGTTAAAGTAACAAAACACACCAGTTTCATGTAGTTCCTTTTATTTTGTGAAAAATTATGGTAGATTTTACCTTTCCTTTAGCCAAAAATTTAAGTATATAACTAGACAACAAGAGATGATACTTCACTATGATAGGAATTTTTTTCCTTTCTATTTGCTGTGTAAGAAAAAGAAGTCTTATTGGACACTGCCTGTTTTGTAGATTTACTCATGCATCTCAATTATATTTAAATTACTTACATTATTTGTTATATATATTTTAAATATAATAAATTAAAATTTATTACACCCACACTACAGTTTATTTTCGGTAGACAGAGTTAGTTTAAGAATAGCTAATTCCAGTTCATATAAATTCTATACTGTATTAATGAACTTCTGTCAACTGTAGAGTTCTGAAAGGTGTGATATAATAATGACATCAGTTCAGTTCAGTTCAGTTGCTCAGTCATGTCCGAATCTTTGTGACCCCATGAATCACAGCATGCCAGGCCTCCCTGTCGATCACCAACTCCCGGAGTTCACTCAAACTCATGTCTATAGAGTTGGTGATGCCATCCAGCCATCTCGTCCTCTGTTGTCCCCTTCTCCTCCTGCACCCAATTCCTTCCAGCATCAGAGTCTTTTCCAATGAGTCAACTCTTCACATGAGGTGGCCAAAGTACTGGAGTTTCAGCTTCAGCATCATTCCTTCCAATGAACACCCAGGAATGATCTCCTCCAGGATTGACTGGTTGGATCTCCTTTTAGTCCAAGGGACTCTCAAGAGCCTTCTCCAACACCACAGTTCAAAAGCATCAGTTCTTCGGTGCTCAGCTTTCTTCACAGTCCAACTCTCACATCCACACATAACCACTGGAAAAACCATATCCTTGACTAGACAGACCTTTGTTGGCAAAGTAATGTCTCTGCTTTTTAATATGCTATCTAGGTTGGTCATAACTTTCCTTCCAAGGAGTAGGTGTCTTTTAATTTCATGGCTTCAATCACCATCTGCAGTGATTTTGGAGCCCCAAAATATAGTCTGACACTGTTTCCCCATCTATTTCCCAAGAAGTGATAGGACCAGATGCCATGATCTTAGTTTTCTGAATGTTGAGCTTTAAGCCAACTTTTTCACTCTCCTCTTTCACTTTCATCAAGTGGCTTTTTAGTTCCTCTTCACTTTCTGCCATAAGGGTGGTGTCATCTGCATATCAGAGGTTATTGATATTTCTCCCAGCAGTCTTGATTCCAGCTTGTGCTTCTTCCAGCCCTGCATTTCGCATGATGTACTCTGCATATAAGTTAAATAAGCAGGGTGACAATATACAGCTTTGACGTACTCCTTTTCCTATTTGGAACCAGTCTGTTTTTCCATGTCCAGTTCTAACTGTTGCTTCCTGACCTGCATACAGATTTCTCAAGAGGCAGGTTAGGTGGTTTGGTATTCCCATCTCTTTCAGAATTGTCCACAGTTTATTGTGATCCACACAGTCAAAGGCTTTGGCATAGTCAATAAGGCAGAAATAGATGTTTTTCTGGAACTCTCTTGCTTTTTTGATGATCCAGCAGATGTTTACAATTTGATCTCTGGTTCCTCTGCCTTTTCTAAAACCAGCTTGAACATCTGGAATTTCACAGTTCACGTATTGCTGAAGCCTGGCTTGGAGAATTTGAGCATTACTTTACTAGTGTGTGAGATGAGAGCAATTGTGTGATAGTCTGAGCATTCTTTGGCATTGCCTTTCTTTGGGATTGGAATGAAAACTGACCTTTTCCAGTCCTGCGGCCACTGCTGAGTTTTCCAAATTTGTTGGCATACTGAGTGCAGCACTTTCACAGCATCATCTTCCAGGATTTGAAATAGCTCAACTGGAATTCCATCACCTCCACTAGCTTGTTTGTAGTGATGCTTTCTAAGGCCCACTTGACTTCACATTCCAGGATGTCTGGCTCTAGGTGAGTGATCACACCATTGTGATTATCTGGGTTGTGAAGATCTTTTTTACACAGTTCTTCTGTGTATTCTTGCCACCTCTTCTTAATATCTTCTGCTTCTGTTAGGTCCATACCATTTCTGTCCTTTATTGAGCCCATCTTTACATGAAATGTTTCCTTGGTATCTCTAATTTTCTTGAAGAGATCTCTTGTCTTTGCCATTGTGTTGTTTTCCTCTATTTTCTAGTGGAAAACCACTAGACCATTCAGGTATGATTTATAATTTGTAAGGTCATATTATTGAAAACCTAATCTCTTTAAGTGATTTGTACTAGCTTTAATCCCAAAGCAGATTACTTGCTAAGCTTGTTACTAGGATCTTTCAAACACATGCAATATGGACCCACATCTTTGTTTCTAATACTAGACAGAAAAAGGCCTAGTTCCTAGATACAGAGAATAACTGCCAGTTGCAAAGAGAGTAAAAACATTTTTCAATATGTATTTTTGTGTCAGTAGACCTTGTTGAAACAAAATATTAAGAGTTCAGTTCAGTCGCTCAGTCGTGTCTGACTCTGCGACCCCATGAATCGCAGCACGCCAGGCCTCCCTGTCTATCACCATCTCCCGGAGTTCACTCAGACTCACGTCCATCGAGTCAGTGGTGCCATCCAGCCATCTCATCCTCTGTCGTCCCCTTCTCCTCCTGCCCCCAATCCCTCCCAGCATCGGAGTCTTTTCCAATGAGTCAACTCTTCGCATGAGGTGGCAAAAGTACTGGAGTTTCACAGTAGTAATGATATAATCCCAAATGTCAAAAGAAATAGAATTGTTCAGCCTGAAGCATAGAGTTGATATATATACATTTTTAATAATTTGTCAATACATTTTAAGTGACATTAAAGGAAAAGGTGCCCCATTAAGTAGGTTTAAAGCTTCTTTTCTGTGGGGCAGGAATATTTCCTCAGTTCTTCACAAAAATATTCCTCTAGTTATTGAAATGCTTTTGTTTTAATAATGCTAACATTGGTCAGCACTTCCCTAAATTTAAAAACTGTTTCTGGATTTCCCTGGTAATCCAGTGGTTAAGAATCCACCTTCCACTGTTGCGGAACTAAGATGCCACATGCTGTGGGTCACCTAAGCCTGCACGCCTCAACTACTGAACCCATGCTCTGCAACTGAAACCTGATGCAGCCATAAATAAATAAATAAATAAAAATTTTAAAGTTTCCAGTTACCCTGATTGTCCACAAAACTGTGGTGACTTCAGCTCCACAATGGTTAAGTATTGCTCTAACACATCACTTCATGGCAAATAGATGGAGAAACAGTGGAAACAGTGGCTGACTTTATTTTGGGGGGCTCCAAAATCACTGCAGACGGTGACTGCAGCCATGAAATTAAAAGACGCTTACTCCTTGGAAGGAAAGTTATGACGAACCTAGACAGCATATTAAAAAGCAGAGATATTACTTTGCCAACAAAGGTCCGTCTAGTCAAGGATATGGTTTTTCCAGTAGTCATGTATGGATGTGAGAGTTGGACTGTGAAGAAAGCTGAGTGCCGAAGAATTGATGCTTTTGAACTGTGGTGTTGGAGAAGACCCTTGAGAGTCCCTTGGACTGCAAGGAGATCCAACCAGTCCATCCTAAAGGAAATCAGTCCTGACTGTTCATTCGAAGGACTGATATTGAAGCTGAAATTCCAACTTTGGCCACCTGATGTGAAGAACTGACTCACTGGAAAAGACCCTGATTCTGGGATAGATTGAAGGCAGGAGGAGAAGGGGACGACAGAGGATGAGATGGTTGGATGGCATCACCGACACAATGGGCATGAGTTTGAATAAACTCTGGGAGTTGGTGATGGACAGGGAGGCTTGGCATGCTGCAGTCCATGGGGTCCCAAGAGTCGGACACGACTGAGCCACTGGACTGAACTGAACACTTTGGTACTAGAAAGGATCTTGTGAATTTGGTAAATATGAACTCATTTTCCCACTACTGGAAAACTGAGTGAAACAATATGATCCGAGCATGAAAATTTGCATTCTTGCACATGATAACATCACCCCAAAATGGCACCATATAAGGCTCTCCTTAAAAGAACCTTCCATCCTCACATCACTATAATTTAACAGTTAAGTAACTACTCTGAGAAGCAGATATTAGTCGCAATATTTGCATGTATTTCAGTTAAATCTTTTCCACTAGTCTTAGTGTAAATAGGGCATGTGGGGAGGTATTCATTAGCTCATTCACTTATTCAAAAAAATCTTTATGTAGTGCCTTCCATGTTCCAGGCATTTTTGTGGGTGCTGGAAATACAAAGCATGACATGGTCATTATCCTTAGTAGCTGAAATTGTAGTGAGGAAAACCAACAAGAGCATCAGTTATTACAGACCAGGATGTTAAGAAGTGCCTTAGAAGGATGCACATATTACCCTGAGAATAGAGAGGGAACATATTCAAATTAAGGTTTCCTAACCAAATGTTTTAATTCATTTTTAAAGGATATGTAGGAGTTAGCTTCCTGAAGAAGAGAGAAGAGTATTAATGACAGCAGAAACAGGAGGTGTGAAGGCATGGAGATCAGAAACAGCATGATAACTAGTTTGGTAGGAGTAGAGCAAAGAAATATTTTAGAAGATGGTACAAGATGCAGTTTATAGAGGTAAGAGAATAAGGGTGACACAGGTTGAGGGTGGTATTTTATTTTTAAGACTGGAAAACTTAAAGACTAAGAGAGTTATTAGAGAATAAGACTGGCTGGGAAATAATCAATGGAACAAAATGTTTGAGACTCCTGGAAGTGATGGGATCCACAACACAAGTGAAAGATTGGTTTTTTAAGGGTGGAGAGTCACCTCCTCTATTGAGAAAGGAGGAAAGATAAAAGAATAGGAGAAATGAATGTAAGTTTGTAGATGGTGGGGAAGATGAACTGAGGAGGATTATTACTCAATTAAAGGTCATTAGAAGGTGTAATTCCCTTCTCAAAATGAGGGGATGAGTGGCATGGTAGGGGTGTATGGTATAGCCATTAGTATGGTAGGTATGGAAGCTAAGAACATATACAAAGATCACTGAAAAGTATTAAAGGTCCATTTAAGTTCAGGGAGCCTGATTTTGTAGTGGTACCAATCTACTCGATTTTTTCCAATAATGCACAACATCTTGGGTGTAGGGATAGAGAGATGAAATCTTGATTGATTCAGAGCTGAAGTTTAAATGGAAGGTACAATAGAAGGATGAGACTGCTTAAATTGATGACCATCACCAAATATGGAAGAAGAAAGAAATGAAAAAAGGAGTTGAAAGTTTATAATCTTTAGAATGCTGAAGATCATGAAAGAGCCCGAGGTAGCTATAGACAGAGAGTTTCAAGTTAGAGGCAGGATAGTTCTGCATTATCAAAAGGTTGATAGCAAAGCCAAGGTATGAATATATTTGTTATGAAGACCAATGAAACTATAAGGTCAGGGTGTTGAATGAATCATTCACATTAAAGACATCTAGTTCAATGGCAGGACCAGGCAGGAATAAAGAGAGTACCATGAGCCAGGTGCAAAACTGTTCATGGATGACTGTGGGGTAATAGAGAATGACATGGCAATATGGCATAGCCTCAAAGGATGGAGGAATAAAGTTTTGGAAAGGATAGAGGAATAAAGTTTTGGAAAGGATAATGGAAAGCACAAAATGGCCTTCTCATTCTTATATACATACAGAGAGAAAGTTATCAGCTTCTATATGAAAGGCATACAGGGGAAGCATTATCATCTAGGGAAAGTTGAGTTTCCCTTAAAACAAGGAGGTGAAGAAAGAGGAGTTTATATTTTAGCAATGAGTTCCACAGCACAAGATGGAAAGGGCTGACAGAAGGGGCAGTAGTAGTTGGTATGGAAGAGTTGAAAAATGACCCTGGAACAAGAGAGACTTAGGTTCAAATCCTGATTCCCTCACTTAGCTTGTGATTTTGGCATGATACATCAACTATAAAATTCATACTTTAAAATATATAGTTTGGTGGGATCTAATCAGTGGTTAAATCAATGTGGACTGTAAGTCTGAAATGTAAATATACTATAGTGTACTTATGTATATATTCTCATGATGATTATTATTACCTGTTGATACCTTTTATTGTTAAAATTACTAATAATACAGACGATTTACAAACCTATGAGTAGGCTTCATTAACTCAGCTTTTACAAATGAAGAAACTAAAATTCATAAAGTATGGATTTTATAGTATGTTACTCAGCACCTGCCTAGTAAACAGGAGATCCTGGGTTCGTATCCCAGCGGTGCCTGGGGTAGTTGTCTATAGTATGTGGGTTTCCCTGGTGGCTTAGAGGTTAAAGCATCTGCCTGCAATGTGGGAGACCTAGGTTTGATCCCTGGGTCGGGAAGATCCCCTGGAGAAGGAAATGGCAACCCACTCCAGTATTCTTGCCTGGAGAATCCCATGAACGGAGGAGCCTGGTGGGCTGCAGTCCACGGGGTCGCAAAGAGTCGGACACGACTGAGCGGCTTCACTTCACTTCACTTCACTCATATCTTAATTAAAAACTTGGCTAGATCAATACATTTTTATGTGTTCAAGCATTTGTTATTAAATTAAGCAAAATTTAAAACTCCCTACCTTCTATTTTGTTAAGGATTTTAATGAGTAAATGTTTTTCTCCATCTGAATCCATTCTTATTATAATCAGCACCTGATCAAAAATAAAAATTTCATATATATCTGAATGACTATGCTTTGTAATATTCTTTTGCTACAGTGACAAAAATAGCAAGCAACTGGTTACATGAAACTAATGACAATAAGTTGGCAAAGTAAATATTTGCATTGTAAAATATAGCAGTGCTTAAACACAAAGGAATACACTCTGGTAAGATCAAATGGATGTGAGAGTTGGACTATAAAGAAAGCTGAGCGACGAAGAATTGACACTTTTGAACTGTGGTGTTGAAGAAGACTCTTGAGAGTCCCTTGGACGACAAGGAGATCCAACCAGTCCATCCTAAAGAAAATGAGTCCTGAATATTCATTGCAAGGACTGATGCTGAAGCTGAAACTCCAATACTTTGGCCACCTGATGCGAAGAGCTGATTCATTGGAAAAGACCCTGATGCTGGGAAAGTTTGAAGGTGGAAGGAGAAGGGAATGACAGAGGATAAGATGGTTGGATGGCATCACCGACTCAATGGACATGAGTTTGAGTAAACTCTAAGAGTTGGTGATGGACAGGGAGGCCTGGTGTGCTGCAGTCCATGGGGTCGCAAAGAGTTGGACACGACTGAGCAACTGAACTAAAAATAAAATGTCAATGAGGAAAACATTTAGGGGCAGGGCATTCTTAGCATTCTTCAAGAATTCTAATATAGATGACTATATAAGTAGCCTCTGCCCATATTGTAAGTGTTAAATTTAACCCAGACGGGTTTGAATTGCTCTTGTTTTTAAGTCCATCCAGCCACCTTGTGTCTTTAGAATGGTGACCTCACTCCATTTACACGTAGGGTGATTACTGATACATGGGGACTTAGTACTGCCATTCTATCTTTTGTTTTCTGATTGTTTTATGTTTCCATTGCTTCTTCATGTTTCATTTTGGTTTGATGGTTTTCTATGTTTTTCTCAGGTTCCTCTTTTTTATGTTTTGTGTCTCCATTCTACATTTATGCTTGGTGGTTACCATGATGTTTGTGTAAGATATGTCATAGGTAAAATAGTACTTTTTCTGATGATAGCATCTTATCTTCATTTGCCTATATGGATTCTGTTCTTATTCCCCTTTTATGTTTTTGTTTTCTCAAATTCATTCCTTTTTATATTCTGTTTGTTACCAAATTGAAGTAGCTATTGTTTTTTTCTGATATTTCCCCTTTTAACCATTATGTTATATAAACTGTTTAAAAACCTATTCTGATATAGAGTTGCAATTTTCTAATTGTTTGTCTATTTATCACCTTACCCAAAGTTTTGTGTACTTCTGTCTTTTTGTTTCTGATAGAAGAGGTCCTTTCAATATTTCTTGTAAGGCAGGCCTAGTATTGATGAAATCCCTCAGCTTTTGTTTGTATGGGAAAGCCCTTATTTCTCCTTTATACCTGAATGATAAATTTATTGGATAAAGTATTCTTGGAGGCCAGTTTTTATCTTTCAGTATTTTGAGGCTGTTATTCTACTCCTTCCTGGTCTGTGGAGTTTCTGCTAAGAAATCTGCTGATAGCTAATAGGGATTCCTCTGTGGGTTGCCATTCTTTTCTCATTGCTGCATTTAACATTCCTTTTCATTGACTTTTGACAGTATCTTGGAGAAGATCTTTTTGCATTGAGGTAATTAGGTATTCTCTTAGCTTCATGGACTTGTATACCCAGTTCCTTTCCCAAGTTTGGGAAGTCCTCAGCTGTTATTTTTTTAAATAAACACTCTGCTACCTTCTGTATTTCTTCTTCTTCTCAGATAATTTTTTTTTTAATACTCAGCTGCATGAGTTGTTTATATATTTTGGAGATTAATCTCTTGTTGGTCACTTCATTTGCAAATATTTTCTCCCATTCTGTGGGTTTTCTTTTTGTTTATAGTTTCCTTAGGTGTGTAAAAGCATCTAGGTTTAATTAGATCCCATTTATTTTTGTTTTTATTTTCATCACTCTAGGAGGTGGATCAGAAAAGATCTTGCTGTGATTTATGTCAGAATGTTCTGCCTATGTTTTACTCTAAGATTTTTATAGTTTCCAGCCTTACGTTTAGGTGTTTAATCCATTTTGGGTTTATTTTTGTATATGGTGTTCAGTTCAGTTCAGTTCAGTCGCTCAGTCGTGTCTGACTGACTTTTTGTGACCCCATGGACTGCAGCACGCCAAGCTTCCCTGTACATCACCAACTCCCAGAGCTTACTCAAACTCATGTCCATTGAGTTGGCGATGCAATCCAACCATCTTATTCTCTATACAGTGTTAGGAGTGTTCAAATTTCATTCTTTTACATGTAGCTGTCCAGTTTTTCTAGCGCCACTTATTGAAGAGGCTGTCATTTCTCCGGAAGTCTTTCTCTTATTTTCCAGCAGGTGGCACTACAGCACAAGTTTTCTGGTTTCCCTTACCCTGCACTGCCTCTGGTTGTGGTTGAGTATTGGCACCGGTTACCCTGGTGTTGGAGAAGACTCTTGAGAGCCCCTTGGACTGCAAAGAGATCTAACCAGTCCATCCTAAAGAAAATCAGTCCCGAATATTTATTGGAAGGACTGATACTGAAGCTGAAACTCCAGTACTTTGGCCACCTGGTGCGAAGAACTGATTCATTTGAAAAGACCCTGATGCTGGGAAAGATTGAAGGCAGGAGGAAAGGGGGATGACAGAGGATGAGATGGTTGAACGGTATCACCGACTTGATGGACATGAGTTTGAGTAAGCTCCGGGAGTTGGTGACAGACAGGGAGGCTTGGCGTGCTGCAGGCCACGGGGTCGCAGAGTCGGACACGACTGAGCGACTGAACTGAACTGACCCTGCAATGTCTATGTCAGAGCTGTCACCCAGTGCATTTGTTATCACTGCTTGTGCCTCGAGGGTTGTTGATGCCTTGCTGTTTCCAGTGTTACTGCTTCCACTGCCTGTGGTAGTAGGATGGTGGTCTCATCTGGTATCCCCTGAGTCACATGCTCTGCCACTGCAGGAGGAGGGAAAAGACCAGGAGGAGGAACCGGGGTCATGTGTGCCTTTGCCTTGTCCAATATTCGCAGGTTTTCTGGGCTCAGCCCCTGCAGGTGGAGGATGGGGCGTCAGAGTTGTGGGTGGCTCTGCAGCTAGCTGGAGGGACAGGGCCACGGGCCTCATTGCCCCTGCTGCCCGGTTAGCTGAGGCTGTGGGTGCCACCGCAAGTGGAGGCTGGAGTCAGGTGCAGTGCCTCCCTTGCTGCTGCTGGCTTCTCGGGGCCTGTGGGCTTGGCTGCCGTGGTTCAGGGACCACAGCTACAGGCACTGCCTATGCTAATCCTCCAGTTCTACACCCACCTTAGATGTACAGATGTGTGGAACTCTTTAGTGTCCTGGTGTGTTGGGCAGAGGCCCAGTTGTTGAGTTGTGGACGTTTTCCTGGTTGTAGATTGAAGGGGAGAGACAAAGAGAGCATCTTGTCCTGCCATGATGCTATCACTCCCAATTTTAAATTTCTTGTTATTGTTCAGTGGCTAAGTCGTGTCCGACTCTTTGTGACCGCATGGACTGCCGCACTCCCAGCTTCCCTGTCCTTCACTATCTCCCAGTTTGCACAAATTCATGTCCACTGAGTTGGTTATGCTATCCAATAACCATAGGTTTGGGGATATAGAGATACAGTAGGGACATACAGGAAAATGAAGGAAAAGGCCAAATTTGTTTCCAGATTTAGTGTAAAGTTTTTTTTTAATATTTATTTTTTAATTGAAGGATGATTGCTTTACAGAATTTTGGTGTTTTCTGTCAAATATCAACAAGAATCAGCCATAGGTAGATGTTTTACTGCTTGAAAAGATTTTTTAAGGTATTTTCTTTTAAATCTTTATTTATGCAAAGTCTTTGTCCAATGCTTGAGGCAGAGTGGGCAAAAATTTCCAATATAATCCAAGAAGTAAACAAAGTGCTTTAAAAAAGAATTATGGAAGATTATGGCTCAATATCTAAAAATTAATTATCAGAGGTCTGTTGTTAGGTATATGTTCATGAACTTACAAGCAGAAAACAAAATTTTTGAGATTTGAAGGACTAATTAATCCATAGAAAGCTATGTATAATAAAAATGAAAGTATTTTTAAAATTCAAGACATATGAATAATGACACAAATGATCCTTTTTCTGGGTTTGATTCTGTCCGATGAACTTACTTATGGAGAAAACTGTCAAGGGACCAAATTGTATATACTATATTATTTCATAATTTCAAATTCAATGCAAAAATTTATCTTACATACAATTCTTATATGAGCTGATTATTGTAATCTGCTTTATTTCAATACTTACCTTGATTTGCTGTTCACTTTGCATCCAATTTAGTATCTGACATTGCAATTCTCTTATCTTATAGTTGGTTTCAGGCTTTTTCCCCCTTATAAACTGTACTATCTCCAGTTGTCGCCAAATGTCATACAAACAGGAACTAAAAACACTTTTGTAGATATCTTTTGCATTTGACAAATATCCTGTTAAAAACAAAAGTAGGAAAAAAAGCAAGTCTTTTTGTTCTTTTAGAAACTCCATGGTAAAAATCTGAAAGGGAAATAAGGGTCATAGCAGAGACAGTTAAATTTTCCTTTACTGGGCTTCCCTGGTGGCTTGGATGGTAAAGAATCTGAATGCAGTGCAGGAGACCCAGGTTCAATCTCTGGGTCGGAATGATCCTCTTAAAATTAAGCAAAGCTGAGAAACATATACCAAATGTCTATTTTTAAGCTATATGATACCAATATCACTGGATATACTCTACAGATTCCTTGAATATTCCCCATCCTTTTCTGCTTTCTAACTTATTAAATGCTACTGCCTTCTTCTTAAACCCTAGAATCTACACTTACTTGCCAAGAAATCCTGTGGTAAAATATTTCACTGAGATTTTCTTGGTATGGCATCGATACAGCTTTTGTGCTTGATTTCTGGTTATTTGTGTATATGGCTTAACAACCTCATTAGTCTATAAGCTCTCATAATCCATATTTATATATGATAATTAATTTATGTAGCTGCTGAAACAGCAGTGCCTAAATTCAAACTCTCTAAAGGCAACTGTAAACACAGAATCTTGAGACTTATCCTTGAAAGTTCATATTCAAGAAATCTAGATTGAGTCCCAGGGGTTCCTATGTCTAAAGACTTCTCCTAGCGATTCTGCTGCACAATGAATTTTGTGAATTACTGGAGTAGAGACCTGACAGTAACTTATGTAGATCAGCTATTCAGTGAACATTTGGGCAATAAATACAATAATAAATAAAAAGTACAATGCTCATGTTCTCATTTTTATATTGTGTACATATTACAATTTTATATTAATACAGCTAGAATAATGGGCAATTTAGAGGTTGACTTATGTTCTTTCTGCTTCCTAATCTCAAAGCTTCCCACTGATTCTCTGTACTGCTAGTAGATGTAACCGAAAGAAAAACTTAGTCCATTTGTTTCCCTGTTTCAGTGGTTCCCTATCATTTACAGAATAGTGACTGAAGTCTTTTTTGTAGCTGAAAAGGCTTTTCATGATTAAGCTCTTTCTTATTTCTAGTGGCTTAGCTCTCAAGGTTTCCACCTTGTACTCTTCAATTTAGCCACATGGAACCGTTTGTCACACACTCACTGAATCATTTTTCTGGGCTCTTAATTCTGCCAACAATACCTTTTCATACTTTATTTACTTGACAAACTCTTACTCATTTAAAGAAAATGTTCCCCTTGAAAGCGTAACAGTCACCACCATCCTTTATGCTGTTACTATGTATCTCTATTACAGTACCCATTACACAATACCAAATTTATTTCTGGGTTAAAGCCCAGAAGTGAAACTTTAAACCTTTAACCTTCAAACTCATTACCTTGCTAGCTTGGGAGAGACACACAAACTGGAAGTTGAGGGAAAATACAGAATCTGGGTCCAGGATAGGCAGCCAGACCATATGGACCTTTCTTCTGCTGTCGCTATTCACAGAAGAAAGGAGGTCAACCTAACTTGCTCTTTAATTTTGAGAGGTTTAGAAGAGTGAGAAAGCCTTCCACTAAAAATACCCGAGGCAGCAAGGTTATTCATCATGGCTTGGTGGCTGGGGTTTAAGAAGTTACATTTTTCCAACAAAGATTTTACTTTTATGAGTATTCCTCAAGGTAGCCAAATAGTAATGCCAAAGTTTGATTTAGTAAATGCATTTCTTTGAGTAACAAAAAAAATTCAGGAGTATATAGCTCTCAATGGTCTCATATAATCTTAGGGCAAAATGTAGAGTGATGAAAGGTGAATATACTTTAATCAACGCTCTATAAATATTATTTCTCTAATTCAAGATTTTGCTAAGTATTGAGCAGGTTCCAAAATCACTGCAGATGGTGACTGCAGCCATGAAATTAAAAGACGCTTACTCCTTGGAAGGAAAGTTATGACCAACCTAGAAAACATGTTAAAAAGTAGAGACATTACTTTGTCAACAAAGGTCCGTCTAGTCAAGGCTGTGGTTTTTCCAGTAGTCATGTATGGATGTGAGAGTTGGACCATAAGGAAAGCTGAGCACTGAAGAATTGATGCTTTTGAACTGTGGCATTGGAGAAGACTCTTGAGAGTCCTTTGGACTGCAGGAGATCCAACCAGTCCATTCTAAAGGAGATCAGTCCTGGGTGTTCATTGGAATTACTGATGTTGAAGCTGAAAGTCCAGTACTTTGGCCACCTGATGCGAAGAGCTGACTCATTTGAAAAGACCCTGATGCTGGGAAAGATTGAGGGCAGGAAGAGAAGGGGATGACAGAGGATGAGACAGTTGGATGGCATCACCGACTCAATGGATATGGGTTCAGGTAAACTCTGGGAGTTGGTGATGGACAGGGAGGCCTGGCATGCTGCAGTTCATGGAGTCGCAGAGTCGGACACGACTTTGTGACTGAACTGAACTGAGCAGGAGTGAGTCACAACTGTACTCTCCCTGTGTGCTTGTGTGCTAAGTCGCTTCAGTTGTGTCTGACTCTTTGCTACCCTATGGACTGTAGCCCATCAGGCTCCTTTGTCCATGGGGATTCTCCAAGCAAGATTACTGGAATGGGTTGCCATGCCTTTCTCTGTATTCTCCCTGGGAGCCCAGATATTCTAGATTCTGATATTCTGTCTTACTATTTCACTTTAATAGTTAGCCTAGTTGTTAGTAGGACTGACAATCTTTTATGGAAGCTGAAAAGTATAACGAAGACAGGAGACTAAACAGAAGGGCATGTGACACTATACCATTATATTAGTTTCAGGTCCTGTAAGCTAGGGCTATCGTTGTCTGATAATAGAGACAAGACAAATTGACCCAGCATCAACATTCAAATGCTTTATCTGGAGAAGAAAGGGAGAGCGTCATGTTGGGCTTTCTAAAGGTTATTGTTGTTCAGTCACTAAGTTACATCTGACTTTGCAACTCCAAGGACTGCAGTATGCCAGGCTCCTCTGTCCTCCACTATCTTCCAAAGTTTGCTCAAATTCATGTCCATTCATTTAGTGATGCTATCTAACCATCTCATCCTCTCCCTTCTCCTCCTGCCCTCAATCTTTCCCAGCATTAGGGTCTTTTCTAATGAGTCAGCTCTTTGCATCAGTTGGCTAAAGTAACGGAGCTTCAGCTTCAGTACCAGTCCTTCCAACGAACATTTGAGGTTGATTTTCTTTAGGAGTGACTGGTTTGATCTCCTTGCAGTCCAAGGAACTCTTAAGAGTCTTCTCCAGCTCCTCAATTCAAAAACATCGATTCTTCAGCACTCAACCTTCTTTATGGACCAGCTCTCACATCCATACATGACTACTGGAAAAACCATAGCTTTGACTATGCAGACTTTTGTTGGCAAAGCGATGTCTCTGTTTTTCAATATGCTGTCTAGGTTTGTCATAGCTTTCTTTCCAAGGAGCACGCACTTTTTAATTTCATGGCTGCAGTCACCATGTGCAGTGATTTTGGAACCCAAGAGAGTAAAATCTGTCACTGCTGTCCACTTTGTCCCCTTTTATTTCCTATGAAGTGATGGGACCAGTTGTCATGGTCTTAGTTTTTTTAATGTTGAATTTCAAGCCAGCTTTTTCAATCTCCTCTTTTACCCTCATTAAGAGGTTCTTTAGTTCCTGCTCACTTTCTGCCATTAGAATGGTATCATCTGCATATCTGAGGTTGTGGATATTTCTCCCAGCAATCTTGACTCCAGCTTGTGATTCATCCAGCCTAGCAATTTGCATGATGTACTCTGCATAAAAGTTAAATAATCAGGGTGACAATACACAGCCTTGTTGTACTCTTTTCCCAGTTTTGAACCAGTCAGTTGTTCCATATAAGGCTCTGTCTTTTTTAAAATTAATTAATTTCAATTGGACGCTAATTACATTACAATATTGTAGTGTTTCTTCTATACATTGACATGAATCAGCCATGGGTGTACATGTGTTCCCCATCCTGAACCCCTCTTCCACCTCTCTCCCCATCCCATCCCTCAGGGTCATCCCAGTGCACCAGCCCTGAACACCCTGTTTCTTGACTCGTATACAGGTTTCTCAGGAGACAAGTAAGATGGTTTGGTACTCTCATGTCTTTAAGAATTATCCACAGTTCGTTGTACTAATATAGTATTTGGCCAAGTATTATAACTCCCAGTATTGTAGAGGGACTACAATTATAACTTGCTGCTGCCCAATACTTAACAAAACCTTTGTTTAGAGAATACTATTTGTCTGGGTCATATATAAGAGAAAATGTTTGGGTTACATATCAGAGAAAAATTATTTCCACGTTATATATATAATGGTTTTTTGGGGGAGTACAGAGGGCCATACTGCAGGGCATGTGCATGTGGGATTCTAGTTCCCCCATCCAGGTGTTGAACCTGTGCCTCCTTGCAGCTGAAGCAGAGTCTCAACCATTGGACCACCAATGGATTCTAGAAACTGAAGTTATAAAACATAATCCAATAAATACATCCTTACTAAACAAGTCCAAACAGCTTGCAGTAAGGGGTCTAGAGAGCAGTAATGTAGTTAGATAGATACTTTAAGGATTTTAACAGTTTAGAAAAAATTTCTAAAATCTTAAAAATTTTCAATACATTCAAAATAGGTTGATTTTTAATACTGAAGTAATTCATATCCTAATTTACATGCACAGGTGAAAATAACTGCAAAAGATCTTAGTATTAATAATTTAGCTATATTTCATCTAGCAAAGATTCAAAGTCACAAACATTCAATGAGGACCTAAAATGAATATGGCAAAGTATCATTTTACATTAAAAAGCAAGGGTATGATAATAATTACATAATCAAATCTATTAAAAGTCTATAATTCAGGCCTAGAATAGAGAATCCTAAACCTATTTTTCTAGGTGATGGTAGTTGTTATAAGAAAATTTCTTTTAAAGAACATAAAGAGAATTAAATATATAATCCATTATATTTTGTCAAGATGTATATAATGTTTAATGCAGAATAAAGAAGCTACATAATTTCTTACAAAGCATCTTTTTCAGAAAAGTAGACATTTTAATAAGAAGAAAAGAGGAAATAAAAAATTTTCACACCAACCCAATGCTGTGTCCAAGTTACAGGTTAAAAGGACATCTCTAATTGTTACCAAAAGGTGTAAGAGAGCAGCATACTTGAATGTCATTTCTCTTTCATCATTTTTACCTAGGTAAGCAAAAACATATTTAAAAACAGGATATACATTAGAATTCTAGGCTATATATCAGAATGCTTAAAAATAATAAATGCTATTTATTATTGTGTGCTTATTAGGTGCCAAGCTGTATGTAATCTGTTTATTTCATTGAACTTATAACAATAACCCTATTAGACAAGTTCATCATGATTTCCATTTTATGGATGAGAAAACAGTCTTAACTTATTAAGTAGCTGCCCAAGGTCAATCTGTGAAAAAATGATGGAGCTGGTATTCCAACCCAAACAGCTAATCTTAGAGCTCATACTCTTGTTGCTCCCAAAGAATGTTCAGTTATTTCTATTCCTGGTAGGCAAATGGTCGGTGATTCCCAGTTGTGAAACAAGAAGAAAATTAAACTACTCATAATTTGCCAACTGGTTTGTTTTTATAAAGGTTGGGGCTTCCCTGGTGGCTTAGAGGATAAAGCGTCTGCCTGCAATGCAGGAGACCCGGGCTTGATCCTTGAGTCGGGAAGATCCCCTGGAGAAGGAAATGGCAACCCACTCCAGTACTCTTGCTTGGAAAATCCCATGGACGGAGGAACCTCATAGGCTACAGTCCATGGGGTCACAAAGAGTCGGACACGACTGAGCAACGACATATTTAGATAAAGGTGGGGGATCATAACACAAAGCAATACCTTGACCTGGAGGTAGACATCTGAGACTATTTGTCTTAAGATATGATTCCAACAAGACAGGTACTCATAGGGACTGGTGAATTATCTAATGAATATGTTCCATGTAGTTCCAGACCTTATTAATTGGATAGATTGGATTTTGGATAGACTGCATGCAAAAGCGAGGCCAAGAAGACAGGATTCTAGGCACAAGTTAATCAGAGAAACTCTGCTTTTCTCTGTTTTATATAATGGGATGCCATGAAATATTCATTGAACAAAGAGTTCTGCTGAAAAGTTTGAAAACTACTGATCTAATCCATGCAGATCAAAGCAAATAAACAGTGATCACTGAGAATCAGGAACAACAGGAGAACAGTTATGGGTAGTATATCCTAGATACGGGTTTCCCCCACTATCTGAAAACAAAGCATTCCTATGAAAACTTTCATAAGCTGAAATGGAGTAAATAAGCACCTTTTTTCATAAAAATGAACATCCTCTTTGATTTCTTTCAGTTAGTGAACACATATACTTATGCAGGTCTTTCATAAAATCAAAGTGGCATAGTGCAAACATGAAAAGCAGGGAATACTTGTATTTTTTACCTTTTTATCCTTGCTTAGCTGATCTTCCAGCATTGGATTATGGGTGCCATATGCTGGATTATAGTTATGCCTCCATCTGTGACTAATTTCTGCATTTTCTAATAATCCATAAATTCATATTCTTCTAAATAGTGTGACTTATTTGCACTCACCTTGATGAATAGCATCACTTATTATTTTTTCTTGTTCTTTCAAGAGGAACCTTGTTTGGTCAAAAATGACAGTGGCAAATTTCCAGTTAGCAGCAGGAAGAGTACAGAGGCATACAAGTTTTTCTAAGATAGGAGAAGCTGCTGCTTCCAGGAGACAATATGCTTGGCACTGGCTATCTGCAAAAATAAAAACATTAAAGGTAGTGTTTTTGTAAGGATGGTATGTTCTTTTTGACAAACCAATTATGCATGGTACTTCTTGGAAACCTGAACTCCATCCAAATTCCCATGAGTTAAACATCATGAGATTGTATAACAGCTTATTTTAGGATATTTATTCTAAATAAACTAGCAACAACAAAACAAAACACCTCTGTAGAATAAGTATAATGTTATGGCTATCTTGTTTATTTGAATTAATTCGGCAAGACAGGTATGAGGAGCCATATAAAGAGAATCACATACTATTTTTTCTTTTCCCTCCACTATTAGTTTATAACCTTAAGCTGAACACATTTATAACAGTGACAGATTATTTTTAGTTTTCACTAGATTGATATTTAAAGATTTGTATTATCATATATGAACTTTATATCATAAATGAACTTTAAATAAAAGATGAAATGATACTAAAGAACTAGCATCTATTTCCTTATTGATTTTCACAATGAGCATAATGTTCTTAAGCAGGCTGTTCTTTGGGAGTCAGTGTAAAGAACAGTTTTCTTTACAGCAGAACAAATCATTTTAATCAGTATAGGAATCTATAAAACCACCCTGATGGTGGGTAAGAGAACAGAGAAAGCAACCATTAATGGTTTACTTTTCCAGACTGGGCAGAAGAGTCAGAGTTTGAGGAGCTGCAATTTGCTCTTCTCTGATGAATGCAGGAAATCAGCAAGTTAAATGAAGGAAGAAATAATACTTAGTGGACCAGAGTAGGGCAAGTCAGGGAGGGCAGAGGCAGTAAATAAAGCATTCTGAGTTTGGAAATAACTTGAAAGTAAGACTCGAATGAAGAAATATCTGAAACAAGTGAAGAAAATTACATGGAAAATAAGGTATATTCTAGATACTTAAATTTTAGAAACATATTACCATCTTGAAACATTTTAATATATGAGCTTTCAAATTTACTTAATTTAAAGGCATTTAAAAAAGCATAATACATACCTGATGCTGGAATTTCGATGACATTATCTGCTCTCCTTTCCTGATTTGTTTTCTCTAGGGTTTTATTATTACAAACAATAGGGCTTTCTTCTTGAAGAGCGAAAGAGAGTTCTTCGTTTTGAAGTTCTAATGAAAACATTAATTTGCATTGTTCAGGGCAACTTAATGTTGATTAAAATGCTTTCTTTTAATACGATTGTAACTGTTAAAGTTCTTTGAAATGCATCAGTATTAAGCTGAACAACTATCCTGGTCAATGGACTTAACATGGTGCTGGGTAGGAAGCTGAATGGTAATAAAGGAAAGAACTTTGGCATCAAATCAGTGTTTCAGTCCCAATTCTGATGAAGCCTCAGTTTCATGTGTAAAATATGGATTAATGTGTAAAATATGGATTAATATATCTACTACGAATATTGTTATAAGGTGTTATATATGGATTAATGTGTAAAATATGGATTAATATATCTACTACGAATATTGTTATAAGGTGTTATAAACACCAAGGACAGTTCCTGACATCTAAGAGGCACATTCCATTCTACTTCATTTCTCTGTGACTGTCCACATACCCCTCCTCTGCTACTAATCCTCTCCTAGGCCCCAAACCCTACCTGTCCCCATCCTTTCTTAATAAGATCACTTCTTACTTTGTTGTTGTTGTTCAGTTGCTAAGTCAACGTTCAACTCATTTCATACTACTTACCTTTTAGCTCTCAGGCATTTTCTATAACAGGCCTTTTGTAACTGCGCACTCTACTTCCAGGCCAGCAAAGTGCCTCTCCTTTTTGTTTCCTCAGCACTCGGCATACTCTCCTGGCACTGACAACGTTGTACTGAAATTATCTGCAAGTCTGGTACACTCTCTTATACTGGAAGCTTCTCAAGGTCAGTGACAGTATCATATTTTTCTCTAAAAAGTGATTTAGTGCCTGGCACACAATGTTCAATAACTGTACTTTTCTTCTATGAGCTTTAAATACACAGTAGAAAAAAAAAGAGTAAAATATCCTAAACTAGATTGTTATTATTTGCAAGTATAAATAATGTAAGTAGCTTGATTATTAATAGTGATTAAATAATCATTATTAGAGTTTTTGAGGGGGCCTGATTCTAACATTCTTCCCTGCCCTGGTAAAATAAGAAATAAAAATACATACCAAAATATTACCTCTGTTATTAAAACTAAGTTGGAGAAAGAAGCTTGGGCTGAGACTCAGGTGAGCTTGTTAAATAAATACCTGAATTCGGCATACTACCTTCCCTGCCCCAGATTATACTGGACGGGCCAGGGTTCTGCATGGCTGGGGACCTGCTTGGAAAAGATGCATGACATAGAGAAGCAGACGAGAAGGCCTGCTACTTGTGGGGCAGCTCATTCCAGTAGGCTTATGCCAACTTACTCTTTTTCAAATTTACAACACACATAATTCATTCCAAGTCCTCTGGGGAGAACACATTAAAGGACAAAGAGGCCAGGAACAAAAAACTGAGGAAACATCAAGAGTGCAGAAGCATTCCCACCTAACATGAGTATTATTTTATGTGTTTAATTAATGGCTAACTTTTTAATAAGAAAACATTCTCTTTATCTTTTTCTCCTTTCTTATTGCTTCCTCTCTCTGTTGCCAACATCCCTTATTACAAGATATCATTACAAGTATGACAACCAGAAAAGGATGTCAGTGGTAATTTTGGATTGAGTTCTTTTTCCTTTGCCTCAAATTTGAACAGAAACTGAAAACATTCATGAACCTGAAAACAACAAATCTTATAAAAATTCCTATTTATGATTCATAAGATAATTCTTTCTATTTTGCTCATTCTTTCAATGTATAGAAATTATGCTCTGGATTATGGTGCAAATTGATTAGAAAGATCTGTTACATATAGAGTTGTCTCCTAGCAAGGGAGGTTATAGGTGGTCAAATTATTACATAAAAAGAAACTTTAGGGTGAATATATATCAACATAAAGGGTCATAAAATTCTGGGATTTTAAATACTTTCCTGCAATTTCATTGAATTTTTCATTGTGTAAATGCACTGACTGACAAAGTACTGTAACTTTAGATAGATCTATAAGAGGCTTTCATATCATGCTGCACAGAAGGAACAAGCATTCTTTTCTGCTTTTCTGTCTTGAATCCCAAGCAGTTCCCCAATCATGGGGAATCTTAGTCCAGTCCAGCATAGTCTGGGGCTGGGTAGCTACTCTCCACAATTCTGGTGTTTAGTTAGTAAGCTCACTGGACCCTCAGACTAATTTTTGGTATATATTTTACTTCTGCTTTATTCAGGGGCAAGACCTTGTGTACATTAATAGTACATAGGACAGTTATACCTATATATACTCTAACTCTTATAGATAGTTTTGTACTTATTTCACTTGGGTAACCTATGTCAAACACATTCTAGAGTATTAGAATTCTAGGATAATTTTTTTACCAGGAGTGAAATAATATGACACATACTACTTGGATGTTTATAAGCAATTAATGTAAAACAGTTATAAGTCAAACAGAAACTCCTTGGTAAAGTTAAAAGGAATAATAAGCAATCAAGTGGATGAAAGATTCTTAGGTACATATTAAAACATAAGTTAAAACATTGATGTAGAACTGTGAGCTAAAAGAGAAAAAAGAATGGCAGAAAGAACAGCAAAAGTTAGGAATACTATGAATCTGTATGACTAAGTTGTAGAAAGTGTTTTTACAAATAGTGGCTTTTCTTACAAGTTCAAATGTGCTTTTAAATTTTTTGGAAAACTCATATGTATATTTATACCTGTTTATCTCATATCCATCTCTTTATACAATGTGTCATGAATCAACGATATTTTATTTGAAGAATGACATGTTTTACCTGAAGAACTTTATTTCTATAATAAATTATCTGTTTAGTCCTTGAAACTATCATATCTACACCAAATTATTACTAAGTTACCCACCATCTTTTCCATCATTGTCTGTGACTTCAGTCTTTGAGGTACAAGTCGGATACTTATTTCGCAGCATAATAAAGTCGTTCAAAAGATCCAAATTATTCTCCCATTTTTTACCATGTTTAAAAGATGCTTTTTCAATTTTTGAAGAGGAAGATGATTCAGTAGATGGTACTGTGCTGTCAAGTTCCAAGTGATCTTTATTTCCTTTATTTTGGATTATTCCATAACCTAGTTCTAGGTCATTCTTTGGTTTTTCTTCTTTTCTTGGTCTTTCAACAGAGACACATTCATCAGAAAGATGCAAATCTGATACTTCTTTAGTCGGAGATGGAGTCTTTCGTGGAGGTGATAAATGATCATTTGTAGATTGCTCATTAATAAGTATAAGAGGAGAGGAACAATCTTCATGTTCTAACCGTGCTGAAAATGGAAAATAAAAATATCCAATGATTTTCATGCCCAAATGGGTGTTCTACTAGGGTATTAAGATAACTTTTAGTTCTAGGTTTTTATTAATATAATGTGATCCTTAGGAGGACTTTGTTTACTGCTTTTAAAATCAATGTTTTCATGAGGTATGCCTGTATTGCTATGAACTTTCCCTTTAGTACTGCTTTTACAGTGTCCCACAGGTTTCCAGAAAATTGCAGAGGAAGGTAAACTTCCAAACTCATTCTGTGAGGCCACCATCACCTTAATAACAAAACCTGACAAAGATGCCACACAAAAGAAAACTACAGGCAAATATCACTGATGAACATAGATGCAAAAATCCTTAACAAAATTCTAGCATTCAGAATCCAACAACACGTTAAAAAGATCATACACCATGACCAAGGAGGCTTAATCCCAAGGATGTAAGGATTCTTCAATATCTGCAAATCAATCAATGTAATACACCACATTAACAAATTGAAAAATAAAAGACATATGATTATCTCAATAGATGCAGAGAAAGCCTTCGACAAAATTCAACATCCATTTATGATAAAAACTCTCCAGAAAGCAGGAATAGAAGGAACATACCTCAATATAATAAAAGCTCTATATGACAAACCCACAGCAAACATTATCCTCAATGGTGAAAAACTGAAAGCATTTCCCCTAAAGTCAGGAACAAGACAAGGGTGCCCACTTTCACCACTACTATTCAACAGTTTTGGCCACAGCAATCAGAGCAGGAAAAGAAATAAAAGGAATCCACATTGGAAAAGAAGAAGTAAAACTCTCACTGTTTGCAGATGACATGATCCTCTACATAGAAAACCCTAAAGACTCCACCAGAAAATTACTAGAGCTAATCAATGAATATAGTAAAGTTGCAGAATATAAAATCAACACACAGAAATCCCTTGCATTCCTATACACTAATAATGAGAAAATAGAAAGAGAAATTAAGGAAACAATTCCATTCACCATTGCAATGAAAAGAATAAAATACTTAGGATTATATCTACCTAAAGAAACTAAAGATCTATATATAGAAAACTTTAAAACACTGGGGAAAGAAATCAAAAAGAACACTAATAGATGGAGAAATATACCATGTTCATAGATAGGAAGAATCAATATAGTGAAAATGAATATACTACCCAAAGCAATCTATAGATTCAATGCAATCCCTATCAAGCTACCAGCGGTATTTTTCACAGAGCTAGGACAAATAATTGGAGAAGGAAATGGCAACCCACTCCAGTGTTCTTGCCTGGAGAATCCCATGAGTGGGGAAGTCTGGTGGGCTGCCGTCTATGGGGTCACACAGAGTTGGACACGACTGAAGCGACTTAGCGGCAGCAGCAGCAGCAGAACAAATAACTTCACAATTTGTATGGAAATACAAAAAACCTTGAATAGTCAAAGCAATCTTGAGAAAGAAGAATGGAACTGGAGGAATCAACTTGCCTCACTTCAGTCTCTACTACAGAGCCACAGTCATCAAGACAGTATGGTACTGGCACAAAGACAGAAATATAGATCAATGGAACAAAACAGAAAGCCCAGAGATAAATCCACATACCATGGACACCTTATCTTTGACAAAGGAGGCAAGAATATACAATGGATTAAAGACAATCTCTTTAATAAGTGGTGCTGGGAAAACTGGCCAACCACTTGTAAAAGAATGAAACTAGAACACTTTCTAACACCATACACAAAAATAAACTCAAAATGGATTAAAGATCTAAACGTAAGACCAGAAACTATAAAACTCCTAGAGGAGAACATAGGCAAAATAAATCGCAGCAGGATCCTCTATGACCCACCTCCCAGAATACTGGAAATAAAAGCAAAAATAAACAAATGGGGCCTAATTAAACTCAAAAGCTTCTGCACAACAAAGGAAACTATAAGCAAGGTGAAACGACAGCCTTCAGAATGGGAGAAAATAATAGCAAATGAAGCAACTGAACAACAACCAATCTCAAAAATATACAAGCAACTCCTGCAGCTCAATTCCAGAGAAATAAACGACCCAATCAAAAAATGGGCCAAAGAACTAAATAGACATTTCTACAAAGAAGACATACAGATGGCTAACAAACACATGAAAAGATGCTCAACATCACTCATTATCAGAGAAATGCAAATCAAAACCACAATGAGGTACCATTTCACGCCAGTCAGAATGGCTGTGATCCAAAAGTCTGCAAGCAATAAATGCTGGAGAGGGTGTGGAGAAAAGGGAACCCTCTTACACTGTTGGTGGGAATGCAAATTAGTACAGCCACTATGGCAAACAGTGTGGAGATTCCTTAAAAAACTGGAAATAGAACTGCCTTATGACCAGCAATCCCACTGCTGGGCATACACACCAAGGAAACCAGAAGTGAAAGAGACACATGTACCCCAATGTTCATTGCAGCACTGTTTATAATAGCCAGGACATGGAAACAACCTAGATGTCCATCAGCAGATGAATGGATAAGAAAGTGGTGGTACATATACACAATGGAGTATTACTCAGCCATTAAAAGGAATATATTTGAATCAGTTCTAATGAGGTGGATGAAACGGGAGCCAATTATACAGAGTGAAGTAAGCCAGAAAGAAAAACACACCAATACAGTATACTAACACATATATATGGAATTTAGAAAGATGGTAATGTTAACCCTGTGTGCGAGACAGCAAAAGAGACACAGATGTATAGAACAGTCTTTTGGACTCTGTGGGAGAGGGAGAGGGTGGGATGATTTGGGAGAATGGCATTGAAACATGTATAATATCATACAAGAAACGAATCGCCAGTCTAGGTTTGATGCATGATACAGGATGCTTGGGGCTGGTGCACTGGGATGACCCAGAGGGATGGTACGGGGAGGGAGGTGGGAGGGGGGTTCAGGATTGGGAACATGTGTACACCTGTGGTGAATTCATGTTGATGTATGGCAAAACCAATATAATATTGTAAAGTAATTAACCTCCAACTAAAATAAATAAATTTAAATTTTAAAAAATCAATATTTTCTCTGAATAAAATAATTTTTTAAAGGATAAAAATTCAGCACCTCTTTTCCTACTACTGGAGCTAAGGTTACTGGGCAAAGAAATAATTCCAGCCTGTTGCCAATAGGCTTACAGCTACTCACAGCCCTAGAGGTAACAGTTATTCTAAGGTAAGAGTCAAAAACTTATGTACCAAGCAAGCCACAGGCCAGAAGAAAATACTTGCAATACATACACTTTAAAAAAGACAATATCCGATATATATAAAGAACTCTTATAACTTAACATTTTAAAAGAACCCCAATTAAAAATTTGACAAGATACTTGATTAGTACTTTATATTAAGGTATGCACATGCTTAATATGGACACATTTTGAAAACATGCTAAATGAAGTAAGTCAATCACAAAAGACCACATATTTCATGATTCTATTTCTACAGAACATCCAGAATAGACAAACTTATAAAGACACAGAATGCGAGTGACTGTTAATGGGTACAAGATTCCTTTTAGGGGATGAACCAGAATTTCATTTACAGAGCCCCACTCTGGCTTCCATACTTGGGGTCATTCACCAGGAAGGTGAGTCCCCAGAATAGTTGACATTGAAGGCTTCTTGGGCTTTTTTTTCAGGAGAGCTGTAGGAAAGTGTCCACTCTCAAAAGAGGCACACAAAATCTCACTCACCCTGAGTCCCAGGGCAGAGGCAATACTTTGAAAGGAGCCTGAGTCAGACCTACCAGCTGATCTTGGAGAGATTTCCAAGAAGGCAGGGCAATTGGAGCTCACCCTTGGGACACAGATGTTGGCAGTAGCTGTCTTTTGGACACTTGTTCTGCCATGAGGATTCTAGTGCTGATAAGTGCCATTTTGATATCCTCCCTCTAGCCTATTAGCACTGGGTCAGGCCCCACCCACCAGCCTTTTGGGCATTAGTACTGAGATTCCTCAGGCCCAGGAGCTAGCTGTGTGGGGACACAATACCACCTGCCAGCAGGACCCCCAAGCCCCCAGCCACCCTGGGATGTGGTCCTGCCCACCAGAAGGCCAAGGAAACATACCTGCCCACCAGTGGCTGGACAACAGCCCAGGATCTCTTAGGCCTCAACCTCCCCACCAGCAGGCCAGTATCAGCTATGAGACCCCAGGACCTGGTTCCATCTGCCAGTGGGTGGGCACTAGCCCTGGATCATCTGAGCCCTACCACAGCCCATCAGTAGGCTAACATCAGCTCTGGGACACTTTGGGCTCCTCAACAGCCACCTGAGGGTATAAAACCCACCCACTATTTGGCTAATCCCAGCCTCAAAACCCTACAACTAGCCATATCAAAAACCAGTTCCACCTACCAGCAGGCTGACACTAGATCCAGGACTCCCAGCTTTGCAGCCAGCCATTCTGGGATCTGGATCCACCCATGGGTAGGTCAACAGTAATCCTGGGGTCTCCAGCTCCACAGCCAGCCACTTTGGGACCCAGCCCCACCCACTAGTGGCCAGTAGCCTCCACACCAGAGCAGGGTTTGGCAACCAACTGGACAAGCGGTCAGCCACACCTATCAGACCACTCACATTAGTCAATCTGCCACAACAGAATTGCCTGTACAGCCCACACAGGGCTGTGCAAAGTGCATATAGCTCTAGGGCATATAGCTAGAGCATATAGCTCTAGTGACCAGAGGGAGTGCACTACTGGGACATACACAACTGCTCCAAAAGACCACTTTTCCAAAACTAGGAAACATACCCAAACTACCCCACACATAGAAATAAAAACTGTGAATTAGGCAAAATGAAGAGACAGAAGGATATATTCCCAATAAAGGAAAAAGATAAAACCCCAGAAAGAACTAAATGAAGATAAGCAAACTACTCAATAAAGAGTTCAAGGTAATGATCATAAATATGCTCAAGGAATTTGGGAGAACATAGACATAAAGTTCCTAAATAAAATACTAGAAAAAGTTCCTGAATAAAATCTTTTAAAAAATCCACAGAAATAAAATTCCTAAATAAAATATTTAAATTGTATCAAGTTTAAAAATGCTTAATGACTAAACCTTTTGGTATCAAAGGATGATTTCTATTGTTGAAAAGAGATTACTAGACATTACTGAACACTTAAAACTCACCTGTCAGGTCGAAAAATAATGGTGCTGGTTTACACCTAGGCTGACGTACACAGAAAATGAGCTAGAAATTATCATTTATAAAAGGAAATAAGGTCTCTTTAACTGAAAATGTCTAGAGATTTAAAGCTCAGACTACAGAATTTTAGAACAGAAAGAGACTTAAGGATTAGTTTGTCAAACTTCCTCATTTTTTCAAGGAAGAAAATGGGGCTTAGTGAAGGTCAAAGTTATAAATTCTGGCAGAGCCAGAATTATAGTAAATGCTGGAATTTAGTTGTATTTTCCCAATTACCTCCTGGAAAGCCAATATCTAACATTTTCTCATTCTGAAAATATTTACAGAAGTGATGTTTACTATTATACTTACGTTCTACTTGAGGCACATTTGTAGGTAAAAATGTCTCCAATTTAGTATCATTGGAAGATAAATTATTATGACACAAATATGTACTTAGAGGTTCCAAAGTTTCTGGCAGATTTAGTCTTGCTTCTTTCCACCACTCTGCATTTACAGGATTAACCACAAGTTTTTCGTCTTCAACAGAAAATATCTTTTTCACATCTGTAAGTGAATATTGATTGTTGGGCTCTTCGATTCTTGGCACTTAAAAAATCAAAACAAACCAAACAACAAATATGAGAAACAATCCACAGGGCAAAAGAATGAAAAAAAAAACAAAAAACAGAATCACACTAGAAATCTCTTATAAAGTAGACTTTTACAAATTAGAATAAAAATAAAACAACCATATCTAGTATTTCATTTTCAAGATGCTAATATTTGTAAAAGTCTAAAATATTATAGCAACAGAAGTCACATAAAGGTTTTTTTCAATATATGGAAATATCATGAAGTTAAATATTCTACTATTTAGCAGGAAATAAAACTTTTTTATTTTGTTTGACTGTTTTAGTAATTACTAAATTAGTACATTCAATAATATTTTGAAGAATTAATGTAAGATTTATTAAATCAGAAATTTTCTCATTATAATGAGCCTAAATAAGAAGATATGTTTTATCAGATTTTATGATAATTATCATTTTAGATATTGTGGCACAGAATTTTCCATTACTTTTTTAGCTTAAGTAGGGAAAGAGATGGAGAAGGAAATGGCAACCCACTCCAGTGTTCTTGCCTGGAGAATCCCATGGACAGAGCAGCACGTCCAACAACAACAATACATTTCTACTGATTGTACATTTTCATCTATACTTTTTATTTAGCATTCAAAATCAATTTTTACCTCTAATAAAAGATGAGTTCAGAGAGCTTTGGCAGCTTTCTAATTGGCATAGCATATGGTATTTGTTAGCTGATTCTTCAGCAGTAAGCAAATTACTGAAAAAGAAGAGTTAAAGTTTAATATTAGATAATATATATAAGACAATATAACAATGGACCCAAGTCCATTCTAAACAGAATTTCTGGAGCTTCTACTGGCTGAGGATCAGAACTATAAAAAATTTCTGTCTCCTCTACCTTTCCAGGAAGTAAAAGATCCTTAAGTTTAGTTCAGGTCCTTCAGTTTTGTGGGTGAGTGACTGATGTGTCTGTGTGTTTTGGTATTTAGGAGAGAAGGAAGTATGTATGACAAGCAGTGAAAATCAGTAAATACAGCTCATTAGTAGGTACGAGGTCAAAAATTAGTATGTAGCAGGAACAATGGACTGGTTCAAAATTGGGAAAGGAGTACGTCAAGGCTGTATATTTAACCCTGCTTACTTACCTTATATGAACAGTACATCACGCAAAATACCTGGATGAAGCACAGGCTGGATGAAGCATAAGTTGCAATCAAGATTGCCAGGAGAAATATCAATAACCTCAGATATGCAGATGACACCACCCTTATGGCAGAAAGTGAAGAGGAACTAAAGAGCTTCTTGTGAAGGTGAAAGCAGAGTTGAAAAGCTGGCTTAAAATTCAACATTCAAAAAATGAAGATGATGGCATCCAGTCCCATCACTTCATGGCAAATAGATGGGGAAACAATGAAAACAGTGACAGATCTTATTTTCTTGGGCTCCAAAATCACTGTAGACAGTGACTGCAGCTATGAAATTAAAAGACACTTGCTTGCTCCTTGGAAGAAGAGCTATGACAAACCTAGACAGTGTATTAAAAAAGCAGAGCAAAAAGTAAAATTTAAAAAGCAAAAAATTGCTGACAAAGGTCCATCTAGTCAAAGCTACGGTTTTTCCAGTAGTCATGTACAGATGTGGGAGTTGGACCATAAAGAAGGCTGAGCACTGAAGAATTGATGCTTTTGAACTGTGATGTTGGAGATGACTCTTGAGAGTCCCTTAGATTGCAAGGAGATCAAATTAGTCAATCCTAAAGATCAGTCCTGAATACTCTAGCCACCTGATGCAAAGAGCTGACTCATTGGAAACGACCCTGATGCTGGGAAAGATTGAGGGCAGGAGGAGAAGGGGACAACAGAGGACAAGATAGTTGGATGCCATCACTAACTCAATGGACACGAGTTTGAGCAAACTCTGGGAGACGATGAAGGACAGGGAAGCCTGGCATGCTGCAGTCCAGAGATATTTTCTTTGGTCACATATAAAAATATATTCACAAGTCAGCAATCAGTTAGTGTAGAAATAAAGGGGTCGCAAAGAGTCAGGCACAACTAAACGACTGAACAAGAACAACAGGGAAGAGACTGTTAATTCACAAACCCTTTAATCTATGCCCCAAACCTTCCACACCCTCTTAAGTGAGAAGTGATCATATTCTGTGTCTCTGTTCATATGTGACCCCGTGGACTGCAGCCCACTAGGCTCCTTTTTCCATGGGATTTCCCAGGCAAGAATACTGGAGCGAGTAGCCATTCTCTTCTTCAGGGAATCTTCCTGACCCAGGGATTGAACCCAGGTCTCCTGCATTGCAAGCAGATTCTTTACCATCTGAGCCACCAGGGAAACCCCACAGATCATACATGAACATGCTAACTGTAAGTACTGCTAGTTCAATTGACAATTCTGGGTAGTAGCAGACAACTAGATCTTATGTCTAAATCACCCAATTTACTCACATGACCCAAAAATCTTGCATGTGGTGGTAATATTTGAGAAGCTAGACAGTTCTTAAACCTTGCCAAGGTCTCTTTGACAACCTGATACCTCAGATTGTAGGTTATCTTAAAGTAAAAGGAAAGATAAATATTTAGGCAAACCAAGTCCTGCAGAAGATCATAATATAGACAAATGACCTCCTTCTTAATCGAGCTTTCTGAAGACATGTCTGAATTTGATATTTTCTTTGGTCATATATAAAAATATATTCACAATTCAGCAATCAGTTAATGTAGAAAAAAGGCTTCACACCACACAGACATTTTTTTAGCACCATACAATCTAGCACAGAGTTTTACATGTAATAGGAACTAAAAATATTTGTTAACTGGTTATATCAGTCCCTGGTGGCTCAGACGGTAATGCGTCTGTCTACAATGCGGGAGACCCGGGTTCAATCCCTGAGTCGGGAAGATCTCCTGGAGAAGGAAATGGCAACCCACTCCAGTATTTTTGCCTGGAAAATCCCATGGATGGAGGAGCCTGGTAGGCTACAGTCCATGGGGTTGCAAAGAGTCGGACACAACTGAGTGACTTCACTTTATATCTCTAGCCAAACTGTTGTGTTCTGAAACAAAAGTAATTAGGGCCATAAAAGCAAGTTAAAATTATAATAATATTACATATTATTTTTCTTTTCTGCTTTTTAAAAATTATTTGTTCTCTTTGTTTTCAGTTTCACAGTTGATGTATAAGTTTATTTTTAAATAGGGATTTTTAAGTTTTTATGTTCATGAACCAATGGAAATGATTTCCAGTGATGAGACAGTTTCTTAAAGTTGTTTCAAAAGGCCCTAAAACCTTTGGCTAACTGAAAAGTCTTTTTGTTCTAACTGGCAAATCATACAGATAAGACTTAATTTCATAAATTCTCATTAGATGTTTGAATTATAACAATAAGTAGGTATAAAACATGTGTGATTAAAATGAGTTTACCGCAGTTTAAATAAACACTTTCAATATGACAAATTCAAGATTATATTAATTCCAGCTAGTCTTTGTTTCTAATTGACAATCTGCCTTAACAGATGCAAACCAGTCAATCCTAAAAGGATATCAACCCTGAATATTCATTGGAAGGACTGATGCTTAAGCTCCAATACTTTGGCCACCTGATGTGAAGAGCTGACTCATTGAAAAAGACTCTGAAGCTGGGAAAGATTGAGGGCTGGGGGACAGAGGATGAGATGGTTGGATGGCATTACTGACTCAATGGACATGAGTCTGAGCAAACTGTGGGAGATAGTGCAGGACAGGGAAGACTGGTATGCTAAAGTTCATTGGGTTGCAAAAAATTGGACATGACTTAGAGAGTTAACAACAACAAGGAGGGTATATGGAGTAAGTAAAAGAGTAAAAGAACACACACAAAAAGAAATATAGGCCCTGCAAATAAAAGATAAAAAATCCTGCACCTTAACAAAGGGATTAAATATTTAAACAAATTATAGAGTTTCTATACTTGTCTCATGCTATTTTGTTAGAGCTCGTATCTGATATGGACAGTTCTAGTTCATGGTAGAGTTCTGCATAGCTCTAAAACAAAATTTACTCCTCCTAAAGGAAATCCTTCTTTGCCTGAAGATGAAGATAATTGGTACGCTCAATGTCAGCTTTCTTTATTTTATGCTGTGACACTCTCCTGAGACCATTAGTAGAAGCCTGAGCAGCTAGTGATGAGATGCTCCAGTTGCTTCCAGTAATCCAATAGCATTCTCTTCTGGCAGATTAGCCAATCACAACTAAGAACTCAGAATATGTACTATTATTATCCCAATATTATAGATAAGGAAGCTGAGGCACAGGACAATTAAGATCACAGAGCTAGTAAATGACAGAGCCAGACAATCTGGCTGTACTTCAGGGCTATTAACTACTTACTATGGGCTGAATTGTCCCCGCTCAAATTCATATGTTGAAGCCATAACACTCAGTACCTTAGAATGACTATATTTGGAGGTAAGGCCTTTAAAGAGGTAATTAAGTTAAATGGGGCGATTAGGGTGGCTCCTAATCCAGTACAACTGGTGTCCTTTTAAGAAGAGATCAGGACATAGACATGCATGGAGGAAAGACTACATGAAGACAGAGGGAGGAGACAGCTTTCTACAAGCCAAGGAGAGAGGCCTCAGGAAGAATCCAACCCTGCTGATATCCAGATCTCAGATTTCTAGCCTCTAGATTCTGAAGAAATAAATTTCTATTGTTCAAGTCACTCAGTCTACGGTATTTGTTATGGCAGCCCTAGCAAATCAATATACTACTACACTATATTTCATGGTAATGAGTGCCAATAGAGACAGTGTCATTGGTAAGCATCCACTGGCAGTTTTCTAAGCAGATGGTTTAAGTTTAAAATTAAAATTTTTGAGTGGTTTATATTTGATGGTGATATATTCACATTCAAAATACTAAAAGTATAAAAGAGCCTAGCTGTATCACTTACTAGCTCCTATATATTGTGTTTACCTAGTTCCTTTCTGGGCTCAACCAACATTACTTGATTTTCACATGTCCTTCTAAAGATATTCTGTGCATATAAAAACAGTTATGTACATATATGTTCATATATTCCCATCAGTTTCTTATTATAAACACCATTTAATCTCTTATATTTTTTTCACAGAAATACTTTGGAAACTGACTTTATATGTGGAGATTTAATTAAAGATTGCTTCTTCTGAATTGCAATTTGAGTTCTAGATATAATCTTTACTTACATTTTACAAACAGGAGAAGATGGAAATGTCTGAAGTTCTGCACATAATGAATTCACTGAAGAATGGTGGTTTGTTAGGTCTAGACGAGTTAATGGCATTCCTAACTCTCCTGGAATATATATAAATTAATAAAAATCATGTTATATAAACATTGAATAAATATGTATGATTCGTGACTTTTGTAAGCAACTATTACGTTCAATCATTCTGTTACAACAAAAAATTTCAATCGAAATAAATTTGGATTATTTGAAATACAAAATAAGTTTTAAATTTCCATCTATATAAAGGACTACATATATATCACATGGTGTCTCAACTTTGATAATGGTGATTTTTAAAAAATACAATGATAACTGAACTTTATTAAATTTACCATTTAAGATAAATTCTAAGACTTTATGTGTAATAATGTTTTAAATTCTGACAACTAATACTGTCAATACTTAGGACACAGTGCTATTTTTATCTCTGTACTAAATACTGGTGATGTTAAGCAAACAGTATTAATAGAGAGTAATTCTTCACCTTAAAAAGTCTGGAGACTAGGTGGGCTAGCACAAAATTATATTTTTATACAGTGGGTTTGAAAAAATAATCATCATTTATGATACAGAGCCAATGTGTTTCTATCACTCTCATAAATAAAACAGCATACTTCCAAATAGATGATTAATTTGATCCAGATAAAAATGTAACTAAGTAACAGTATTGTCAGCACAGTTCGAAAGCAACATAGTCTGGCATTGCACTGGAACAAAAGATAATTCTGACCTTCCAAATTTGGTAGGATAGTAATATTAACAATAATGATAGGATTGCTTTGAGGATTAAAAAGTTAAATTTACAAAACTGTAATAACGGTCAGCAAGATTGTTAATACTGAGGTAAAATTTTATTACTGAACTATAAAATTATAAGATTTCTGTTTTTAATATTAATACTATTTCCTTCATTCCTCTTTTTCAATCTTTGTAACTCTCCTCTATATATTATTCAATTTTGATGCTTGAAGGATGTTAACGATAGGAACAAATGTAAGGGATAGATAAAAGAACTTGGTTTGCAATAATCAAGTTTTAAACATGAAAATTGTCTCTTAGTAGACTTTATATGTGAATGTATTGTACTTTTACATCATATATAGATATTCCCTGATAAACTCAGTGGTTTATTCAAAATTTCTACCTGGTTGCCTGTACTCTGGTTCATATTGATTTTGAATGGCCAGAATTTCTGTGGAGCTGCATTTTATATCCTCAAGGTCAACTCCATGCTTAATAGTAAGATCTGAAAAGACAAAAAAAAGAAAGTCAGCAAAAGTACTATGATATTAGTTTTCTGTAATCTTGTTCATTCCTCAGTGAACTGTTCATTCCTCAGTTCATTCCTCAATGACTCCTCTGAGGTGTCATTTAGTCTCCATTACAGCCAAGTAAGAAGGCAATGGCACCCCACTCCAGTACTCTTGCCTGGAAAATCCCATGGACGGAGGAGCCTGGTAGGCTGAAGTCCATGGGGTCGCTAAGAGTCGGACACGACTGAGCGACTTCCCTTTCACTTTTCACTTTCATGCATTGGAGAAGGAAATGACAACCCACTCCAGTGTTCTTGGCTGGAGAATCCCAGGGACGGGGGAGCCTGGTGGGCTGCCATCTATGGGGTCGCACAGAGTCGGACACGACTGAAGCGACTTAGCAGCAGCAGCAGAGCCAAATAAGAAGCTTCGCTAGTGGCTCAGCTGGTAAAGAATCTGCCTGCAATGCAGGAGACTGCCTGCAATACAGGATACCCGGGTTCGATCCCTGGATTGGGAAGTCTCCCTGAAGAAGGAACTGGCAACCCACACTCCAGTATTCTTGCCTTGAAAACCCCATGGACAGTGGAGCCTGGCAGGCTAGAGTCCATAGGGTTGCAAAGAGCCAGACACAACTGAATGACTAAACTATCACCACCAGGGCCAAGTAAAGGCTGAGAGCGTAACACCACAGTAATTCGATAAAGTCACTTGTGCTTAACATTAGCATTCATAGATTTGTATCCTTCTAAAAAGCCCATCACTTCCCATCACTTCATGGGAAATAGATGGGGAAGAGTGGAAACAGTGTCAGACTTTATTTTTTCGGGCTCCAAAATCACTGCAGATGGTGATTGCAGCCATGAAATTAAAAGACGCTTACTCCTTGGAAGAAAAGTTATGACCAACCTAGACAGCATATTCAAAAGCAGAGACATTTCTTTGCCAACAAAGGTCCGTCTAGTCAAGGCTATGGTTTTTCCAGTAGTCATGTATGGATGTGAGAGTTGGACTGTGAAGAAGGCTGAGCGCTGAAGGATTGATGCTTTTGAACTGCGGTGTTGGAGAAGACTCTTGAGAGTCCCTTGGACTGCAAGGAGATCCAACCTATCCATCCATTCTGAAGGAGATCAGTCCTGGGATTTCTTTGGAAGGAATGATGATGAAGCTGAAACTCCAGGACTTTGGCCACCTCATGTGAAGAGCTAACTCACTGGAAAGGACTCTGGTACTGGGAGGGACTGGGGGCAGGAGGAGAAGAGGATGACAGAGGATGCGATGGCTGGATGGCATCACTGACTTGATGGACGTGAGTCTGAGTGAACTCCGGGAGATGGTGATGGACAGGGAGGCCTGGCGTGCCGTGATTCATCGGGTCGCAAAGAGTCAGACACGACTGAGCGACTGAACTGAACTGAACTGAAAAAGCCCTTTGGCTACCTGTGGTTTTGAGCTCTGCTAGATGTTCAAGTTCTGGTATAAATTTGATTCATTTACTCAGGTTGCCTTTTCGTAACCTTGCTTGACTTACACGCTGAGCAGTAATCCCCTTGATTTAGTCTTGTCTGCAAGAATACTTTCAAGTATGTTGATGGCAAGCATCCCTATTTTCATTGGATATCACAAATCCTCCTTCACTCTTTCCTAATATTATATATCTTTGATTATTTCAATTGGAATTTATAAGAGGAGCATTAAATATGTGGGCTCAAATTATATTAGAAGACTTCAACAATATTTACTATGTTTAACTAGGAAGAAACCATCTAAATTCCAGGTTATGACTCTCCCAGTCATCTGATCCATGAATCATAACCTTACTGTGGGTCTCTAAAGTCAGCACAGAAGTTGTTAACATTTTGTCACTGTGTAAATAACTCAAAAAGTTAATATAGCCATATGTGCTTTAGCTCTATTTGTATAATTACCTTGAAATAGATTAATTTGAGACATCTTAAGAGTGTAAGTATACAAAGAGTGGACAATGAGAAAAGAGTTTTATCAATAATAATTTTGAGATTTTTGCTGTGTAACCTTACAGGAAACTTTTAAAAAATCTGAAGGTTCAGAAAAGGTTTAATGAACAAGAACTTTTGTAACAAACATTATTAAGAAGTTCTAACAAGTCGTAGATTTTGGGGAGGCCTTTTGAAATTATATTTTAATTTTGACATAATTATAGATTCATGTGGAATTATAAAAATAATATACAGAGATTTCATATAAAAGGGTAACATCTTGCAAAACTTTGTACAACATCACAATCAGTATACTAACACTGAAGTTGGACACAGAACATTTCTATCACCACGATTCCAAATGTTGCCCTTTTATATCCGAACACAGCCATTTAATTCTCACCTGTTTTGGAAAGGTTTTCATTTTCATCTGCATAATTTATTATTTCTGGCATTAAGTTTAATGACTCCTTCAGTTCTGAGAGTGATGGAATATCAACTTCTTGTTTGTGGCTTATAGGTACTAACAATTCACATTCAAGCAAAGTTGATGACTAAAATAATATATAGGCAAGACAAGTTTTTAGTGAGGCTTTCCAAAGAAATATTTCTGAGTTCACAAAAAGATGCATTTGCTTAATTGGTGTAATTTAAAAACTAAATCCACACTCAAAACTTTTAATGCTCTGCACACATTTTATTTTAAAATTAAGTGTAGCAGCCAAAAAAATATATATTACAAGCAATTTTCTGTCTGAATAAAATCCTTCATGGCCACTGTTTACATTAGTGATGTACAATATTCCTAGATACAGCATATTTTCTTTTGTGTTAATAACAATTCAAAATTCTAAGTTAAAGCAATCACTGCAGCAAATGAGAGTTGGTGAATGGAGTAAAAAGAGTAGGTGGAATGGAATGGATCTTTACTGCATTCCATTGAATTTATTTCTCTCTCATTCTGACAGAACTGGATTCTTCAACACATGAGACTATATATGCATAGCTCTCAGAATTAACAGGGGAAGAAGAAGGAGACTGGAGAAAAGGAGCTAACAGGTGAATTAATATTTTTACCATGTGTGTTACAATTTTTGTTTGTAAAAACAGAAACCTTTAAATGCCTTAAGACCAATGTATATATAACCTCTTAGTGTCCTGTACCAGGTATACTGATTAAAATTATTGGGAGAGGTTTTAAAATTCCCTATACCTGGGATGCACACCAGACCAATTAGATAAGAATACATCTGAGTAGGACCCAGGCTTCAGAATTTTATTAAAATTTATCAAGTAAATTCAATGCATAGCCAAGGTTTAGCCTGCTATCTCTGAAGTACATTTGACTCTTTAATTGATACATGTTCAACTCATTATTGAGTTTTTTAATTTGACAACAGTAGATGGCCAATGTGTATTACTACAACTTTAAAAGTATGATTTTCTAACTTTAATTTAAAAATTACTGAAAGCAAATACTACAGCTTCATTTAAACCTACTGTATCTTTCAGTTTCTCCTGACAAAAGTCCTCTTTATCCATGTAAAAATCTTCTTTCACAAAACATTTTACATCTCCTTGAAGAGAGAAACACTCCCTTAACAAAAAACAAAACATTAGTGTTTACTTTTTAGTAAGGTACATACCAAATGTAGTTAGTCAAAATACATAGTGATTAAAATTAGACTTGAGGTAATAATAAAATACCATGATTGATAGCATCTAGACTTGTGAACATACAAAGAATATTTTCTCCTCTTAAAAATATTTACGACACTGGGCAATTAAGTACCTGAAAAATTTAGCTTCTGTGGAGATCTGTGCTTTGAAATCTGGCAAGGGATCCTTTACTAAATATAGTTTTAGCCTACTCAACAGAGTGTGCAAAGTTGGTAGCTGACTTTTATAGGCCATCAAATAATTTACAAAAATTATTTCTTCAATAGACAAATCTGAAAATAAATAAGAAATAGAATAAGAACAAATCTAAAAGTTATACAAAAGGATCTAGATAATTACTGTAGTCAGCCATTGATACAGTTGGGGTTGACAAACACATTTTATTTATTTAGTTATTTAAAGAATGGTTGCTGTACAATATTCTGTAAGTTACAGGTATATAATACACTGATTCACAATTTTTAAAGGTTATACTCTACCTATAGTTTGGAGAAGGAAATGGCAACTCACTCCAGTATTCTTGCTTAGAGAATCCCATGGACAGAGGAGCCTGGTGGGCAGCTGTCCGTCCATAGGGTCGCACAGAGTCAGACATGACTAAAGCGACTTAGCATGCGTGCATGCATTGGAAGAGGAAATGGCAACCCACTCCAGTATTCTTGTCTGGAGAATCCCAGGGACAGAGGAGCCTGGTGGGCTGCCGTCTATGGGGTCGCACAGAGTTGGAAACAACTGAAGTGACTTAGCAGCAGCAGCAGCTACCTATAGTTATTATAAAATATTGGCTATATTCCCCCCTGTTGTACAATGTATCATTGTAGCTTATTTTATACACAATAGTCAAACACATTTTAAAGTCTTTAGTTCTTCATTGTACTGTGCAAATAAATCATGTAGCATGGGACTGGTACAGAGGTAGAAGCTCAATAAAATTTAACATGGTTTAGTACAGGGCATGGCAACTCACTCCAGTATTCTTGCCTGGAGAATTCCATGGACAGAGAAACCTGGTGAGCCACAGTCCATGGGGTCTCAGAGTCGGACACAACGGAGTGACTAACACTTTCACACTTTCACACTCAGTACACTGAGTAGGGCTTCCCTGTAGCTCAAATGGTAAAGAATCTGCCTGCAATGCAGGAGACCCAGGTTCCATCCCTGGGTTGGAAAGATCCCTTGGAGAAGGAAATGGCTATACACTCCAGTATTCTTGTCTGGAGAATTCCCTGAACAGAGGAGTCTGGTGGGCTTCAGTCCATGGGGTCACAAAGAGTTGGACACGATTGAGCAACCGATTAAGCATGGTACAGTACACTGAGTGGTAACCAAATATCCTGAAAGAGTTGTAAAGGCTCATATTTTTTTTCCCCCATAAAGTGAATGTAATCAATGGAGGAAGCTATTTTATGCCTCAGGCTAGCCAGTTAGCCTTAGCAAGACAGTAAAGAAATAAAAGCATTTGACTTTTGCTGATCCCAGTCTTTTCTTCTCTGTATGATTTTATCTCGTAAGGTCTCCGATTCATCTCCAGAGACTCACACTAGGGAATGGAGATGGTCTAAAAAGCCTACAACTCTGTTTCTAGCACTCTAAAGTTGTTTAAACACATTTGTTATAAAATTAACTACAATGAAAGCTATATAGCAAAGTATCTACTAGAGAAGTGTGATATAGCTTACATGTTAGAAAACACGACTGCTTTGTGTCGTGTTTGAAACACAGGTTTGAAACAGGTTTCGTGTTTGAAACCTGAAACACAGGTTTCTCCTCTCCTCACTCTATCTATTGTGTTTGGATCACTTTAGAATCTTAGCTAATAGTATCAGTGCTTTAGCAGTTTCTAGGCCCAGGGATGGAAGGGGGAGCAATGGTCTCTTTTTCTGGGCAGTGGCCTTTCAGTTAAGTAATTTTAAATGGTATGAGAGAAGGATAGTATGAAGTGAAATCTCCCATGACCAACTATTTGATACATCATTGGTACAGATGTACTTAATAAATATATGGTATAGAGTAGGCAGGCCAGGACCATGCCTTTGCCTGGTGCTAACTTAAAATTACCCAAAGAGAAATTGTTATGTAAATTAGCCTCCTAAGAGATTGTTTATCAGAACTTGTTAAGTTCCTGACAATCCTGTGGCTGAAAAGGTCCCATGATATGCCAGAGAAAGTTGGCCAATCAGCACCATGTCTAAGCAGGCTTTAGCTGAGATAATTAAAGAAGGTTCATTCGTACATCCATTCTGTAAATATTAATGAAGTCATATTAATAGTAAAGACTCAAAAATCATTCATTTATATCCCCATCTCCACTTTTCACTTTGAAACACTGACCCTCTAGCTGTCTTTCCTTCCTAAAGGCTCATCCAAGTACTTCCGGGAGCACCATGGGAACATCTCATATCAGTTTTGAGGTCTTTTTTTCCTAACCATTCTGTTTTGTTGAGCCACGTGAGGGCAGCATTACACCACAACCAATGTTCTTTTTACCTATACAAAGGTTTTAACAGAGGTGCTACTTCCTTATATTCTTAAGGCTATACACATACCCTGGATTTCTTATCTTATTACACTAGTATATGTACCAATACAGATATGAGGAGAGTGTTTTCCTCTACTGTAGAGGAGTGTTAAGTTGTCATGAGGAAACAAAATTTTGGCTAGTTAGCTATGAAAAAACAGCAGAAAAGAGATCTATTGACAGGAAAGAGGATGGGGTTATTCTTGGCAGAAAACCCAATACAATGAAATGAAAACAACTGAGTTCACTAAACTGATAAAAAACTATAAAATCAATGGTTTTCAAATATATATACATATATATACATGAACCTAGTCAAAAATTAATGGAAAAACGTGTTCATTATGGCCACAAACATACAAATATTGAGAAATAAACACCAGAAGTGTGCAGACTGTCTATGGAAGATACCATAAAACATTACCAAGGATCATTACCAATAAACAAAAGCAAAAACAACAAAACTTGAAGAAAAGGCAAAATAAACCATTTTCCTGGCTAAAAAATGTTAACTATGGTAAAAACTAAAAAGTTTCAATTTCTCAAGAAGTCTGTCTTGGAATCTGGAAAGCTGATTACGAAGTAAGTCTGGAAGAATACAGATGTGAGAGTAGGACGGAAAAGACTAATTAATACATGTTATATTTGTATATTAAATAGTTAAAACTGTATGATACTCACACAATAATAGCAAGTCAGTAAAACATACTAGAATATCCAGAAACAAACTATAATGTGGAAAAGGATTTGGCATATAATGTAAGTGACATTTCTAATCAATGGGGAAAGCAAAGAGGATTCCCCAAGTAATATTGGGACCACTGTGAAAACATTTGGGATTTAAAAAAAATTTTACTTTGAATCATATACTGAAATCATAAAGGAAACTTTATGTAAAAATATGAATAAATATTTATTTACTCCAAAGAAGAATTTTCTAAGTATAAAAACAATGATAGAAATCATAAAGGGAATGGTTAGGTTCAAGTTAAATATATATGGGGTTATTGATACCATTGATATATAAAGATAAAATACAAGAATAGAAAAAGAGACAAAAAAGAATCATTTCACAAAATAAAAATATGCAAATGAACACTGAATACCAGTAATTTTAAAAATGCAAGTAAAAATATAATTTTTTGCCAGTCACATTGGATAAACATTTTACAACATCAGATTTAGAATATAATTTGGATAAAATATATCTTTAATTTATATCTTTAAAAACTGAGTGAACTTCCTGACCTAACACTGCAACTATTTTATCTCCACATTGAATTATGGTTTCACATAAATTAGATAAGATTGAAAATCTTCAGAATAAATGGGAAAATAAAATAGAACTATCACTTAATAATCTAATAATTTAATGTTATACCAGATTGTCATGTCATCAGATTGCTACAGAGATGCTAATATAACTATAGGAATATGTCGTGAGCAACCTTTGATGAAACTTCTGAGGCTATTTTGAAGCCCAGCACACTTAAACTCCAAAAACAACTAAATTACAAAAAGGAGATTAATATGAAAGAAAATATTTTGCTAATGTGGCAAAGCTTTGAATTTCAATTTTGCAGGTGGATATCCTTAGCAAAATAGAAAAATTTAAAAATCCAGTAAAACAAAAAAAATCACTGAAATGAAAATTTATATATTAGTAAGAAATGTTTTATATCAATGGAAATAACAAATGTTTTACCTTGTGCTTGAAGTGATGGACATTTTTCTAAGCAGCTGACAGGAGTAAAGAATTCATTGTAATCCTTATGGGTATATAAGCTGGCTTCCTCTACTTCAGTTTGGGAGTTTGGGTTTGAACTTGGAACAATTTCATCAAATTCACAGTTAAGCTGAGTCACCATTCCTGTAACTGTTCTTCTATGATATACGAAAATTACTGATTTTGTGTATGTCTTATTTTAAAACATCTTTATTAACGAATAATACATGTTCACTGTAGAAAGTTACCAAATTCCAACAGATATAGAGAAACATTACCCATAGATCCATCATTCAAGAGATGAATTTTAAAAGTATGTATTTTCTCAATTACTTTTGAATATTTTAAAACAAAAGTGGATTCATATACATAGTATTTTGTAACCTGTTCTTTCCTACTAAGCAATGAATGAAGCATGAGCACATTTACATGTCAGTCAATGTACATTCACTTCATTTTTTGAGTGGATGAACAAGATCCCGTTGTATAGGTAAATAATTTTTTCAACTAGTTCCCTGTTACTGCAAATTTAAATTTGTTGTAATTGTTTGCTATTATAAGCAACAATGCAAGGAATATCTTTGTGTACTTATCTATTTTCTCAAAACGCAATTCCTAAAAATGGAAATGATGAGGTTAAAGATATATAGATTTTTAGACTTTTCCGTGCATTGCCAAAATGTCCTTGTGCTGGATAGTCAATGTCTGCTTTTCCATGTCATTATTCAACCTTTTATATCCTGTTCTACATCCTAGGAGACTAATCTCAGTGAACCAACTGAACTCCCTTGCCCAGTCTTCTGCTTGGATTTAGCCAATGGAAGCACTGGCAGGAGATCAAAGGTGGGAAACTAAATAGGTTGAAATATTATTCTTCCCAAATCTTTCCCTTTGGGGCCACAGTTTGGAGAGATAGCTGCATTCTTCAACCAACAGTTACAACTTTAATCACACAGCATCTCTCTTGTAGCTTCAGTTCTTACTGTGTTAGTTACTTCAGTCCCCTTTCTCCTTCAAGCTTAGGGTGGTAATAACTTCCAGGCATTGTGAGTCCTGGGAACTTGGTTTTGGTTCCCTTGACCCTACCTGTACCTTACTTGTTTCCTGACTGACCCAGATATATCCACCATTGTTTATATCATCAGGATATTTGAACTTAAAAGAGAACTTTCTACTGAATTTTCCAGTAAATAAATATACTATTGGCAATTCGGCTACATATTCTAATATATATTTTTATGATATCTTAAAATACTTAGCCTTACTAACCCTACACAGACTGAAAGAACCAAAATCAATATAATTCCCCAGTGAACTGAAGAAAATAATGAATATGCCATATCTCAAAATCATGTGTAGAAAAACCTCTAGAGTTTCTGCTTTATTCTTTATAAAAATACAAGGTACCAGAAAAAAATATTTTAGCTCATTCAGTTTCATATTACTCATGAGAATGATGATTTCTATGTGGATCTTTAGAGACTTCTAAATTTAGTGCTTAGATAGCTACTTTAAAATAAATATGACTGACAGAGACAATAATTAATGGTGATCGTTGGCATTATAGTTTTTTAAATTTTTTTAAACATAATTTTATTTATTTATTTTTGGCTGTGCTGGGTATTTGCTGCTGCACAGGCTTTTCTCTAGTTGCTGCAACTCTGTAGTTGTGGTACACGGGCTTCTCATTGTGGGGGCTTCTTTTGTTGCTGAGCACAGGCTCTAGGGTGTGCAAGCTTCAGTAGTTGTGGCACGTGGGCTCAATAGTTGTGGCACATGGGCTTAGTTGCTCCACAGCATGCAGGATCTTCCTGGATTATGGATCGAACCTGTGTCTTCTGCACTGGCAGGCAGATTCTTTACCATTGAGCCACCACAGAAGCCTGGTACTATAGTTTTGAGAAAACCCTGTCAATTCTCTTTCCCTCACCATAAGTGATCTGTAAAGACCAGTATTTCCAGGTTTTCTTTCCCCCTCCTTATCCAATATTATCTATTTTTTGTTCACTGGTACCTCCTCCTCTGCCTAACTTGTAGATCCTGATGTTTCCTGGGCTTTCAGTCTGCACTGTCTTTGCTTTCTTTCTACATCATTCTTTTTTGGGTAAATTCATCCATTCCTGTTCACTAATTCCTTAACTCAAAAGAAACATTTATTGAGTGTCTACAATGTGCTAGCACCATTGTAGGCACTGAGTGTGGAGAGGTGAACAAACCAGTGTCCTTGCCCTCGTAAAGTTTTCCATGATAATGAGATGATAAACAAATAAATAGGTAAATGACATAATGTCAGGTGGTGAAAAACTCTTATGAGTGAAATAAAAGGAGGTATTAGGACATCAAGTAATAGCCAGAGGGATAACAAAAGGTATGTTTTAGAGAGAGTAGTTAGTGAACGGCTTCTGAGGAGCTACAGTTACCTGAATAATGGTAAAGAGCAAGCCATACAGAGGCTCAGAGTAGAGGACCAAGAGACACAGTCAAAGAAAAGCAGAAAGGTCAGGTTGACTGGAGTTGAGTGAGGTTAGATAGGTGGGCAAGGACAAGATTATGCTGGATCTTAGAGGACTTGGTAAGAACACTGGATTTTATTCTATGTGAAATGGGATACCAATGATGAAAGGCATAACCCATCAATAACTGAAACATTTCATGAACTGCTTTGTGTCTTAAAAAAAAAAAATCACAGGCAAACTCATATAAGAAAATAAAGGAGTAAATTCTTGTGACTTTAGTTTAGGTAAAGCCTTCTTAGATTTGATACCAAAAGTACAAATAACAAAAGAATAATTAGATAAATTGAACTTCATCAAAATCCAAAAAATTTTCTGCTTGAAAGGATACTATCAAGGGCGTGAAAAGGCAATCCATAGGAGAAAATATTAGCAAATCACATATCTAATATGAGCCTTGGATCTGGAATACATAATACATAAGGAACTCTTAAACTTCTATAATGAAAAGGCACATAACGTAATTTAAAAATGGCAAAGAACTTGAATAGTCATTTATCCAAGGAAGATATACTAACAGCCAATAATTAAAGGAAAAGAAGTTCAATATCATTAGCCATCAGGGAAATGAAAATCAAAACTACAGTGACATGCAATAAGCCATTCACTAGGATGGTTATAATTAAAAAGACAGATAATAAGTGTTGGCAAGATATAAATCGTAACCTTCATAAAGAAAGCTGAGTGCTGAAGAATTGATGCTTTTGAACTGTGGTGTTGGAGAAGACTCTTGAGAGTCCCTTGCAAAGAGATCCAACCAGTCCATCCTAAAGGAGATCAGTCCTGGGTGTTCACTGGAAGGACTGATGCTGAAGCTGAAACTCCAATACTTTGGCCACCTCATATGAAGAGTTGACTCATTGGAAAAGACTCTGATGCTGGGAGGGATTGGGGGCAGGAGGAGAAGAGGACGACAGAGGATGAGATGGCTGGATGGCATCACCAACTCAATGGACATGAGTTTGAGTGAACTCCGGAAGCTGGTGATGGACAGGGAGGCCTGGAGTGCTGTGATTCATGGTGTCGCAAAGAGGCGGACACAACTGAGTGACTGAACTGAACTGAGTGGGAATATAAAATGGTACATCTACATGGAAAAGAAGTGTTTACAAAGTTACCATAAGATCTAGCAATTTCACTACTGGAGAGATAAAATCCTATGTCTGCATAAAAACAGTCCACAACTGTTTATGGGGCTTCCCTGGTGGCTCAGACAGTAAAGAATCTGCTTGCAAAGCTATGGTTTTTCCAGTAGTCATGTATGGATGAGAGTTAGACCAAAAAGAAGGCTGAGCACCAAAGAAGTGATGCTTTTGAACTGTGGTGCAGGAGAAGATTCTTGAGAGTTTATTGGACAGGAAGGAGATTGTCAGTCCTAAAGGAAATAAACTCTGAATAGTCATTGAAAAGGCTGATGCTGAAGCTGAAGCTGCAATACTTTAGCCACCTAATGCAAAGAGCCGACTCATTGGAAAAGACCCTGATGCTGGGAAAGAGTGGGAGCAGGAGAAGGAAGCAACAGAGGATGAGATGACTGGATGGCATCACCGACTCAGTAGACATGCATTTGAGCAAACTCTGGGAGAGAGTGAAGGACAGGAAAGCCTGGCATGTTGCAGTTCATGGGGTTGCAGAGTTGGACATACTTACCAAAAAACAACAACTGTTTATAGCAGCATTACTCATAAGAGCCAAAAAGTGGAAACAAATGTCCATCGACGGATGAATGGATAAATAAAATGTGGTATATTCATACAATGGAATATTATTTGATCACAAAAAGTGAAGTGCTGACACATGCTACAGAATAAAAAAGTGTTAGTCACTCAGTCATGTCTCTTTGCAACCCCATGGACTGTAGCCCTCCAGGCTCCTTTGTCCATGGAATTCTCCAAGTAAGAATACTGAAGTGGATAGCCATTTCCTTCTCCAGGGGATCTTTCTGACCCAGGGATGAATCTTAAAAATATTATGCTAAGTAAAAGAAGCCGGTCACAAAGGATCACATATATATGTGTGATATTGTGATTTATAATAAGAGATTTATGTTTGGTCTTCATATCCATTTCTTGCACAAAGCTCCTAAGGTCGTTGGACTTTCTTAAGTGCTAAAGTTGACTTTTCTTATGTTAATACGGTAACTTTCGGGAAGCACCTAAGGATGGTGATTGGTTGCCAGGAGAACCAACCATGTGATTAGAAGATTGCAACTTTCAGTTCCACTCCTCTGACCTCCAGGAGGGGGAGAGGGGCTGGAAGTTGAATCAACTGCCAGTGACATGTAATCAATCCTGCCAATGTAATGAAGCCTTTGTAAAAACACAAAAGGACTGGGTTAAGAAAACACCCAGGTTGATGAACACATGGAGGTGCTGGGAAAGTAGGGTGATGGGAGAGAACATGGAAGTTCCATGACTTTTCACCATGCCTTGCCCTATCTGTCTCTTCCATCTGACTGTTTCTGAGTTATACCCTTTTATAGTAAACTGGTAATTCAGTAAGTAAAATATTCCTGTGAATTCTATGAGTCTGGAATTCACAGTTGCTGGAGTCTATGAATCTAGCAAGTTGACTGAACCCAAAGAAGGGGTTGTTGGAATCTCTGATCTATAGCTGGTCAGTCAGAAGCACAGGTGATAACCTTGCAAATGGCCTCTGAAGTGTAGGGTGCAGGGGAAGTTTCATAGGACTAAACTCTTAACCTATGGGATCTTAATTTCCGTTAGATAACAAAGCTCCTGAATTTAAAATTAATTCAATTTGGGAAAGCCTGCTAAACCTTCTGCTCAGTTTTGCTCTGAACCAAAAACTGCTCTAAAAAATAAAGTTCATTAAAAATACTTCATGAGACAAACTTGAAACTAATGATGGCTAACACACACACAAGGAGGGTGGAAGGTCATGGCTAGTAAGGTGGTTTCACAATTCATGAGGGACTGAGACTCCTTTTGTTCAACTCTGCCATTCCTAGACTTAGTCCTTGTCACGTATACTCCAAGGTGGTTGCTGCAGCCAACATCTGCATTCTAACATCAGGACGGAGAAAATGTGAAGGAGAAAAACACACTGCTTCCTTCTAAGCCATTCTCCAGAAATTGCATAAGTCCCTTTTGCTTATATGCTTTGGGAAGAGCTTAGTCATATGGCTACATTTGGCTGTAGGGAGGCAGAGAAATGTGAATTTTATCCTAGGTGGTGCCACAGATTCCATCTTCTTTGCCATGGGTTCTATCTTGAAGGTACTATAAAATGAATGGAGGGTCAGACATGACAGGGTGCCCATTCCTTTAGGGCCTCAAATTTCTCTCATACAAGAATCTTTTGTGTGCGCCAAAGTAGCCTGATCATTACTTATTGCATGTTCTTGCCTCTGTATCTTCAGATGTACTGTTTCCTTTGAAATGCTTTCTTTCAAGTTAGTTTCTCCTTTGTCCAACACAAGCTCAATTCCCACTTCTTTATGAAGTTGATCTCTCCTGCTTATAAATGCACAGCTCTACCAATCTAATTCATAGGGAGAAGACAGATTTTAGAGATTATCTTCTGTATCTCGTGACTCAAACTAGGTTCTTGGACCAGTAGCATCAGCACACTTAGGAGCGTATTAGACATATAGAATCTCAGGCCCCACCACAGACCGACTGAATCAGAATCTTCATTTTTAACAGGATCTTCAGGTGATTCATATGTAAATTAAAGTTTGAGAAGCACTAACCCATCATTTTTATACTGAATCAGAAAGTGAGGGTCAGGGACTTCCCTGGTGGTCCAGCAGTTTCCATCCCTGGTCCATGAAGATTCCACGTGCCACAGAGCAACTAAGCCTATGTGCCACAACTACTGAGCCAAGGCTCTAGAACCTGTGCTTTGCAAGAAAGTCACGGTAAGCAAAAGCCCATGAATCTCAACAAATAGTAGCCCCTGCTCTCGGTAACTAGAGAACACCTCACTTCAGTTCAGTTCAGTCACTCAGTTGTGTCCGACTCTTTGCGACCCCATGAATCGCAGCGTGCCAGGTCTCCCTGTCCATCACCAACTCCCTGAGTTTACTCAAATTCACATCCATAGAGTCGGTGATGCCATCCAGCCATCTCATCCTCTGTCGTCCCCTTCTCCTCCTGCCCCTAATCCCTCCCAGCATCAGAGTCTTTTCCAATGAGTCAGCTCTTCGCATGAGGTGGCCAAAGTACTGGAGCTTCAACTTCAGCATCGTTCCTTCCAAAGGAGTCCCAGCACTGATCTCCTTTAGGATGGACTGGTTGAATCTCCTTGCAGTCCAAGGGACTCTCAAGAGTCTTCTCCAACACCACAGTTCAAAAGCATCAATTCTTCAGTGCTCAGCTTTCTTCACAGTCCAATTCTCACATCCATACATGACTACTGGAAAAACCATAACATTGACCAGACGGACCTTTGTTGGCAAAGTAATGTCTCTGCTTTTGAGTATGTTAACTAGGTTGGTCATAACTTTTCTTCCAAGGAATAAGCGTCTTTTAATTTCATGGCTGCAGTCACCATCTGCAGTGATTTTGGAGCCCCCCAAAATAAAGTCTGACACTGTTTCCCCATCTATTTCCCATGAAGTGATGGGACCAGATGCCATGATCTTAGTTTTCTGAATGTTGAGCTATAAGCCAACTTTTTCACTTTCCTCTTTTACTTTCATCAAGAGGCTTTTTAGTTCCTCTTCACTTTCTGCCATAAGGGTGGTGTCATCTGCATATCTGAGGTGATTGATATTTCTCCCGGCAATCTTGATTCCAGCTTGTGCTTCTTCCAGCCCAGCGTTTCTCATGATGTACTTTGCATAGAAGTTAAATAAGCAGGGTGACAATATACAGCCTTGACGTACTCCTTTCCCTATCTGGAACCAGGCTGTTGTTCCATGTCCAGTTCTAACTGTTGCTTCCTGACCTGCATATAGGTTTCTCAAGAAGCAGAACACCTACTGGTAACAATGACCCAGTACAGCCAAAAATAAATAAATAAAAAGTGAGGGTCAGAGAGAGAAAATGGCTCGTTGACTAGTTAGTACTTAACTTTTCAAATGAAGAGTTAAAATCCACATCTTTTAGTTCTTAGTGCAAAGCTCCTTCCACTACACCTTTTTGCATCCTCCCTGCTCTAGAGTTTAGTCCTGTGATAGATACTCTGCATTGACCTTATACCTTGTGATAGACCTTTTGAGGGTCATTTTATATTATCATTTAGTTCTTAACATTGTCAATTTTTTTCTGTTCATATATTATCTTCCTAATCTGATTTTAAATTCCTAGATGACAGAAATAGTATATAGGGCTTCTCTTAATGTCTAGACACATATAAGTTGGTCATTTGTTTCTTTCGAATGTAACTAAAGAAAACAAATTACTAAAACTTGAAAATCTGAAAACTAACTAAATCCTTTGGGTCTGATCAGAACTCTTTGCATGAAGTGATGCAACAGAGTAAATTATTTACATTTGCACTAAAATCTCTATTTTGTGTCTACCTGAACAACATAGAATGGGTTAGATATTCTTCCTCATATTATGCTCTGTGTGCCTATCTCTGTCATTGTACTTCCCACATTCTATCGTATTATTTATTTATAAATCTCTTATTCTCTATTTTCTTATGTTCTTTGAGAGTGGAGACTGTATCTAATTTTTTTATCCTGTATCCAGCACACAACGTGGTATCTGATAAATATTTGATGAATGACTAGACTACTCATAAATAACATTTTGACAAAGTATGTTAGAAAATAGCCTTAAGTCTGCATTTATACTACAAGGATAAACCACTGATTTTAATATAAAGGATTTTCTATAGATACTTTCTACCAAAATTTCACTTATTGTTAAAGCATAATAGCATCTTGGTTTTATTTCTGTCTCTTGCAAAACAAATGCACAGAAAACTGTTAATATGTGATAATGAGGGAAAGGTTAAAAAAAGAGGTTGTAAATAATTTTGATTAAACTCTTCTTTGTGGTTCAGACTAGGACTTGTTTTTTGGATAAAAGAAGAAAACCTGTGAGGATACAAATGAAAGGATCTTTTCTCTTAGGTAACTGAGGAACTTACTATTCATCTTCTAGATGTAAAGGGGAAATTTGGGGTTAAGGACACATACTTCTCAAGGAACTCGTCCACCGTGAGACTTGCTTTCCATTGATCCAAGACTGAGATATCTGTCTTTCCCCAGATTGAAACAGCTGAAACTAGAAAGGAGAATGGTAAACATTAGCTTCTGGAATTTTCTTTTACACAACACAGGGAAGCCAAACATTCACCTTTTACATTATGGTGTTATCTTTATTTGTTCACAAATGTAATTTTTTTAAAGTTATCAGTTCAGTTCAGTTGCTCTGTCATGTCTGACTTTATGTGGCCCCGCGGACTGCAGCACACCAGGTCTCCCTGTCCATCAACTCCCGGAGCTTGCTCAAACTCAAGTCCATCGAGTTGGTGATGCCATCCAACCATCTCATCCTCTGTCATCCCCTTCTCCTCTTGCCTTCAATCTTTCTCAGCGTCAGGGTCTTTTCAAATGAGTCAGTTCTTTGCATCAGATGGCCAAAGTATTAGAGCTTCAGCTTCAGCATCAGTCCTTCCAATGAATATCAGGACTGATTTTCTTTAGGATTGACTGGTTAGATCTCCTTGCAGTCCAAGGGACTCTCAAGAGTCTTCACCACCACAGTCCAAAAGCATCAATTCTTCAGCACTCAGCTTTCTTTATGGTCCAACTCTCACATCCATGCATGACTACCGGAAAAACCATAGCTTTGACTTGATGGACCGTTGTCAGCAAAGCAATGTTTCTGCTGTTTAATATGCTGTCTAGGTTTGTCTTAGCTTTTCTTCCAAGGAGCAAGCATCTTTTGATTTCATGGCTGCAGTCACCATCTGCAGTGATTTTGGAGCCCAAGAAAGTAAAGTCTGTCACTGTTTCCATTGTTTCCCCATCTATTTGCCATGAAATGATGGGACCGGATGCCATGATCTTCCTTTTTTGAACGTTGAGTTTTAAGCCAGCTTTTTCACTCTCCTCTTTCACTTTCATCAAGAAGCTCTTTAATTCTTCTTTGCTTTCTGCCATAAAGGTGGTGTCATCTGCATATCTGAGGATATTGATATTTCTCCCAGCAATCTTGATTCCAGCTTGTGCTTCATTCAGCCCAGGATTTCACATAATGTACTTTGCATATAAGTTAAATAAACAGGATGACAATATTCAGCCTTGATGTACTCATTTCCCAATATTTGTTCCATGTCCAGTTCTAATTGTTGTTTTTTGACCTGCATATAGATTTCTCAGAAGGCAGGTAAGGTGGTCTGTTATTCCCTTCTCTTTAAGAATTTTCCAGTTTGTTGTGATCCACACAGTCAAAGGCTTTGGCATAGTCAATAAAGCAGAAGCAGATGTTTTTCTGGAATTCTCTTGCTTTTTCAATGATCCAATGAACGTTTGCAATTTGATCCCTGGTTCCTCTGCCCTTTCTACATCCAGCTTGAACATCTGCAAGTTCATGGTTCATGTATTGCTAAAGCCTGGCTTGGAGAATTTTGAACAATTACTTTGCTAGAGTGTGAGATGAGTGCAATTATGTGGTAATTGGAACATTTTTTAGCATTGCCTTTCTTTGGGATTGGAATAAAAACTGACCTTTTTCAGTCTTGTGGCCACTGCTGAGTTTTCCAAATTTGCTGGCATACTGAGTGCAGCACTTTCACAGCATCATCATTTAGGTTTGAAATAGCTCAACTGGAATTCCATCACCTCCACTAGCTTTGCTTGTAGTGATGCTTCCTACGGCCCACTTGACTTCACTCCAGGATGTCTGGCTGTAGGTAGGTGATCACACCATCATGATTATCTGGGTCAGTAAGATAGTTTTGTGTAGTTCTTCTGAGTATTCTTGTCATCTCTTCTTAATAGCTTTATACAGTCAGTAAAAACAAGACAGGGAACTGACTATGTCTCAGATCATGAACTCCTTATTGCAAAATCCAGACTTGAACTGAAGAAAGTAGGGAAAACCACTAGACCATTCAGGTATGACCAAAATCAAACCCCTTACCATTATACAGTGGAAGTGACAAATAGATTCAAGGGATTAGATTCGATAGAGTCAGAGTGCCAGAAGAACTATGGACGGAGGTTTGTGACATTGTACAGAAGGCAGTGATCAAGACCATTCCCAAGAAAAAGAAATGCAAAAAGGAAAAATGATTGTCTTGAGGAGGCCTTACAAAGAGCTGAGAAAAAAACAGAAGCTAAAGGCAAAGAAGAAAAGGAAAGATATACCCATCTGAATGCAGAGTTCCAAAGAATAGCAAGGAGAGATAAGAAAGCCTTCCTCAGTGATCAATGCAAAAAAATAGAGGAAAACCATAGGATGGGAAAGACTAGAGATCTCTTCAAAGTTATACCAGATTCCAAATACTTAAATAATCATTCTGATTTTTACAGCCCCCACCAAAAAAAAAAAGCAACCCCAAACAACCCTCTCAATCATGGAACAATATCACCTGAACATAGGATCCTCATTTTTACAGCCTTTCTTTTGCTTATACAGCACTACCATCCCAGACAATCCTGTTCCACAGCTCATGTGACTCCTCATAAAACCAGCTCACTTTGATACACTCCCCTTGAAGGGCCATAATATTGTCAGTAGCACGCACTTCAGTACTTAATCATATGCAGTCATATGTTAAATTTTTATGTGTATCTATAGCTTGTCTCCCAAAATAGACCCTCAGTTCCTTAAGGAGAGGGACCATGTCAGATGCTTGTGTCAGAAAAAGCAACTCACTGAAGAGGCAAAGGACTTGTATTCTAAGTGTTGGTTCTTACTAGTTTTGTTACCTTGAACAAATCACTGAACATTTGAGTCTGTGCTTCACTGAAAAATATAAAAGTTTAGTGGTTAAGAATACAGGTCTGAAAAAAAAAAAAGAATACAGGTCTGGAATCACCCTAACTAGATTTTAATACATATACTGCTACCTACTAACTGTATGATCTTGTGTAAATCTCTTATCCTCTTTCGAACTCAGTTTCTTTATCTGTAAACTAGGAATAATAATGACCTTTTCATAGTGTTGTAAAGATTAAATGTGCTAAGACATGTAAATTGCTTAGAATGGTGCCTGATATGGTGTAACTGCCCAATAAATCTTGGCTATTGTTATGATTTTTAAAAAGAAGAAAAGGAAAAGAAATAAGAGAAATAATTAATTCATTTTCCCTTCTGTACTTTAAGAGAAGCAGTTTGATGAAAACTACTACTCTTGATGGGGCTTCCTAGGTGGTGCTAGTGGTAAAAACCTGCCCGCCGTTGCAGGAGACATAAGAGATGTGAGTTCGATCCCTGGGTCAGGAAGATCCCTTGAAGAGGGCATGGCAACCCACTCCAGTATTCTTGCCTGGAAAATCCCATGGACAGAAGAGCCTGGCAGGCTACAATATATAGGGTTGCAAAGAGTCAGACGCAATTGAAGTGACTTAGCATGCACCCAAGCACACACTACTGGTGATCTTGTTTCCAACCTGATCGAGACCTTCAGTCCACTGACCCTATCATTTTTACAATATTCATCCTCCCTCATATCCTCATTTCCTTTCTCGTACAGTTTAGTTTCCACGGCCTCATATCACAATCTTACAAAGAGTCAAGTCCCTTGCCTCTCTTTCCCTTATACCAACTTAGAAAACCCCTAGTCTTCACTTGGTATATGTACACTAAAAGTGAAAATGTTAGTCGTTCTGTCGTGTCTGGCTCTTTGTGACCCCATGGAGGGTAGCCCACCAGGCTGTCCATTAAATTCTCCAGGCAAGAATACTGGAGTGGGTGGCCATTCCCTTCTCCAGGGATCTTCCCAACACAGGGATCCAACCTGGGTCTCCTGCATTGCAGGCGGATTCTTTACCATCTGCTCCACCAGGAACTCATATGCGTATATGTACACTAGAACAATTAAAAATTATTTGGAAAAAAATTCACCCAGCCATTCTGAATGAGCTCACTTCAAATTATGACCATAAATTTTAAATGGGCATCCAACTTTGACAGATGATAATAGTAATTCATCTTAATATCCTTTTAATAAAAAGGATTTTCTCATTCTTCAAGACATTTGACACCTCCCTTCAAATTTTTGATACTCATCCCCCTACCCACTCTCTGTCAGAAAATTAATATAAATAGAGAAGAAAAAACCTCATCTTCTACCACCAATTCTAACATCTAACTGGCATAAGTACCTACCAACTTTGCCTTCCTCTCTATCACAGTAGAAGAACCATCCTGACTTTTAACACCAACTCCTCCAATTGTGCTCTTGGTTCTATTCTCTTTTACTGGGTTATCTTTTTTCTTTCCTGCATCATCATTTTCTCTCTTTTTACCAAGATTATTTCCTTTGGCAAACAAACATTTCATAGTTTCTTTCCTTATCATGCATATATATATTTTTAATCTCACATCTTAAAAAAATTTTTCTTTAACTCATTTCTCCCTTCAGCTAGTGCATCTCCATTTTTCTATGTTCTGTCATAGCAAAAATCTTCAAAAGAGCTCACTGTGTCCACCATCTCACATCCCACTGTGCATTCTCTTCTCAAAATACTCTGATCAGGTTTTCATACATAATATTCCAGGGAAACCACTCCTATCAAGGTTATCGATCTACATTTAATTAAGCTAATGGTCAATTCTATTCTCATCTTACTTGACATTTTCCAAAGCAAAAGATGATACTTTGTACATATTCATTTAAAAAATAGTTTTATAGTCAGTGTATCATTACAACTTAGAATAGCCTTCATACAGTTGGGGAAGATCTTACTCTAATACAATAGTAGAATGTCAGAATATTTTAAGACTTCATCATTTACATATCTTTTGTTTTATTTATATCTAGTATAAGCTTTCCAATTCCTTACTCTGTCACTTAAATTCTTTGTCACATAAAAATATTAACTTTGTCACCTAACTACTTTGTCACATAAAAATATTAATTTATAAACTTCTTGGAAGTCTGATATGAATACATTTTCATATAATGAGAAAACAGTACATTTTCTTAATAATTTATTATGCTAAGCTCTGATATACTTTTAAAAATAGATTTTTAAAAAATAAAAATAAAATATACCTCTTGTCCATGGCCTCCTAAACTTATTATCAATAACACTTGCAGGATAATTGTCATCTTGATATAAACATGAAGGGATCCGAAGCAATAAAGTATCTTTGCACAACTTCTTTCTAACTACACTCTGTGTAAGAAAGATTATGAAATCTTTTAATATATATTGAATTTAAAATATTTATCTGTCATATTCCAGAATATTAAAATTCTCTATTGTTTCAAATTTATATTGTTTTCATTTAAAGATAATACATGTTCACTATAAAATATCTAACACATAACTACATAACTGAGAAAGTCATGGTCCCTAGTGATATCAATAAGTCTGGTATATTTTCCTACATACTTTATTTTCTAAATTAGGCTAAAATGTCTGTGTGTTTGATAAAAAAAAAATGGGATCATATCATTTATACACCATTTAGCAAAGTGCTGTTTTTCACTTTTAGTATAATATGGCTATCTTAACTTTTGTTTTCTACATCTTTGCACTGTTTCACTTGTGACATCCAGCAAACATGTTACTAAATTTTAAAAAATCTAATAATTAAAATTTAAAAGGATGTTAAATCAGTTAAGTAAGCATGTAAATAAAAATTCTCTATGCTTGGTTCTGCCTTTACTTTCCAGCTTTATTTCCCATTACTCTTTAATACTAACTGTAGTCTTTAAATAGAGCAATCACTACCCTCTTAACATTTAGTGATCACTTGCTCATCAACAGGATGCCTTTGAAAAATGCCCTGCTACTCTTCTCTAGCTGTCAAAATTCTACTCAACTTTCAAGGCTCATCTTAAGCAAATTTCCTCAGTGACTCCCAACTTGTCACAGAATTCATTATCCATGTATTTGGACAAATGATAGTTTCTTTCATTATTTCCCAAGAGTTTTATGTTTGCTAGGCTTAATAACATATTAAATAAGAGGCCCTTATTATCTAAGAATAAATAGTATAAAGAAAAGATGAGTTAAGTAATTCATAAAAAATGAAGACAAAAGTTTCATAGTCAAAAGTCAAAGGTTCATAGTCAAATGGAACATTACCTAAAAAACAAAATAAAGTCATAAAAATTAAAATTTATTTTAATTAAATTTTGTTTGTATTTAGCTTATAACTACTTTGTCACAATTTCCCTCAAAACTGCATTATATGATGATATGTGTGATACTAGTCATTACTTCATCTGTGATCATAAAGAAGATTTTTCTAGAAAATATTTGAGGATTTAATCAAAATTTCCCAAGGCATCTCTGACTCCTTTGATATTCAAACCTTTCTCTTTGTCTTACCTGTTATCTGATCTAATTTTGTCAGATTTTCATCTGATAATAGCTTTACCTGTTATTTGAGTGATTCTTCAAAACTGTTTTCATGAACTTTACAAAACGCTGTATCTTTTGCAAGATTTGCCATTGATTAGTATATTTGTACTGTATCATGGGGTTGTGGTACACCAGTGGGAAACTAAGATACCATGGGCAAGGATAAAAGTCTGAGGAAGTTTGAGTATAGACTAATTTTTCAAGTGGATAATACATTCATAAATATATCTGTGTAACAGTGACCTCTGATTCCCTACCGCATATGTGGTACATATGCTTCCTTTGCAATGATACATTTGCTTCCCTGTTATTATGGAATAATAAGATGGTAAGAACTACGAACTGGTGTGTGACAATTATTCTAATTAGTTTCTTAACAATGTACCTGGTTTGAATTTCAGCTTTGTACAAGGTATTTAACTTCTCTAGACATCATTTTTCTAACCTATAAAACTGTAAAACGTGTGTAATAATAGTATCTTCCTCATGGAGTAGTTATGATCATCAAATTGACATAATCCATCAAAAGAGTAAGTGATCAAATGACATAATTAATCAAAATAGTAAGGGACTAATACATACTGTTACAGTCATTTTATCATAGAGATAACTGGAGTTGTTTTTTCCCCATTCCTGCTGAGAAAAATCACTCAAGGTAATCCATAAAAGCAGCCCAAGCTTGCTAACAGTTTCCACTTTTTTCCCATTGACAGCCTCAAATTCACATTAAATTGGCAACAATTTCCTCCCCAAATAGTATTTTTAAGGTATATTAAAACTGGAAAGTAGTTTTTAGTGCATTTCAAAGTAGGACTAAGGATTACTCTAAGGACTACTAAAAAGTGATCATAATATATAGCGCATGTAGATAATACTTTCACAATTCTTAGTAATCAGGTCGTGATCTAATAACACTACCTCATTCAAATAATCTATTGCACAATATTTGAATGCTGGAAACATATCTTCTTTCTTTGGAAGCAGTACAAATTTCACATCTGTAAATATAAAAATTAAAAATAAATATTTGGTAGAATAGCAAAGCTAGGAGCAGAAAACCATTCTTAGTCACAAAACATTGGCTCATTCATTTTTTAAAAAGGCTCTGACTGATGAAAATTTAACTATGAAAATAACATTACTATGATTTAAATCTAATATGAAAATAATATATACATTGGTATAAAATTATTCTTATATTTTTCCTATTATTTTATCCATACAATCCTAGTTGGTAGATTACAGTATATTTAATATCATCATTTTGTTGCAAAAGAGGCTGAGGTTCACAAGACTAATAGAGTGGTTTTCTCATGATAACCGTATGTCTTAAGTGAACAAGGACAAAACTGTGCTGAAGCAGTGGAGTAGAATTTGGAAAATTCCACTCTCTAAGAAAATATAAAGTGAAATCGTTCAGTTGTATCTGACTCTTTGTGACCCCATGGACTGTAGCCTACCAGGCTCCTCCATCCATGGGATTTTCCAGGCAAGAATATTGGAGTGGGTTGCCATTTCCTTTTCCAGGGGATCTTCCCGACCCAGGGATCAACCCCAGGTCTCCTGCATTGTAGGCAGATGCTTTACCATCTGAGCCACCAGGGAAGTCCCAAGAAAATAAAAGGCCTTAAGTTAAATTCCCTTTTAGTTAGTTCATTTGGAATAAAGCAAATATAGTATACTATTTTTAGGTCATTGGGTCATTATTAGTAACTAAAAAAATTCACCTAATGGAGTAAAATTTTTTTCTTTTCTTTTCCAGTATGGTTTATCCCAAGATACTGAATATAGTTCTCTGTGCTATACAGTAAGACCTTATTGTTTATCCATCATATATATAATAGTTTAGGATGGATAAACTATTTAATAGCTTAGGATAGATAAACCAGTTAATAGTTAAACTATTAAACTATTTAATAGTTTGGGATAGATACACCAGTCAATCCTAAAAAAAGGAAATCAGTCCTGAATATTCATTGGAAGAACTGATGCTGAAGCTCCAATACTTTGGCCACCTGATGCGAAAAACTGACTCATTTGAAAAGACCCTGATACTGGGAACGATTGAAGGTGGGAGGAGAAGGGGATGACAGAGGATGAGATGGTTGGATGGCATCACCAACTTGATGGGCATGAGTTTGAGCAAGCTCTGGGAGTTGGTAATGGACAGGGAAACCTGGCATGCTACAGTCCATGGGGCCACAAAGAGTTGGACACAACCGAGCGACTGAACTGAATTGATGCATAATAGTAATAGTAATAGTACATCCATTAGTCCTAGATAGTCCCAATAAGTAAACTTTTGAAAGCTGAATAAGTCCAAGATAGTTTCAAAAATCAGAGGAATTACAGCTTAGAAAGTTTACTCTAGGACACAGTCCAGTTTATCAGAAAGTTCTTAGCATTTTTATCAAGTATTTAAAATATTGTGAGGAATTCAGATATAAACTAGTTTTCATACACTAGTAGTTTGTCAATAAGCTTTCAGTGAATGAAACATATATTTTAATTCAAACGGTCTTGCCTTGGTTTCATTATCATTCTGTTTGATATATGTTTATCAATATAATAAATTATCAATTTAATATAATAAATCATAATTATAATTTATTATATTATCAATATAATATATTATCAATAATATAATATTGATATATTATATATCAATAATATAATATATATCATATAATATAATCAATAATGTAATGTAATATTATATCAATATTGATATAATATATCAATAATATATTATCAATATAATAAATTATCATTATCAATTTGTCTGAGGTTTACCTATTTCCAAATGGTAAAAGTGCTCACCAGGACTCATCTATATTAATTGGTTATGAACTATTCCTATTTTCAGTTATTATCAAGTGAACATCCTTAACTACTTAACTACTGGGTTAAAAAGCTAAGAGCAGACTTCTTAATATAGAGTAAAATCATTTCATTTCACTAATGAATCAGAAGACATTTTGGATATTATAGTAAGTGCTCCAATGAAAACAAACCCCATAAGCTATCTGAATATTTTAAATATTGTTAGATCCTGATATCAACAAATGTGAGGAATACAGAATGTCATGGCCCTCTTTCACACTTAGCTAAACAATGCCAACATAGCATCTTCTAACTGCTGATTACTTCTCTGGAAATATTTCCAACCATTATACTTTTGTACCTTTTCCATACAGTGTATCACTGATAGCTGAAGCAAATATTGATTCTAGAATTTCTACTTCCTGATACTGCACTTTCAGAAAAAATTATATGATTGTGCCTGATACCAGAAAAAGTTAAAAATCACAACTAATTTATCCATTCAAGTTATTGTCGGCATTTTTCTTAAATGTTCCTTTCTTATGAAGCCTATATTCCATCAGCTTCAGATTCATCACTCCCATCAACTACCTTAAATAATAATTACTGTTGTACTAAAGCTAACCATTTAAGTCCATGCTAGACACATAGTAATAAAAAAAACCGTTGCCATTTATAAAACTTCTTTCATCTATCAACTGTATTTTACTGCATTACAGATATCTGTATCCATCTCATAGTGGTGGGTGGATAGCGAGAGAGAAACTGGCTTGCTTCTAAAATCCAAGACAAGGGGGAAAACAAGCAAATCATGGTTAGAGAGAAAGTATTTTAAAAATTCAGCTTTTGAATTGCAGTAATTCCGGAAGTAGTTTTCCTTACCTGTTTCTAAAAATTTTCTCTCTCCTGTGCTTCCTCCTGTCAGGAGGCCAAAATGAAAATGCTTCCTCCTGTCACTGGGCCAAAATGAAAATGCATGCAAATCATTAGGTCAGGATTTTATGCACAATGTTAGAGAAGTCAGGTTTTTCAAGATTTTTTCCACCTAGCTTTACTGAGCAGAATTGACAAATAAAAACTATATATATTTATCTCCCATAGCCTCAGGCATCAGGAGACTTGTCCCCGTACTTCCTTGCACAAAGACCACACTTTCACCATGTCAAATGGCAGAGGAGGTAAGGTGGACGTATATTCTCAAGTTGTTTAATTTACACAGCCTAATTAGTGGCTAGAAATCCTACTGGCCTTTCTGTTCCATTCACATCCTGTGTTCTCGCCCAGTCAGGTTCAGTGGACTCTTGTTCTGGGGTCTTGTACCCACAGGGCCAGGTGAGCCGGACCTCACAGATCTGTTTTCCAGACAGCTGCCATACACTAGCCCCATCCAGCTCTTGTCTTCCCCTCAGCTCAAGATTACCTTGCCTAACGCCTCTCTCCAGCTTCTCGGGACATTGCCTACTACCCGTCTTCGCAAGAGAAAATGCCCGCCCACTGGACACGTGACCTCTGACCTTGGACTCAATGCTTCCATTGGCTAGCCAGGCTAGGCCACGCCCTACCTCATCCGGTCACCCTGCCCCTCGGGCAGCGGGTCCTTCTGCCGTCCTGGCCTCAAAAAGTGAGGGCCGAAGCGGGGACATGGTTAATGCAGAGGTCCTCGCGGGTGAGCAGACTTTCGCCGCACACGCTGAACCGTGACAGGGAAGATGGTGGCGGGAACCCTGATGGAGCCTGTGTGAAAAGTTGGGACGACCAGAGTCTGGGATTCCTTGGTGTGGCTGCTCGTGAGGTGGCAGGGCCTGATGAGGACGATGTCAGAAGCGTCCCAGAGGGCAGACTGAGAGGATTTAGCAACCACATTCAGGGAAGGAGGAAAGCAAATGGGAGGAGGCAAACATGACTTTAAACATGCCTGACTAGGTGTTGGTCGTGCCTCAATGGACGGAGAACATTCGGGGAAAGTCAGGACGATGACGAGTTATAATTGGGAAACGCAAAGTGTATGCCTTGATTCCGGGGTGGCTCAGTGGTAAAGAATCCTCCTCCGCTGCAGGAGACACCACGGATTCGATCCCTGGGTCTGCAAGATCCCCTGGAGGAGAGCATGGCAACCCACTACAGCATTCTTGCCTGGAGAACCCCATGGACAGAGACGCCTGGCGGGCTACAGTCGCACAGAGTCTGACACGACTAAAGCGACTGAGCATGCATAGTTATACCTTGATTAGCAGCCACGTTTTCACCAACAAACTCTTTTAGAAGTTTCTAGACCCACCCCAGAGGAAGAAGACTTGTCCCTTTCTCTCTGTTTCTTAACTTCTGAGTTCCTTCCTGTGACACAGCTTGGCATTAGATTCCTTCCCAGAAGATTGCAAGCACTTACATTTATTTATTTTCCTAACACGTGAGTTCTTTTAAAGTTATGATTGACATACTAATGAAAGGTGAGTGATTAAGCCACATTAAGTTGCCTTCATTCTATTTTGTACAGGTTGGTGCAATTTGCTACAGCGTTATGTTTTAATATTTGACAAGAATCAGGTGTGAAGATGTTCATCTGGCATTGAGATACATTAATTATTCACATTCTTGGCTATATACCTTTTATTAGAACCAATTTTAATTTGAGTAATTTTTCAAAAATTACAAAATAACACATAATTATACTCAGTGTAGCCATAAAACTATCCAAAGATTGATACAGAAAAAGTAGTCTTTATTACCACCCCCAACTCCCAAGTAGATGATGTTAACATCTGGGGTGTATCTTTTCACATTTTCCTACATGTTCATACCAATTTATATAGACATGCATACACAAAATAGGTTGGCCAATTATATAAAAATGAGTAACTTATTTTTCTTCCTAAGCAATACATCTTGAACAACCTTCCAGATCAAGATAAACAGATTCAACTCATTTTTAAACAGTCACATATTTCATAGGAAGACTGTACCATAATTTATCCAAACATTCTACTACTAATGGAGTTTAACAGATTGTTTCCAGTTTTTTACCTTGAAAATAATGCTGCAGTAAGAATTCTTGGACATATGATCTTGAATATTATTAGTGCTATTTCTGTGGTATGCTGCTGCTGCTGCCAAGTCGCTTCAGTTGTGTCCGACTCTGTGTGACCCTAGAGACGGCAGCCCACCAGGCTCCCCTGTCCCTGGGATAGATTTGTATTATTTTGCTGACTCACATAATGACAGCATTTCAGACTTAATGTTGCCAATTTACTTTCCAAAAATTTGTGGCATTTTATGTTAACAGTGCCTGAGAGAAACCATTTTCCTAAATATGCAACAGAAATGAATATATTGCTCTTTAAATATATATGCTGGGCTTCCCTCATAGCTCAGTTGGTAAAGAATTAACCTGCAATGCAGGAGACCCCCGTTCAATTCCTGAGTCGGGAAGATCCACTGGAGAAGGGATAGGCCACCCACTCTAGTATTCTTGGGCTTCCCTTGTGGCTCAGCTGGTAAACAATCTCCAGCAATGCAGGAGACCTGGGTTTGCTCCCTGGGTTGGGAAGATCCCCTGGAGAAGGGAAAGGCTACCCACTCCAGTATTCTGGCCTGGAGAATTCCATGGGCTGTATAGTCCATGGGGTTGCAAAGAGTTGGACACAACTGAGTGACTTTCCCTTTCAAATATATTTGCTGATCTGATGCGTGAAAAATACTATCTTGTTTAATTTGCATTTCTCTGATTGCTGCTGAGATTAAGTACTTTTTAGAAGTTTATGAGACCTTTTGAATTTCTTCTTCCAAGAACTAATTGCCTAAGGATTATGTGTGTGTATGTGATCTGGCAACTTTAAAAAATTCATTTTCATTGGAGTATAGTTGTTATACACTATTGTGTTAGTTTCTGCTGTACAGCAAAGTGAATCAACTCTTCAGTTCAGTTGCTCAGTTGTCTCTGACACTTTGCAACCCCACGAACCACAGCACACCAGGCCTCCCTGTGCATCACCAACTCCCAGAGTCCACCCAAACCCATGTCCATTGAGTCAGTGATGCCATCCAACCCTCTCATCCTCTGTTGTCCCCTTCTCCTCCTGCCCTCAATCTTTCCCAGCATCAGAGTCTTTTCAAATGAGTCAGTTCTTCACATCAGGTGGCCAGAGTATTGGAGTTTCAGCTTCAACAACAACTATAGGTCTATACATCTATACATCTCTCTCTCTCTCTCTATATATATATATATCCCCCCTTTTTTGGATTTCCTTCCCATTTAGATCATCACAAAGCATTGAGTAGAGTTCCTTGTGTCATGCAGTAGGTTCAAGCCATTTTTCTATTGAGTAGGTTGTCTTTTATAAGATCTAAAATATAGGCGTATTAGTTAATATCAAATCTTGCTATGTAAAAAACAGAAAATTCCAAAATAATATAAAATTTACTTCTCTTTCATGTAAATGAAATACAGAAGCAAAAGTTTCAAAACTGATTTGACAGCTGTTCCCACAAAGTCTTCAGGGACTTACCTTCCAGCTCATTACACTGAACTTCCTAGGTTGTGATCCTTGTTTTCCTGGTCTCAGGTGACAATATCTGTCTTTTCAGGCAGCAAGATTGAGGAAGGAGTGAAAAAGAGGAGAGAAAAAGGGCACAATGTTTCCTTGTATAATCTGTAATTCAAATCATGAAATATAATGTTCATGTAGAAAAGTCCATAAGACAATCTATAGTTTAAAAATTATTTTAAAGGAACATCCATGCAAACTCCACTCAGAAACAGAGCTTTACAAGAGTTTCAGGAGCTCTCTGTTTTCTTTTCTAATCACAATTCTCCCTACAGGAAATATCCTCCTAGATCTAGAGATTACTATAATCCTGACTTTATGATAATCATTGCCTTGCTTTTCTTTAGAGTTTCATCCAAGTACATACTTCTAAATGATACAGTTTTGCCTATTTTTCAAATCTTACTGTTTGTCTTAGCTTGGTTCTTGCTTCTTCTATTCAGTGGGTATGTATATGTATTAATTCAATTTCATTGTTGTATATATATTAATTCAATTTCATTGTTGTATATATATTAATTCAATTTCATTGTTGAATTACTACCATCATATAAATATACCTCACTTGTTTACCCATTCTACTATTGATGGACCTTTGGATTGTTAGTTTTGGGAAATTACAAATAATGCTGCTAGCAACATCCTTTTTTGTTTATCTTAGTATGTATGTACCTTTCTCTAGGATATAAATTTAGGAATGAATTTCTTGATTATTGAGAAATGTGTATATCTTCATTTTTATTCAATAATGCCAAACTGTTTTTCAAAATGATTGTACCAATTTATGTTCCCACCAGCAACATTTGAGAGTTCCTGTTGCCCTATATTCTCACTGACCCTTATCAATTTCATTCTGTTTGAGAATCTGGTACATATCTAGCTGTCTTTTTAGGAAGATTTCCATAAGCTGCCATGTGACATCTCTGCTTGCACCTCATTGACCATGCCCTAGTCACATGGTAAGTCCTATCTGTAATAAAGGTTAGAAAATTCAGGTTTTATTCTGGACTGTCATCTGCATAGTCACAACTTGGAGATTTTTTTATTACAATAAGGAGAGAAAAAATTGGGGGACATACATAGTAGTCTCTGCCACATTAATAATAATTTTAAAATAGCTAACTTTTATTGAGCACTCAGTGTGTGACAAATACTATTATAAACACTTTGCCACTCTTTATAAACTAGATACCATATTACAAACCCCAATTTACAGATAAGAAAACTGGGACACTGAGAACTTAAGTATCTAATTAATTAATTAATGAGCAGTGTTAAGCTAAAAAGTATGAGACAGAATTGCAAACCCAGGTAGTCTGGTTCAGAATCCAGGCTTTTAGCTAGGCCATACATTCTTTAGAAGGAATATTTGTTCTTGGTCTGCTATATGTTTTGCAAAGATTTCTCCCCGGTTATCTTTGGAAATTTCTAAAAGTTTTCTTTTATATTTATATTGGATTTTACCACATCTGAATCATCTATATTTTATCTCAGTTGTTAATATTTCTGCATCATTTCTAAAATTATGCATTTAAGAGAATCTTAAAACAATTAGTTTTCCCTGTAAGTTTTAATTCACCATTATGTGTACCACTACTATTTTGAATCTAGGTGGAAATAAATGCTTAGACACACTTGAATATAAACTAAGTTGATAAGCCATAAAGGAAGGGGGGGAACTCCCCTTCTATCTAGATTAATTCCACACTTCTGTGGAAATCTCCTGTGCTAATGTTAAGCTTCGTTGTTGGAGTCACATGCTGTGCTGTTGAGGCTATAGCAATAATGTTTAATGTTTTTGAGAACGTACTTTATATGCCAGACCCAGTATGGACGCACTGAAAAGGCAAAAAATAAGGAAAAAATCTTTAATAAGCTCACAATTCCTTGTCTGAAGTTATTTTTCATCTCTTCAGATAATTCTGTACACTATTGCCAGGATGATATTTCTAAAACAACTTACTGAGAATATCATTCTGCTATACACTCTTTTCATCTTTCTTTTACATACAGGATAAAATCTGAAATCCTTGACATGGAACAACTATTCACTCAACCCCATTTACATTGGAACCTTGAACCACTGGCCATTCTCTGAACATCCCCCACATCCTCCCGCTTCCAAGTCTTTGTTCCTGCTGTTTTACTTTGTTTTCTAATCACAGGTTGAAGCAAAGCAAAGCAAAGCAAAGCAAAGTGAAGTCTCTCAGTTGTGTCCAACTCTTTGTGACCCCATGGACTGTAGCCTACAATGCTCCTCCATCCATGGGATTTTCCAGGCAAGAGTACTGGAGTGGGTTGCCATTTCCTTCTCCAGAGGATCTTCCTGACCCAGGGATTGAACCTGGGTCTTCCTCACTATAGGCAGACGCTTTACCTTCTGAGCCACCGGGGAAGTCTCCTGTTTTACTTTGTTTTCTAATCACACGTTGAACCCTATTTATTCTATAAGGTTCAGTTCAGATGTTTCCACCTCCCATTGATAATATTGGAATTGTTGTTGTTTAGTCACTGAGTCACGTCTGTTTCTTTTGTGACCTCATGGACTGTAGCCTGCCAGGTTCCTCTGTCCATGGAATCTCCCAGGCAAGAATACTAGAGTGGGTTGCCATTTTTTTCTCCAGGGTATTTTCCCAACCCAGGGATCGAACATGCATCTCCTGAACTGGCAGGAGGATTCTTTACCACTGAGTCAAAAGGGAAGCACAATCTTGGAACTGGTTGTTAGCTTTTCCACCCTTAGAGTTGTCGTCAACATCCCGCTTTAGGAAATTTTCATGCTTTGCATTAAATTTGTTTTGTGTCTGCTTCCCTAACAGACCACAGGCTTGTTGAGATGGTAGACCATGGACCTTGTCTTAATTATATATTTTGTAACTAGCACAGTGCTTCATCTGGAGTAAGGTCTGAAATGAATATTTAATTCACTTAAAATCTGGCACTAGGTTATTTTGAAATAATAGCTATCAAGATTTTGTTATTCATTTTTAGGTTTTCTATGTTTTTACAAGAGCACTAATATGTATGAAATATTACAGCTACACACATACCAGCCAAAGTGAGCTTGGTATGAATATGGCGGATAATCATCTTGAAACAGAATTGCAGATTAGTCTGAAACTGATCATGGAGAAAAAATCTGGATATATGGAATGAAATAACATTGCACAAATGTGTTGCATAAGTAGCTTATTGTCTCGCATTTGCAAATTTATGGGTGTAGCCTCACATACTATCTTTCGATCAGTAAGGAACTACTTCACATAAATAGACTGAGACCAAACATTTTAGCACAACATATGTCATCTAATTAAACTAGTAATAGTGCTAGAAGAGAGCTGTGGTAGTATCAGCATGTGAAGAAATTTTCACAAGTATGGAAGAGAAATCTAACCTTTCATATTCATGAAGTTTACTCTGTTTTCACATAAAGAAGCCAAATGTTATTGTAGTTTATGTTTGCAACATTTGTCTCTGGAGACACTCTCAGTATTTTTCTGTTCCACATATCCAACTTCTGAACATTTTTCTAAGTATGAGCCGTCTCATACCACACATGCTCCCTGGCTCTTTTGCACACTGAAAATTCACATAAGCTATGTTTCTGGCCAAGATGAAAACTTTATCCATGCTTATACTTGACTACCCTCCAAAGGAGACACAGGCAGGTGTAAACAGTTATGCTGGTGTCCATTTCCTTGGGGAAAATGAAGAAGCTAACTCTATACTTTAACATAAGCCTGGGTAACTTTTACCCTAACACCTTTCATATTGTTAGCAAACCAAACTAGGATCCTTACTTACTTGCCTTAGTGCAGTAAAGGCTGACACCAGGTTGTGGTGAAGAAAAGTGCAGCATTTATTGCAGGATGGCCAAGCAAGTCGTTCAGGACAGCTAATGCTCAAAAAAGCCAGAACTCCTCCCACCTCACCCCGCCCCCATGGGTTTCAGCAAGGCATTTAAAAAGGCAAGGTGAGGGAGGGACATCCCAAGGTATGTGATCAGCTTGTGCACAGTTCTCTGATTGGTTGATGATAACAGGGCGATGTCACATGGGTTAACATTATTGATCCTTAGGCACCAGTAGGTTGGAGGCTACATGCTTATGAACATCAAGTAATTAATTTCTTCTATTTTGGGGATGGTTTTAGCATCTATAAAACAACTCAGGAAATGTGCATCAGCTACTGTTATCTAAGTACTTCAGAGAGGATATAGGGGAGAAATCTGCCTGGGAAAACCTCATAAAGTTTTACTTAGTTACAGTACCTTATGGTCCAGCGAGTTTGAAATTTGCCCAAAATTACACAGGTAGGTCTAGAACACAAGTCTTCTGACTTTCACCCAGTGAGGTGTAATTGTTCAGTCACTGATTTATCCATCATCTATTTTGAAGCACACATTATGTGGAGGAACCATGCTAGCTGGAGAGAGCAAATGATGCTACTCTATCAATGTGGCAGGGAAAATAAAACATTCACATTTATAACTAGTTATTCCCTGAGAAAATTAATGTCCTGAGAGGTATGGGAATATAAAAAGGAGATAATGCTGTATTAGTTTAACAAATAAAAATTGATTAGATAACTCATTTAGATATTTCACCAGATTAACCACAACTGTGGAAATCTAGCTGTTTGAACCACAAAACTCATCACGGTATTACTATGTACCTAATGAAAAATGAACCAACTTATAAAATAAATAACTTCCTAAGGGCTAAATTTGCAAATTCAAGCTATAATTATTATAAGAAATGTCACAGATATCTATGATAGTCAGTGTCATCCTTATAAAAGGTGGGAAAACCATTGCTTCTCTTATTCTCTTCAAAAGAAGTCTTAAAGTAGTCATGTATGGATGTGAGAGTTGGACTATAAGGAAAGCTGAGTGCCAAAGAATTGATGCTTTTGAACTGTGGTGTTGGAGAAGACTCTTAAGAGTCCCTTGGACTGCAAGGAGATCCAAGCAGTCTATCCTAAAGGAAATCGGTCCTGAATATTCATTGGAAGGACTGATGCTAAAGCTGAAAGTCCAATACTTTGGCCACCTAATACAAAGAACTGACTCATTGGAAACGACCCTGATACTGGGAAAAATTGAAGGTGGGAGGAGAAGGGGATGACAGAGAATGAGGTGGTTGGATGGCATCACCAACTCGATGGACATGAGTTTGAGCAAGCTCCGAGAATTGGTGATGGACAGGGAAGCCTTTTGTGCTGCAGTCCATGGGGTTGCAAAGAGTCAGACACGACTGAGTGAACTGAACTGAACTGAATATTGTTTGGGGTATCCTTGATTGTGTTTATACTGTATACTTTAAAAATAGAGGAGATAGGGCATTTAACTAAATTTGATAAAAAGGATATTACATTAATAGTTACATTTCCATATGCAATGGAAAAGTAATTTTATGGAAAACTGAGGGTACGCTTTTCCCATAAGTCAAAAGATTTTATAAACAGCAATTCTCACCACTTCATATTTTATTTTCCTTATTTTTCTATTTATTTGAATATCTAATATTCATAGATACTCCTACCATCCAGAACTAGAAAATAATAAATTTTTGTATCATTTATTTCAATGAGGTTTTCTTTTGTTTTTTAGTAATGAAAGATGTAGTTAAAGTCTACTTTTTTAACCTATCTCTATCCTATTCCTCAAGTTCACTTTCATACCACTTCATATTTTAACTTTAGACCCAATCTTGTGCTTTAGGATATAAATTAACTTAATAAAATTTTTAACGTTTACTTTGTGCTCAGTATACATTATGACTATGCCATATCAAAACTATCAAACATTGGTCTCATTTGTTCCAATATAAGTATAAGAAAAATAAGAAAAGTATATAAGTATATACTCATTGGTTCCAATATAAGTATAAGACAAATAAGAAAACTATCAAACATTGGTCTCATTGGTTCCAATATAAGTATATGCTATGCAACTTCATCTAGTCTTTCAATGCCGATTATCAGTTACTATTTCCCATCATTTTCTATCTATGTATCTATCTACCTACCTACCTACCTACCTACCTATCTAGAGAGTCAGTATGTGCCAGCAATGTTCTAGATGTGAGAAATAGCCTCAAACAAGACGATGTCCATATCTTTAGGCCCCTAATCATATTCCAACAACACCTAGACCAGAGGTATTTTTGTCTCCCAGGGGGCATTTGAGCATGTCTGGAGACATTTTTTGTTGTCCCAACTTGGGGAAAGTGTGCCACAGCCATCTAATAGGTAGGGGCCAAGATGCTGCTAAATATTCTAAAAAGGAAAGGTAAGTCCCACACTTCCCTAAAAGAGAATAAGTTATCCCATCCAAAATATCAATAGTGCCCAGATTGAGAAATCTTGATCTACACTAACTAAACTATTTCTACACTTTTATAGTCACATATATAAAACCTAGTGCTTTCCTTGCAGATGATGTCACATTCTTCTTGAATTAGAAGCTGTGTTCTTTCACTTTTGTCTTTTTGTCTCAAAATGTCTTTGTAGCCTCATTTGGCGTTTTCTTATTCTCTTCTTTCTATGGATAAATATTTCTCTTTTAAGACTATTTTCATTCAATGTTTATGCCCTACCTTATTCCCCAAATTATGCTATATACAAAAATGCATTCTGTATCACAGAATAAAGACAGATAAGAAGTCAGGCAAAGAATACAATTCCCCTTGGATTCTTCTTCTCATCCCCACTCACCTCCTCCAGAATTTAGTTTGTAGCTTATTTCCTGTCATGTAATCTTCATTCTATCAGCTATACTGTATTTTCATTCTGTGTCCGAAATCTGCCTAATTATATTCTATCCTAAGATATTCTCTGAAACTGATTTTGATCCTTCTTCTTTTCAACTTTTCTGTATCCCCTAGGACTCCTAGACTGCAGTAGTTTTCTCCTAACTGTTCTCCTAGCCTCTGATCTAGGCTGCACATAATTTAGGTTATGTCTACTATTTCCATCAGAGCCCTTCCGTAGTCAACCAGTGCTTATACATTATGACTATGCCATATCAAGCATCTTTTATTTACAGGATGTTGTGCTTGGAACTTGACTTAAGTTAGTAATATCTCCATCATATAGATGAAAAACTGAGGCTTAGAAAGATTTGTTTGTTGTTTAGGCACTAAGTCGTGTCTGACTCTTTGTGACCGACTCTTTGGATTATACCCCGTCATCAGGCTCCTCTGTCCATGTGATGTTTCAGGCAAGAATACTGGAGTGAATTTCCATATCCTCCTCCAGGGGATCTTTCTGACCCAGGGATCGAACCCACATCTCCTGCATTGGCAGGCAGATTCTTTACTGCTGAGGCACCCAGGAAGCCTCTTAGAGAAGTTAAGTGATGTCAGAATTATATAGCTAGGGAACACAGGGCCAGGATTCAAATCCACGGCAGTATTTTGTCAAAATTATACGTTTTACTGAACTTTTCCTTTCCTAAGGAATCAAGTCCGAACTCCTTAGTTCAGCCTTCAGGATTCTGTGTGATCTGACTCCAAACTTTTTCCAGTCACTTCTGACCTTCGTCTGTCCCATACTCTTGTTAAAGTACTGCTGTCTTCTTCATATTCTCTTTGCTTTTGTTTCCTCTGTTTGCTCTTACTCATATCCTATCCTCTGTCTATGTAATCCTTCTCATACAACTATAAAGGCCCAAATACCCACCCACCTTTCAAGTCCAGCTCAAGCTTCCAGGATGAATTCTCTGATCCTTTCTTTTTCCTCCCTGGTAGAGCTTTCCCCACTTTCGAATTTTGCTATTACTAATCATATATATGCTATTTTGCCCGCCTTTACTCTTACGTCCACTAGAGCAGGGAACTTGTTATGATAGCAATATAGTTGTGTGTAGAATTTTACAGAAACTCTATTATATATGCTAAGAACCTCGAAAAGAGTAGGAGCTCAATAAATGTTTGTTTGTTTGACTCTAATCTGCATAGCAGTTCTCCAAGTTTTGATTTTACTTTACAAAAGATAAGGGAACAGAGGATCAGAGAGATCAAGAGACCTGTCAAAGGACAAAACTGTCCTAAGCACTAGCCCAAGAGTTATGTCTCCAGTTAAATGTTCTTTTTATTACACTACCAATGGCTTCTGAGTTTGGTTCCCCCCATATAGTCTAGCAGTGTATGTTGGTCTGAGTAGTTGTTAAATATGTGCTGAATGAATGAATAAGTGTCTATTAAGAACATATTCTTTCAGTTTGAGAATCATGAAAGATTTATTGGCCACCAGGAATAAGAGCACTTTAGGATGTCAGTCATCCCCATGCATGGTATTTATTGTTCATTTATGCAGAAGGAAAACAAACCCTCCGATTCTGATAAAATATCTTAGGTAACATTATGTTGAAGTCTGTGTCATCTTCCTAGAAACACCAGTGCCACACCTTTAACAAACAAATTTTTAAATGTTGTTTAAAATCAACAGGTAGGAAGAAACTGGGAGAATAATTTTTCAGTTTTTGCTTTTCATTTTTACGTAGCCAAATTTATCATTTTCTTTCTTACTGATTCTGCTTTTAGGGTCATGTTTAGAAAGGTAACCTCCATTTCAAAGATTCAAGTGTTTTCTTCTACTGTTTTAATCATGTCATCCTTTACATTTAGAATCTCTGGTAAGTTCCCCTGGAGAAGGAAATGGCAACCCACTACAGTATTCTTGCCTGGTAAATCCCCTGGTGGGCTATAATCCATGGGTTCACAAAGAGTCGGACAGGACTGAGCAATTAAGCACTAATTTAATGTTTTTCTTATATAGTTTAGTGAATTATTTATTCATCTTCCTTTCTGATTTTAAATTATATACTCCCATATGCCAAGTTCTTATATAGGTATAAATATATAGACTTTCTACATATGCCATTTGTTCTGTTGATGGTTTACTCCTGAGCTGTTTTTATTTATTTCTATTGTCTTAATTATTAAAGTTTTAATTTCTGCCTGGCAATCTCATTTACTACTATTCTTTAAAAGAAATATTCATGGATACTCTAAGGTTTATTCTTAAAAATGAGCATATGAAATATTTTGTCAAGATCCTGGGCTTGTGATTGAGATAGAATAAAAAGTTATAGATTAGTTTGGGGAATTCACATATTTTAAAATGGAATCTTCAAAATCAGAGACCCTAATACGGTTTCCCATTTACTCAAGTTTTCTCTTATTTCTTCCAGTACTTTTACAACTCTCCAATTTCTGTGTATTTGTATGCACGCATCCTTTAGTAAAGCATAGTGCTCTAGAGTACGGGTGCAGGAGTCAGATGGCCTGGGTACCAAACTTAGCTGTCCCATTAACTAATCACGTAACCTATTCACCTTTGTGCGCCTCATTTTTTCCTCCTGTAATATGGAGACAATAATAATAGTGCCTCCTAGAGTTATTATGAAGATGAAATGGGTTAATATATTAAAAGTGCTTAAAACAGTATGTAGCGCACAGCATATAGCATACTAAATTAGTGCTTTATACATTGTTATTACAAATGAGATCATTTTCCTCTGTTCCTTTGGTTTCTACTTTGTTAGTTTTGATTATAGAGTACAATCTCAATAAAACACTAAACTGAAATTTTAGCCTCCAGAGGGCCCTGCTTTCCTGTAAATTACTGTCATTTTTCTTCCTTCCTCTTCCTCTCTCCCTTTTTCTTTCTCTGTCTCTTTTTAAAGTTTAAGTTGTATATCATAATGATTTGACTTACATACATCAAGAAATTATTATCGCAATAACTTTAGTGAACATCCATCATCTCATATAAACATAAAATTAAAGTAATAGAAAAAGATATTTTTCCTTATGATGAGCACTCTTAGGATTTACTCCTTAACAATGTTCGTATATAACACACAACAGTGTTACTATGTTTATCATGTTGTGTTATATCCCTAGAACTTAATCATCTTACATACAAAAGATGGTGTCTTTTGATTGCCTTCATCCATTTCTCTTTCCACCTACCCCCTGCTGCTCACTGGTAAACACAAATTTGTTCTCTTTTTCTATGTGATTGTTTGTTTGTTCATTTTTGAAGTATAATTGACCTACAACACTATGTTAGTTCCTCTTAATCTGTGTAGTCCTAGACGTTTGTTGGGAGTTTTTGATTACTGATTCAATTTCGTTACTGGTAATTGGTCAGTTCATATTTCTGTTTTTTCCTGGCATAGTCCTGGGAGATTGTACGTTTCAAGGAATTTATCCATTTGTTCTGGCCTGCATGAGGCCAGGTTTTGGGGCTCGTGCTGTCGCTCTCTTGGGTGATGCTAGGTTACGGATCTCCAGTTGCAGGCCCTTTGGCCCTGGGGCAGTGCCTGTGCACTGTATGTGGGGCTGTGTCCTGGGTCCTAGGGTAGATGGGACTAGGTACTGGGGAGACTGTGAGTTCAGGAAGTCTCAAGCCAGCCAGCCTCCTGGTAGGTGGGGCTGTTTTAGTTGCGTAGCCTAAGTTGTCCCATACATACTGACAGGCTGGTAGGCTGAGCCAGGTCTCAGCCCTAAGAAGCCAGACAAAGGATTCTAAAATGGTGCTTGCCAGCACCAGTGCCTTTGTGGTAGAACAAGCTCCCCAAAATGGCTGTTGCAAGAGTCTGTATCCCCAGGGCGAGCTCCAGTTGCTTCCTGCTTCTTCGGGTGGCTCTCCAAGGTCAGCACATGGGTCTAATCCAGGCTTCTTTCAGATTACTCCTCTGCCCTGGATCCCAGAGCTTATGAGATTTTGTGTGTGTGTCCTTTAAGAGTGGAGACTCTATTTTCCACAGCCCTCTGGCTTTCCCAAAAGAAAGCCCCGCAGGCCTGGAAAACCAGATGTTCTGGGGGCTTGCCTTCCTGGTATAGAACCCGCAGCCTGGGGAGTTCAATGTGGGGCTTGGACCCCTGTCCCTTTGGGAGAACCTCTGCTGTTGCTATTATCTTCCTGTTTGTGGATATAGATCTTGACTCTGTCTCCACCCCTCCTACCCATCTCATTATGGTTTCTTCTTTATATCTTAAGTTGTAGATCTTTTCTACTAGCTTTCTAATCTTTCTCGTCAATAATTGCTCTGTGGTGGTGGTTCACTTATTAAGTTGTGTCTGACTCTTGTGACCCCTGTAGCCCTCCAGGCTCCTCAGTCCATGGAATTTTCCAGGCAAGAATACAGTATTCTTGGGTTGTGGGTTGCCATCTCCTTCTCCAGGGGATCTTCCTGATCCAGGGATTGAACCTACATCTCCTGGATTGCAGGCAGATTCTTTACCACTGAGCCACCAGGGAAACTGTAGTTGTAATTTTCACATGCCAGTGAGAGGAGGTAAGCTCAGGATGCACCATATTGGCCACTCATCTCTCCCAGAGTTTCTTTTTTAAGAATTTTTATGTCACTTAGAGCTAAGTGATGAAACAGAAAATGTGTGTCTAATGCTTTTGAAAGATCAAGTAAAATAGATTAAAAATCAATAGCTGGTCCATTACATGCATGCTCGTGCTTAGTCATGTCCAACTCTTTGTGACCCTTTGGACTGTAGCCCACCAAAGTCCTCTGTCCACGGGATTCTCCAGGCAAGAATCCTGGAGTGAGGTGCTATTTCCTCCTCCATGGGATCTTCCCCACTCAGGGATCAAACTTGCATCTCCTGCATTGCAGGCAAATTCTTTACCACTGAGCCATCAGGGAAGTCTCAGTCCATTAAAAACTAACAAATCAAACAGTCATCTTGCAAAACTGATGAAAGAGAAAATAGCAGAAAATGCAAACCAAAAAACCCTGGAATTAACGGAAAAATATGAATATCCAAAAGCTTTAAACAGTGAGACTACTCAAGGTTTACTCTGTTCATAAAGAGAAATTTTTGACAAAATAAGATATTATCTAAGAAAGGTATATCATGAAAATACATGAAGAGGCAGAAATTGAACTCATTAATAACTGAAGAAATGAGAAACACTACCAAAGTTCTACCTCTGAAAAAGGCATCAGATCACAATCCTTTTAAACCTGGATTCTATGAAAACTTCTAAGACAGTGTTATTTACAGAAAATTGAAAAAGGTGGAAAACTTGATAACTCATTCTGTGAGGCTAATGTAACTATGAAACCAAATTAGTGAGGAATAGCAGAAGAAAAGAAAAAACTACAGTCCAGTCTTACTGATGAAATAAATGTAAAAATCCTAAATAAAATACTAGCAAACTTAATTAGGGCTTCCCTGGTGGCTCAGACAGTAAAGCGTCTGCCTGCAATGTGGGAGCCCCGGTTTCAGTCCCTGGGTTGGGAAGATTCCCTGGAGAAGGAAATGGCAACCCACTCCAGTACTCTTGTCTGGTAAATCCCATGGACAGAGGAGCATGGTAGGCTACAGTCCGTGGGGTCACAAAGAGTTGGACGTGACTGAGAAACTTCACTTTACTTTTCACCAAACTTAATATAACAGCATTTTAAAAGTTGAATGTACCATAACCAAACAGATTTTATTTAAGGAAAGCCAATCTGTAGTTGACAGTAGAATAAATGGTAAATAAATAAAGGATGAAAAACTCCATTTATAAAATACCTACAGTGGTTCAATCCCTATGTTAAACCCTTTGCTACATTTTCATTTAAGTCTTATGTTACCTTTTGAGACATGTCTTAAAGTACATTAACACGAGTCATTTATGAATTATAGATAAATAAGTATATCTTTAAATATGTTAAAGCATTTCCAACTACCCCAGTTTGCTACTTTGCTCAATCATCTCTGCCTAGAACATTTTCTTCTCCATCCAGGAAATTCCTACTTTTTTTTAAAGACTCAACTCATGTCCCTTCTGGGTCTCCTTTTCTGACTGCTCCCTACCTGGAGCTAAGAAGCTGCTTCTCTCATATACTTTTACAACACCCTGTATCCACCTCTATTACAACACTTATCACAGCTGTTTTGTAATTACTAGTTAACTTGTTTGTCTTTCTCACCAAACTATGAGCTCTTGAAATAGAGTCAATTTATTTGTTTTCTGGAAGACTGGCACATTAAAAATCTGGCAGAATCAATTGAGAAATAGACACAGAATCACTGGAAATTAAAATGTTAGCTAATTAAGATTAAAGCTGTATTGGAGGACATGATTTTGATGTTTGCCTAAACTGGACTTCCTAAATACTTCACCTGATAATTAAACTTCCTTTTCTTATTACCTGCAAAGCTGGGCAACTTCAGGGCTCTCTGGAAGACATAAGCTTCTTACCATACGGTATAGGACAAAGTGGTGTTAACCTTCTCTGTAGAGCCTAGGAGATGCTGAGCCATGCATGTCCCATTTTCCAAATGTTTTAAATTCAGGCACTCTTCTCATGGGTAAGTGAGGGGTGAAGAGAAAGCCAGGATTGTTATTCTGAAGTTCTGCATGGAAACATCAAGCCAAGAAAATAGATGATACTTCCTAGTAATGGCTGCTGCTATTGCTGCTTAGTCACTTCAGTCGTGAACGACTCTGTGCGACCCCTCAGACAGAAGCCCACCAGGCTCCCCCATCCCTGGGATTCTCCAGGCAAGAACACTGGAGTGGGTTGCCATTTCCTTCTCCAATGCATGAAAGTGAAAAGTGAAAGTGAAGTTGCTCAGTTGTATCCAACTTTTAGCGACCCCATGGACTGCAGCCTACCAGGCTTCTCTGTCCATGGGATTTTCCAGGCAAGAGTATCTAACTTAATATTTTCCTTTAGTACTTAGCTGTCTACAGTTTTAGAGAGAAATTTCAATTGCAGCAACTGTTTCGCTTAAGTGCTGTAACTTAATTAGCAGGCTTCTGTTTTTAATTTATAATTTTATTTTCTAGCTTCTTCAAATTTCTGTTAGAATGCTCGTGCTTAGTCACTTCAGTCATGTCCAACTCTTTGCAACCCTATGGTCTGGGGCCCCGGGCTCCTCTGTCCATGGGATTCTCCAGGCAAGAATACCAGAGAACGTTGCCAAGCCCTCCTCCAGGGGATCTTCCTGACCTAGGGGTCTAACCCACATCTCCTGTGTTTCCCATATTGCAAGCAGATTCTTTGCCATTGAGCCACTGGTGAGATGAAGTAAAATAAATAAAAATACATAAAATTTCCTCACACATTTATTTGCATTCTATTATATTCTCTGTACTTTTTTCCTAGTTAAAGTACTGAAGAGGCACTCTTAACAAAGTGAACTGTTTGTTGTATAGCCTCATGAGATTGAATAATAAGGAACTGTCATCTCCATGTATCCTGGATCTATTCAACCTAATAACATGTCTTTTTTTATAATAGGCATTCTGATATGTTTTGTTAACACTGGCAGAGAGGGAGAGGGCTGGCAAGAGCCAGAGAGTAAGGACAGTCTTGGAATATGCATTCATTCACTTACCATTTACTTCAGTAGCTTTTTTCTTTGCTACTGATTCAACTGGTAGACAGATTCTGCATATCTAATATACAGCATAGTGATTACAGTCAGACTGTATTATATACTTTAAAGTTACTAAAAGACTAGATCCTAAATGTTCTTACCAAAAAATGAAGTAATTATTACATGAATTATGTTGCAATATATAAAGTATCAAATCAACATATTGTACACCATAAACTTAGACAATGTTATATGTCAATTATATCTCATTAAAAATAAAATGAAGTTATATATCATTATTTGTTTTCATCTGTTGGTGGACATTTAAGTTATTTCTAGTTTTTGGCTATTCTGAATAAAGCTGCTATTCTTGTTTGCATACTAGACTTTGTATGACTGTGTTTACATTTCTTCTGGGTAATAACCTAGGAGTGAAATCTTGATGTTATGGTTTGCGTATGTATAAATTTTCTGTTGTTGAGATACAGTTGACATATAATATTGTATTAGTTTCAAGTATATAACATAGTGATTCAATATTTGTGTTTATTGCAAAATGATCACCTAAGTAAGTCTAGTTAACATCCATTGCCACACATAGTTACAAATTTTTTTCATTATAGTAAGAACTTTTAAGATTTATTCTCTTAGCACCTTTCAAATACACAATATTTCAAATATATATATATATATATATATATATATATGTAATGCTTGTATTGCTTGCTTATCCAAGAACATTGTAATGCTAATACAATATTATATGTACAACATACCCGTGCTATATATTACATCCCCAGGGCTTATTTATCTTATTTTTTGTAACTGTTGACCACCATAACCCCTTTTGCCCACCCTCTAGCTCCTGCCTCTGGCAATTACTAATCCGTTCTTTTGGTTTTATAAGTTCAGTTTCTGTTTGTTTTGTTTTTTAGATTCTACATGTGAGATTGCATGGCATTTGTCTTTCTCTACTTAGCATAATGCCCTCAAGGTCCATACATGTTGTTGTTGATGGCAAGATTTCCTTATATAATGGCTGAATAAATATTCCATTGCATGTATGTACCACATTCTTTATCCATTCACCCATCAATAAACACTTTGGTTGGTTCCATGTCTTGGTTATAATCAATAATGCTAAAATGAACATGGGTGCATATATCTTTTTGAATTAGTGTTTTGTTTCATTTGGATAAATAAGAGTGGATCATATGGTAGTTTTATTTTTTGAGAAGCCTCCATTCTGTATTGTGTAGTGACTACACCAATTTACAACCCCGCCAACAGGGCATGAAGGATTCCTTTTTCTCCACACACTCACCAACACTTATTATTTGTTGCCTTTTTGATAATAGTCATTCTAGTAAGTGTGAGGTGATATCTCATTGTGGTTTTGATTTGCATTTCCTTGATGATTAGTGATGTTGAGCATCTTTTCATGTGCCTGTTGGCCATCTGTATGTCTTCTTTGGAAAAATGTCTATTCAGATCTTTGTCAACTTTTTAACTGGCTTGCTTGTTTGTTTCAGTGTTGAGTTGTACAAATTTTTTGCATGTTTTGATATTAACCCCTTTTGGATATATCATTTGCAAACATCTCCCTTCAAGTGTGTGGACTTTTTGCTTTGTTGATAGTTTCCTTCACCACACAAAAGCTTTTTAGTTTGATGTAGTGCCATTTATTTTTGCCTCTGTTTTCCATGCCTGATGAAACATATCCAAAAGAATATTACCAAGACCACTGTCAAAGAGCTTACTGGCTTTGTTTTCATCTAGAAGTTTTGTGGTTTCAGGGTCTTTAATACATTTTGAATTTATTTTGGGGCATGATGTGAGAGGACAGTCCAGTGGCTCTTTTGCATGTAGCTGTCCACTTCCCCCAAAATCATTTATTGAAGAAGTTATCTTTCCTCTGTTGTATACTCTTGGCTCTCTTGCCATAGATTAACTGCCCATATAAATGTGGGTTCATTTCTGGGCTCTCTATTCTGTTCCATTGATCTATGTATCTGTTTTCATGCAAGTACCATACTGTTTTCATTATTTTAGGTTTGTAATATAGTTTGAAATCAGAAAGTGTGATAATTCTAGCTTTGTTCTTCCTCAAGACTGCTTTGATTTTGGCTTTTGAGAGCAACTTTCATAAAACCTTAAATTTTATTGAGGTTCTTATTGCCCATCTTCTCTTCTTGCATCTTTCCCCCCTATATTTTTGTCTCTTAATCCTTTTTTTCTTAGAATATTTCCTTTTTACTTCTATTTCTCATCTTCTTTTTCTTGATTTTTTCTCTTTGTAGTTATGCCATTTCTTCTTTTTTATATTTATGTAACAAATGATAGGTTGTTTCTAACATAAACAGAAAAGGGAGAATATTGACAAATATAGACTCAGAGAAACTATCTGTGGTACCAGGTAGAGATGTCTAAGAGTCTAGAGAGAGTACTGAAAAATGCAATCAAAAAGCTAATTGGATTGCCAGTATATACAATGATGCCTGAGATGAGAGGAAATTGGAAAGAATGTAGCTCTTCCCAAAGGAAATATATGACAAATATCCCTGGAAAATATCCCAAAAGGAATATGGCTGTAATATTGTGATTTATTATAAGAAATACATATTTAGTCTTTGTCTTGGTTCCTGGCACAGAGCTTCTAAAGTCCTTGGGATTTCCAGTGATGAAAGAGATTAAAAGTATCTTTTGTTATGTTAATGATGTAATTTTTAAAAGACAGGGCATTGGAGCCAACCATGGGATTTGAGGATTGAAACTTTCAGTTCCATCCACCCCCTCCACCTTCTTCCCTGCCCATCCCACCACCTCCTGGAAGAGAAGAGGGACTGGATATTGAATTCAGTCACCAAAAGTGAATGATTTAATCAACCCATGTAATGAGGCCAGGCCCATGTAATGAGGCCTCTGTACAAACTCCAAAGGATAGAGTTTGGAGAGATTTTGCATTGGTGAACATGGAGATTCTGAAAAAATAATGCACTCTAAAAGGACAACCTTTTCCCTATATCCTGCCCTATACATCTCTTCTATCTGGTTGTTCCTAAGTTATATCCTTTTAAAATAAACTGGTAATCCAGTAAGTAAATGTTGCTGTGACTTCTCTGAGTCCATGAAGCAAACTGATCATACCCAAGGAGAAGGTCATTGGACCCTCCCTCCAATCTACACCTAGTTGATCAGCACTGGTGACAACCTGGACTTGCAATTGACATCTGAAGTGGTGGTAGCAGGAGGCAGTCTTTAGGGACTGAGCCCTTAGCTTGTGAGAACTGATGTTCTTCCTGAGTAGTTTCAGAATTGAATTGAACTGTAGTACACCCATCCTGGTGTCAGAAAATTGCTTGGTGTGGGAGGAAAAAAATCCATACATCTGAATTGGAGGTAGAATCTTTAGGGTACATTCATCCTTTGAGAAATTTCTAAGTAAATAGTCAAAAATTCTGGTTAGAAAACTAAGAACAACTTGCTTCTTCAAGCTTCAGGTGGCCTGTTTATGATTACCTATGATTATAGAGTTGTTGTTTAGTCGCTCAGTCATGTCAAACTCTTTTGTGACCCTATGGACTGTAGACCTTCAGGGTCCTTTGTCCATGAAATTTCCCAGGCAAGAATTCCGGAGTGGGTTGAGCCATTTCCTTCTCCAAGGGATCTTCCCTACCCAGGGATCAAACCTGCATCTCCTGCATTGGCAGGTGGATTCTTTACCACTGAATCACCAGGGAAACCCATGATTATAGAGACTTCCACTGAATTCCGAATTTAGAGAATTTAATAAGGATCACAATATAATCATTCCATGAGTTTTGATATATGCAGAGGTTCCTCTTACTCAAAAGTAATTTTATCTGGCTCTTGGGTAAAAGTCAGTTCAGTTCAATTCAGTCGCTCAGTCATGTCTGACTCTGCGAACTCATGGACCACAGCACGCCAGGCCTCCCTGTCCATCACCAACTCCCAGAGTCTACTCAAACTCATCTCCATTGAGTCGGTGATGCCATCCAATCCTCTCATCCTCTGTTGTCCCCTTCTCCTGACTTCAATCTTTCCCAGCATCAGGGTTGTTTCAAATGAGTCAGATTTTCACATCAGGTGGCCAAAGTATTGGAGTTTCAGCTTCAACATCAGTCCTTCCAATGAACACTCAGGACTGATCTCCTTTAGGATGGACTGGTTGGATCTCCTTGCAGTCCAAAGGACTCTCAAGAGTCTTCTCCAACACCACAGTTCAAAAGCATCAATTCTTCAGTGCTCAGCCTTCTTCACAGTCCAACTCTCACATCCATACATGACTACTGGAAAACCATAGCCTTGACTAGACAGACTTTTGTTGGCAAAGTAATGTTTCTGTTTTTTAATATGTTGTCTAGGTTGGTCATAACTTTCCCTCCAAGGAGCAAGTGTCTTTTAATTTCGTGGCTGCAGTCACCATCTGCAGTGATTTTGGAGCCCCCCAACAATAAAGTCTGACACTTTCCACTGTTTCCCCATCTATTTCCCATGAAGTGATGGGACCGAATGCCATGATCTTAGTTTTCTGAATGTTGAGCTTTAACCCAACTTTTTCACTCTCCCCTTTCACTTTCATCATGAGGCTCTTTAGTTCTTCACTTTCTGCCATAAAGATAGTGTCATCTGCATATCTGAGGTTATTGATATTTCTCCCGGCAATCTTGATTCCAGCTTGTGTTTCTTCCAGCCCAGTGTGTCTCATGATGTACTCTGCATAGCAGGGTGACAATATACAGCCTTGACATACTCTTTTTCCTATTTGAAACCAGTCTGTTGTTCCATGTCCAGTTCTAACTGTTGCTTCCTGACCTGCATACAGATTTCTCAGGAGGCAGGTCAGGTGGTCTGGTATTCCCATCTCTTTCAGAATTTTCCAAAGTTTGTTAAATCACTGCAGATGGTGACTGCAGCCATGAAATTAAAAGACGCTTACTCCTTGGAAGAAAAGTTATGACCAACCTAGTTAACATACTCAAAAGCAGAGACATTACTTGGCCAACAAAGGTCCGTCTAGTCAAGGCTATGGTTTCTCCAGTGGTCATGTATGGATGTGAGAGTTGGACTGTGAAGAAGGCTGAGCACCGAAGAATTGATGCTTTTGAACTGTGGTGTTGGAGAAGACTCTTGAGAGTCCCTTGGACTGCAAGGAGATCCAACCAGTCCATTCTGAAGGAGATCAACCCTGGGATTTCTTTGGAAGGAATGATGCTAAAGCTGAAACTCCAGTACTTTGGCCACCTCATGCGAAGTGTTGACTCATTGGAAAAGACTCTGATGCTGGGAGGGACTGGGGGCAGAAGGAGAAGGGGACGACCGAGGATGAGATGGCTGGATGGCATCACAGACTCAATGGACGTGAGTCTGAGTGAACTCCAGGAGATGGTGATGAACAGGAAGGCCTGGCATGCTGCGATTCATGGGGTCACAAAGAGTCGGACACAACTGAGTGACTGAACTGAACGGAACACAGTCAAAGGCTTTGGCATAGTCAATAAAGCAGAAATAGATGTTTTTCTGGAACTTTCTTGCTTTTTCCATGATCCAGCAGATGTTGGCAATTTGATCTCTGGTTCCTCTCTGCCTTTTCTAAAACCAACTTGAACATCTGTAAGTTCACAGTTCATGTATTGCTGAAGCCTGGCTTGGAGAATTTTGAGCATTACTTTGCTAGCTTGTGAGATGAGTGCAACTGTGTGGTAGTTTGAGCATTCTTTGGCATTGCCTTTCTTCGGGATTGGAATGAAAACTGAGCTTTTCCAGTCCTGTGGCCACTGCTGAGTTTTCCAAATTTGCTGGCATATTGAGTGCAGCACTTTCACAGTATCATTTTTTAGGATTTGAAACAGCTCCACTGGAATTCCATCACCTCCACTAGCTTTGTTCGTAGTGGTGCTTCCTAAGGCCTACTTCACTTCACATTCCAGGATGTCTGGCTCTAGGTGAGTAACCGCACCATCGTTGATTATCTGGGTCATGAAGATTTTTTTTTGTACAATTCTTCTGTATATTCTTGCCACCTTCTCTTAATCTCTTCTGCTTCTGTTAGGTCCCTACCATTTCTGTCCTTTATCAAGCCCATCTTTGCATGAAATATTCCCTTGGTATCTTTAATTTTCTTGAAGAGATCTCTAGTCTTTCCCCTTCTATCGTTTTCCTCTATTTCTTTGCAATGATCACTGAGGAAAGCTTTCTTATCTTTCCTTGCTATTCTTTGGAACTCTGCATTCAAATGGGTATATCTTTCCTTTTCTCCTTTGTTTTTCCCTTCTCTTCTTTTCACAGCTATTTGTAAGGCCTCCTCAGACACCCATTTTGCTTTTTTGTATTTCTTTTTCTTGGGGATGGTCTTGATCCCTGTCTCCTGTACAGTGTCCCTTAGGTTAAAATGTGAATGCTGAATGATTTACTGCCTTGTGAGGACTGCCTAGAAATAACAGGATGATGCCAGGCAGGTAAGTTTGGTCTAATAAAGATGTTGAAGCCCAACTGTCTACTACTTACTTTTTTGTTGTTGCTGATCTATTGTGTCTGGCTGGGCTTCAATCCAATACCATTCTACGCGAGTAGACATATCTATCTTACAGAACATGACTGTTCTCAACTCATATATCATCCTACCTCAACCAATTAGGTGTGAAGGCATGATCAAAAAAAAAAAAAAGACAGTTCTGCATAGCCCTGTACAGAATCTGACTTTGGATTTCATCTGACAATCTAATAAAACAGAACATTTTGTATGAAAGGACAGTACATGATCTCAAAAGTTCTGCTAAAGCTATTGACCTTCTGTTAGTTCGATTAATTCTAGAATGTTTGTAAGATCTTCTTAGAATGGTGCCAACATTTCTATAAACACCTGTGTGTGAGGAAAGTTAGACGTAAATAAATTTTGACTTGCTGGACTCTAATCCTTGATAGTTGAAAAATACTATATAGGCATGAAACCAGAATTTTGAAGATTACATTATAAATAAAGTGACCATACAGTTTATTCTCTAAACCTGACACTTCAAAGAATTTAAGTGAAAGTTAATAATCATGCCAGGGCAACAAGAATAAACAGAGGCTGTCCCAGGCAAGTCAGGGAGCATTGTCACCCTAATTATATTTTACTATAATAAACTACATTTTTGTGTCAATATGTTCAGGATTTCACAAGGGGAGGAAAAGAGAGTTTCTGAAGAGTTTCTTTCTCTGCATCTACTTTCTCATTTTTCTTCCTCACATCCTTTAGAGTTTCCTAATGTCTCCTCTAATAACCCCAGCTACTGTTTTTTCATTCTTATCCACTAGAACGTAAGCTAAATTCAACATAAAAATAAAACTAGTTTCACACATAACTGAACTTTAGTGGCTAGCTACACATAGCAGCAAAACAAGTCTAGGTTTGGGGGAACTCCAGAGTGGTTATCACTATGGCTGCTGTAGAGGCCCATGATTTATGTAAAAGATATGTCCATATTTCATATTTTTCCTTTAGAGAAGGAACTCTATGCCTCTTTCCAGTGTGTAAAAAATCAACAGTGCTATGGATAACCAACAAAGTCCTACTGTATAGCCCTGAGAACTCTGTCAATGTTCTGTGGCAGCTCCGATAGGAGGGGAGTTTGGGGTAGAAGGGATACAGGTATATGTATGGCTGAGACCCTTTGCTGTCCACCTGAAACTATCACAACAATGTTAATCAGCTATACTCAAATATAAAATAAAAAGTTAAAAAAAATCTTTTAAAAAATCAACAATGTTATAATGTTAATAAGAAGTTGAAGTTTTGTGCAGAGAAGCTTATAGATCAATACAATCTTCTTGATTCTTCTTTTAATTGAGATGTAATTGACATCTAACATTGCATATGTTTAAAGTGTATAGCATGCTGATTTAGTATATTTATACACTGTAATGTGATTATCACTGGGGCGGTAGCTAATACGTCTACCATGCCCTGTAATTAGGTCTTTTTTTGTGGTGAAAATACTCTTAAGTCTTTCCTATGTGGCACTCACCTGACTTTTCATATCTCCCCCAAGCAAAGACAGAACAAGTCTGCCTCATTCATTAATTTGTGTATCTGTGCTCAGTGCTTTAGAGGAACACCCCACACAAGTCACAAGATGTTATCACATTTTCATAAGGTTAAAGAAAGAGGTGAACCCATGGTAGCTGGCCCAGTGCCCTCTGGGAACTTCAAGAAAATGTCAGCAACTTCACATCTACTGGAAAGGTCAGAGGGAGGGCAAAATACAAAAGGAAGATATTATGTCAAACAACTTTTAACAACTGGCTTTTAAAGTGGAAAATAGAGTGGTGTCCTTAAGAGCCTCTTGATGAAAGTGAAAGAGGAGAGTGAAAAAGTTGTCTTATAGCTCTACATTCAGAAAACTAAGATCATGGCATTCAGTCCCATCACTTCATGGCAAATAGATGGGGGAACAGTGGAAACTGTCAGACATTTTGGGGGACTCCAAAATCACTGCAGATGGTGATTGCAGCCATGAAATTAAAAGATCCCTATTCCTTGGAAGGAAAGTTATGACCAACCTAGATAGCTTATTTAAAAACAGAAACATTACTTTGCCAACAAAGGTCCGTCTAGTCAAGGCTATGGTTTTTCCAGTAGTCATGTATGGATGTGAGAATTGGACTGTGAAGAAAGCTGAGCACCGAAGAATTGATGCTTTTGAACTGTGGTGTTGGAGAAGACTCTTGAGAGTCCCTTGGACTGCAAGGAGATCCAACCAGTCCATTCTAAAGGAGATCAGTCTTGGGTGTTCATTGGAAGGACTGATATTGCAGCTGAAACTCCAATATTTTGGCCACCTGATGTGAAGAGCTGACTCATTTGAAAAGACCTTGATGCTGGGAAAGATTGAGGGCAGGAGGAGAAAGGGACAACAGAGGATGAGAGGGTTGGATGGCATCACTGACTCAATGGACTTGAGTTTGAGCAAACTCCGGAAGTTAGTGATGGACAGGGAGGCCTGGCTTGCTATGGTCCATGGGGTCACAAAGAGTTGGACATGACTGAGCGACTGAACTTAACTGAACTTATAAATTGGGCAAATATCTGTTGTCAAGTTCGTGGTATGAATGAGATGTGGGAAGAAAGTCACCTTCAAGCAGTGTCTCCACATTTGTTGTGGCCGCATGAGAATCATTCTCAGAAGAAAGAGGAAATGCTCTTTTGAGAAACACTGGAGTGTCTCACAATGACTTAAAGAATAGCCAATATTAAATGGAACTTGCTATGAATCAGAGACTGTTCTGAATACTTTTCATATATTATTTCAGGAAAATTCTGGGCTAGGCATCATAGAGATCTGAGTCAGAGTCCTGGTTCTGTTACTTTATAGCTGTGTGGTCATAGGAAGAAGATTCTTAAACTCTAATATTAAGTTTATTCAAGTATAAAACACTGTTAGGGTGGTTGTGGAAATAGGTGAGATCAGGTGTGCATAAGCACTAGCAGATTGCTGGCACATAGTGTTCCTACTGTGTTGAATACCCTGTGAGCCTTCAGATAAAACAAGTTTGTGCTAGGAGAACATTGTCTGAAGGGCAGTGAGCAATTAGCCATTCTGATATCACACGATATGGTATAGTCCTATTAACTTTAAGAAGATTTGTGTGCCTCTTTCTGCTTGGGAAAAAATATCCCCATTTCTATGATCTGTGTTCTGCAAACATGGAGAAATTTGGCAACAAAGAACATGGTAAGATTCACCAAAGCCAAAGGAGATGTTACAAGAATGACAAAGACCTAATATTTATTATGAAGATGATGAAGCTAATTTGCATTTCCTTCCAGCATCCTGAGATTTAAGATTTTATTTTCCCAGAAGGGCATTCACGGAGACGTATGTTAATGTCTGCACAATATAAGAAACATTTATTTCTTCTGAATGGGTACTTGTTGAAAGAGACTGATGCTTATGTGGTTTTGGTTTTTGTTCAGTCGCTAAGTTGTGTTGTCAAAAATTTCTGAAATGTGATATTTACATCTCTACCCATACAGTTACCAGTAAAGAGTGTAGATGGTTTGTGTTGATAATTCTTGGTACTAAAAGACTTGCTAATTAAAATAGTCAACAACCACAAACCACTTTGGGAGTGAGGCTGATACCTATAATTAACCTCATTTTGCACGTGAAGGAAGAAACAAGAGCACAGAAAGAGACAACGTGATCTAGCCAAAGCAACAGCTACTCAAGGGCAAACCTAAAGACTAGAATCCAACGAAACTTGAATCTCAAATCACAAAGCCTGGTTCAATCAACCTTTGTTAACCTTCAACAATTTTATGGTTCTTTTCTGTGGTTGTGCTTGTGGGATTCAGAAGTGGGCTTTGTTATTATTGTTATATTGGAGAAGGAAATGGCAGTCCACTCCAGCACGCTTGCCTGGAAAATCCCATGGACAGAGGCGCCTGATAGGCTACAGTCCATGGGGTCGCAAAGAGTCGGACACGACTGAGCAACTTCAAATTGCACGCGTACACACGCATCACACATCTCCTGAGAAAATTCCTTCCCAAATAATGACCTACTAAGAGCTTCTAGATAATCAAAGGATAACTGCATCAAAACTACATGGTCCTGTTGAATCTCTTTGAGGGGTTTTATAGGTTGAACACAGGGGTACCAGGAATGCTTTAGGGTGTAAGTGGATCACTTCCATGCCATGTATGTTACCCTGCTCCTGGTCCTTTAAATTTAGTCAGCCCCATAGAGAGTATGTCAAAGTCACCAGTACCAGCTCTCTAGTATTTGCCTAGGATCCCAGTCCCAGCGTGCATGAGAATACTCTTATTCTGTGTTACCAGCTCCCTGAACTCTCTGATGTTGTCTTATGCTGTGGTTTTGAGAAACTACTTCAGGCTTTTCTCTGGGAATGATTTCATACCCCCAGAAGCTCTTTTTTTTAAATAATTTTTTTGTTGTTCAATTTTTATTTATTTATTTATTTTTGGCTGCCCTGGGTCTTCGTGGCTCTGTGCAGGCTTTCTCTAGTTGTGGCAACCAGGTGCGACTCTCTAGTTAATGGGTGCAGGCTTCTTATTTCAGTGGCTTCTCTTGTGGGGCAGGGGCTCTAGGATAGCACTCTCAGTAATTAAGGCCCATGGGCTTGGTTGTCCCTTGGCATGTAGACTCTTCCCAGACCAGGGATTGAACTTAGGTCTCCTGCACTGATGGGCAGATTCTTAATCACTGTACCACCAGGAAAGTCTACTTTAAGTAACAGACTTTGTGTCCATGAATTTGTACTATAGCTAATAAGCTAGCAGGTATAAAATATTTTAAGGTACTGAAGGTTTTTCTCCTTTTGACCCTTGTACTTTTTTGAGAAGCTGCCCTCTTCCTATCAGTTGGATAGCAGCAATAGTTTCTAAAGGTATTGCCATAGAGGGGAGGGGAGGGCCTATATAACCAAGAACAAAAAGTTAAATACTTGGCTTTGAATTCTAAAGTTAGCTCTTGAAATTGATAGCAGAGACAGTGAGTGCAAGTAGAGACTTTTAAATTGCATGAGTTGGGCTATTTGAAAGTGAAAGTATTTTTAAGTTTGGAAGCTTGGCTTTGAAAGTTAAAAGCCAAAATCCAAATATAAAGTTTATACCATAATTATTGACTTTGGAACAATATAGGATGATGTAAGAGCAGTCTTCCTAGCCAAAAGGAAGTAAAATTTCCAGGACTTGGCAGGAGAAAGAAAATCAGAGGGGACATGAAAGAAACTTGGCTTCATGAGTGTAGTTTCTGCCCTTTTCACTCTTCAGACTGAGTCTCAAGAAGAATATTGGTGAAACACATCAGCTATTCTGCTAAGGTTTAGGGGGCTCTCAGAGTAGGAGAACCACCTTCAAGCTCCCCAGGGTGGTGCTTGGTGAGATCTCTCAGCTTGTGGTGAAGCCTTAGTTTTTAAGAAGACATCTGAGCTGAAGAGTAGCTTTGGCTAATGAGATCACTAGGTAAAGGGGCCTTAGGCAGCTTCTCAGAGTCCTGCACACCCCTGCATGGTGAGGAAGAACCTTCAAAAGTTCCTATGTTACAGTGTGACAGTTCCTCCAAAAATTAAACATAGAATTACCTTATGATCCACCAGTCTCACTTCTAGCTAAATACTGAAAAAAATTAAAAGTAAGAACTCAAACATATGTTTCCATAACAGTGATCTATCAGCAGGGCTTCCCTGGCGGCTCAGATGGTAAAGAATCCGCCTGCAAGGCCAGAGACCAAGGTTCAATCAATGGGTAGGGAAGATCCCCTGGAGAAGGAAATGGCAACTCACTCCAGTATTCTTGCCTGGAGAAACCCACAGACAGGGGAGCCTGGTGGGCTACAGTCCATGGGGTTGCAAACAGTTGGACAGGACTGAGCGAGTAACACTTGTTCTATCAGCATTATTCACAATGGCTAAAAGGTGGAAACAACACAAATATCCATTGATGAATGAATAGATAAATAAAACATGATATACACATACAATGGAATATTATTATGCATCCTATGAAATATTCAATTCTGTTCTGTCACTCAGTCATATCCAACTCTTTGCGACCCCATGAATCGCAAAACGCCGGGCCTCCCTGTCCAACACCATCTCCCGGAGTTTGCTCAGACTTCCGGCCATCGAGTCAGTGATGCCATCCAGCCATCTCATCCTCTGTTGTCCCCTTCTCATCCTGGCCCCAATCCCTCCCAGCATCAGAGTCTTTTCCAATGAGTCAACTCTTCGCAGGAGGTGGCCAAAGTACTGGAGTTTCAGCTTCAGCATCAATCCCTTCAAAGAAATCCCAGGGCTGATCTCCTTCAGAATGGACTGGTTGGATCTCCTTGCAGTCCAAGGGACTCCCAAGAGTCTTCTCCAACACCACAGTTCAAAAGCATCAATTCTTCAGCACTCAGCTTTCTTCACAGTCCAACTCTCACATCCATACATGACCACAGGAAAAACCATAGCCTTGACTAGATGGACCTTTGTTGGCAAAGTAATGTCTCTGCTTTTCAATATGCTATCTAGTTTGGTCATAACTTTTCTTCCAAGGAGTAAGCATAATTTCATGGCTGCAATCACCATCTGCAGTGATTTTGGAGCCCAAAAAAATAAGGTCTGACACTATTTCCACTGTTTCCCCATTTATTTGCCATGAAGTGATGGGACCAGATACCATGATCTTCATTTTCTGAATGTTGAGCTTTAAGCCAACTTTTCACTCTCCACTTTCATTTTCATCAAGAGGCTTTTTTTTTTTTTTTTTGAGAATCCCATGAACAGTATTAAAAGGCAAAATAATAGGATACTGAAAGAGGAACTCCCCAGGTCAGTAGGTGCCCAATATGCTACTGGAGATCAGTGGAGAAATAACTCCAGAAAGAATGAAAGGATGGAGCCAAAGCAAAAACAATACCCAGCTGTGGATGTGACTGGTGATAGAAGCAAGATCCGATGCTGTAAAGAGCAATATTGCATAGGAACCTGGAATGTCAGGTCCATGAATCAAGGCAAATTGGAAGTGGTCAAACGAGATTGCAAGAGTGAACGTCGACATTCTAGGAGTCGGCGAACTAAAATGGACTGGAATGGGTGAATTTAACTCAGATGACCATTATATCTACTACTGTGGGCAGGAATCCCTTAGAAGAAATGGAGTAGCCATCATGGTCAACAAAAGAGTCTGAAATGCAGTACTTGGATGCAATCTCAAAGACGACAGAATGATCTCTGTTCATTTCCAAGGCAAACCATTCAATATCACGGTAATCCAAGTCTATGCCCCAACCAGTAATGCTGAAGAAGCTGAAGTTGAATGGTTCTATGAAGACCTACAAGACTTTTTAGAACTAACACCCAAAAAAGATGTCCTTTTCATTATAGGGGATTGGAATGCAAAAGTAGGAAGTCAAGAAACACCTGGAGTAACAGGCAAATTTGGCTTTGAAATGTGGAATGAAGCAGGGCAAAGACTAATAGAGTTTTGCCAAGAAAATGCACTGGTCATAGCAAACACCGTCTTCCAACAACACAAGAGAAGACTCTACACATGGACATCACCAGATGGTGAACACCAAAATCAGGTTGATTATATGAAATATTATTTAAGTTTAAAAAGGAATGAAATCTGACACTTGTTGCAATAAGAATGAACCTATAAAACATGGTAAGTGAAATAAGCCAGCAAATGACAAAAACTATATGATTCCATTTATACAAGGTGCCTAGAATAGTCAAATTCATAGACAGAAAGTAGAATAGTGGTTATCAGCAATAGGGAGGGGAGAGTGGAGAGTAATTATTTAATAGGTACTGTGTTTCAGTTTGGGATGATGAAAAAGTCATGGTGATGGATAGTGGTGATAGTTGTACATCACCAATGTGAAGATGAACAATAATACCACTGAACTGTACACATAAAAATGGTTGAAATAAAAAATTTTATGTTTATTTTGTTGTTTCATCACTCAGTTGTGTCTGACTCTTTTGCAACCCCATGGATTGTAGCCCACCAGGCTCCTCTGTCCATGGGATTTCCCAGGCAGGAATACTGGAGTAGGTTGCTATTTCCATCTCCAGGGGATCTTTCTGACCCAGGGATCAAACCCACATCTCCTGCATTGGCAGGTGAATTCTGTACCACTGAGTTACCAGGGAAGCTGTATATATTTTACCATAATTAAAAAAAATCAAAATGTTCTCATGCCTACATCAGAAAGACAAAAATGAAAGTGAGACCAGTGGGTCTAGGGAGGTCAGGATAAGGTGGATAAAGAGTGACCTGCAGTGTCCTTGTGACTGGTGAGCCAAGGGGACACAGATGATTCAACATAGTCATAGTAGACAAAGGCAACCAATACAAGGGAAATAGGGATTGTTCCTCTCAGCAGAAACCATCTAGGCAGTTTGTCAATCACCGTGAACCTTCAAAGTCAGGATGATAGATCACCCAGAACTTGGATTACTGCTCAGGAACAGAAAGAGGTGAAGGGAGAAAACACTAACTTGATCTTTATCCAAAAAAGATTGAGATTACATTGGATTACAGGGTTAGGTTTTCCATCATCAGTGAAATAACTTTAGAGCTAAAGTAAATTGAATGATAAGGAAACCATTTCCATTTTGCACACATGAATGTGTATGACTGTGAAATATATTCCCATTACATTGCTTTATGCCTTTTGCAAACTTGGACATTCCTCAAATCTATGGCAATTGTAGAGCTCTTTTGTGAGGAATGGGGAGTTCTGATTCGCTCAGGATTACTGCAGCTTCCTTGGGCTCACCATCTGAGACAGTTACACAGTTTCACTGATGACCAGCCTTTGGACCAATCCCAGCACATGGATGTTCATGAAGCTGGCTCTTTGGGGCACCTACAATTAAAGCAAGGAACAAACATGGCTCTTCAGGTCCTATGTTATACCTTGACCTTTGAAAGCATCTTTATGCTGTTTGGACTGTTGAATAACCCTCCCACCATCATCTTCCAATAGCTAATGGTAAGGATCCAGAAGGCCTCCTGAACTAATAGCTATTAATAATGGCTAATCTATTACACACTTATTCTATGCTGGCACTGTGCTGACTACTTTCTAGGATATCTCATTTAGGCCTCATAGCAAATCCATGAGCTAAGGACTACTATTAACCACATTTTGCAGAAGAAGAAACCAAAGGTTAGTGAAGACAGGTAGCTTGCTCCAGGTCACACAGCCAGTAAGCAACAAAGCCAGGAAGACCCTGGAAACCTGACTTCACAGCTCAAGGGCTAATGATGACACCACATCACTTACTGTTATTGGGACATTCTCTTGATGTACGCCTAAATTCTAGCTTCACAGGAATCACTGACATGGATATTCCCAGAGGCAACAGAGGTAAGAACTGGCTTAATCCTTAAGTGTGTTTGAGGCCTCGCAGGTTGATTATATGTCCACATAAACAAACAAGGCTTCCACATGCTGCCTAATAAGTTAAAAATGATTTTGAAATGGGATTTTCTTTAAATTATGGCAAGTACTCAGCATATCTTCGGCTTTAGTAGTCTTATGGGCAGCTCACCTCCCAGTTCCATCCAAATCACGACTTAGTGACTGAACAACAACAACATTTTTAACAACTTGGGAAATTTGAGGGAACTATAAATACAAATAAATCAAGGAGAAAAAAGCTACTAGGAATCCAGGAAAAGAATTAAGAAATAAAGAAAACAGACTCATGACCCAAATATGAAGCAAATAGACTTTCAAGGTGGTGCAGTGGCTTTGTACCATGAAAATGCACTTTGCTCCATCCACAGCAAAAATAAAAATAACATGTAAAGAAAAAAAAGCAAAAGGTGTAACTGGGCTCTAATACCAGGTAAATATATTCAAAATCCCCAAAGGATTAGAAACTCAAAACGGTGAAAAGAAGTAAAGCTGGGGCAGCTAGGAGTTTGGCTTTTATAAAGTGAAAAGGATTTAAAACACTCAAATGAGACAGGAGAGTAAATCCAGAGACATAGCTCAAAGCTCTAAGTGACGGTGGGGCACCCTCCACACTGTGGAAAGAATGAAAACGAACTACTGCTAACTGTTGCCTGAGACCATAACTTCTAGTGAACTGCAGACCAAAGGAGGCCAGTGTCAAGATCACTGCCTTGTAACCAGGAGGTAAGCCAAGACACCCAATGAACAGTATACGATGAGATCTGCTCTATCCTTAATATCTCTGATCCACTGTTATGAGACCAGGATTTTGAATTAGGGACACAGAAGCCTGAGTGAAGTTAATTTAAAAACTGACAGGCAAAGAAAGATGAGTAGAGAGGTTGAGAGAGAGAAAAAGCTGTAAGATAAAAAACAAATTCTCACTTAAAATGAAGCAAGATCTCAAGACACAAATTTATTGCTAACAAAGATAAGCCAATAAAATCTTCAATTAGAACAGGAATTCAATACAGATAAATGCTTTATAGAATGATCTGATGAGGTATTAACCATAAATATGTTGAGGACATTAAAATATATAAGTTGAGACATAATCTCCCTTTAAAAGGCCATAAGATTATAAACAAAATAGGTAGAAATGAAACTAGGACATTGGATAACTAAAAGAACCAAATCAAAATCTTGAAAATAAAACATATAATTATTTAGAAAAGGTATGGGCTGATATATATAACAACAGAATTGAACTTAAAAAAAAAATACATTAAATGAAAGTCAGATGCAAAAGACCATATGTTGTACAATTACATTTATTTGAAATGTCAAAAACATTTTTTAAAAAAGCAGATCCATAGAGGCACATATTAGATTAGTGATAGCCAGAGACTGAGAATGGAAATAAGGATTGACTACAAATGAGTAAAAAGGATTTTTTTGGAATGATGGGAAATGTTCTAAAACTGGATTATGGGGAGGGATCTACAACTCTATAAATTTACCAAAAATCTTCAAATTGGGTGAATTTTATGATATATAAATTATACCTCAATGAAGCTGTTAAAGATATAATCACTGGAATAAAAAAAAGTGTTTATAGTTAAGCATACTTTCAAAACTGGACACAGTTGAAAACTTAGGAATGAAGACATTAGTGAGGAACTTGGTATGTCAGGCGGAGACAAATTAAAACTGAGAGAGCATTAAAACACGTGGAGGATAGATTTTGAGGTTCCAACAATTGCCTAATAAAAGTTTCCAGAAACGGGATAGAAGTAAGTTAGAAAAGGAATCTTTGAAGCAAGAGCGGGTAAGAATTTCTAAAAACTGAAGAAAGCCACTGATTTATTTCAAAAAACTCATCAGTTACCTGTTTTGTGCCAGACACTAGGAATATAACAGCGAACAAAATAAAATCTATGCCCTCCCTCAGATTAGATGTGTATTTTCAGTAACAAGCAAGATAATAAAAATGCCAAACTACATCACAATAAAACTGGAGAACATCAAGGATAAAGACATAATCTAAAAATCTTCCAGGAAAAAATGAATTATTATACACAGAGTAGTGACATACCAACAGCAGATTTAATATCAGCAGTAGCAGAAGTCAGAAAACAGTAATAATGGGGTTGATGAAAAATGTGCATCTGCGAGTAATTTTTTATACAGACAAACTGTGATTCATTACTGAGAGGGGGAAAAGGTATGCTCAATTATATGAAACCAAAAGAATTTATCATCCATAGAACCCTATTAAATTAAGAACAGTTAAAGATGTAATTTAGTAAGGAAAAATACAGAGAGAAGACATGGGATATGGAATAAAATATGTCAGTAAGTTTAAAAATTTTGTGTAAAAAACACAACCTTAATTTCTGTGTATTTTTAAATACACTTAAAACCATGACTCTAAGTAACAATAAGATGATGGGAATGGTATTCAATGTCTAGCATTCTAAGGCCTGTGTTTGGGTTAGGAGTATAATAGAAGTACTGAATTATTATAAACCTTACAAGAAAAAATAAATAACTCATAGTGTAAATAAAATTTAAATTTAAGAATAGATTAAATAGGTACTTCCCTGATGGCTCAGACGGTAAAGCATCTACCTAAATGCATGAGACCCGGGTTCAATCCCTGGGTTGGGAAGATTTCCTGGAGAAGGAAATGGCAACCCACTCCAGTACTCTTGCCTGGAAAATCCCATGGATGGAGGAGCCTGGTAGGCTACAGTTCATGGGGTCGCAAACAGTCAGACACGACTGAGAGCCTTCACTTTCAAGAATAGAAATATTATCTATAATAATGCTTAATTAATTAATAGAAGGAAAAAAGAGAAGTGAATCCCGGAAATTGTGTGAGGGCATGAAAGTAAAATTGTATGAGGGCATTAAAAAAAAAAAGAAAGAAAAATGATAGTAAATAGAAAACACAAATTAAGATGGTGATATTAATGTAAAATATATTTTCAATCACAAAACATAGTAATGAATTAAACTCATCTAAATAAAGACCAAAATTGCATGTTAAAAAATCTAACCCTATATGTCTGGAAAACATATCTAAAACAAAATATCCAAAAAGGATGAAAATAAGTGAATGGAAATAGATCATTTAACTACTAACTGTGTAGGAGCTGGGATAGCAATATTAATATAAATATGATATAAGGCAAATAAGAAACAAATGAAAATGTAGCATAATTTTAATTGATTGATGGCTAAGAAAATAGATGCCTTGATTTGACCTTGATGTTAGGACTGGTTTGTTTTATACAGCTGAGGGATCCTGACATTGGAGGAGAAAATGTAATCTTAGTGTGATACCTGAACCAGCACTGGATAATATTTACATTGTCATACTAACGTAAGTGTTGCTGATTGGTTTGCACTGTTTAGATTCATCTTGGAAAAACCAAGGAAGACTTGGTTTTCATTGCAGGCAGAATGCATATGTTAACAACGTAATGAAATAAAGATAAAAATGTGCTGACAGTAGTTGCACATGGAAGAGGGGGAAAGTGTATGGAAATTAACATCTCCACATAAAACAGGGAGTCAAGAGGCCCTGTCAAAAGTTGATGGAATAAACAATGAAATTTGAAGCATATTATTTAAAATTAGACATACAATCCATAAAACATACAATCACTAGAAGAACTAAAAATATTAATATAAAATTATTCAAGGGAATACTGAAACAAATCTTCAACTTCCAGAAATGGGAGTCAACAGATAATGCTTAAAATTGATTAATCAAGAAGTAGAGGTATAAGAATGTGTGCATAACCTGATTTGTTGTTCAGTCGCTGAGTTGTGTCCAACACTTTGTGACCCCATGGACTGCAGCACGCTAGGCTTCCCTGTCCTTCATCATCTCCCAGAGTTTGCTCAAACTCGTCCATTGAGTCAGTGATGCCATCCAACCATCTCAACCTCTGTCACCACCTTTTCCTCCTGCCCTCAATCTTTCCCAGCAATAGGATCTTTTCTAATGAGTCAGCTCTTTGCATCAGGTGGCAAAAGTGTTGTATCTTCAGCTTCAGCATCAGTCCTTCCAATGAATATTCAGGGTTGATTTCCTTTAGGATTAACTGGTTTGATCTCCTTACTGTCCAAGAGACTCTGAAAAGTCTTCTCCAATACCACAGTGGGCCTTAAGAAACATAACCTGATGGAGGTAACCAACAAAAGTTCTAAGCTCCTGAGAACAGAACCAGGGATGGAAGTGGAGTAGTGCAGGAGACTACTGTTTTTCACCATAAGCAGAACTGTTATGCTTTATGAATATGTAACTGAATGTTCAGTTCAGTCACTCAGTCCTGTCCGACTCTCTGCGACCCCATGAATCGCAGCACGCCAGGCCTCCCTGTCCATCACCAACTCCCGGAGTTCACTCAGACTCACATCCATCGAGTCAGTGGTGCCATCCAGCCATCTCATCCTCTGTCGTCCCCTTCTCCTCCTGCCCCCAATCCCTCCCAGCATCAGAGTCTTTTCCAATGAGTCAACTCTTCGTATGAGGTGGCCAAAGTACTGAATGTTACATATTCATAAATTACTTCTATAAAAGTAAAACTTAAAATGAAATTTAAATGCGACTACGAAAGGACTCTTCTTACTCTGGGCCTGTGCCATGCTACATTTCCCGTCATGAAGAACTATGCAGCCTGAACAAATTATTGGGAGTGTGAACTAGAGCCACTGGGTATGTGGCTTGAGAAGAACCATATCTCCTGGGAATTTCTGAGACGTTTTTTGATCTTACTATTGTCGGTAACAGCCACAGAGACTCACATCAGCTAACACTGAGGTCAACAGTCCTTCCTGCCTTAAGTGACATATCCGAATTTCTGCTGCCCTGGCAGGGGACAGCAGTCAGCAATCATTAGGACTTTTTCCTGGTCAGAAAACACATGAGAGGCATTGCAGAGATTTTGACCAGGTCTTCATTGTCCAGCCATAACTCTTCTCCTTGGATGAAATTTCCCACAACAGGTAAGAGGAGACTTACTTTTCTCAGTCTACACTTTGGGATCTCTCAAACCTGGGACATGGATGTTCTTTTTTTATTCAAGGAGTTTATGGAAAACTACTTGCTTTAATCTCTAAATCTTAAATTGAAAACATTGATACTTTTTGAGGCTCTCTTTGTAAGGGTTTTTAAGAAGATGAGGGCTTTCAGAAACTAAGCCCAGAAATCCCGCTGACAGTTTTATAGAGAAGACACCCAATAACGACTTACTGACATTCGTGTTGTTATTGTGGATAATGTTTATGGTAGCGCCAATAAGGAGATGAAGAAGAACTCATTTCATCACCCCACAAAACAAAGCACTGGAGCTTTCTTTGTGAAGAGTCAACACGCTAATTTCTTCAGAAAGGTATGTCAACAATGCCGCTGCCCATTTCCCTTGGGGATGAGCTCCTTGGCTTCTACCTGCTATAAAGGGTCTCTCTTTTGTACTCTCTTAGCATGTCATTCTGCCATCCCAAATATGTTTTCCAAACATCTCATCACCAGCTCTGATAGCCCTGACTCTAGAAAGTCTCTCCATTTAGTAGTTGATGCTGTGGTTGAGAGCAACCCACGGTGTTTGGGAGGAACCTACCATTCAGGAAGCCATGTGCTTACTAGTCAAGCAAAGCGTCATACACAGAAAGCCTATCATTAAGTGATGTGTTCCTGTCTCTCCAGTGCCTAACACATCCACTCAAGTTTTGTCTGGCAGTGGCAGACCTGCAGACTGAGGGTAGGAGAGAGAGACATATAGAGATTATTACCATCTAGATATACCATTCAGCCCAATTAATCATGCATCAGCTATCTGAATATAGCATGGCCCAAGGTTGATCTGGGAACTCTATATTTTTCATCACATAGACACGATCTGTATCTCAGAGGATTCTCCTTCCCTGCTCTTCCCACTTTCCCTCTTTTCCTTTTTCCCATTTTCCTTCCTTCACTCACCAGACATCATTTGAGATATGTGTGCCAGATACTACTTCAAAGAGAAGGTGCTAAGAATAACATGCCAACTTCCCATTTAGGAAAGTCTGAAAGACCCCAACATCAGGAGCTGAAGTGGGTTTTTTAGACTCTACCTCAGGAATGAGTGGAACAAATTTCCATTAAAATTGCATAATTCCCATCAGTGTTGCCTCTGCTTGAGTAACACCCTGTCCTCCACCACGTTTGGTTGGTAAGGTTCTGTGAACAATCATAAGTACATGGATAAAAGACTCCTCTAACTTACCTAGGCTCCTTAAAGGAGGAACAGAGGGCCCCTGCCACTGCCCAGTATGGTTGTGCAAGTTGGGCTATGTATCAGTAGAGGAGTGTCTGAAGGAGGTGAGTTGGCGTAGAAATCTAGCCCATGTTCTGCTCAATAATCCGTGAGGCTAAGGCCCCAGAGAATGGGCCCTTTTCCTCATTCTCCCAAAGATACTGTATGTTGTAGGAAGCAGCTTCGTGTTCTCTGATTGTAATCCTCTGATGGAAAGGCCAGGGAGTTATAAACCAGAGTGAGAATACAGACTGTGTGAAGCACAAGCTTTACAGAGCAAGATCCAGAGTGAACATCACTATCCACACCAGGTACCCTGCTCTGAAGCAGCCTAGGGCCAGGGTTTTCTGATGCTCCTGATATACATATGTAGCTTGGGATTTAGGTCTCCTAACGGAGAGTTTGGTTTCTACCCAGTCAGTTCTCACATTACTTACCTCTCAAATAAATATGTCTCCTGAATATAAACACACCCTCTTCATCCTCACTGATATTTTCATATGGGAAATCCCCAGAAAGATGCAATTAAACCTGAACACAGGATTTAAGGAGATGTGGCATAGAATAGCTGATTTTCCAGGACCAGCCTTGTTGTTACCTAAAAAACCTGTCTGGAAAAAAGATCCAGGTTCCAGTCGTGGCTCTGATCCTAACGCTTGCCTGTTCTTGAATAAATCTTTACCTCTCTCTGGGCTTCAGTCTCTTGATCTGTACAATAAGAGGACTGGGTCTTTATTTAGTTGTGCCAGGCTGTGGTTTTACCCGACTTGGCTTTCAGAGGTTGGAAGCAGAAAGGTGATTTGGCAGTAAGCCCTGTGGAGCCTGCATCTAGGACAGAAGGGAAGATATGGTTGCAAGGCACAGAGCCCTGCCTTTTCTCCCTATTCAGCTCATGCCAAGGGAATGAAGGATATAACTGCCTTGGGCATACCAAACATTACTTATACTGACTTGAGCTTCAGCTTCTCCTTTTGTTCGTTAAGCCCTTGTGGAAGTTGCCATTCCTCCCACCTGTACATGAGTATGTAGGATGCTATGGTAAAAACCCAGCAGCTTTGAAGTCTCAGAGAAGAACCTGTTTGTTAGTTATATGACTGATTCCCAGTTTCCTAATCTGTAAAGTGGAGATAATGTTTATTTAATGAAGGTGCTGTGAGGATGAGATGCAATTTTGTCTAAAAAGCGGGTGGCCCTGGACCTGGCTGATACATTATCACTTCCTTTCTTCTCCTTCCCCTCCACCCTCCCCGCCCCTCACCAGGCTGCATTTGTCAGTAAAGACAACTACAGATTTGCACCCTGGAGCAGTGGGTTGGCTGGCAAATGATACAAGTTCAGGGATGAAACTCTTGGCTATTTGTGGCTTGAAATCTCACCCCTGCCATTTTTTCAGTATGAGTTTCATTGGAAGAGATGTCTCATTAGAATGATAATAACATATTTTTCACTTTGAAGTGATGGGTGTCCCCAGTTTTATTGGATAGAATAATCCTACATGTGTGTGTATGGAAGAGGCTAGCATCTAGTGGCTCCACTCAAATGGCTCTGAAAAGTTCACCTAAGTTTCAACTCAGTGCTCTCTGTTAAACTGTCTCCTACCATCCATCCTTGAGGTGAAGCCCCATTATGTTGTCCCTGATACTGAGCCACAGCTTGAGGAACTTTACCCCCTCACTTTGACACTCATTCTACCTATGGAGAGTCCTATTTTAGTGAAATATACAGTCTCTGCAACAACCACACACTGCCCCATCTCTCTCTTTTTATTTTTTGAGGTAGAGTTGATTTACAATATTATATAAGTTTCAGGTGTACAACATAGTAATTCACAATTTTTTAAAGGTTGTACTCCATTTATAGTTATTATAAAACATTGGCCATACTCTCTATGCTGTACAATATATCTTTTATTTTATACATAGTAGTTTGTGTCTCTTAATCCCCTGCCCCATCTTGCCCCCTCCCCTTCCCTCTCCCCACTGGTAACCACTAGTTTTTTTTTCTGTATCTATAAGTCTGTTTCTTTTATGTTTTACTCACTAGTTTGCTTAACTTTTTAGATTCCACCTATAAGTGATAACATTCAGTATTTGTCTTTCTCTGACTCATTTCACTAAGCATGATGCCCTCAAAAGCCTGTCTGTGTTGCTACAAATGGCAAAAATATCTTCTTTTTATGGCTAAGTAGTACTCCACTGTGTGTGTGTGTGTGTGTGTGTGTGTGTGTGTGTGTGTGTGTGTGAATCACATCTTCTTTATCCATTCATCTGTTGATGAACATTTAGGTTGCTTCCATATCCTTGCTATTGTAAATAATGTTGCTACAAATACTGGGGTGCATGTATCTTTTCAAATTAGTGTTTTTATTTTCTTCAGATACATACCCAGGAGTGGAATCACTAGATCATATGACAGTTCTGTTTTCAGTTGTTTCTGGAGCCTCTGTGCTGTTTTCCACAGCGGCTGCACCAATTTACATTCCCACTAACAGTGTACAAGTGCTCCCTTTTATCCACATCCTCTCCAACATTTGTTATTTGTGGCATTTTTGATGATAGCCATTCTGACAGGTGTGAGGTGATATCTCATTGTTTTTTTCATTTGCATTTCCCTAATGATTAGGGAGGTTGAACATCTTTTCATGAAGCTGTTGGTCATCTATTTGTTGTCTCTGTCTTTATAAAATAAGCAAATTAGTATAACATACTGGTTAAGAGCAAGGCTTCCATATTCAGACTGTTTGTTTGATTTTAAAGAATGAGTCTACCACTTACTAGCTTTGTGATCTTGGATATAGTAACTTCTCAGGTTCCTTATCTAAAAAGTGGGGTCAATGAGCCTGACCTGATAATGTTATTGAGGTGATTAAATAAATCTATTTACATACATGAAGTGTCTGTTACATAATAAGTTCTCATAAGTATCTATTATTAATAATAAGAATATTTGCTCTTAATTATTTCTCTTAATAATTTCCCTTAATTCTCTTAATAATTTCTATTATTATTAATAGTAATCTTTAGAATAGAGTTGGTGGGGAGAAGCCAGTACCTAGAACTTGAACCATCTGGTTTGGAGACATGCCAGCCTCAGGTCCTAGAAGCCTTATCTTGGGACAGACCATTGTAATTGAGAGGAAAGATCATAAAAGCAGGTAGAAGATATTCAACGTGAAGGACAGTTTTCTACCCATAGATCTCCTGTCTAATCATTTAAGAGAGCTCAAGTGCCCCTCTCTGCCAGGTGGGACATCTAACCCCAGTGAGATCAGAATGGCTGTGAATTCCTGATCACCAGCCATCTTGGCACAGTTAGTCTGACTGTCATGGCCCAACAATCTTCTGGAACTTCTAGACCATGGCCTTTACTTCAATCTGCTGCTGTGAAAAGTATATGCAATTCATGTCAGTGACTGAATGGCATCACCAGGACTTGGGCTATTTGATGGAAAAGATTTTCACAGAAGAAAAGGCACAAGAGCTATCCTTTGCTAGGATCTCATGCCTAAATCCTGAGTATGCTTATGTTTGGAGCTGAAGACCTGAGTCCTTAGAAAGGACACAGCAGAGAAATTGTTGGTTAGGGTTCCTCTGGCTTTTGATTTTTTTTTTTTTTACATGTGTGCTTAGTCATGTTCGACTCTTTGCAACCCCGTGGACAGTAGCCCACCAGGCTCCTCTGTCCATGGGATTTTCCAAGCAAGAAAACTGGAGCAGTTTGCCATTTCCTGTTCCATGGTATCTTCCTAACCCAGGAATGGAACCCAAGTCTCCTGCATCTTCTGCACTGGTAGGTGGATTCTTTACCACAAGCACTACCTGGGAAGCCCAAAAAAAAGGAAGTTGTGCATGACTCTTGCAGCCCCATGGGTGGTAGGCTGCTCCTCTGTCCATAGAATTCTCCAGTCAAGAATACTGGAGTGGGTTGCCATTTTCTTCTCCAGGGGATCTTCCTGACACATGGATCGAACCTTGGTCTCCTGCACTGCAGGCAGATTCTGAGCCACCAGGGAAGCCCTGGCTTTTGATTTACCTTGCCATAAAATAAGAAGGATGGCAGGAATCAGAATGTGATGGGATTACTAAGGCTTCTTGCAGTCAGACATGTAATAAATACCTACCCTTGATACATCTTGACTTGCTGGGCCACAGAGTCTGAACTCAGGGCAGTGTGTAACTTCATCAGAATCTAGGAGGATGCTTGGAAGACAGTATTGTACAATGACTCAGAAGATCTGAATGCCAAAGGATGCCCTTCAGTTTCTGTACTTGAAGACATGCATTTTTAGAGGTGCAGAGAATGAAGGATAAGGGGAATGAGCAGAAAAGTTCCCTGGAGGATGTGGTCTTTCATACTCTGTTTCCACTTGCAAGACTAACTTGTCACTTTCCCCTCACTCCCACCCCTGGACCATAATGACTAAAGTCCTCTGTATCTTTGAGCTTTTCTTCCTATTGTAAATGATATATGTTCTCCCCTAAGGATGCTATTTCTCCTACTGCCCTTGCTATACTCCATCTACCACAAGACCCAGAAGAGACAACAGCATTCTTACCTCCCAGTATCATTTACAAGCCATTAACTCCTATGTGTGTGTGTGTGTGCTCAGTCGTGTCTGACTCTTTGTGACCTCGTGGACTGTAGCCTACCAGGCTCCTTGTCCATGGAATTTTTCAGGCAAGAATACTGGAGTGGGTAGCCATTCCCTTCTTCAGGGCATCTTCCTGGCCAGGGATTGAACCCACATCTTCTGCATCTCCTGCATTGGCAGGCAGATTCTTTATCATTGAGCCACCTGGGAAGTAATTAACTTCTACACCCTCAAGCACATAATTGTCCTCTGTTGAATTTCAGGCTCACTGTATCACAGCTCCCTTCCATGACTCATACTACCATCTTCCTGGTCCCTTCCCCACATTTACTTCTGATGCCTGATCCACTTCTGGCCTCACAGGCACCAGGGGTGACCACAATGTCCATGTGCTCTCATGCTCAGTTGCTCAATCATGTTGACTCTTTGCAGCCCTTGGACTGTAGCCTGCCAGGTCCTCTGTCCATGGGATTTTCCAGGCAAGAAAACTGCAGTGGGTTGCCGTTTTCTCCTCCAGGAGATCTTTCTGACCCAAGGATCAAACTCACATCTCTTGTGTCTCTTACATTGCTGGCAGATTCTTTACCTGCTGAGTCATGCAGGAGGCCATATGACCTGTCCAAAGGCTTCTTGACTTTCTCAACCCCATGACCTCCATGTAACTTTAGTTTCGCCCATTCACAGGCAAGGCTTAGATCTTGTCAATTGCCCCAAACTACTCCACCTCCAGTATCTTAAACTCTAATATCTTACTCTCTGGCTTCAATCTTCCATTTCTCTCACTCATTGCTCCTTCTAGACCTGCTCTTTGATCTTAACAAGATCTCCCAGTATTTGATTCTTCCATTTTCTTCCAGTCTATTTGTCTCTTTCCTATTCAACCTAAATTCTTGATCTTTCAGACGATTACTGTGTTGACAAAAGAGTCTGTTCTTTTTGTCCCCTTAACAACCTTTTATCTAACATACCTGAAAAAACAGCTGGGCCTTCCAGGTCAACTCTCTTTTTTCCCAATAGCAGTTATTTCAGATTCTCTACTTTTTTCAAATTCTCTACTGCTTCTTTGTCTCATCTCATTTCTTCACTCTTACAAAATGGCCTCAATTGATACCTTACAGAGAAAAGAAAATATATTTAAGAATAATTACCTTAAGCCTCTGTTCCTCTTCTCTAGTAGGCAAAATTACCTTCATCTGTTCATATCCTTTCCTCCTTCTTGTCTAAAGCTTATCTTCTGATGGAAAGCTAATCTGAAGCCAAAGCTGCCTTTAATTTTATCCCTCTTCTCCTCTTCATGGGTCTTGCTCCATCAGCTCTCAGTATTATCAGTTGTCTCCCTCTCTACTTGTATCTCAGAAGCTTCTACACCATGTAGATCCTTGTTCACTAGGCCTCTGCCTCACCTGGAAATTATCCTCTTTGAGCATTTCCTCAGGGGCCCCATTGATGGAAGGAAGTCAGAAAAGGGGAAATATTTTTAGGAATAGGAATTAGGATTTGAGACTTCAGTTTCTTAAATTCATAGTTTGATGGGATATTCCAGTAAAAATGTAAAGTAGGAATTTTGGAGATGCATCTTTAGGAGAGAGATCAGTCTGGGACATCCAACTTTCTTCTTTACTCTGATACATTTAAGGCATATCAGTTCAGTTCAGTTCAGTCACTCAGTCGTGTCTGACTCTTTGTGACCCCATGGACTGCATCATGCCAAGCCTCCCTGTCCATCACCAACTTCCAGAGTCCACCCAAACTCATGTCCATTGAGTTGGTGATGCCATCGAACCATCTCATCCTCTGTCATCCACTTCTCTTCTTGCCTTCAGTCTTTTCCAGCATCAGGGTCTTTTCCAATGAGTCAGTCCTTCACATCAGGTGGCCAAAGTATTGGAGTTTCAGCTTCAGCCTCAGTCCTTCCAATGAACACCCAGGACTGATCTCCTTTAGGGTAGACTGGTTGGATCTCCTTGCAGTCCAAGGGATGCACAAGAGTCTTCTCCAGCACCACAGTTCAAAAGCATCAATTCTTTGATGCTCAGCTTCCTTTATAGTCCAACTCTCACATCCATACATGACAACTCTCACATCCATACATGACAACTGTCACATCCATACATTAAAGGAATATAACTATGCATATAAGAACTTGGACAGAGGGGCTTGTCCCTGAGTATTTTTTTTCATAGTGTTTTTTCCTCCAAAGGGCCTTTAAGTTTTTGTCATATTAATACACTTATTTGAGATACTTTTTATTTACTTATTTGTTTTACTTTTTGGCTGTGGTGGGTCTTTGTTGCTGCACTTGGGCTTTCTCTAGTTGCCTAGCAGGCCTACTCTTCATTGTGGTTCCTGGGTTTCTCATTACAGTGTCTTCTGTCCTGTTGTGGAGCATGGGCTCTAGGCATGTGAGCATGAGTGATGGCAGCGAGTGGGCCCAGTAGTTGTGGCACATAGGCTTAGCTGCTCCACAGCATGTGGGATCCTCCCCAACCAGGGATCAAACCAGTGTCCCTTGCATTGTAAGGTGGATTCTTAACCTCTGGGCCACCAGGGAAGCCCAGTATATTTATTTTAATGGTATTTCAGTGGTATTGAAAATCTACATGTTACAGCTCTGAATTTCATCTCAATCTCCAGGTGTTGAGTCCATCCTATTCTTATGATGGAGCAGGAAATGACAGTGTTCCCCGGGGTCCTTGTTAGGAACTTTATATTTTTGCATGGTTAAGAGGTCATTTAGGGACAATTTGCAGCCATATAAGAAAAGTTCCTAAAATTCTTGATAAAAAATGACTTTACTATTTCTCTGGGAGTCAAAGTGCACTAATCTGCAGATATGTCAACCTTCCCTGAGTACCACTTCCTAATAGAGTATGTGCTACATTTACAGTAGCAAGAGATAGAGGCTAAGAAATGCTGGTGAGCTCTTGGGTAGCATGTCTTTGGCCTTTGGAGTAGTGTGAACTACTCCCCAGAAGTTTGCATGAGTGTGTGCTAAGTCACCTCTGTTGTGTCCAACTCTGCAACACCATGGACTGTAGACCACCAGTGTCCTCTGACCAAGGGATTCTCCAGGCAAGAATACTGGAGTGGGTTGCCATGCCCTCCTCCAGGGGATCTTCCCAATGCAGAGATCGAACCTGCATCTCTTATGTCTCCTGCATTGGCAGGTGAGTTATTTACCACTAGCACCACATGGGAAGCTCCATCAGAAGTTTATCATATTCCAAATTCCCTTTGATAAAATTGTGCTTTATTTCTCTAATGGATAATTGTTCTATCAGTCTCTACTACTTTTCCCTTACATATTTAAATTTTATCTTATCTTGCTTAGAACTAATCAACATAGTCTTTTTTCATTATAATGCACTGGCTATAAATATTATCACAAAGTGCACTTGAACATTCATCAGAAGCTTGAAGGTTTCTTTGAACTAACAGGATGACATTCCTCAGTGTACTTGAATATCTGCAGTGCAGCTCTGCCAAATGGTCATCTGTCTTCTCTTTGAATTATAGAATCAGATTTCAGAATTCTGATAGATGAAAACCTGTAAATAAAAAGATAGACAAGAATGAAAAGACTAGAAGAGTCTTTTAAATGTCACTTCCTCTTTTCAGGTGCTATACTACAAAAGTCATTCCACAGGATGAGATTTTACAATCCATTCCTATCGCCTTCCCTTTCTTTCTTTTCCTCTCTTCTTCCTTGTCCTCCTCTTTATGTAAACATTTACCGAGCATCCACAATATTCTCTGTCCTATATTAATTACAGAGCATTTAGTGATGAACAACAATCAGTTCCTGCCTTAATATTCTGTTTCAGAGAGGAAAGAGACTATATTACTACATTCAGGAGCCCAGACAGGACATCTACATTCCTTATCTGAGTGATTAGGAAATATTTCTAGGGAAGTGATGCTTGAAATCCTCCTTTAAAGGATGGGAAGCAATTAGCCCAAGCAAGCAAGGGAGAAAAGGCATTCCAAGCAGAAGAGACATCACAGGCCACACCTTGGGAGAGTGAGGGTACATGAAGTTGTAAATGGGTGGTGTGGCTGGGCATATTGTGTGAATGTAGATAAAGGGGATTCCTGCTCACCTATTCAGATGATGGCATTGCAATCGAAATAAAATCAGGGCTTCCCTGATGGTCCAGTGGTTAAGAATCCATCAGAGATGTTATGGGGAGGGAGGTGGGAGGGGGGTTCATGTTTGGGAACACATGTAAGAATTAAAGATTTTAAAATTAGAAAAATAAAATAAAAAAAAAAAAAAAAAAAAAAAGAATCCATCTTCCATTGCAGGGGACACTAGTTTTAACCCTGGTCCAGGAAGACCCCACATGCCTCGAGACAACTAAGCCTGTGTGCCACAACTGAGCCTGCCACAACTGAGCCTGCAACTACTGAGCCTGCGCTCTACAGCCCATGCTCCACAACAAGAGAAGTCACTTGCCTGAAAAGCCCATGTACCACAACAAGAGAGTAGCCCCTGCTCTCCACAATGAAAGAAATCCCAAGCATAGCAACAAAGACCCAGCACAGCCAAAAATAAATAAATAAATAACATTTAAAATAAAATAAAATTAGCGATTAATTTTAATCCCTTCTTGAAAAGCTGCCAAGAATAAAATGTAACTTTATGTTAAGGAGTTGGTGATGGACAGGGAGGCCTGGCGTGCTGTGGTTCATGGGGTCGCAAAGAGTCAGACACGACTGAGCAACTGAACTGAACTGAACTGAATCAGAAGTGCCTTACTACAAAATACAGAAGAGGAAACAAAGGAAAATTTTCATCTCTTCAACTTTCTTTTAAGGTTACTCTTACTATTTGCCGAGGGCCACAGTTATTAATAAGAGCAGTCAAGGGAACAATTTCTCAGTTATTCTCAGCTGATTTTCCTGGCAGTATTTCATTCAGATCAGAAGGATGTTAATTCTATTTTTCGTAAGAGAGGAATATGACCACTGTGTCAAGTAGAATCCAAACCTCAAAGAGTTTCACGTCATTTGGATTAGCCGCAGGAAACCCTGATTTTTATCTGATGTGGCCCATAAGTCCAATTATTATAATCACCAGAGAGGTTATTTGGGGACTGGCTATTAGCCTCATTTTGCATTCAGAGGCAGGAGGTGATAAATCTTAAAACAAGGACACATGATTTTAGAACTGATATCACTGAGGTCTCTCCTCCATCTCTCCTTCTGGACCTCTCTGCATCCTTCCTTTTGATTCTAATCCTTCCTATTTGCCCAGTCTGTTTTTCTTTTGCCCCCTATTATTTTCCCTTATTGATTTGTCTTGTGCTTACCGGTATCTCTTCGCACATCTAAATTTTTCTGCTGGTGATACTTGAGTTTCTAACACTTTCCCTTAAAAAATATTTCAAGTAACTATTCAAACTACTCACTTTTTAAGGAATGTCAGATAAGCTCCTCTTATGATTCCTCCCCTACTTCCTCCCATGCTTGACAGACCCTACCTAGAGGAATGCTATAATTATCTGTGTCATTCCAGACCACATCTTTAGTAGAGGATTCTGTCTGTCCTTGGCCCTGTCCTGGCATTTTAAACAGGGATATGTATGAAGACATGGAAGGCAGAATTACCAAATTGGCAGGTGGATTAACAGGGAAGGCAATGGCACCCCACTCCAGTACTGTTGCCTGGAAAATCCCATGGATGGAGGAGCCTGGTAGGCTGCAGTCCATGGGGTCTCTGAGAGTTGGACACGACTAAATGGCTTCACTTTCACTTTTCACTTTCATGCATTGGAGAAGGAAATGGCAACCCACTCCAGTGTTCTTGCCTGGAGAATCACAGGGACAGGGGAGTCTGGTGGGCTGCAGTCTATGGGGTGCACGGACTCAGACACGACTGAAGCGACTTAGCAGCAGCAGGTGGATTAAAGCCAGGAAAGACAGCTAAGACCATAGACGACAGAATCCATTTCCAAAGTGATTTCAATTGGCTGGAATGCTGAATGAAGCCAACCAGCTGAAATTTAAGTCAGGAAGGTGAAAACTCTGACATACTAAATTTAAAGAGAATTTTCAGAAACTCAGGTCCTGACTTAGATTATGTCATGTGGACTAGATTGAAGGATTTTAATTGAATCTTAGGTTAATATAAGCCCAAAGCATGACACAGCTATTGAAAAGGCTAACATATTGTTAGACTGTGATAACAAGTAGGGCCCAGATCAAAGAGAGGAATTGTCTTACTCTACTGTGTGTTGTCCAGAAAAACATCTATTTCTGCTTTATTGACTATGCCAAAGCCTTTGACTGTGTGGGTCACAATAAACTGTGGAAAATTCTGAAAGAGATGGGAATACCAGACCACCTAACCTGCCTCTTGAAAAATCTGTATGCAGGTCAGGAAGCAACAGTTAGAACTGGACATGGAACAACAGACTGGTTTCAAATAGGAAAAGGAGTACGTCAAGGCTGTATATTGTCACTCTGTTTATTTAACTTCTATGCAGAGGACATTATGAGAAACGCTGGACTGGAAGAAGCACAAGCTGGAATCAAGATTGCTAGGAGAAATATCAATAACCTCAGATATGCAGATGACACCACCCTTATGGCAGAAAGTGAAGAGGAACTAAAAAGCCTCTTGATGAAAGTGAAAGAGGAGAGTGAAAAAGTTGATTTAAAGCTCAACATTCAGAAAACGAAGATCATGGCATCCGGTCCCATCACTTCATGGCAAATAGATGGGGAAACTGTGGAAACAGTGTCAGACTTTATTTTGGGGGGCTCCAAAATCACTGCAGATGGTGATTGCAGCCATGAAATTAAAAGACGCTTACTCCTTGGAAGAAAAGTTATGACCAACCTAGATAGCATATTCAAAAGCAGAGACATTACTTTGCTGACTAAGGTCTGTCTAGTCAAGGCTATGGTTTTTCCTGTGGTCATGTATGGATGTGAGAGTTGGACTGTGAAGAAGGCTGAGTGCCGAAGAATGGATGCTTTTGAACTGTGGTGTTGGAGAAGACACTTGAGAATCCCTTGGACTGCAAGGAGATCCAATCAGTCCATTCTGAAGGAGATCAGCCCTGGGACTTCTTTGGAAGGAATGATGCTGAAGCTGAAACTCCAATACTTTGGCCACCTCATGTGAAGAGTTGACTCATTGGAAAAGACTCTGATGCTGGGAGGGATTGGGGGCAGGAGGAGAAGGGGACGACAGAGGATGAGATGGCTGGATGGCATCACTGACTTGATGGACGTGAGTCTGAGTGAACTCTGGGAGTTGGTGATGGACAGACAGGGAGGCCTGGTGTGCTGAGATTCATGGGGTCGCAAAGAGTTGGACACGACTGAGTGACTGAACTGAACTCTGTGTTGTCAGGTCATATTTGAAACATGATTTTCTGTGATGAGGCAGAACAGAAGTAGGTGGAAAGGAAAGGACAGTGAGAGGTAACAGAACTAAGAGGATCTGTAAGTAAATCATGTCACATGAAAAAAAAAAATCTTGGAAGGAAACGCAGAGAAGGAGACCTGCTAGAAGAGTTCACCCATTCAAGATGAGGCCGTCCTATCTGCATACCCTGTCTCTGCTTGGTTTATTTTATTTCTGTGAGTTCTGAAATGAGTCCAAACTTCGTCCATAATAGTACCTAGTTCTGAGTATACGGATTTTCACTATCATGATTCAGGTATGGAAAGGGTTGGTTTCACTGGTGTATGATCTGCACTTAGAGGGATCCCATGCTCAGTTTAATGTCTCCCACTTGAAATTCATAACAATTTTGAAAGGGGGGACTGGCATTACTATTTTTCACTGAGTCTCATAAATTATGTAGCCAGTCTTGGGTATAGAAAACATTATTTTCTTCTTAGACCCATTGGAATTTCCTAAAAGGGAATTTTGTTATGAAAATGAACTAACAAACAATGTTAGTAACACGGACTCGGTGGTAAAGAATCCACCTGCCAAAGCAGGAGACACAGGTTCAATCCCTGGGTTGGGAAAATCCCCTAGAGAATAAAACAGCAACCCTCTCCTGTATTCTTGCCTGGGAAATTCCATGGACAGTGGAGTCTGGTGGGCTATAGTCCATGGGGTCGCAAAAGAGTCAGACATGACTTAGTGACTGGACACCTCCACCACCACTGATACCTGCAAAAGAATGAACTTTCATACTACAGGTTAATCTTCAAGTGAACTCGAACTCAGTCAAAAATGCTATGCACACAGTGAAGAGAGGCTATAGTTTATGACTCCTTTGTGACTCATTTTTAGCTGCCCCAAATGATGAATTAAAACACACATAGGACCTGAGGTGGATTTGGGTTTGGAAACAAGGAATGAACACTAGGTTATTGGTGGTCACTTCATCATCACTTCCAGTCCTTTGCTGCTGACCTCCTTCTTCTGTCTCTTCCCACCCATTGGACATCTCTGGGGCTCCTGGCTTCTTCAGTTTGGCTCCACTTATGTCCTATCTGCTTATTAGCCAATTAAAAAGGCTAGTTACACAAACTGCAGAACTTTGTCTTCCTAACCTGTCAGTGGCATCATGGAAGGCTGCCAGATTTGGCAAATAAAAATACGGGATGTCCAGTTAAATTAGAATTTTAGATAAACAATGTATCATTTTCTTGATATATGTTCCAAATACTGCATGATCTATACTTACGATAAAAAGTTAATTATCTAGATGAAGTTCAAATTTGTTTGGAAGTCCTATATTTTATCTTGGAAGTCTAGCATTGTCGGTCTGCATAGATCCTGGGTTGCCCCAGTCATTCAAGATATGACTACCATCTAACCTCCCCAGAGTCCATTGGCATCTCTTTAGTTTTATTTTCAAAAACCAAAATTTCCCCCTGGATTTGTCTAATGTCAAATTCTGGCTCCTGCAATTTCTCCTTCCTCTCTAGTTCCTGTTTCAACCAGAGAGCAGGAACCACTAGCGGATCCTGAGTTTGACTGAACAAACATCTGTCTTTCCCAATTCACATCAGTAATTCCTTACATTTATTCAGGTTCTCTTTCACAATTTCATTGCCAAGTAATCCCAGAGAAGTCACACTTATTAGATTTTGCAACAGAGATTGTAACTCATTTTCTCACCATTATTTTCCCAGTAGCCACTACAGTGCATGGCAACCAGTGGAGTTCAATAAATATTTGTTGAATGAGTTAATTAAAGAATAAACTGCCTACAGACTGTTTGCTAGATTAGATGGAACAGAGTGTTCTATTTTAATCCAGAGGGAAGGACTATGGCCAATAGTGTTAAGGTTTAGGGAAATCACTATAGTTCACCCCCCCCACCCCCACCCCGCTCCAATTTCCTACTATCAGAGGTCCAAGTGGTAGTGTTGAGAAGTCAAGAACTGCCCAATTGTGGCAGTGTTCAGGAGGAGGCTGAATTTTCACCTGGCAAGGAACCGGTACCACAGACAGAATTTCTAGACTGTGGTGAGAATTATTAGACTACTTTTAATTCTAGGATTCAAAGATGTTAATGCACTCTCTCCACTTTTTTTCTTCAGGCTTGAAAGTTGCCTCTGTTATTGAATCCTCTTCTGAGACCTAGCAGGTATACCGGTTGCAGGCAAGACTTTATGATACGCCAACTCCTTTTAGTTTCAGATTTTGTAGGGCATAAAGAAAGTTGCTCCTATTAATGCAAAGTAAGAAGCCCTTACTTTTTTCAGTTTATCTTTGATTTATGTGTTTCCCTGTCTAAATGTGGCCAGGCTTTCCTTGGCCTTTTTGAAAAAGAACACAATGTAATCATTGAAAACCTGTGGTAACTGCCTACATGTCCTTGTGCTGGTGCATGTGTGTGCAGTTGCTCTGTTGTGTCTGACTCTTTGGAAATCCATGGGCTGTAGCCCACCAGGCTCCTCTGTCTATGGGATTTCCCAGGCAAGAATACTTGGAGTGGGTTGCCATTTCCTCCACCAGGAAACATGTCCATGGAAGAAATGTTATATGTTACTTAAAAGTACAGGCACTGATGGAATCCTAAGCTAGTCCCTCAACCTGAGAGAAAGAATTATTTGGAGGTATAATAAGCATAACCATACCCCCCAGTAAGCCTGGAATCCTTATATATCTCCCAGTTCTTTTAATGTGGTAATGTGTGAGGGAAAGGATGAGCCTTCTGGGGTAGAGTTATTGTGCATATCTTGAGTGGTGCCCGTGGTGCTGGTGGGCAGGGGAGTCAGGAGAGAGGAGATAAAGGAGAGTAGGGGCAAGCTATGTGTTGTCCCCTAGGGCCAGAATAGGGAGTCTGTGATGGCTCAGGATGTGTGTCTGGTGTGAAGGCTAAGTAGAGGCTGTGCATGTGCAAAAACAAAGATGAGTGGTGGAAGCCATATGTGATGTGGATCAGATCACAGGGCAAAGGCTGTATGCATATATGTGGTCAAGATTTATATGAGGGTGGAGGTAAGTGTGGTGTGGGGCCCTAATTGTGTAATATAAAAGAGGAAAAAGTCTTGTGAATAGACTGATCATGAGCATGTTCAGGTGTATATGGGAAAATGGTTGGTGACAGCCAAGTGTGTGGTGTGGACAAAGTAGAAGTGTGTGACAGCATATTTAGAGGGTGGGATTAGATGTAGGTAGTGTGTGTGACTGTGAGAGACAGAGAGAGAAGAAGTTACCTTTGGGACATCTATGCCTACTTATGCATAGAATATGATTTTAAGTTATTTGTGTATCGATACATTATGTGTTTATGTTTGGACAAGGGTAAGAGAAGAGCATGTGTGTGTGTGTGTATCAGGGCAGAGTATTTCTGTACTGGATGGAGCTCTGGTGTGTTGGCATATAACCCAATGTGCACGTTTATGACACATGCGTATGAATGATTAGCAGGTATGTGCTATGGGTCCTGTGGTAACAGTAAGACCCTACAAGAAGTAACACCAAGTCACCATTATGCAGTTTTTCTGTCTGACCTGCTCATCCTGTTTCCATTGTCACCAAGTACCAGGAAGATGCACTAAGTACTGGCTCAGAGCAGGTTGAATGTGAATAAAAGAAGACCTTTAGTCCCCACCCTTCGGGTTAGTCATGTCTAAGACACAAGTGGGTGGTGAGATTACAACACAGTGCTCCCTAAGTTTTACCCTGGTCATGGCCTTCAATGTGTTCTCCTGGAACCCAGGTGAAAAGGATACACCCAAGATGTGTTCACACTGAGGGTTTTGTGTGGTCGCCCTCTTAGCATCCCTGAGTCTGAGCCACATCTCTGAGGCTGACATGTCAGCCTCTTTGTTTATGTGTGTGTTGCTCGCTCAGTTGTGTCTGACTCTTTGAGACCCCATGGACTGTAACCCACCAGGCTCTGCTGTCCATGGAATTTCTCCAGACAAGAATACTAGAGTGAGTTGCCATGCCCTTCTCCAGGGAATCTTTCCAACCCAGGGATCGAAGCCACATCTTCTGCATTGCAGGCAGATTCTTTATATGTAACATTAATATTTTATTCACCTTTGTCCTGAAATTTGTAGACCCGTAGATCAGAGATACATAGGCTTAGACTCTACCTTTCGCAGAGATATGAAATCTTAGACCTTGATAAAGAGTGGGAATGGTTGAGTAGTTCAGTACTCTGAGCATGGAGGTACTCTTTCCTCCTCTAGCTGAGAAATACTGCTCTGGACCAGTCCTCTCTATCTTAGACAAGAGGAACTTAAGATCTAAAAAGGTCAGAATCCTGCTCAAGGTGAAAGCAGTGTAATCAGTAATTTTTGCCAGCTTGAGTTTCTCTGAGCTACCCATTTCAGACATTAACATTTTGTAGGTAGGTTTATGGGCTTCCCACATGGCTCAGTTGGTAAAGAATCCACCTGCAATCCAGGAGATGTAGGTCATCCCTTGGGTGGGAATATCCCCTTTAGAAGGGCATGGCAACCCACTCCAGTACCCTTACCTGGAGAATTACATGGACAGAGGAGCCTGGTGGGCTAAAATCCATAGGGTTGCAAAGAGCTGGACATGATTGATGTGACTGAGCTGGCACGCACAGGTGGGCCTATATTTATTTAGCTCCATCTGTACAACCCTGAACATAGCATCTGAACTAAATAAGAATTCTTAATGAAATCAGTTAGAAAAAGATGAAGATCTACTACAGCATAATATGGGACTTGGGGAAATAATAAATATGCTACATGAGTTTCAGTGAAAACTGAAAGATGAGCAATTGTGACCATTATAAGACTTTTGAAATACACATTCATAATAAATAATGGGCTAAAAGACATCAGATGGTGTAGAAAGAATTTTTCTGCATCAATGTTTGTCCTAAGGAACCACTCTGGTCTTTCCAAATTATGATCCTATGTACCTAGGAAATCTATTTGTTAGACAAAATAGGAAATACCCCATCTTTTTGCCTTTGAAAACAGAACTTACAGAAAATAATATTCTGAACCCCTTAAATGTATCTGTTATTTCCTTTCTGCTTTCTTTGATATCAAGTTTATTTGCTTACTGATCAAAAAGAAGAACAATGAGAAAGAACTCATAATTTAAAATCAAATTGATCTCTCTGAAAATCGTGGTTCCATCCTTCACTGTGTGACCCTGGGCAAATATCTTAACCTCTCTGAGTTTCAGCTTCCCCATCTGTATAATAGTACAATGATGACTACTGTGCATAGTTATAAAAATTAAGTAGTATGCATGCACGAAATACCTGGCCCAGAGCAAGCAGCCAATGAACATGACTCCCACTTCCTTCCTCAACAGATGCTTTGACCTTTGCTTGCTATGCTGAGAAGTACCTTTGTCCGGTAGAGTCTCTAAAGGTAGGAGACACCTCACATTTCATCTGTCAGTGGAGCTTAGTAGGGTCAAGACTTGGATCAGATGAATAAGGTGTGTCCCTTGGGGACAGAATTTAAGGAGGTGTTAAAAACCTTGGTAATCAAGATAAATAGTGTTTGAAGTAATATTATTAAAATTAAAATGAATGCCTTGGGTAGTGAACATATTCTGAAATTAGATAGTGATGGTGGTTGCACAAATGTAAATATACTGAAAAACTACTGGATTGTACATTTTATTTAATTTTAGATTTGCTTTTTTAAAATTGGAGTATAATTGCTCTACAGTGTTATGTTAGTTTCTGCTGTACAATAAAGTGAATCAGCTATATGTATACATCTCCCCTTCCCCTTGTGTCTTCCTCCCACCCACCCCTCATCCTCCTCATCACAGAGCACTGACTGAGCTCCCTGCACTATACAGCAGCTTCCCACTCTCTGTTTTACACATGGCAATGTGAATTGTATGCTTTAAAAGGATGAGTTTTATGGTATGTGATTTACACTTCAATAAAGCTGTTATTTAAAACTTAATATGAAAAAACTCATGATGAACAAAATATCAACATTTTAAGGAAAGCAAGGATTATGCTAGAACCTGAGGGCACCAGATTCCAGATTTCAGGACCACAAATCCTGCTTTGAGAAAAATGTGAGATGGAAAGGAAGGGGGTCACATGCAGGAGGCGCACTGGACTTTCTGATTCTTTTTTGTAGTTTTCACTTTTTCTTTCTCAAGTCACAAGCACTGATTTCCCCTGAGCACCTTTCTTAACAGCCCTACAGCTTCTGTTCCTTCCCTTTCTTCTCTTTTCTGCATAGCACACAAGAAAGCAAGTGCAGGAGGGCTAAGCTTGAATGCAGAGAGGAAGACAAGTCTATCTAGTTTGTTCCAGGCCCACCTCTAACCTTGAGAAAGGTTTGTAACAAGATGGGAAAAATATTCAACTCACAACTAGTACCCAGATTTCTAAGAGAGGAACTTAAAGAGAGAAAGATGCCCCAAAACTCTTGGAGTACAAAACGGCACTCAAAAGCATGCATGTCAGTTGAAGTTCAGTCAGATGGGACCAGCATTGCTACCACAAAGAGAGGAATCTCTTAAGCAGGAGAAGATGGGAGTGGCAGTAGCACATGAGAGAACAACTGACTGTGATGGGAGAAGAAAAAGAGAGGACGTGGGGAGACTTCCCTGGTGGTCCAGTGGCTGAGACTCTGAGCTCCCAATGCAGGAGGCCTGGGCTTGACCCCTGGTCAGGGAACTAGATCCTGCATGCTGCAGGTAAGACCTGGAGCAGCCAAATCAATTAATTAATTAAAAAAAATTTTTTTTAAAGAAGGGATGTAGTGAAGATATGAGATTGGATTCTGCGTGGGCAGAATGGCCAAGAGAGGAGGAGACCCCTGAACTGGGGAATGGAAAGGGCCACCAGAAAGACTTTTCCAAACAAGAGTATCTAAACTGACTTTTAAAAGTTGTTTAATGGGTGCTATGTGATACAGTTTCTCCCCTATAACCCTGGCGCTTAAATAAAATCTACATATATGAGATGTATGAGTAGGGGTTTGTATGCAAACCAGTGGAAAGACTGGTTTTCATGACTAGGTTGACCTGCTCAGAGTGAAAAATGGAACAAAGGAGGCAGAAGCACAGGATAAAGAAGAGACTATAAGATGCAAACTCCCTAGACTATGCATACACCTTACAAAGGGCTCTGAGCCCTTGTAGGTCATGGACTTGAAGAGTTGAGTCAGCTTAATCTAGCTCTCAAGGGTCAGGGAAACCGCATCTGAGATTCAGGATAAGAGCATATTTGTTGAGCAGGGTTAAATCCTGTTTGAAGGGTCATTGTGAGCCCAGGAGGAGTGGGGAGAATCTTGATGGTACATTCCACTTTTAACTAAACGGAAAGAAGAATAGATGGGAGTGACACCAAACATGGCTTCAACAGACTCAATGAAAATACCTGGGGCCCAGTTTTCTAAGATTCATACTTAAATTTGTTACTTGACACATTCCAAGGGGTTATAAGGTATTAGAACCTATATCAACCTCAAGATCTCAGCTGCTACTGCTGCTGCTGCTAAGTCGCTTCAGTTGTGTCCGACTCTATGCGACCCCAGAGATGGCAGCCCACCAGGCTCCGCCATCCCTGGGATTCTCCAGGCAAGAACACTGGAGTGGGTTGCCATTTCCTTCTCCCGCATGAAAATGAAAAGTGAAAGTGAAGTTGCTCAGTCGTGTCCGACTCTTAGTGACGCCATGGTCTGCAGCCTATCAGGCTCCTCCAACCATGGGATTTTCCAGGCAAGAGCACTGGAGTGGAGTGCCGTTGCCTTCTCTGCAAGATCTCAGCTAGATAGCCACATTTCTTTTTGCTAGTAAATGTTCCAGTTGAAGAGCAGATGTTTACAACACTACCTTATATATGTATATTATTTTCTTTCTGCTAACCTTCCCTCATTAAAGGAGGGAAGGTCATTTTCCTACTGAAAATGATAGTTCAGTATGAACCATGACAGACTTTATGTTTTCCTAGCACTCAAGAAGCATGAACATAACTCTCTACTGGTTTTTCTGTACTAGTTTCTTGTCAATAAATCACTTTCCTTCCCAGAACTTTCTGGCTATAGTTCAACTCTGTTTTATGGTAGGCAAGCCTCAAAAAAACTCACTCTGGCCCAAATTAGCTCCCAGCACCAGTATTTTTTTTAATGGTCCTCAGATTATTCTAATGTTCTGCTTTAGTTACAAATTCCAGGAACCGAATCTTTGGAGGCATATGTATTTTGAAAAATCCTCATCCTCTCCTATCACTTGAGACATTTAATAAGATGAGATTTAAATTTATCTAGTTCTATAGCTCAAGTAATTATTTAATACTCTTTATGTTTTAAATCCCAGATAAACAAAAGGCAGATTATGAAGGACTCTGTCCATTTAATTATGGAGCTTAGGCTTTGTCTAGGTGGGGTGTCACAGAAGGATTCCTAAAGCTCCAAGAGTAATTAAAATCAAAGACATTGACAACACTCAGAGTTGACAGGGCTATGGAGTAACTGGGATTCTCGTATAGGATATCTACTAATGCTCTATGACTCAGCATTTCCACTGTAGATTATGTGCCAACAGAAATAAGTGCTTGTGTCAGCCAAAAGATCTATACAAAAATGTTTGCAACAGTTTTACTCAAAACATCTAAAAACTACAAATGACCCAAATGTCCATCAACAGTAATAAACACATTGAGATGTATTTACATGATGAAATACTACATAGCAGTAAAGAAGAATGACATACTTATCCAGGACACATACTGGATGACTATCACAAACACTGAGTAAAATTCATATGCAAAAAAGAACCTGTCGTGTTATTCCATTTATATGAACGTTTAAGCAGGCAAAACTAATATGTGATGACAGAAATCAGTATATAGTGACCTTAGGGGTGGAGTATGACTCAAATGGGGGCATGAGGGAAACGTTTGGAGTGCCAGAATGTTCTATATCTTGATCTAGTATACATATTTAAAGACATGCCAAGTCATGTATTTAAGGTTTGGGCATTTTACTAGGTTAATACTTTTATTAAGTTATACCTCAGTAAAAATTGAAAAGAGGAAGGGATACAGCAAGATTTGCATTCTGGAGTGACCACTCTAATTATGAAACAGATTGAGGGCAAGAAGAAAATATATCAATAATATCGCTAAAACAGTGGTGGCCTGAAATAGGAGATGGATTAATTTAACACATAAAAGGTAAAGAAAAGAGGACCGAGTACTTCCTGTGTGTTGGTAGACGAGGGTAGAAGGATGTGTTAAGAATTATTCAGAGGATTCTGGCTTAGGCAACAGGCTGGATGGCGGTGACATTTGCTGAGATTGAGAGCACAGAAGGTGGAGCAGACTTGGGGTCATGTTTAGTAAATGATGAAAATTCTGGGAAGAACTGGGTGTGGACTAGGTAGGCCATCCGCTCTCTCCAGCTGGTGTAACGAGAGGGTCATAATCTCAGTTTGAATCACCTGCATTTTGTCGGCACTGGAAGAACAGGCTCTAGCTAGTCAGAGTGGCTTAGGGAGATGTTAAGGAGCCGCTGTCACCTTGTGAACAGGAATTTATGCTGTAAAAACAAGACCCATGAAAAATAAAAATGGGTTTAAAGCAAGCAGCCTCAAGTTTCCAAAATGCCAGAAAATGAAAATGTAAAGGCAGATAATGCCAAAGGAAATAAATATACCTACAATCCTTAGATGTTATGAGGAACAGAGAGCATGTGATTTTGAGAGTGGGATTATGTAGCTGATTGGACAGAATGAAGACTGAGGGGAGAGGCAAGAGCTCTGGGGCCAAACAGATATAGGTTCAAATCCTGTCTCTACTACTTTCTTGTGTTTTGACTGTTCTTGTTCAGTTGCTCAGTTGTGTCCAACTCCGTGACTGAGGGCAAGCCAGCTGAACAAACATAGCCTCAGTTTATTTGAAAGTGTAGCAAATAGTACACACTGTCCCAGATATGATGCTTAAATAAATCCATGTATGTGGAAGAAGTCAATTCATTATGGGTTTACACATATATGGGTTTCCCTTTCCTCTTATTATGGACAAAGAAAGTCCCCTACTTGTTGTTTGGTCACCAAGTCATGTCCAACTCTTTTGTGACCCCATGGACTATAGCCTGCCAGGCGCCTCTGGCGGGCAAGAATACTGGGGTGGGTTGCCATTTCCTTCTCCAAGGGATTTTCCTGACCCAGAGATTGAATTCATGTCTCCTGCATTGGTAAGCAGATTCTTTATCACTGAGCCACCAAGGAAGCCCTTTTAAATTCATATGAAAAGTACTAAAGGGTAAAATGGCTTACTCAGACCACTTAACTAAATACCACTGTATCTTCTGTAAGGATTTTGACTTTCAAAATCCTATCCTACAGCCTTTCCTGATTATATGAATTAATCCTCTTCTCCCTGTAATGCATGATATTAAAAAAGTAACCCTTAAGTACTGTAGGAAGTGTCTTCATTCTTGCTCATTCCATCTCTGATCTTCCATCTTTCTCTTACTGTACACAAAGATTATTGGACAGGATTCAGAGATTGAATAACTGGCTGTAGTTTAAAATCATCAATTTGACAAATGTATTAGTTAAGACTAGTTTGACAGCATTTACCCAAAAGCTCTAAAAACGATGATTCAACAATACAGAAATGTATTTCTCATACAAAAGAAGTCTTGGAGGTAGGCATTCCTGGGTTGGCTTGGCAGCTCTCTGATAACATAAGCACTTCAAGCTACTATATTTCTGTCCAATATCTCAGCACAGGTCTTCCATCCTTGAGGTGCCTTATGATTCGGAATGGCATACTGTCCTAGTTGTAAATCAGAAGGAAAACAAGGCATAAGGACAATAAAGAACCACTTCCAGGTGGGGTAGTTTTCCTTTATTGTTGTTGTTCAGTCACTCTTTTGTGACCCCATGGACTGTAGCCCACCAGGCTCCTCTGTCTATGGGATTTTCCAGCAAGGTTACTGGAGTGGGTTGTCATTTCCTCCTCTAGGGGATCTTCCAGGCCCAGGGATCAAACCCACATCTCCTACGTCTCCTGAATCGCCAGTGGATACTTTACCACTGAGTCACCGAAGTTCCACAAAACATTTCAGTTTGCATTCCACTCACCAAAATTAGCTGCAAGGGAGGTTGCAAAACACAATTCCAGATGGTAATATGCCCACACAAAAATCTGGATTCTTTCACTAAGGAGGGAGGAAAGAGTTCATGTTGAAATAGGCACAGGATTTGCATTCTAGTGGAATGGTAATTGATAGCATTTATTAAGTGATTACTATATGCCAGGGACTTCCCAGGTGGCTCAGTGGTAAAGAATCTGCCTGCCAATGCATTAGACTTGAATTCAATCCCTCGTCAGGAAGATACTCTGGAGAAGGAAATGGCAACCCACTCCAGTGTTCTTACTGGAAGATCTCATGGTCACAGGCTATAGTCTATGGAGTCACAGAGAGTCAGACATGACTTAGCAACTAAACAACAACAACTATATGCCAGGCATTATTGTAACCATCTTACCTGTACTAACTTATCTGATTTTGCAACAATCCTTTGGAGTAGGTACCATCATTATCCATATTTTGTAGATAAAAGAAAGAGAGGCACAGAGAAATCAATAACTTAACTAAATTGAAATGTCATAACAAGTAGATCCAGGATATGAACTCAGTCTGAATTCCAAATACATACTTAGAACCTCCATTCTGTATTACTTCTCCTCAGTGTTTTCATGTGTTAAATTTATGTTCTCTTCTGTCCATGGAATTTCCCAGGCGAGAATATTGGAGTGGTTGACCATTCCCTTCTCCAGGGGATCTTCTTGACCCAGGGGTTGAACCTGGGTCACCTGAGTTGCAGGCAGATTCTTTACTCTCTGAGCCACCAGAGGAGCCCCATGTTCTCTTCTAGGCATAAATATTCTTACCTATGTTTTGGAGGTGTAACTATTTGGTCCCAGTTCTCCAGCTCTCCTTTAGTGGTGGTTAGGCCTTGGTAGCTGGATGCCTGGTTATATAGTCAATTAGGAATGAATAGGAAAAAGTTGTAATATACAGGACCTGGGAGATTATTGGGTTGCCTACTGAATTACAGTGCTGCTGTGATGCAATAGGAACTAGGAAGTATCCCCCTCTTTTTTAAAGCTGTGTCTTGAATTGGGATCAGTGATGACATCACTTATTGCTCAGTTCAGACAACTGGACATCATTTCTGACTCTTCCCACTCCTTCATTCCCGCATATAATCAATTAGTCCCTCTGATCAAACCTCCTAAATATTTCTAGAATTTGTCAGCTTATCTCTATCTCTATTGTCTCATCTCCAAATTCATGGCATTATGACCTTGTGTTTGGTAATTCAGTAGTCATATATATAGTGTTTCTGCCAGCCCTCTTGCTTGGGTCCACTCTCTAGGGAACTTGATACCCACAGCTGATCACATCATCCTTTCTTAAAACCCTTCAATATCGCCTCCTTTTCCTCAAGATAATGTTGAAACTCTTAACCTGATTTACAAAATCTTTCACTCCAAAAGCAAGCTGAAAGGCTGTTACAGGTTGAGTTCCCCAGGAAGATCACTCAGATGGAGATTAGGAGGCAGAAGTTTTATTAGGGTGTCCTCTTGGTGCCACCTCTATGAAAGGGAAAGGTAGGGAGCAAGGCTGAACAGACAAAGAAGTTAAACTGTGAAGTAGTCTCAACGGAAGCCTCAGCTGCCAATATGTTCCCATGGGATGACCCATAAGAATTGTCCTAAGGTGGAGCGAGATGACTGGGTCTTTATATCTCCAAATTGATTGACATTGGATGTGGCTTGCCCTGGGAAGTGGACTTGACCTAGGATGAGGCCATCTACACATTCTACAGCTTCTTGTGCTAAGTCTAAGTCCTATTTGGAAGATTAACCCAAACTCAGCATTTTCATGCACCACACCCTTACTCAGGACCTCTGACCTAATTTTCCTAGTTTTACACTGGAGAGAGTAGGATGAAGGTGAGTCTGGCTGACCTCAAGCCCATCTTCCTATTTCTCTAAGGCCACACATTGTACTCTTGGCTTTTTTGTGAGGCTCACATCTTCTGGATTCTGGAGTCTTTTCACCCTGTCAGAGGTTTCTTTCCTTGGGCCTCCTTATCCCACCTTGAGTAGGCATTGCTTTAGAAACCTTTGCAAAGACTTAGACACCTAGGGTTTGGGCACATCCTCTCTAATTCTCTTCTAGTCAGTCAAACTTTTAATCTCTTTAGGTGGAAAGGCAGCTCTTATGTTAACTTTCATTGATCCCACGTTGACTAAAAAGTTTTTAGGAATTCTATGCTCGAGTCCTCCAGTTTTCCCCTTATTTTTTAAAGTCAAAATTACATTCCTTTCTCTCTAAAGCATCAGTCTCACAAAGTTGAAAACCAAGACTTTCAAGATTATTGTCTCCACTATAGCTTTTATAAAAGTTTACTCAAGAGTTCAAATCCAAATAATGCAACGTGTGTGTGTGTGTGTGTGTGTATATAAAAGTCTCTTCCCACTTCTTGAATGGTGAGGGAAAATCTAATGATCTGGGCAAAAGAAAGAGAAAACATCCATATTGTTTGAAATCAAGTGTACCTACTATACACATAAGCCTGCTCTGTCTCACTTTACCCCACCCTTCCTCTTGCTTCCTGGGAGCATATCCTAAATAAACTACCTGCATCAAAATCCTATTTCAAACTCAGCCTCCAGGGGCACTCAGTAAAGGGAAATGTATTCCTCATTAATTTCTAAGCATTCACCAGGGTTGCCTCATGCATGCTCAGGAACTGGCCCCACATTGCATTCCATGTGGTCCCCTCCTGAATGTGCCTTGATACAGACTCTGTTACCTACAACTCAGATAGCTGAGCCATTGACTATAGAATTCTTTCTTTGAGATTACACCTGCTATCACCAGTAGACCCTCAGGGTAAAGGCCACTTTTCCAAGCATGTTTTACCCTTTGGAAATTGTGAAATTTACCACAGCTCAGAGATCAGCCTGTAACTTTTAATGGGACATGTCTAATGGTTCAGGGATCATGGAAGAATAGTGCAATATTGAAAACAACTTATAACCATCACACAAATCCAATTCTGTCCTAAGGTTTCTTGCTGACAGGGCCAACTTCTTGCTTTGCTCATGTACCTGTCTCCATGACTGGAAGGTTAGTTCACAGGTCTACTTCTAGAATTACTCCTGGTACCTCTATACCAGAGTTCAAGCCAATCTGACACTCTAGCATCAGAAAGAAGGGTCGTTTTTCTTCCTACTTTATTCAAAGACCCACTTATGTTCTCCAGTTCTTCTAGTTTTTTCCTCAAAAATATATCTTTTTCCTAAGATAACTGTCAGTGGGATATGTGTTACCTGCAAGGAAACCAAGTCACAGACATGTGATCTGACTCTATGGACTCAACAAGATACAAACACACAATGACTTTAATACAATTTCTAAGTCTTTTTTTTTTTTAAGTCATTTTGGGGAAATTGATATTCAATTTGAGTTAAGTTTGGTCATCTGACATGTTTAACATTTGGATCATCTCTTAGTCTATGTAAAATTTAGTCCTTTTACTGGCTTTTCTGTTTTTACTGAATAGTCAAAACTCTTGGGGCTCAGTCTCACTCAGAGTTACCTTGGCGCAAGTAGAAATCACAGATGGTGGACCATCTTTGGTTAACAGTGGGAGAAACCCAACTCATGCTAGCTCAAGCAGATTACAAAATCTTGAGATACATAGGAATGACGTTTGTCTTAGGAGTCACCAGAACAAAGGATTTGAATGCTGTTAGTATGTACTTCCCTCCCATCTCTCATCTCTGTATCTATACTCTTTATTGAATTTTTTCTTGCAGACTTCTCTAATGAAGCTGAACAGAAATTGTAGACTTATAGCTTCATAGCTTCTTTTAAAGTGATTAAAAATAAGAAAAATATCTTTCACATGTACTCAAAATTATTCTAGTGTCTGATGCTCTTCATTTCTTTGTATAGAACTAAATTTCCATCTGATATCATATTATGCCTGAAGAACTACTTTAACATTCCTTAATGTGCAGGACTTCTGACAATAAATGCTTCAGTTTTGTTTTAGTTTTTGTTCATCTGAAAAAAAAACTTTTTTAATTTTTGAAAGATATTTTCATGAACTATGAAATTCTTTCTAAATTCCATATATATGTGTTAGTATACTGTATTGGTGTTTTCTTTCTGACTTACTTCACTCTGGATAATAGGCTCCAGTTTCATCCACCACATTAGAACTAACTCAAACACATTCTTTTCAATGGCTGAGTAATATTCCATTGTATATATGTACCACAGCTTTCTTATCTATTCCTCTGCCAATGGACATCTAGGTTGCTTCCATTTCCTGGCTATTGTAAACAGTGCTGTGATGAACATTGGGGTACACGTGTCTCTTTCAATTCTGATTTTCTTGGTGTGGATGCTCAGCAGTGAGATTGCTGGGTCATATGGCAGTTCTATTTCCAGTTTTTAAAGGAATCTCCACACTGTTCTCCATAGTGGCTGTACTAGTTTGTATTCCCACCAACAGTATAAGAGGGTTCCCTTTTTTCCACACCCTCTACAGCATTTATTGTTTGTACACTTTTTGATAGTAGTCATTCTGACTGGCGTGAGATGGTACCTCATTGTGGTTTTGATTTGCATTCCTCTGATAATGAGTGATGTTGAGCATCTTTTCATGTGTTTGTTAGTCATCTGTATGCCTTCTTTGGAGAAATGTCTGTTTAGTTCTTTAGCCTGTTTTTTGATTGGGTCAATTATTTTTCTGGAATTGAGCTGCATGAGCTGCTTGTATATTTTTGAGATTTCTTTGACAGTTGCTTCGTTTGCTATTATTTTCTCCCATTCTGAAGGCTGTCTTTTAACCTTGCCTATAGTTTCCTTTGTTGTGCAGAAGCTTTTAAGTTTAACTAGGTCCCATTTGTTTATTTTTGCTTTTATTTCCATTACTCTGGGAGGTAGTCATAGAGGATCCTGTTCTGCCTATGTTTTCCTGTAGGAGTTTTATAATTTCTGGTCTTACATTTATATCTTTAATCCATTTTGAGTTTATTTTTGTGTATGGTGTTAGAAAGTGTTCTAGTTTCATTCTTTTACAGGTGGTTGACCAGTTTTCCCAGTACCACTTGTTAAAGAAATTGTCTTTTCTCCATTGTATATTCTTGCCTCCTTTGTCAAAGATAAGATGTCCATAGGTACATGGATTTATCTGTGGGGTTTCTGTTTTGTTCCATTGATCTATGTTTCTGTCTTTGTGTCAGTACCATACTGCCTTGATGACTGTAGCTTTGTAGTATAGTCTGAAGTCAGGCACGTTGATTCCTCCAGTTCCATTCTTTTTTCTCAAGGTTGCTTTGGCTATTTGAGATTTTTTGTATTTCCATACAAATTGTGAAATTATTTGTTCTAGTTCTCTGAAAAATTCCATTTAGGGATTGCATTAAATTTATAGATTGCTTTGTGTAGTATACTCATTTTCACTATATTGGTTCTTCTGATCCATGAACATGATATATTTCTCCATTTATTTGTCTCCTCTTTGATTTCTTTTATCAGTTTTTTATAGTTTTCTATACATAGGTCTTTTGTTTCTTTAGGTAGATATATTCCTAAGTAATGTAATGTTATGTTAGTCGCTCAGTCATGTCTGACTTTTTGCGACACCATGGACTGTAGCCCACCAGGCTCCTCTGTCCATGGAATTCTCCAGGCAAGAATACTGGAGTGGGTGGCAATTTCCTTCTCCAGGGGATCTTCCCGATCCATGGATCAAACCATGTCTCCTGCATTGCAGGCAGATTCTTTACTGTCTGAGCCACCAGGAAAGCCCAAATATAATGTAAGTGCAATGTAAATAGTTGAAGATGACTGGCAAATTCAAGTTGTGTTTTTTGGAATTTCATGAAATTTTTTTTTCCCAAATATTTTCCATCCTTCGATTGAATCCATGGATATGCAGATATGAAGGGTCAACTGTATTTTCTTCTCTCCAAATATCAAATTCCTAGCAAAGATATACAATTTCAATTAAATTCACAGTATCCTAAGTATTTTATTCTTTTCATTGCAATGGTGAATGGAATTGTTTCCTTAACTTCTCTTTCTGTTTTCTCATTGTTAGTATATAGGAATGCAAGGGATTTCCATGTGTTAATTTTTATCCTGCAACTTTACTATATTCATTGATTAGCTCTAGTAATTTTCTGGTGGAGTCTTTAGGGTTTTCTATGTAGAGGAACATGTCATCTGCAAACAGTGAGAGTTTTACTTCTTCTTTTCTAATCTGGATTCCTTTTATTTCTTTCTCTTCCCTGATTGCTGTGGCTAAAACTTCCAAAATTATGTTGAACAGTAGTGATGAGAGTGGGCATCCTTGTCTTGTTCCTGCCTTTAGGGGAAATGCTTTCAGTTTTTCACCATTGAGGATAATGTTTGCTGTGGGTTTATCATATATGGCTTTTATTACGTTTAGGTATGTTTCTTCTATGCCTGCTTTCTGGAGGGTTTTTATCATAAATGGATGTTGAATTTTGCCAAAGGCTTTCTCTGCATCTCTTGAGATAATCATATGGTTTTTATCTTTCAATTTGTTAATATGGTGTATCACATTGATTGATTTGAGGATATTAAAGAATCATTGCATCCCTGGGATAAAGCCCACGTGGTCATGATGTATGCTCTTTTTAATATGTTGTTGGATTCTGTTTGCTAGAATTTTGTTAAGGATTTTTGCATCTATGTTCAGCAGTGATATTGGCCTGTAGTTTTCTTTTTTTGTGGCATCTTTGTCTGGTTTTGGTATTAGGGTGATGGTGGCCTCATAGAGTGAGTTTGAAAGTTTACCTTCCTCTGCAATTTTCTGGAAGAGTTTGAGTAGGATAGGTGTTAGCTCTTCTCAAAATTTTTGGTAGAATTCAGCTGTGAAGCCATCTGGTCCTGGGCTTTTGTTTGCTGAAAGATTTCTGATTACAGTTTCAATTTCCGTGCTTATGATGGGTCTGTAGAGAGTTTCTATTTCTTCCTGTTCTCTTTCACTTTTTATTCTCAGAAGTTTGACTATGAGGTGTCTGGATCCTGCTTGTGGTTTTTCTGGGCTTTATAGATCTGTATCTTCTGCTTTGTTCTCTATTCTCTTCTGTCACTCCAATTATACATTTATCAGACTGATGCCACAACTCTTGATGCTCTTTTCTGCATTTTTTTTTTCTCAAAATGCTTCAGTTTGGACAGTTTCTACTAACCTGACTCACAAATTTTTTCCTTAGCTGTATCCTGTCTGCTGCCAAGATAATTGAAGGAATTCTTCATTTCTTTCATGTTTTTTCCTTAGCACATCCAGTTGACTGTTTTTTATAGTTTCTATCTCTTAATGAGGGCTTCCCTGTGGCTCAGATGGTAAAGCATCTGCCTGCAATACGGGAGACCCAGGTTCGATCCGTGGATCGGGAGGATCCCCTGGAGAAGGAAATAGCAACCCACTCCAGTACTCTTGCCTGAAAAACTCCATGGACTGTCGCCTGAGGAGCCTGGTAGGTGACAGTCCTTCAGGCAACAGTCCAAAAACTTTACCATCTATTTTTATTGTTCTCCTTTAAAAAAAAAAAAAAAACTAGATCCTTTAACATATTAGGCACAGTTGTTTTTAAAGTCCCTATCTGATATTTCAACATCTGAGTCATCTCTGCCTGTTTCTATTAATCAACTTTACCTCTGGGCAGTAGGGGCATCCCAGGTGGCCCAGTGGTAAAGAATCTGCCTGCCAATGTGGGAGATGCAAGAAATGCAGGTTTGATCCCTGGGTGGGGAAGATCCCCTGGAGTAGGAAATGGCAACCCACTCCAGTATTCTTGCCTTGGGAATTGCATGGACAGAGGAGTCTTGTGGGCTACAGTCTAAGGGGTTGCAAAGAGTCAGACACGACTGAGTGACTGAACACATAGACACACTAAGTAATAGGTTATTTCTTGATTCTTTTATGATTCATCATTTTTAAAAATTATTAGAGTGTGGGCTTCCCTGGTGGTTCATTGGTAAAGAAAGTGCCTGCCAATGCAGTAGACTTGAGTTTGATCCCTGGGTCGAGAAGATCCCCTGGAGAAGGAAATGGCAACCCACTCCAGTATTCTTGCCTGGAAAACCCCGTGGACAGAGAAGCCTGGTGGGCTATAGTCCATGGGGTAGCAGAGAACTGGACACGACTTAGCGACTGAACAACGACAACAACAAGAGATAGTATGTATAGCAAAGCAGAACGAGAATGAGTTAGTAGTATTTATGCCCAGAAATAAGTACACCTCTTCCTCTGTCAGACTAATATTGTGAGAGGTTAGTCAGCCTAGTCACTAACTGAGCTGTTTGGGTTTTGTTGTTTGATTACATTCACTGCTCCACCATCTTCATATTCCCCAAGCAGTTGGTTTCTATTACCTTATGCTTATAGTAGGGCCTAAGGTCCTAGAACATGTGTTTTCTTACTTCACTCTCGGCTTTCAGCAATTCCTGTATACGTGTACCACAGATGGGGTCAGTCCATGTTCTTGCCACCAATTAGTAGACAGATATTACTTGTGTTGTTTGGTGCTAGACTGTTTAGCTTGTACTCCTATCCCACCAGCCATACAGTTTTACTTGGCTCCGGGAGAGAAAAGATTCGTTGCTTCTTCCCAGTGGCTTAAGGCTTTTATTTCCTTAAGAGAAGGGTCTGGGAAATTGACTGGGATCCCCAGTTGCAGCTGATCACCTTCTTCATACCTGAACTCCTGGGGGAGGTATTCACAAGTATTCTGTTCTGCTCCTAGTCTATTCTGAGTGGCCATTGGAGGCCAAGGAATAGAGTTTGCTAGTAAGTGCAAAATTTTCTTCTGTCTGGAATGGATTGCAGTGATTTCAAAATGACATTAGATCATACTTGGCCTTTAAATGTTTTAGCCAGTTTCTTCTTACCGGTTTTTATTTTGGTAACCTTTTCCTCCCATGATCTGCCACAAGTGAGAGTGCTATGTGTTCTGTCTCTCTTTGGAGTAGCTTGTCACTCTTTGGAATTCAATTCATTTCATTCTATTTTTTTAAAAATATTTGTTTATTTATTTATTTGGCTGTGCCAGGTCTTAGTTGCAGCACATTGGACCTTTTTTTTTTCTATAGCATACAGAATCTTTAGTTGTGGTTTGTGGGATCTGGTTCCCTGACCAGGGATTGAACCTGGGCCTCCTGCATTGACAATGTAGCATCTTAGCCACTGGACCACCAGGGAAGTTCCTACTTCACTGCCTCATGACTTAAGCTTTGTGATGGGCTCAAAAATGTTAAGTTTTTGTCAATTATCTGGCATTTTTGTATAGTTAGAAAGGGACTAATGGTGTTTTGAAACACCAAAACTAAAATTAATTTTTTGAGCCTTTCTACCTTGATTGTAGCCATGAAATTAAAAGACACTTACTCCTTGGAAGAAAAGTTATGACCAACCTAGATAGCACATTCAAAAGCAGAGACATTACTTTGCCAACTAAGGTCTGTCTAGTCAAGGCTATGGTTTTTCCTGTGGTCATGTATGGATGTGAGAGTTGGACTGTGAAGAAGGCTGAGCGCTGAAGAATTGATGCGTTTGAACTGTGGTGTTGGAGAAGACTCTTGAGAGTCCCTTGGACTGCAAGGAGATCCAACCAATCCATTCTGAAGGAGATCAGCCCTTGGCTTTCTTTGGAAGGAATGATGCTAAAGCTGAAGCTCCAGTACTTTGGCCACCTCCTGCGAAGAGTTGACTCATTGGAAAAGACTCTGATGCTAGGAAGGGTTGGGGGCAGGAGGAAAAGGGGACGACAGAGGATGAGATGGCTGGATGGCATCACTGACTCCATGGACGTGAGTCTGAGTGAACTCCGGGAGTTGGTGATGGACAGGGAGGCCTGGCGTGCTGCGATTCATGGGGTCACAAAGAGTCGGACACGACTGAGGGACTGAACTGAACTGAACCTCTTAAGTAGAAGCAGAACTCTCTTCTTATAGTTTCTTCACCAGGAAGATGCTTCTGTTAGGGAAAAAATCGTTAGGAAGAACCAAATGTTTCTTGCCTTGGCCTTGGTCACATGCTCTTCCTTTTACCAGTCACTGATCACAGGGCATGGTTCTCTAATTTGCCTCATTGTTCTCTAATTTGACTCCCTGGCAAGGGAGTCAGGCTCTCGCCTAACAGACAAAAACAGTAGTCTGAAGTCTGATAAGCACAGATAATTTGTAAAACTATTTTTAATGAAGAAAGTAATACATGCACATGGCAAAAAATTCAAACTTTACAGTGAGATGTTATTCTCTCCCAAATCTTACTCCAGTCATCTTCCACAGAGGCAACTATTGTAAGCAATTTCTTGAGTTTCCAATCACAAAATTTCTCTCTGTACAGTAACTTATACACACATAAACACATACCTCCACTCAAAATAGATGCTTTCTTAAACAAACCTCCAATTAACTGACTCATAAGATTAACCAGCACTCTTCACTCTTCCTGTGAAACACACAATGAATACCTACAGCATCCACATGACAGCTTCTACCAGGTAAGTTACATGCTACCAAAAGTCAGTTGTATTTATTTTAAGCCTTTTTATAGAAGCTCAAATACTTTGGCCACTTGATTTGAAGAGCCGACTCACTGGAAAAGATCTTGATGCTGGAAAAGAGTGAAGGCAAGAGGAGAAAGAGGCGACAGAGGATGAGATGGTTGGATGGTATCACCAACTCAATGGACATGAGTTTAAGCAACTCCCAGAGACAGTGAAGGACAGGAGACCCTGGTGTGCTGCAGTCCATGGGGTCACAAAGAATCGGACACAACTGAGCGACTGAACAGAACTGATACCAGTTTTGACTATTATCATACTTCAGTTCAGTTCAGTTCAGTCGCTCAGTTGTGTCCAACTCTTTGCGACCCCATGAGTCGCAGCATGCCAGGCCTCCCTGTCCATCACCATCTCCCAGAGTTCACTCAAACTCACGTCCATAGAGTCGGTGATGCCATCCAGCCATCTCATCCTCTGTCGTCCCCTTCTCCTCCTGCCCTAAGTCCCTCCCAGCATCAGAGTCTTTTCCAATGAGTCAACTCTTTGCATGAGGTGGCCAAAGTACTGGAGTTTCAGCTTCAGCATCATTCCTTCCAAAGAAATCCCAGGGCTGGTCTCCTTCAGAATGGATTGGTTGGATCTCCTTGCAGTCCAAGGGACTCTCAAGAGTCTTCTCCAACACCACACTTCAAATGCATCAATTCTTCAGCACTCAGCCTTCTTCACAGTCCAACCCTCACATCCATACATGACCACAGGAAAAACCATAGCCTTGACTAGATGGACCTTAGTTGGCAAAGTAATGTCTCTGCTTTTGAATATGCTGTCTAGGTTGGTCATAACTTTTCTTCCAAGGAGTAAGTGTCTTTTAATTTCATGGCTGCAATCACCATCTGCAGTGATTTTGGAGCCCCAAAAAATAAAGTCTGACACTGTTTCCCCATCTATTTCCCATGAAGTGATGGGACCAGATGCCATGATCTTCGTTTTCTGAATGTTGAGCTTTAAGCCAACTTTTTCACTCTCCTCTTTCACTTTCATCAAGAGGCTTTTTAGTTCCTCTTCACTTTCTGCCATAAGGGTGGTGTCATCTGCATATCTGAGGTTATTGATATTTCTCCTAGCAATCTTGATTCCAGCTTGTGCTTCTTCCAGTCCAGCGTTTCTCATGATGTACTCTGCATAGAAGTTAAATAAGCAGGGTGACAATATACAGCCTTGACATACTCCTTTCCCTATTTGAAACCAGTCTGTTGTTCCATGTCCAGTTCTAACTGTTGCTTCCTGACGTGCATATAGGTTTCTCAAGAGGCAGGTCAGGTGGTCTGGTATTCCCATCTCTTTCAGAATTGTCCACAGTTTATTGTGATCCACACAGTCAAAGGCTTTGGCATAGTCAATAAAGCAGAAATAGATGTTTTTCTGGAACTCTCTTGCTTTTTCCATGATCCAGCAGATGTTGGTAATTTGATCTCTGGTTCCTCTGCCTCTTCTAAAACCACTTGAACATCAGGAAGTTCATGGTTCACATATTGCTGAAGCCTGGCTTGGAGAATTTTGAGCATTACTTTACCAGTATGTGAGATGAGTGCAATTGTGTGATAGTTTGAGCATTCTTGGGCATTGCCTTTCTTTGGGATTGGAATGAAAACTGACCTCTTCCAGTCCTGTGGCCACTGCTGAGTTTTCCAAATTTGCTGGCATATTGAGGGCAGCACTATCACAGCATCATCTTTCAGGATTTGAAATAGCTCAACTGGAATGCCATCACCGCCACTAGCTTTGCTCATAGTGATGGTTTCTAAGGGCCACTTGACTTTACATTCCAGGATGTCTGGCTCTAGATGAGTATTCATACCATCGTGATTATCTGGGTCATGAAGATCTTTTTTATACAGTTCTTCTGTGTATTCTTGCCTCCTCTTCTTAATATCTTCTGCTTCTGTTAGGTCCATACCATTTCTGTCCTTTATCGAGCCCATCTTTGCATGAAATATTCCCTTGGTATCTCTAATTTTCTTGAAGACGTCTCTAGTCTTTCCCATTCTCTTCTTGTCCTCTATTTCTTTGCAATGATGGCTGAAGAAGGCTTTCTTATCTCTTCTTGCTATTCTTTGGAACTCTGCATTCAGATGCTTATATCTTTCCTTTTCTCCTTTGTTTTTTGCCTCTCTTCTTTTCACAGCTATTTGTAAGGCCTCCTCAGACAGCCATTTTGCTTTTTTGCATTTCTTTTCCATGGGGAGGGTCTTGATGCCTGTCTCCTGTACAATGTCACGAACCTCATTCCATAGTTCATCAGGCATTCTATCTATCAGATCTAGGCCCTTAAATCTATTTCTTACTTCTACTGTATAATCATAAGGGATTTGATTGAGGTCATACTTAAATGATCTAGGGGTTTTCCCTACTTTCTTCAATTTAAGTCTGAATTTGGCAATAAGGAGTTCATGATCTGAGCCACAGTCAGCTCCTGGTCTTGTTTTTGTTGACTGTATAGAGCTTCTCCATCTTTGGCTGCATAGAATATAATCAATCTGATTTCGATGTTGACCATCTGGTGATGTCCATGTGTAGGGTCTTCTCTTGTGTTGTTGGAAGAGAGTGTTTGCTATGACCAGTGCATTTTCTTGGCAAAACTCTATTAGTCTTTGCCCTGCTTCATTCTGCATTCCAAGGCCAAATTTGCCTGTTACTCCAGGTGTTTCCTGACTTCCTACTTTTGCATTCCAGTCCTCTATAATGAACAGGACATCTTTTTTGGGTGTTAGTTCTAAAAGGTCTTGTAGGTCTTCATAGAACCGTTCAACTTCAGCTTCTTCAGCGTTACTGGTTGGGGATAGACTTGGATTACTGTGAAATTGAGTGGTTTGCCTTGGAGACGAACAGAGATCATTCTGTCATTTTCGAGATTGCATCCAAGTACTGCATTTTGGACTCTTTTGTTGACCATGATGGCTACTCCATTTCTTCTGAGGGATTCTTGCCCGCAGTAGTAGATATAATGGTCATCTGAGTTAAATTCACCCATTCCAGTCCATTTTAGTTCTCTGATTCCTAGAATGTCGATGTTCACTCTTGCCATCTCTTGTTTGACCACTTTCAATTTGCCTTGATTCATGGACCTGATATTCCAGGTTCCTATGCAATATTGCTCTTTACAGCATTGGACCTTGCTTCTATCACCAGTCACATCCACAGCTGGGTATTGTTTTTGCTTTGGCTCCATCCCTGCATTCTTTCTGGAGTTATTTCTACACTGATCTCCAGTAGTGTGTTGGGCACCTACTGACCTGGGGAGTTCCTCTTTCAGTATCCTATCATTTTGCCTTTTCATTCTGTTCATGGGGTTCTCAAGGCAAGAATACTGAAGTGGTTTGCCATTCCCTTCTCCATGTGGACCACATTCTGTCAGACCTCTCCACCATGACCCGCCCATCTTGGGTTGTCCCGCGGGCATGGCTTAGTTTCATTGAGTTAGACAAGGCTGTGGTCCTAGTGTGATTAGATTGACTAGTTTTCTGTGAATATGGTTTCAGTTTGTCTGCCCTCTGATGCTCTCTTGCAACACCTACCATCTTAGTTGGGTTTCTCTTACCTTGGGTGTGGGGTATCTCTTCATGGCTGCTCCAGCAAAGCGCAGCCACTGCTCCTTACCTTGGATGAAGGGTATCTCCTCACCGCCGCCCTTCCTGACCTTCCTGCAGTCCATGGGGTCACAAAGAGTCAGACACAACTGAGTGAATGAACTGAGCTGATACCAGTTGTGACTATTATTATACTTAACTAATTCAATTAAATATTATATAAGCTAATTAAAAACTGAGTGCAAAAGAAGCCATCATTTTATGTAAATTCTTCGTAAAAACTTGCTAAAAGTTACTTGTTTTTTTAAAAAATAGCTATGGGAGAAACAACTAAAAATCATTGGGGGGAACTGAAAAATCAATAAGGATTTTGTGATGAGATTGCTGCTAAGTTAAGTTTTAACTTTACTTCATTTACTTACATATAAATAATGTTTGAAAATTACAGGCTTGCTTTAAATGAAAAGCATAAATAATGTACTTTGGATGTAGTTTATTCTAGAAAGACAACATGAAATGCTAATTAATAAGTTAATACCCAAAGAAAATATTTTAAGTTAAAATTCAATTGATAAAATATGTTCAAAAATATATATTTTCATGTATGACTTTTTTTGATTAAACATCCACTGATAGTCTTGACTTCATTGGATAAAAGGGTTTCTACTGTGCATATATGTATGTTTGAAAAAGGAACTGAAGAGTAACAGTGTGAGTATGTGTGTGTTCACAGAAGTGTACATATGGACACCATCTTCGTGAGCAGCAGTCAGAAAATGCATCTCTAACCAAATGGCATTTGACCAGAAGTCTGAAGGAAGTGAGTCAATCACACAGGTATCTGAGTGTAGAACATTTCAGGCAAAGAGAACAGCAAGAACAAAGGTCTGATACATACCCTTGATTATGGGTGACTGGTTGAAATAAATTATGGGTCACTGATATACTAAAAACTATATAGCAGTCTAAAAATTGAAGTGAATGAGATAAAGATATCTCCATTGATAAATAATAAATGCAACACATTCATTTTTATATTCAAATGTTATCATTAGAACTTCATGTTCTATATAACTGTACAAAATGCATAAATAAAAAACTATTAGAAATAAAAAATAAAATGAAAAGAAGCAAAAAGTATAATAGGAATTTTCACTCAACACTACCAGTTGATAACAGTAAGTAGACAGAAAATAAAGATTAGAAAATTTAGATATAAATAAATGTTTGAACTATTAAATATGTGATTTGTACCCTCATATGTATTTTAAACAAATAATTTAAATGTTTTCTGATCCTTTTCTAGAATCATACCTTTGTTCCTATTTTGCATGTTGCAACATTGACTAGAACTTTCAGATCTGTATTAAAATTTAGATTAAAAGCTATTTACACCTTAAGTGATCTGACCACTGTCTAGCACTCTGATTTCATGGTGAATCAATCTTTCCTTTCGCCACAGAACATAGAAGTCTTATTTGATAAATGAGGAGGATAAAGTGTTAACCAGCCTTGGCAATGTCATTGTATCCGGCCAAAGTAGGGAAGTTGAGGGGTAGGGGTAATGGAGCAAATACAAAAAGTGGGACAAGGTTTGGCAGTAAGAATCTGTAAAAGATGTTTACTTGTTATTTTCTATGTTTCTATCCTAATATGAAAAATTAGATCACGTCTTTGTTTATTTTGATAGTTTTTTTTTAAGTAAAGTACCAAAACCTTGAGAGAAACCCTATTTGATCATGGTGGTAGTTTGATAATTTGCAGTTGTATTTGTTATTCTAGTGTTTTATTTAGATTTTTCACATCTGTCTTCACTAATTAATCTGTTCTGGCCAGTATTCTTTCTGTATGTGCTAACTCTAGTTTTCGTGTGAGGATTATGTTGGGTTTACAAAATAAACTGGGAAGTTTACTCATGTTTCAATGCTCATTCTTAATACATCCAGTCAATAAATATTTATGGTGCATTGAGCTCAGTTTTAGGTTTTGAGGTTATAACAGTAGACAGACAAGGTTCCTACATTCAGGAAATAGTGTTTTCATTCTAAAGTAGGGTAGACCAGAAGTAAAAAGGTAAATTGATACATTAAAAAAATCAGATGTAATAAGTACTTGGTAGAAAATGAAAACCAAGTGACTTTAGACTTGATGGTCTAAAGCAGGCCTCTCTGAAGAAGTAATATGTAAGCTGAGACCTAAACAATAAGAAAAAGAAGCAAAAAAGAGAAACATGGAACTTTGAGTCAGGCTGCTGCTATAATTAGAAAAATAATTTCACTGGTTTAGGGTCATGCATTCTGTCACATGATACTGTTCTCTCTTCATATTGAAAGTAAACCCCTCATGTGCATACAAAGTTTCCTTCTTTGGTTGGGGGTATAGTAGGTTTTGGGTTTCATTAATTTCTTGACTGTCTAAGAAGGCAATATACCCTATATGTCTTTCTTTTTTATTGTACGTGAAACCAGGTGGCATAAGCATATACATAACCAGATTCAGTATGTGTAGCCCAGTGCTCACTGTCACTCTGTTCCCCCTTCAGAAGTGCACATTCTTTTACCCTTCAGGATGCTCTCTCTTTCATTTCTCCTTTCCAGAGCATAGCCTGCCACCAGTTAGATACTAGATAGACTCGCTCCAGTGACAACCAACTTATTCTCAAATCATCACTTAAAACTGTGGAACAGCCTTTGTTACTTGCACACTGTCAGAATGAAATGAAAGTTTGCTAGGGACTTCAGAAATATAGGAGTAGAAACAGAATCATTGATATCCTAGAGATAGATACTGATTAACTTTTTCTGCACTCCTTCAAAATACACTGTTTGGTTGTAATTTTTTTTTATGACAGTGAAAACTGCTTGAATGATTAAAAATATCAGGAACTCTGGAGACTTGGTAATAAGTTCCAGTTGGAGCAGCAAATTGTTTTAGACTTTTCCATTTCAGAGCTCTAAAATGATGACAAAATTGACATTGAATCAGGTTAAAGCTTCTTTAGTACAATCGACTTGGAGCTCCTTGTAAAAATTACTATTAGTTTTCACTGTCTATGGAGGATTAATATTAATGACATTAATACTGGAATGAAGATTGCTGGGAGAAATATCAATAACCTCAGATATGCAGATGACACCACCCTTATGGCAGAAAGTGAAGAGGAACTAAAAAGCCTCTTGATGAAAGTGAAAGTGGAGAGTGAAAAAGTTGGCTTAAAGCTCAACATTCAGAAAACGAAGATCATGGCATCTGGTCCCATCACTTCATGGCAAATAGATGGGGAAACAGTGGAAACAGTGTCAGACTATCTTTTGGGGCTCCAAAATCACTGCAGATGGTGATTGCAGCCATGAAATTAAAAGACGCTTACTCCTTGGAAGAAAAGTTATGACCAACCTAGATAGCATATTCAAAAGCAGAGACATTACTTTGCCAACAAAGGTCCATCTAGTCAAGGCTATTGTTTTTCCTGTGGTCATGTATGGATGTGAGAGTTGGACTGTGAAGAAGGCTGAGTGCCAAAGAATTGATGCTTTTGAACTGTGGTGTTGGAGAAGACTCTTGAGAGTCCCTTGGACTGCAAGGAGATCCAACCAATCCATTCTGAAGGAGATCAGCCCTGGGATTTCTTTGGAAGGAATGATGCTAAAGCTGAAACTCCAGTACTTTGGCCACCTCATGTGAAGAGTTGACTCATTGGAAAAGACTCTGACGCTGGGAGGGATTGGGGGCAGGAGGAAAAGGGGATGACAGAGGATAAGATGGCTGGATGGCATCACCGACTCTGTGGATGTGAGTTTGAGTGAACTCTGGGAGATGGTGATGGACAGGGAGGCCTGGCGTGCTGCGATTCATGGGGTTGCAAAAAGTCGGACGTGACTGAACACTGAACTGAGCTGAACTGAACCTTAGCATAACTATATCTGGTAGCCAGTGAAAAGATTAATATGCTTCAGAATGACCTTCAGACACTCTCAAGATGACTCTTTTAGCTTCTGCTTAGAAGGAATTGAGATCTGGTTGAGAGAAGAGCTTTGCCTGGTAAAATTTCACATGTGCATCCACAAAAGGAAAAGATCCAAATCAATTATTTCAAAATATAAATAAACATCTTGAGCCTTCTTTATCCACATTCTCAAGCATTAAATTATGGTAAATTTTTCCAAATTTCCATCTTTGAACTCAATTCATTAGGCCTCTACAAGCTTATCCTTTTCTTAATATTTGCTGAAAGCATTTTTCAAACTAGGAGACAAGATGACAAATGTTACCATTTGTTGTTTCTTTTATATGAGGCAATCAAGGCATAGAGCTATAAAGTTAAACAGGACGAAGCTTCTCCCAAAGGAGTGCCAGTAAAACTCTATTTCCAGTTTCAAAGGACAGACATGAAACTGAAATGTCATTTCACTTCAGCTTCCTAATGTCCACCTCTTATCACATTCCTGTTATCACACTTGGTCAAACCGGGCCTTCTATATCACACGTGTTCTAAGAATTCTTGGTGGATGATATACCTGATTCCACATTTGGAGAGCAGAAAGATTTGCTTAAGTGAGAAATAACTTTTCAAAGTGAGAAATAATGAATCATGGATTATATTATTTCAGGAAGTCAAATTCTAGGTTTTCCTTATGATGACAATCTTGAGTTAAAAAAAAATTAACATAAAAAATTTTTTAATTAATTGTTTTTGTTTTCTGATGCTCCATTTTGGTACCCCACTCCAATACTCTTGCCTGGAAAATCCCATGGATGGAGGAGCCTGGTAGGCTGCAGTCCATGGGGTTGCTAAGAGTCGGACACAACTGAGTGACTTCACTTTCACTTTTCACTTCCTGCATTGGAGAAGAAAATGGCAACCCACTCCAGTGTTCTTGCCTGGAGAATCCCAGGGATGAGGGAGCCCAGTGGGCTGCCGTCTATGGGGTCGCACAGAGTCAGACACGACTGAAACAACTTAGCAGCAGCAGCAGCAGCAGCAAGCTCTTATTAGGGCTTCCTTTGTAGCTTAGCGGTAAAGAATCTGCCTGCCAAAGCAGGAGATGCAGCTTTGATCTTTGGTTCAGTAAGATCTCCTAGAGAAGGGAATGGCAACCCACTACAGTATTCTTGCCTGGGAAATCTCATGGACAGAGGCACTTGCAGGCTACAGTCCACGGGGGTAGCAAGCAGTCAGACACAACTTTAAGACTGGAAAACAACAGCAAAGCACTTATTAAGGTCTATCCTGACATTTGCCACCTGGTTCCCAAACACTCACCTCCACTTTAGCATTTTCCTGTTGCTCCACTACTCTCTACCAGATCACTTGCATTAGTCTAAAAACTTGCTGCAGTATTTCATTTCTTGGGGGGGAAAAAATCCCAAAATCTTCCTTGACTACATGTCCCCTTTATGTAATTCCCTGTTTTTCTACTCTGCTTTATAGCACTCAAAGTATCATCTATGCCCTCCCCAGAAAAGGGGGCACCACTCAGTCAAGGTCACTAATGATCTAATTAGACTAATGGTCTAATTAGTCACAAATCTAATGGTCATTTCTCAGAACTTATTCTATTGAACTTCTGCAAATGTTAGTATAATTAATCAGAATTTAAAGTGAAAGTATTAGTTGCTCAGTTGATCCAGCTCTTTGTGACCCCAAGGACTGTAGCCTACCAGGTTCTTCTTGGGATTTCCCAGGCAAGAATACTGAAGTCTGTTACCATTTCCTTCTCCAGGGGTTGTCTTGACCCAGGAATCAAACATGTGTCTCCTGCACTGAGGGTGGATTCTTTACCATCTGCGCCACCAAGGAAGCCCAATCACAATTACTCATATTCATATATCATAATTAATCATGTTCTTTCCTTTTACCCCTTCCTTTAACTTTTTTTTTTTTTTTTTGGCTACACCCTATCGCATGTGAAACCACAGTTCCTCAGCCAGGGATCAAATCCACATTCCCTCCATTGGAAGGCAGATTCTTAACACTGGACCACCTGGGAAATCCCTTACCCTTTTCTTTATCTGACTTCTATAACACTAAAGTCTTCTGATTTTCCTCCTACCTAACTAGTTATTCTGTCTCAATTTTCCTTGTTGGGTTAATTTATTTTGCTAATTTTAAATGTCTGAGTCTGAGTATCTCAGAGTTCAGTCCTTAGGCCTCTTTTTAAAATCAATACTCAACTGGAGAAGGAAATGGCAACCCACTCCAGTATACTTGCCTGGAAAATCTCATGGACAGAGGAGTTTGATGAGCTTCAATCCATGGGGTCGCAAAGAGTCGGGCACAACTGAGCGACTAACACTTACTTGCTTCCTTACTTACCAAATGTTTCAAAAATTAACACCGATCCTTCACATACTTCCAACATAGAAGAGAGGGCACACTTCTTAACCTATTCTATGAGGTCAGTATGGTTCTGATAGATAAATTAAATGAATATCATAAGAAAACTACAAACCAGTATCTCTTATGAAAAAAAAAATATATATTCTGCATCAAAACAGTAGCAAACTGAATGCATATAAAAAGATTATACAACATGACCAAGTGGCATTTGCCCAGGAATGCAAGCCAGTTCAACATACAAAAATCAATTAATATTATATACCATACCATAAAATAAAGGACAAAAAATAAATAAATAAAATCAATACTCAGGACTTTATCAATCTGTTTTATCAATCCTTTTAATGTCGATGACTTTTTCATTTTTTGGGTCTGTGGATAGAATGGTATTTCAAAATAATGACTTCCTTTGTTACAATTTATATTTTGCATCTAAAAACATTTTTTTAAAAGAAAGGATTCATAGAAATCTAGATAACCAAGGAGTTCTATGGCATAGAAAAGGTTAAGAACACCCTGCTTTATTTCATTCATGACTTTAATGTCTATTTACATTCAGATGACTCTCAAATTTATATTTCCAACACTTAAATTTTATTCCAGTTATTTAGTGCTTTGTAAAAAACTGTCAAAAAATATTGTGACATAAAACAACAACCATTCTATTATAACTCATCATTTTGTATGGAAGGACTTTGATATTGACAGAGATCGTTCACTGGTATTCGACTGGCAGACGGCCAGGTCCAGAGAGTCAAAGATAGCTTCACCCTGGCAGTAATGGCTAAGAAAGCTGAGCTTATCTATCTGGGCCCATTAACTGAAAAACCTACTGTGGCCTCTCCAGCATGTCTCATCTGAAAGCAGTAAGATTTCTCACATTGAGAACTGGGGCACCCTAGAGTGTGTAACAGAGAAGGGGCAATGGCAACCCATTTCCAGTACTCTTGCCTGGAAAATCCCATGGACAGAGGAGCCTGGTGGGCTGCAGTCCATGAGGTTGCAAAGAGTCAGACACGACTGAGCGACTTCCCTTTCAGTTTTCACTTTCGTGCATTGGAGAAGGCAATGACAACCCGCTCCAGTGTTCTTGGCTGGAGAATCCCAGGGACAGGGGAGTCTGGTGGGCTGCTGTCTATGGGGTTGCACAGAGTCGGACACGACTGAAGCGACGCAGCAGCAGCAGCAGCAGCAGAGTCTGTAACAGGCATGGGTAGAAATTGCAAGACTTCTCATGGCCTAACCCACGGTTTTCCAAGATGCCACTCTCTCTACCTTTTATGGGTCAAACAAGTCTCTAAAGCAGTCCAGACTCAAGAAGAGGGGAATTCGGATGTACCTCTTAAAGGTAAGAGAAGCAAAGAATCCATGGTCATCTTCAATCTATCACAGATGTCTAATAAATATCTTACATGTAACACATCCAAGCAAAACTCTTCATTTCCTCTCCAAATCTCCTTCTGGTGATCCCCAGCCCAGAAAACTGGACCGCTATGCACCCAGTTACTCAGGCTCCGTATCTTAGAGCAGACACAACTGTCCTCCTTTTCTTCATATTCTATATCTGGTTTTAGTATATTCACCAATCCTGCTGGCACCATCTTCAAATATACCCTGAATCTGACTGCTTACTCTTTCCACCTCCATTATTCTTGTTTTCATGGATCCTATATTCTAATGAAACAGGCAAGCAATAAAAATAAATATACCCTCACCATCGATACCATTTTCCCCCTGAACTATGTTAATAGTCTCCCAAGTAGAGGATTAACTCATATCCGCATGGTTTCTTCCTCATACAATAGCCAGAGAGATCTTTTTAAAGTATGAGTCAGTCCTGTCATCCACATGCTCATAATGTTCCAGTGACTTCACGACTCAAAGTAAAATCCAAAGTCCTCACTATGACCTTTGGAACCTTAGATTGCCTGGCCTCTGGCCATGACTCTGACCAGTTTCCTCCCTTTCTCCCCTTCAGTCACTCTCCTTAGCACCACTGGTTCAACTGCTCTTCCTGCTCCTCTGCAGGGCCTTTCCACGTGAACTTCCATTAAATGGAACCCTCCTTCTTCACACATTTGCGTGGCTTGTTCCTTCACTGTGTTTGCGTTTTGCTCAACTGTCATTTCTTCAGAGAAGCCCTCTCCTACGGCAGCCCGAATATTCACTCTCTCACACTACACTATGTGTTTTATTTTTATTGTCTGCCAGCTTTGTGAGAATATAGGCTCCCAAGGGATTTTCCTGGTGGTCCAGTAGTAAGACTCCATGCCCCCACTGCAGGTGGCTGGGTTCGATGCTTCATCAGAGAGTTAGATTGCCCATGACACAATAAAGATCAAAAATCTGGCCTGCTGTGACTTAAGACCCAGTGCAGCCAAATAAATAAATAATTAAAAAAAAAAAAAAGAATATAGACCCAGAAAATGGGAACTTAGTGATGCTCACTGCTATATCCTCATCACTCAAAACAGTGCCTATTATGTTAACAGGTGCTCAATAAACATTTGTTGAGTGAAATAATAAGTAAATGTGATTAGTCTGCCAGTTGGGTGATCCAACAGAAGCCAGATTTTCACTAAAACCTTGGGGGCAATTTTGCTCAAATGGCACCCCACTCCAGTACTCTTGCCTGGAAAATCCCATGGACAGAGGAGCCTGGTGGGCTAGTCCATGGGGTCGCTAAGAGTCAGACACGATTGAGCAACTTCACTTTCGCTTTTCACTTTCATGCATTGGAGAAGGCAATGGCAACCCACTCCAGTGTTCTTGCTTGGAGAATCCCAGGGACGGGGGAGGCTGGTGGGCTGCCATCTATGGGGTCGCACAGAGTCAGACACGACTGAAGCAACTTAGCAGCAGCAGTAGCAGCATCCAACATCAACCCTAATGGTAATAATGAGGAGATTCCTTTGCAAATCAAAGAAAGGCATAACATTTTTGAATCTGCTTCTCATCTATTTTTCCAAAGGACCTAATAATAATAGTACCTCTCGGAAGAGTTATGTATTGCTAAACATTAATGCAATTACTTTCCTTTTCTTCCTTCTTTAGAATATTAGGTTCTTTCCTGTTTCTTTCTGGTGTACACATTTTATAATGCTCTGACAGTATTCCAGTTCCACTGATAAATGTATGTACCCTAGTCAAGGTTAATTAGTGATCTAAATCATGGAGTCAATCAAGGCCCATGGACCAGATGAGTTGGTCAAGGTGAGGGATGGCATAGATATAAGAAGGGTATGAGAATGGTGCTGTAACATAGGAGGTTATTAGTCCTTGTGAAAATTTCCCTTTCCTAGTCAACATTAAGTAAGGACATAGCCTGAGCCCCATTGTACCACATATTCTAACTGGTTAGTAAAATTTTCCAAGTTAACGTAAAAATATTAAATTTTATATTTTTGAAACACTAAAAGCAATGTGAACACTAGCAAAAATGGCCAAATTTAACGACCTCTAAAAATTACGCCAAGATCTGCAACTATCTGAGGAGACTCTATTTAAGAAAAATGGCAAAATCTAGGTAAAAAACACTTAGGTTTTTGACATTTTCATATGTACTTCATTTGCTTACCTTGAGTGAGTGGAAAAAAACTACAACACACCAAAACTTATGGGATACAGCTAGAGCAATGCAGAGAGAAATTTATAGCTGTAAATACCTGCATTAAAAAAGAAATCACACATCAATCATTTAAGCTTCCAACTTAAGAAATTGAAAAAAAAAAAAAAAAAAACCAGAGGAAACTAAGGAATTCCCTGGTGGTCCAGTGGTTGGGACTCAGTGCTTAGAACTTAAAACTGCTTAGAAGTGCCAGGGCCCAGGTTCAGTCTCTGGTCAGGGAATGGAGATCCCACAGGCTGTGTAGCATGACCAAAATAAAAAGTGTAAAAAAAAGGGGGAGGGGGGAGTTAAACCCAATGAAAGCATAAGGAAAATTATAAGAATTAAAAAGCTTATTATAAAAAATCTTAAAAATTAAAAAAACGATACAAACCTAATTTTTAAATCAGCAGAGGATATATACAAATGGGCAATAAGCACTTAAAAACGTGTTCAACATCTGTCTTAGTCTGTTTGGGTTGTAACAAAATACCATAAGCTAAGGGGCTCATAAATAACAGAAATTTCTTTCTCACAGTTCTGCTGGCTGAGGAGGCCACACAATCAAGGTGCCAGCATGGTTGTGTTCTGATGAGAACCCTCTTCAAGTTTCATAACTAGTGCCTTCTGAGTGCATTCACATCTGCTAGCAGAGGCTAGAGAGCGCTGTGGGCTCTCTTTCTTTCTCTTTTCTTTTTTTTGTGGACAGGCCACACAGCATGTGGGATCTTAGTTCCTCAACCTGGGATTGAACCCACACCCCCTGCATTGGAAGCACAGAATCTTACCCATTGGACAGCCAGAGAAATCCCTATAGGATCTATTTTTTAAAGGCACTAACTGCATTTATGAGAGCTCCACCTCACAACCTACTCACCTCTCAAAAGCCCCACTTCTTAATAATATCACCCACTTTTAGGAGTTAGGATTTCAACACATGAAGTTTGGCGAGTTAATTCATACCATGGCAACATTATTAGCCATTAAGAAAATACTATCAAAATCATAATGAGATACCCTTCACACAGGCTAAGATGCTGGAATATCCTAGTTACGGTGAGGGAGTGGTGAAATGGGAACCCACACTGAGTGCTGGTGGGGTTGTACAATGATGCAGCCACTTCAGAAAACACTCTGCTAGTTCCTCAAAAGCTTAAAGTTCCCATTCAACTCAGTACCTGTAGACTTAGAGCCAAGGGAAATAAAAATATAAGGAGAAATAAAAATATAAAATATAAAAATAAAAATATAAGGGGTTTGATCTCTGGGTCAGGAAGATCCCTTGGAGAAGGAAATAGCAACCCACTCTAGTATTCTTGCCTGGGAAATCCCATGGACAGAGGAGCCTGGTGGGGTATATAGTTCATGCGGTTGCAGAGAGCTGAACATGACTTAGCAACTAAACAACAATAAACACAAAAATCTGTACCTGGCTATTCATGACAGCATATTTAATACTAATCAAACAATAAAAACAAACTATGTCCAACTCAGCTGAAGAATAGGTAAACGAAATGTAGTATATTCATACAATGGAACATCATTCAGCTATAAAAAGGTGATGAGGTACTGATACATGCTATGACAGGAATTAACTTTGAAAACATTACACTGTGAAAGAAGGTAGTAACCAAAGGCTACATATTGCATAATTCCATTTTTATTAAATGTCAGTGTAGGCAAATCTATAGACAGAAATTCCATGAGTGGTTGCAATGAGCTAGGGGGAAGGGGAACTGGCGAATGACTGCTAATGGGTATGAGGTTTCTTTCTGCAGCAATGAAAATGTTCTGAAGTTAGGTGGTGATGGTTGTACAACTTTGTGAATATACATCAGGTCACTGAATCGAATACTTTAAGAGTGAATTTTATGGTATGCCTGTATCTCAATAAAACTGTTATTAAGGGACTTTTTCTCTGGTGGTCCAGTGGCCAAGACTCTGCACTCCCAATGCAGGGAGCCTGGGTTTGATCCAGGAACTAGATCCCACATGCTGCAACTCAGAGTTCACATGCCACATATAAGAGTTTGCACGCCCAAACTAAGACTCAATGCAGCCAAATAAATAAAAATTTTAAAAGTTGTTATTAAAAACAAAAAACTGAAAGAGTTTAACTAGGATCTTTCATATTTAAAACGTCCTAGAAATTTCTCATTATTTTGTGAAAACTCAGGGTAATGGGGATGAGGGTTAGTTCTCTAGTTCTACTTTTCCCCGCCCATTACATAGCTGCCACGCAGTCTGAGTGTGACTATCATTACTGCCAGCTTCAGTGGGTCCTAATTTAACCATTCTGGTCTTCCTTGCCATGATATAAGCCAGTACACAAGTGGCATCAAGGGTATTCCAATTGTGGGGAGGTTGGGGCCAGGGGGCGGGGGAGCCAGATTTTGTGAATAACTAACACATTTCTCTTTTCCTGCCGGTGAAGGGAAAACCACGAGGTACAGGTTAGCAGCCATCTTCCAACCATGAGAGAAGTCAGCTTGAAGACCGAAGCGACACATAGAGGAGGAGAGCCAAGACTATCTCAAAAGAGAAAAAAATAATAATAATAACAACAATGGAGTCAGAGCCCCGGCTGAGCCTTGCTGGACCTTCTGTGTGACCAGGGGGCCAGTGTGCCTGTGACAGCCTCAGTTTACACCAGTTTTTCCAGCTTGATAGTTTTCTTCCTCAAAAGTGTCCCAGTTTGGACAGTCATTTCTATGGTCACCCTCAATATAAATGGATTTTCAATCACATATCAATTAACATAGCAGTTAACCAAGGTGAACTGTTTTTCAAGTTGTGTTCGTTTGGACTGTTTTCTGACTGACTCCCAGCATCCTCCCAGAGGCTGTTCAGTTGTCTAGATTTTAAAAAGTAACCACATGAGACAGTCTGCTTTCTTCTTACTCTTTCTTCAGGACCCAGAAATTCTCCATGCAGTCTTGCTAGGCTTTTCTAAATAAAAGTAATTATTCCCAACTCCCACACAATTCTGCTTGTCCGTCTTATCCACACTTGTAACATTGCATTACCATGATCTGTTCTTGTGTTTATCTTCCATAACCAACTGTGAAAGTCCCCTTAAAAAAGGATTGTATCATTTTTAACTTTGTATCCAAAGCATGAGAACAAGGTACTCAGTGGAACATAGTTTCTTTTGATGTTTGCTGCTGAACAAATGGGCGGAGAAGGCAATGGCACTCCACTCCAGTACTCTTGCCTGGAAAATCCCATGGACAGAGGAGCCTGGTAGGCTACAGTCCATGGGGTCACGAAGAGTCGGACACAACTGAGCAACTTCACTTTCACTTTTCACTTTCATGCATTGGAGAAGGAAATGGCAACCTACTCCAGTGTTCTTGCCTGGAGAATCCCAGGGACGGGGGAGCCTGGTGGGACCCTATGGGGTCGCGCAGAGTCGGACACGACTGAAGTGACTTAGCAGCAGCAGCAGCAGCTGAATAAATGGAAGGAAAGCCATTCATTTGTTTGACATTTTTCAAATCATTTTGCTTAATATTTTCCACTGTATAGCGAATAACCATTAACAATGTCTCCCAAGCCCAAATGATCTCAAAATAATTAAACTGGGTAATTGAATTTAGGGATGAGCTTAATATAATAGGAGCCCCAGAAGTTGTTTCTGTTTCTTTGAATTGCACAATGAACTGTTTCATGGTTCTCGTATTTGAGATAATACTTCAAATATATCCACAATGAAATAAACCTTAAAAATAATCTGATATGATTTCTGAACAATTAAATTACCAAAATGAGTGGAAGGCTCATCTTCTTCACAAATTCATGTTAATTTGGTCTCATTCATACAGAATGTTACTTAAAAAAAAAATTTAGAGCTTTAAAAAAATTGTCATGTAAACTAGACTCTGAAAACTGCCTTCTGTTAATCCTGATATCCTGATGCATTTTATTCTAACTATTTTAAAGGTATTTATTAGTGAAAATAATATTAACACTTATTCAATATCATTTCATACATGTTAGAAGACCCCATGTGTATCTAAATACCTTTTAAATCTTGTTCTTTGCCTGTAAGAATATTTCAAGGCCTGAGAATTATTTTTCTCATGGAATAAAAGTACCTTTGTTTGCTCTCTACTATGTAATATTATTCCTATTCTATACAATTATCTATTTGCATTTGTTTCTGATTGACCAAGTCAGTAATGTTAGGAAAAATATGAGATCTCTAGAACATCCTGGTTTGTGTAATAAGCAAAAATTGGGGGTTGTTGAATACTTCTGCTTACAGAGAGACCAATTTGCTTTAAAAAGAAAATCCTTTTAAGTGTTGTTAATTTTACTTTTCATGGGTAAAAATCATAAAGGAAGAAATTGAGAAAATAAAAAATTAGTGATCTAGATGAAGTTAGAATGAATGAATGGTTTCTATTAAGGAATAATAATAAAACTTCCATGAAATGTACATGCACCTGCAACCATTCTGAATATTTTGTATATGTTACTTTCAGCCCTCACAACTCAGGTCATGTAGCTGGTAAATGGTAGAACTGGAATTTAAACCCAGCCAATTTGACATTCACAATGTACATATGTATGTGCTTAACCAATAGTCTTCACTGTATCCTCAAACAAAGTCTTTTGTAGAGATTCTGAACTCAACAGATGTAGGTTATCTTGACAGCCTTTATTCCTTAGTAAAAGTTAAACTCACACTAAAGTTCTATTGCCATTAATACTATGAAATAATAAAACAAGAAACATGTTTTATTGGCCTTTTCCTGAGCTTTTAAATTCATCTACTTGTTGTTTACTCTCTTAGATGAATTGTTCTGAAATGACAATGTACTTATGAAATTCCTCTTAACCAAAGAAAAAGATGTAGTAAAAGAGTAAGATGTTTAAAGTGCCAGTGCAGTTTAGCATGAAATATATGATCTATTCTTAATACACTTTCCCAGGTCTCAGATGTTGAAAGTGACAGAATATTGGTTAGCAAACTAAATAATGTTAAACCAAAATCTATCAATACTTTGCTATCTAAACTTGAGGACTGATCATTTACTATACTTTGTTTAAATTAATATTGCACTTAAAAAAATATATATATAAAGAGCATTGGCTTTGAAGTCTGACAGACTTGGGTCCGAACTCCAGCTCCCTCACTTAGCAAATGTCACTCAGTAGTTACCTTTATCTTTTTGGCTTCCAATTTCATGACATTTGTGAAAATCAAGTTAATATTTTCAAATTTGCCTGGCACATAACTTATGTTTTTGTGTTCAATAAATACAGTTGCCTTCCGTACCCATAGGTTCTGAATTCATGGATTCAACCAACTGGAATTCAAACCTAGAATAGAAGATATTTGGGAAAAAATTCCAGAAAGTTTCAAAAAGCAAAATGAATTTGCTGTATGTTCTGGCCACTATTTACAGAGCATTTTACTGACTCGATGGACGCAACTCTGAGTGAACTCCGGGAGTTGGTGATGGACAGGGAGGCCTGGCGTGCTGCGATTCATGGGGTCGCAAAGAGTCGAACACGACTGAGCAACTGAACTGAACTGAACTGAACTTACACTGCATTAGGTAGCATAAGTAACAGATGATTTAAAGTAGACAGAGTATGCTGCTGCTACTCAGCCCCTTCAGTCATGTCCGACTCTTTGCAACCCTATGGAGTGTAACCTGCCAGGCTCCTCTGTCCATGGGATTCTCCAGGCAAGAATACAGGAGCGGGTTGCATGTCCTCCTCCAAAGGATCTTCCTGACCAGAGGATTGAACCTCTGGTCAATGAATCTCTTGCACTGCAGTCAGATTCTTTACCAACTGAGCCACCTGGGAAGCCCATACAAGAGTATGCCGCTGCTGCTGCTAAGTCACTTCGGTCGTGTCCGACTCTGTGCGACCCCATAGACGGCAGCCCACCAGGCTCCCCCGTCCCTGGGATTCTCCAGGCAAGAACACTGGAGTGGGTTGCCATTTCCTTCTCCAATGCATGAAAGTGAAAACTGAAAGTGAAGTCGCTCAGTCGTGCCCGACTCTTAGCAACCCCATGGACTGCAGCCTACCAGGCTCCTCCATCCATGGGATTTTCCAGGCAAGAGTACTGGAGTCGGGTGCCATTGCCTTCTCTGATACAAGAGTATATGCTTATATAATACATACCTGTAGTGCTTTGGTTATATGCAAACATTATGTCATTTTATAGAAGGGACTTGAGCATTTGTGGATTTTGGCGTCTGGGGGTGGTCCTAGAAATAATCATCCACTGATACCAAGGGAGGAGTCGATTTCAGCCTCAGTCTCCGTCTCTCTCTCATTCTCCAATAAATCTACCAAGTTGATTTACATACACACACAGATGCACACACATGAAGCCTAGGTGAAGGTTTTTGACATTGTACATTTAAATAAATAATTTAATGGAGTCATGAATCTCGATCTAAAAAAAGCAAATTTAAAAACATTTTGAAAAAATAATTAATATTTACATGGGATACATTTGGAAATCTTTAGAATTTAGCTTCCTTGTCAAAGGGGTCACACAGAGTCAGACACGACTGAAGTGACTTAGCAGCAGCAGCAGCAGCAGCAGCAGCAACAGCAGGAATGAACATTGGTGCTTCAACTTAGCATACTATGGATTAAAACAAAATCAAGTATGGTATTTGAAAGGAAATGAGTATAATTAACATTTTAATTAGTCACTTGGGTACCAGTTAGCAAAACAGCTGAGAATGAAATGAACTCTAGTAAACTCTTGGCTCTACCCTGGACCACACCTGTAACATACAAACACACTATACCAGTCGTTTATCAAGATGAGGCCCTAAACTGACAATCTGCCTAGAACCTTTGTACATTTGAAGTCTATTCATAGTGATACAGTATCTTAGGATGTGAAGGCCTTTCTGAAGTTACCATTTAATGGGTAACAAAATGACTGTAGGTTAAGCACCTGAGCTGATAAGTAGATAAGGCATTTTTTCTACTAATTTCAAACAGGCTTAGGGGATAGGGGGAAGGCCAAGAATTAAATTGTTTCTTTGGGCATTAGCACCACAAATTTGTAGAATCAATTGATTCTAACTTTGTTTTTGAAACTTCAAATTTACCCAATTTTTGGAGGATCACTTTTTACTTTTTAAAGAAGTTTTTTTTTTTTATACGGCTGAAGATTTACAGTAAACCCAACTTTTAAAAATAACACATTAACCACATTCAAACAACATCAGATCATGTAGCACTATAGTAGTATTTACTGAAAAAAGAAATCTGTGTCTAAGTGGACCCCTGTTGTTCAATATTGAATGTCCAATATTGACATAAAAATGATGCTGTTGACTCTGCCAAGTAGAGCATGGGCTTTGGGGCAGGTCTTCAGATTGCGATTAGGTGAACTAATATGTAGTTACTCTCACTCTAATTCTGTGCTCTAACTTTGCAATCTGAAGAAAAAGCATGGGCAGTTGATATGTATTTCTTTTCCACAAAGGAAAAAAAAAATGTTTAAAGCATTTGCAAACAAAGGAGAAAGTTGAGCAACATTTCTAGTGATTTCTCTCAATGCAGATCCATTTAAATAAACTACTTTACTTGTTCAACAAATATTTGACTGCCTAGAAGATGGGAAGCCCTGGGATGTGATGACAAACTAGTTTATTTCATGAATTCAGACACCTGGAATGTTTCCAATACTTTTGTGTGTGTGTCTGTGTGTAGCACTCACTAATTTTTTTTAAAATAGACTTTATTTTTAAAAGCAGTTTTAGGTACACAGTAAAACTGAGCAGAAAATACAGAGTTCCCTTTTACTTCCTGCCCAACACATGCACAGTTCCCCACTGTCAACACCTTGCCCCAGACTGGTGTATTTGTTGTAGCTGATGAACCTATACTGACACATCACAGTCACCCAAAGTCCATGGTTTACATTAGGGTTCACTCTTGGTGTTGTACATTCTATGGTTTTTTTTACAAATGTGTAATACATGTATCTACCATTATACAAAATAGTTTCACTGCCATAAAAATCCTCTGTGACCTGCCTCTGTTGCAGGAAGGGGGAACCCCCCCGCCACCCGACTCACTCCCTTCTGGCAATCACTGACATTTTTACTGTCTCCATAATTTTGCTTTTTCCAGAATGTTATATAGTTGCAATTCTACAGTATGTAGCCTTTTAAGACTGGCTTATTTTATTATACTTAATAAAATGCATTTAAATTTCTCCATGTATTTTCATGACTTGATAATTAATTTCTTCTTAGCATGTAAAAATATTCCACTATATGGATGGACCAGACATTAGATTTATCCATTCATCTACAGATGGACATCTTGGTTGCTTCCAACTTTTGGTGTGCATGCATTTGTGCTAAGTCACCTCAGTCATGTCCAGTTCTTTGCAACCCTATGGACTGTAGCCCACCAGGCTCCTCTGTCAATGGGATTCTCCAGGCAAGAATACTTGAGTGGGTTGCCATGCTCTTCTCCAGGGGATTTTCCCAACCCAGAGATCAAACCCACATCTCTTATGTCTCCTGCATTGGCAGGTGGGTTCTTTACCTGAGAAGTTTTGGCAATTAGGAATAAAGCTGCTATGAACATCTGTGTGCAGGTTTTTGTATGAATATGTTTTCAGTTCATTTGATTAAACAACAAGGAGTGTGATTGCTGGATTGTATGGTTAAGAGTATGTTTACTTTTGCAAGTAAATGTCAAACTATCTTCCAACGTGATTGTATCAGTCATAATTTTTATTTTAAAAATTTTCAAATTTTATGTGATTTTTTCATCATTGATTAACTCATTTATAAGATACAAAATGGTAATTTTTCTCTGTGGAAATAATAATGCTCAATATAGAAAGTCAACAATATAAAAAGGTAGATTTTAAAAAATCAATGCATTTCATTTCTCAAAGACAAGTAGTTATAACTGATTGTCTGATGCACTATCTTTTAGTCTTTTTCTGTAGGCAGAGCTTTTGTGTCATATTTTAAATATGATTTTTATTTTGGAAATCTCAGTAAATATGAATTTTTTCTTAGACACAATCCAAATTAAGAATCCTGATTATTGAAAATGTTACAACTTTTAAAAATGTAAATGCACTTTTAAATATAGGCATTTGGGGCACAGTGTAACAATCAACTTGCCGAAGTTTGTTTCATAAGTTAACTTCAGTACCTATGTTCTCCCAGCCTCTGTTCTTGTCTTTTCTGGGACATAGAACTAGAACCAATATAATTTCATTTCAGTTGGAATCAGCTACAGTTATTTTGGTCTGGATTTGGTTCAAACCAAAAATGTGTTCCAACTACGTGGTTGAACTAGACATTTTAAATCCTTTTCTTGTTAAGGTTTTAAAACTAAACTATCCATGGCCATTCAATGACAGTCAAATTTGGGTTTTGTTTATCTCTAAAAACACTGCTCCTTAAAAATGTACATATTTAAATCACTAATGCTACTAAATTGCCACTGAAAAAAATCAGAGGCCCTGAACTTGGTAGAATTGGTGTTCAAAGAGACAGGAGAGCCCTTTAGACAAGCAACCAAAACAATGTAAACTGCCAAAAGTAAGATCAGTGGACAGGGTTTTTACTAAACTTCTATGCTGCTATGCTACATGGAAGAAATTTATACTTTTACCATATATAAAGAATGTTGAAAGTGAAATAAAAGTGTTAGTCACTCATTTTTGTCCAACTCTTTGTGACCCCATTGACTGTAGCCAGCCAGGTTCCTCTGTCCCTGGAATTCTCAAGGCAAGAATACTGGAGTGGGTTGCCATGCCCTTCTCCAGAGGGTCTTCCCCACTTAGGGACTGAACACGGGTCTCATGTCTCCTGCGTTGGCAGGTGGGTTCTTTACCACTAGCACCACCTGGGAAACCTATATAACCTTAGGATTACACATTCTAACACTACTCCTTTAAAATCATCAACCAGGCTTGGACAGACTAAATTTAAATAAGCTAAAGTACAACACAGCAAATCTTCTATCTACTAGTTATATCCAATTAGAGGCGTTCTGTTAACTCTTAAGAATATTTGATTCTTTCACTTTTCTTTGGCTTCATTTTCCATGTCATTGATTTTAAAATCCTTCATTGTAAGGTTCCAAAAACAATTTAGATAAATGCAGAATAACACAAAATGCTTAAACTGACCAATTGATGTAGTTCATCATATCTTAACAGTACATTAATGGTAAGATGCAGCATTATTTTACGTACAACTAAGAAAAAAATGCCAATTAATTGTAAAATGCCATTGACTGTGAGATCCATTTCCATTTCAGAAATGTTAAAATGTATTCAAATGTTTCTTTTTAAGTCAGAATTAACTAAAATAGTGACATTTTAAAATTTTCACTTGTAGTGTTATTTCCATGCTAGTACACTATCCGGCTATAACTTTATCAACCAGTAACTCTCAAAAATGAAGTCTGGTTTCTAAGTCTTGTTCTTTCTTACTGACTTTACCCAGGTAAAACAAAGGATACAGCAAATCCAGGATTGGTTCTCAACATAGACGTTAATTCAAACTCTTCTAAAGTTGTGCGTACACTCAATCGCTAAGTCTATACATCTTTTCTATCCCATGGATTGTAGCCTGCCAAAATCCTCTGTCCATGAGGTTTTCCAGGTAAGAATACTGGAGTAGGTTGCCATTTCCTTTTCCAGGAGATCTTTCTGACACAGGGTAACCCCTGTGTTCTGCATGCAAGTGGATTCTTTCTAACTGAGCCACCTGGGAAGCCCCTTTCTGATTGTAGTTTATCATTTAATTGTAGATTGAGGTAGTTCATTCGATCAATATCAACTATATAAATATCAATGATAAACAACTTCTTTCCAAAATTGAAATCTATTCTGAAATCTCTCTAGGGAGTCATGGATTATGTAAAAGGAAATCATTTGAAATAATAAACACTGTCTAAACATAAAACAATGAAGAATCTATATAAACTCATCTAGGCTAAAGAAACAGAAACGTTTAGTACTAGATTAAAACATCTCCCTGGACTGATTTAAAATTAAGATAAACACTAGGTTACCTTACTATCCAAAATGCCATATCTTTCCATTTTAGAGTGCTATCCTCCTGGGTAACTTAAAATTTCTAGTAGCTAGCAGAATTTAAAAAACAGCAGCAAAGACAGCGAAACAATTTTAATAAATTAACTCAATGTATCAAAAATATTCTTAAAATCTGTAACCAATATAAAATTAATGATAACAAGTGTATCACTTCATATTAGGTGTATGACTTACATTCGTAACACAACTCATTTAGTTCCTACTATCCACATTTCAAGCGCGCAATAGCCCCTATGGCTATCATATTGGGCAGGAGTCGTAGAGGACTTCAGAATCAGCTAATCCTTTACATCCAGAGTTTGAGAATTTCTTGTATGTTACATGCTGCTTCTAAGGTGCTTAGAGATCTGTGAAGCAGAAGACTTCACTCTCGGTACGTTGTGATCCAAGGCTCGACAGCACTGAAAGTAGCAAGGGAGAAAGGCAATGGGACAGATCCGGACGCCCAGGAACGTGCCTTGGAAGGTCGGGGCCGCTCCGGGCAATGCCCGGCGCAGAGACTGCGGACACAGCTTTGGAAGCGGCACTGCGCGACAACTCGGGGCTGCCTGGAACCCCGGGCCTTTTCCTAGGACGCCCTGGCACACCAGAGCCGGACAAAGGGAAAGTGTCCTCCGAGCTGGACACAGGGTCGCGCTCCGCCGACAGAGGCGGCTGCCCGGGTCGCATTCGCCGGTCGAGAGGTGGGCGGCGGCCGGAGGCTGGAGAGGAACACCCAGACTAACCCTCCCAGGGGCGCGCTCTCGACAGTGACGCCACCAGCGCGAGGGCGGCAGGGTGGGCGGAGAGGAGCGGCGCGCACCGCCCCTCGGAGGGCGGGACCGCGGTTTCGGAGGGCCGGGGCGGGGCGGGGTGCGCCGGGGAGTCGGGGCGCCAGCGGGCGGTTTCGGTTAGTGCGCGGAGCTGCGACGGCGGAGCAAGGCGCGGAGCTGCGCTGCCCGGAGCCCGGCGCCAAGGCTGCGGGAAGGCGGCGGGGCGGCGGCGCAGGCGCGCGGGGGTCCGGCAGGCGGCCGCGAAGGGGTGGAGAGGCGCGCAGGAGCGCGGGGCCACGGCCGACCCGACCACTGAGCCCGGCCACCGCAGCGCCGGCATCCGCGAGCGCGCCCGGGCCCGCGCGCGCGGGAGAGCGCGCGGGCGGGGGCGCGCAGGCCCTGCCCGCCCCTTCCGCCCCCACCCCCTCCGCCCCTTCCTCTCCCCACCTTTCTCTCCTCTTCTGCGCCCCCGCGCCGGGCGCCCACCCAGTCCTCCTCCTGCGGGAGCGCTGTCCGCTGCGGCGGCCGGATCGGGCCGGGCCGGGGGATGGCGCTGCTGGACCTGGCCCTGGAGGGAATGGCCGTCTTCGGGTTCGTCCTCTTCTTGGTGCTGTGGCTGATGCATTTCATGGCCATCATCTACACGTGAGTGAGGGGCAGCTGGAGGAGCCCGCGGCGGGGTCCAGGCCTCGGGGACAGGCGAGGGTAGGAGGGATTTCGCTTTGGAGGAGATTGGGCTCGGATGGGGGTGGAGACAGCCAATTTTCAGACTCTTCCTCCCAGTCTCTCTAGCCTTGGATCAGCTGGGCCGGGGGGTTCATTGGAAGAGAGAAGTGACCAGTGAGGGGGTGGCTGGGCGGCAGGCGACTTCACAGCCAGGGGAAAGAGACTGTACTCTTTTTCTGTGTAGGGCGGAGGGTTGCTTGCTTGGTTTGATTGTGCTATGGATTCGTGTGGTTTTTCATCTGGGCCAAGATGTATGGTGTATTGTGGGGTTTTTTCCCCCTCTCTCGACCTGGGCCACGTTTCTATTATGATGATGATCATTTCCACTCTTCTGGGAGCTGCACGCAGCCACCTGGAGACCTCCCTGTGGATTTTCTTCTTCCTGGATAAGCTTTCTGTCCTTAGATGTGAAGCACCTGTCCATCTTGAAAAACGTCCACCAAACCTCTGAACTGGTGTTGTAACCTTAAGTCATGTCAGCTTGTACATTTCAGTGTGGCTACCCCCCACCCCCCAATTCCTTATATTTTGTCTTCTTTAGATTGGGTCCGCCCCGCCCCCCAGGCACATACCTTTTCATTAGATACCATTCACTGAAGACACAGTATCAAGCACGACAGAATTCCTGTCCTCATAGAGCTTACATTCCAGAAGGGAGAGACATAATTAAAATCCGAATAAGGTTATTTCAGATAGTGATAAAGACTATGAAATAAAATCGGGTAATGGGATGAGTATGACATAGGGTGTGTAACTACTTTTGATATTTTAATTGTTTGACTGTCTTTAAAATGGAAAAAGTCTTTGTAAGGAAATGAAAGAATTGACACAGCCCATTACTCTTGGATTCATTAGACTTTTAGCTGGAAAAAAAAAAAGATTGTGCATAGTTATCTTTACCACCATTTAGAATAGGGTATATGTTAGTAGAGAGAAGACTTTAAGAAATTACTTACAGTTTTTCTTTCCCTTTTCACTGCAGAAAAAGTGTACTTCCTTTTAGAAATGCTGCATTTTATTAGTGTAGTGTAGCATTTCCTGGTAGTGGAGAAAGATGCTACTGATACATTGTAAAGGCATGATGGTATTTCTTTGAAGATGAAGGAAAAATGCTTCTTGGATACTGTTTTTAGGTTTTGGAGTTTGTGAGCTGTAGGCAGTGAACATTCTGGAGTTCATTTTAAATATATGAGTTATTAAAAAGCAATTTTGTTTCTTTATCTGATCATAGAAATAAAACAGGCTTACTGTATAGGGAATTAGACTACAGAGAAGAAGAAAGAAGAAAGTTAAACACACACACCAAAACTCCATTGCCTGTCAACCTTTTGTACTATCCTTCCAATTATATTTCTGTAGGGGGAGGGAAAGGAAGAGAGGGAGGTCAGGAAGGAACGAGGAAGGGACCATACCATGATTTTTCTGTAACCAGCTTTAAAATTCATGTATTTAATAAATACTTTCTAGGAAGCTCTTTTGTACAAGGCACTGTTCTAAGTGCTGGAAATAAGATTGAAGAACAATATATCCAAGGCCCCTGCTCTCATGGAGCTTCCATGTAAAATGTCATGAGTAATTTTTTCATGTCAGTAAATGTATGATCTCTCCGTCATTTTTAATAGATGCATGACATTTTTGTTTATGAGGCACTAATATGTGTTCATTATTATTATTGGTAGGCATTTAGGCTATTTTCAGTTTGTCACCATTACGAACAACACTGTGATGAATGGCTTCCATCTTTAAGAGATGATCTCCTAAGTTTACATTTTGAAAGAGGAATTATTGGACCAGAAGTGGTACACATTTTAAACTTGGATACATATTATCCTACAGAAATGTTGTATCTATTCATAGTCCTGGTAACATTGTATGATGGTCCCCATTTCCCCTTACTAAGTATTAGGGTTTTTACTGTTCTGTTTTTTATTTTCATTCCTTTAATTATTGGTTTCATCAAATGTTTTTCATCTATTTAATGCCAGTTACAGCTAGTTGTAAATTTCATATTCATAAATCTTTTGCTTGTGCAGTCTATTGCCTTTTCATAGGAAGATTGTTCTGTGATATGCTGCAGTTTTTTCCCAACTTGTTTTTTGTCTTTCAACTTTGTACATATATTTCAGATGTAGAAAAGTGTGTGTGTGCCTTTGTGTTTTAGATAGCCTTGTCTTTCCCACCGCCCTCCCCACCCCTGCCCCAACTGGTAAAATTTTTTATCTTTTCCATTTCTCCTAACTGTTATATAATATCTCTTTTAGTATTTTGAGTTTTCTTTTTTTTTTCTTTTTAACACTTGACCCCTTATAAAGTGTACCAGTATCCACTGTTTTAGTGAAGTATTATTACCTTTATTACAGTGTTACTTAGAGGCAGGCCCCTCCTTATTCTTTTGTAAATTTTTATGACTTTTTATACATTTTTACTTGAACTTTAGAACCTCTAAGTAATCTTGTATTCAAATTGGAATTGTTAAATTCACAGCCCAATTTGAAGAAAGTTGCCATCTTTCAACATAGGACTGTGATGGAACACCTTCCCTCTGTGATGTGTGTGTGTGTTTGTGCATGCTCAGTCCTGTCCAGCTGTTTGTGACAGTTGCAGACTATAGCCCACCAGGCTCCTCTGTCCATGGGATTTTCCAGATGAGAATACTGGAGTGGGTTGCCAGTTCCTACTCGAGGGGAACTTCCTGACCCAGGGATCGAACCCGTGTCTCTTGCATCTCCTGCATTGACAGGCGGATTCTTTACCACTGCACCACCTAAAAGTCACACTTATTTAACGCTAGTAAAGTAGCTGAATACTTCAAGTAACCATCTGAGAGTGTTTATACTCTTAGACTGTGACAACTCCAGAATTTTTTTAAATTATTTTGTATTTAATAATAAACTGAAAAAAAAAATTTAATACCTTTTTGTTTAAAATACTTTCAGTTTTTGAGAGTAGCACAAACTTTAGTTAAGATACGGTAGAGTCTTTCTATTTCTTTTTTAATGCTCCACGAAGTTACCTTTTATATTGACAGTAACAGGATCCAGAAAAGTTAAATGAAAATAGAACAAAGAAAATGCAATTAGTTTATAATAGTTTAGTAGGAATCTTCAGAATAGTTTTCTGAACTAGGTAAAAGAACATGAAGTAAATAACCAACAGCTTAATTTATGTATAAATTATATGCTGCCTTTTAAAAACTTAGGTTCCTTTCATCTCATCCCACCTTCAAAATTATTTCCTGTTTGATTTGATTGTTTCTTACTGAAGTGAAGATGCTTCCCAGTTTGAGTTGTTTTCAAGCAGAGCACTAAGGGTTTGTCCTCTCTTTCTACTGTATTTAGTAAATTTGCAGGTTTGATAATCTCAACATTTTGATATTCTTAACATTTTGACAAGGAAGGCTAAAGAATATTGATAGTGATATTTTGGTTAAAATTTTATGCTAAGCATTCTATATTTTATTGAAGAATATGTTTCCTGAACATGTGTCTGTATCCTCTCAAATCCTTCTTTAATATGATAAAGTATAAATAAATTAAAATAGCCAGATTTAATCAATGCCCCTCCTAAAACCTTGTGCCTGAAACTGGTGGAAATGGAGCCTATTATCAAACCTTATGTAGTTCCATATCTGGTTGTCAGATTAAGGAGTGTAATCTGTGAGCTACTAATGTTTAAAAATATTTAAGTGATACAAGCATTGCAGTGAAATTGCTAAAAAACAAAACAATGAACATTTAAAAAAAAACCATGGTTATTTTTTTACAATTAAATACAGTGTGTAATGGTATCTAGTTAATTTGGATCCAATGTTCTATTGTATTATAGCTTCTTAAAATGAGATTAAAAAGCTAAGTATTGGCCTGTATTTTTAAAATGGAGCAGAATGTAATTAATACAGTGAACAATTGTTCAGTGACTTTTTTTGCTCTGATTTCATAAATATCTTATAAGTTGTATAAGCTTATAGTTTTAAAAATTGAAGTGGTTTATAACTAGAGAACCATTATTTTCAATATTTTGAAACTTTCCCTGCTCACTGGTATCTTTACCTACTGCTTTCCTTTTTTCCAGAATTAATATTGACTGATGCCTCATCATTTCATAACATATGTTAGATGGCAGACATTTGCGGAATTTTGCCTAAAATGTCTCTGCACTCACTCCCATTCCCCCTGCCCACCGCCCCCCCACCCCAACACACACATAGCTTGTGGGATCTTAGTTTCCTGACTAGGGATTGAACCCCAGGCCCATGACAGTAAAGGCGCTGGACCACCAGGGAATTCCCCTTATAAGGTTAAATATAACTTTTAGATTAGAGCATTTGAAATTCAAAAATTCAAAATTCTTATTTTGAAGATTGTTTCCTTAAAAAAAAAAAGAAACTAATGATTATATCCTCTGTAGGCATAGTTAGTTAAGTGATTTTTTTATGGAACTTTTTCTCTTTTGTTGAGAGCTTGTATGGTTTGATAGCTGGGGGACTGTGGCTAATTCACACAAAAGTCTGGAACCAATTTTTTTTTCTTCCCTCTTTAGCTATTTAGGGACCATTCTGCTAGATAAGAATTTCTAAGCAAGATACCTTGCTTTTTTCTCCTCTCAGCTCCCCATCCTTCTTGCTCCTTGGACTTAATCATTTTTTCCCCTTTATGTGTGGTATCCTAATGTTTAGTGATAGCCTTTTTGTTTTCCATTAATTGACTGGAGGTGCCACGGTACTACAGTGGCAATACTCCTATATCCATCCAATATTAACTGCCCTCTACTAAACGTTCTTTTCTTGAAGATTTTTTTTTCTCAAGTTAATTCTGCCTTTCCTAATTTTTCTAGTATAACAACTTTTAAACCTGCTGCACAATTTTTGAGTAGAGTTTAAGTACTCACTGTATTGGGATAACTGTGCTAAACTGCGTGTCAGAAAGTAATTATGTTTTTAATGAAAATTTTAGCATTTCAGATATTATTTTTAGATAATATGATTTTTTTTTAAAAAATTTGGCCTTAAATGTATGGTGTTCTCAGCCTTTGAAAGTGAAAGTGAAGTTGCTCAGTCGTGTCCGACTCTTTGCAACCCCATAGACTGTAGCCCACCAGGCTCCTCCGTCCATGGGATTCTCCAGGCAAGAATACTGGAGTGAGTTGCCATTCCCTTCTCCAGGGGATCTTCCCGACCCAGGGATTGAACCCAGGTCTCCTGCATTGCCGGCAGACGCTTTAACCTCTGAGTAGAGTGTAAATCGAGGAGAGCTTATTTTCTGGGTTTAGTCCTGAGGATGCAGTTGGACTTTGAACAGATTTTGCTCAGTCAGGGCCATTGTTGCCCAAACCACTTTGGGGTACATGAATCAGGTAGTTCAGCCCCTTGAACCTGAGCCTTGGGGAGATATGGAATTGGATAATATTGTGATAGCTTTAAAAAGCAAAATGGACATTAAAAAAAAAGGCAAAATGGAAATTTACTGTTTAGTGGTGGTTCTCTTAATTCATCATTCCTCCCTTTTCCTACCTACATCGTTAGTTCAGTATATATTATCTCTACCCTAGATTATTGAACTATCTCTACTTGCTGGTATTTTTACCTACAGCTCTGCTCTTTATCGGAGAAGGCAATGGCACCCCACTCCAGTACTCTTGCCTGGAAAATCCCATGGATGGAGGAGCCTGGTGGGCTGCAGACCATGGGGTCTCGAAGAGACGGATACAACTGAGCGACTTCACTTTCACTTTTCACTTTCACGCATTGGAGAAGGAAATGGCAACCCACTCCAGTGTTCTTGCCTGGAGAATCCCAGGGACGGGGGAGCCTTGTGGGCTGCCGTCTATGGGGTCACACACAGTTGGACACGACTGAAGCGACTTAGCAGCAGCAGCAGCAGCTGCTGCTCTTTATCTAGTTTGTTTTTCTTATTGTGGCCTAATCTTTCTGGAGCAGCAATCTTGGATCACGTGCTTAAAATCTTACCAAGGTTCCCCCACTGCCTTCAGGTTGAAATTCAAACTCCTTAATAAGACGTAATTCTTGAGGAGGTGAGCCATCTCCTGTGCCTGTTTCTCCAGCCACATTCAATTACTGGCATTCCTCTGAATGTGCAGTGTAATTTTTTAGAATTGTTTCTTTCCTTTTTTCCATTTCTCTCCCTTCTTCCTTCCCTCCCTTCCTTTTTGTTTTACTAACTCCTCCTCGTTCAGCTTTAGCTCCTTACTGGGTTAGGCACCCCCTCTTATGTCCTTCCATTGTATCTTGAATTTACCTGTCTAAAAAACTATGTGTTCTCTTGTCTCTTTCCCTGCTTAAGACTATAAACTTTGGGGAGTGGGGAGGTGTCTTATTTACTATTGTATCTTCAGTGCTACTCGGCAGCTGATCATTGCATGTCGAATGAATAATCTTTGATTTTTTTTCCCAGTAGTAATGGTGGGATTTTTGATCACTCATTAACTTAGTGTTATTTGGCTATTGTGATTTCAGGTAGATGGACAGAACTTGGGATGGATTCAGTGGCCATGGCTTTTCATGAAATGAGTTGGACCAAATGAAATCTTTGTCTCACTATTTCTGATTGTGGGTTAAAATAGAAACAATGCCGTATCAGTCACATGATCCTGATTGTGCTCAGTCGTATCCAAATCTTTGGGACCCCGTGGACTCTAGCGCACCAGTTCCCTCTGTCCATGGGATTCCCCAGGCAAGAAGACCAGAGTGGGTTGCCATTCCCTTCTCCAGGAGATCCTCTCAACCCAGGGATCAAACCCAGGTCTCTTGCATTGCAGGCTGATTCTTTACCCTCTGAGTCACCAGGGAAGCCCAATCACATGTTTACCTACAAATTACTTGTTAGATCTGAATATCCCCCCAGGGTTTTCCAAAGGGAATACCTGTCATGCCTTCAATGATCTGTATACTTGGATCTACCCTTCGGGAAATGCAAAGCTACTTGTTGCTGTTAGCAAAATACATTGCTCTATTTCCCACACACTCTGGCTAGCTCTTTTGTTACCAAAGGGTTAGTGGGTTGTTCTGGAGGGGAGGGCGAGGGAACAGAATTAACAAAGGTGACGGAATCTTTTGTGTTCTGTAGTGTACAAGTCTGTTGTCCAATGGAAATAGTTTGTGTTTTCCTATAAAGGTAACTCACTGATGGGTTGTTCTGTGTTCTCTGGGGGAACTTCAGTCTACAGAATTAATGTTGCACCAGAAGGCGTGTTTTGTGATGTGGTGTGCTTTGCTAATGAAGCCCATTTTGCTGCAGTACCATTTTTGAAGATAAATGCTATATGGAGGTAACATGAATCATGACACTTACTGATCATAGACACGGTAACAACCTTCTGGAGCACATTCATAGCTAAAAACAGCAACAAAAGAAGCCTTTTATCATTTGGAATTGCTGGGATGGACTATATGAAGTATGGGATCTGCTGATCAAGCAATCAGCTTAATTTTACATGAAATATTAACAAGCTTGATGGCATGGAACAAAGGAGAAAATTCCCAGTGTCAAATAAATCGCTTCAACTGATTTGCACAGCAGAGCTATAAAAACAGCACAGTCTGGGGCTGTTAAGCAAGGTGAACTTTGCCCTCAAGGAATCTATCTTCCCCTTAGAAGCTTTGAGGGAAATTCTTGTGCCTCACTTCTGGTAGATGTAGCGCTGTCTTGAGGTTGCTGCACAGGAGAAGCAGGTTCTGTCCCTTGGTGGGGAAGATTCCCTGGAGGAGGAAATGGCAACCCACTCCAGTATTCTTGCCTGGGAAATCCCATGGGAAGCAGCAGCCAGGGGCTGATAAAGGGGAGGAGCACAGCCCACCCTCTCTCCCAGAAACCTCCCTTCATTCCAGGCCCTCCCTTCATTCCCCTCTCCTGCTCAAAACTCAACTTGAATACAAAACCATAAAATAAATTATTTTTAAATGATACCAACCATTAAACAAACTGTTGAGGAGGGGCCGAAAGGGGACTAAAAGATTCAAAGGCAGTAAGCTAAAATGATGGAAAGGACAGTAACAGTTTTAGAGACTGAGATGTTAGGGAATGAAAATCAGCGAGAAAAAGCACGGCCATCCCGTCAGTTCACAAGTCAAAAAACCCTTGTGCAGAGAGCCAATTAAGATTCATCAAGCCAAAGCATCCATGAAGTCCAGAAGAACGTTCCCGAATACTCCTTACCATCCGTTGGAGTTCTTTGAAATGTTCTCTGAAGAGATGTCCTTTTAGCTCACAATAGAAAGCAAGACCCTGGGGGCCTCTCTCTGCCTGTGATTCATCTCCCCTGACCTTTTAGACTGAAGTAACTGGTACTGTGAGAGGCACCCCAGATGGTACCTGCCCTTCTGTTCCCTGGCCTTGCAGCTGCTGCCCTGCAGCAGCTTGCTGTGAGTACCCCACTCCCTGTCCTTGACAGTGACAGGCCTTCATTACATGAATTCGATTTTTTTTTTTTCCTTTTTGATGGAGGAGTGACTCCAGCTCTCAATTTAAAATGTCACTTAGAAATAATGCCTTGGGAAAATGACACGTATTGAAAATTTACCATACTTTCCTGTTTTTCCCAGTTGCTCCCTTAGTTTCAAGATTATTTTGTTCTTCAAAAACGAAGCCAATCAAACCATTGACTAGCATATACATGGTCTATCCCTTTCTCTTTCTTACTTAACGTGTTCCTGAAAATGTAATAAAATCAGATGTCTAACAATTAAGTGGACAGGTGTTAGGAGGGGAGTTAGGAGGGGCGTTAGGAGAGAGTTTCTCTTGAAACTGTCTCTGTTTCAGGAGAATTTAAGACTAGTATTAAAATCCCAGACTCTGGATCTGGTGCCTAGGATCTGCTGCCACTGATGAGAACTTTCCAGGTATTAGAAGCAGTGGGGAGGGGCGTTTTCTCCCCAGGAGGAAGGCTGCATTGTCGTCTTTGTTTTGGGGACTGTGTTAGGTGTAGTGATTGAATGGCCAGCCAAACAGAATAGACTCCTTTGGAATGCCTCAAAATATCTCCATGATAGAAGGCGGTATTGATTGGATTACATAGTAACCAGTAGTCACTTTGTGCCTTGTACCTGCTGCATTGTGGAAAAATTATCATGCCTCTGCCTCTCAGTTCTGAGGGTGACAGTCTCTTCCTCCAGCAGAGCCGAGGGAAGGGGGATTCTTGTGACTGCAGAATCCAAATTCTGAGCCAGGCTCTGAGCGTGGATAAATTTCGAAAAGCCAGCACCTCTGCCCAGCTGAGAACCCTTTTAATAGTCTTAAAGGGGAGCTCACCTAAGAAAACAGTAACAGGTCCTTTTTAGGCGATAATAATTTGTGTCATTTAAAGTCTCTCAATCTCACACTTGGATTGTTTCTACACTTCTGGATTATACCTATAGAACTTTAAATTAGTTCCTAAATTTTGAGTGTAATTTTAACCTTGAATATAATTTTAATGTAAATACAGTATGTATTAATACTTTGCACTACATGTTTTATCCCATGTTTTGATTTATTCTGTTTTAACCATGATTTGAGACTTTTAGTGATTCCCTTTCCCCCTTTTAGTGATTCCCTGGTGGCTCAGATGGTAAAGCGTCTGCGTGCAGTGTGGGAGACCCGGGTTCGATCCCTGGGTTGGGAAGATCCCCTGGAGAAGGAAATGGCAACCCATTCCAGTACTCTTGCTTGGAAAATTCCATGGACTGAGGAGCCTGGTAGGCTACAGTCCATGAGGTCGCGAAGAGTCAGACACGACTGAGCGACTTCACTTTCCCTGTTTAGTCTTTTTTTTTCTTCTCATTTTAAAAAATATTTTTACACTTAAAAAAAATGATTCATTTATTTTTAGCTGTGCTAGGTCTTCATTCCTACACAGGGTTTTCTCTAGTTGTCACGAGTGGGGGCTGCCCTCCAGCTGTGGAGTCTGGGCTTCTTGTGGTGGTGGTGTCTCTTGTTGCAGAGCGTGGGCTCTAGAGTGTGCGGGCTTCAGTAGCCGCAGTCCCAGGCTCTAGAGCACAGGCTCAATAGTTGTGGTGCGTGCATGGACTTAGCTGCTCCGTAGCATATGGGATCTTCCCAGATCAAGGATCAAACCCATGTCTCCTACATTGGCAGGTGGATTTTTTACCATTGAGCAGCCAGGGAAGCCCCCGCGCCCCCACCTTTTAATTTTCCTTAATACATAAGAGTTGACTTTATCTTTAAAAAGAAAAACCAACATAATGGATTACTCTTTAAACATATATGAAATAACTTTTAAGTATATGAATTTCCAGTCCTTCCTTTTTGGTTATATACATTGCATTAGTGTTTGATCTCTCAAAATCTCTAATCAGTACTATGATATTTCAGAGGAGTTACATTTAGTGGAAAAATGTTCTTTTTGAAAAATTACTAGTAAAGCTACCACTGAATGTTTACTCTGTGGCTTAATCTCATCTATTTCTCACAACTGCTTTATGAAGTGAGTACTCTTACCCACACTTTAAAAAACAAGAGCAAATTGAGATAAAGAAGTGCCTTGCCCAGGATACACAGTTAGTTAACTGTGAACCTGGTACAGAAATCTAGGCAGTCTCCCTCCAGCCATGGCTCTTAAACTTCACTGTGACCTTCCTAGTGGACTCAGTTGTAAAGAATCTGCCTGCCAATGCAGGAGATGCAGGTTTGATCCGTGGGTCAGGGGAAGATCCCCTGGAGAAGGGAATGGCCACCATTCCAGTATTCTTGCCTGGAAAATTCCATGGAGGGAGAAGCCTGGTGGGCTACAGTCCATGGGGTCACAAAGGGGCAGACCCGATTAAGCACACACGCACTCACTACTTAAACCAATATGCTGTATATACTGCGGGTGGTAACCTAAAAGGTAACCCTGGAAGTAATCCATAGGGATAGAATGTCTGTATGGAAATGTCTCCAGTTGCTCTGAATCTTAAGTTTTTGATAACTGGCAACATTTAGATCATTATGGAGACAGCCCCATTCTTTCTCTCTTCTCCGACCCTTCCCCAACTTGTACGGCTCCTTGGAGCCTTCTTGTTTTCCGTGCGTCCTGTAACAGCTGATCTTTCTGAGAGTTTCCATCTCTGCCATCTTCTGTTCTTACAATAATCAGACTTCCTAGCCCCATGGGTCTCAACTTTGCATATTGGAGTCACAGGGGAAGATTTAAAAAAAAAAACAAAAAAAGCATGCTGCTGCCTGGGCCTCAACTCAAGAGATTCAGTAAGGAATTTACACACAGACACAGATACACACACACACAGACAGAGACACACACACACACAGAGACACACAGAGACATACACACACACACACACACACAGAGACACAGACAGAGACACACACACACAGACACACAGACAGAGACACACACACACACAGAGACACACAGAGACACACAGACAGACACACACACACAGACACACACAGACAGACACACACACACAGACAGAGACACATACACACAGACACGCACACACAGACACACACGCACACACACACACACACACCCCCAGGTGGTTTTCTTGGCTGAGAACAGTTGCCCTAGGCTGTTTACCCTTGTGCTACTTGGCTTCACTGAATTCTCCACTACAATTCACTTCCTCATCTTGCCCTTGCCTCCCCCTGGATCAGTCTGCCCAGTTATCCTGAATCTATCTCATAATTTATAGCTTCTCTGTGTTCAGAATCCTGAAAGTGGAGATTATCGTGCCGTCACGTGGACTGAACTGCTACACAGTCACGGGCTCAGGTCTCACCCCTGAGCCGCTGCTGGCCTCTGGCAGTACTTTGTTTCCATTTTTAGCTTTGACACCCCTGACTGGCAGCAGCTCTTCTAAATCTTCACCATCTTACCCCTCATCCTTGCCACATTACCTCGACTCCTGCCTCACACTGCGGATCTTCTCAGGCCATTCCTTAATTTTTATTTCTTCTCTGTTTACCTTTTGACTAGCTCTTTCCGCTAACCGTTTATACTCAAGTTTTAAAAATGAGAAAGAAGTAAAAATTAAACTGAAAAACTCTCCTCCACCTGGTTACTAACTTTGGCCTTTTTTCACTGTCAGATTTCAGGAGAAACTAGTGTTTATTCACCGTTATCACCACTCACCTCTCATTCATTTGCTTCTCCACCGTTTTTATTGATCTGCCCCTTGCCCAGAGGACTCTGAGGTCACCAGTGTTCACACATTCTAGTGGACATTTCAGTTCTTACCTTGTCCTCTTGGCCCCATCCAATGTTATTCTTTCTTGAACCCATTCAAAAAGAAAACAGCCCAGCCTAACAAAGCCCTCTGTGGCTTTACTTTCTTTGTGGCTCTTTCCACTCTTGATCTTCTTCATGCATTACCAGTTATGTAAATATTAATTATATTGACTTGTAACCAACTGCCAGTGGCATGCCCCACCTAGGAGAGAATATGTATGTACTAAACTGTGGATGGCTCGTATGTTTCTCTCTCTAGACTAACCATTTCTTCCAACTGTATTTAGCCAACCACTTTTTACTCTTCATTTATTTAACTTAAAAAGCATAGAATGTCAATTTGTCTATAACTGAGTCACTTTGCTATAAAGCAGAGATTGGTACAACATTGTAAATCAACTATACTTCAGTTGAAAAATAAAATTGAAAAATTTGAGAACACGCTATGTATCATTGTTTTGTTGGACCCTGGAGACTTAACAGCCTACTATAGTGTGTCTTCAGGTGCCAGATTCAGAAGAATGCATCCTACGGGACTCCATTTAGATAGATTTTGAAGCCAGCAAAATTAGTCTGTGGTACTTGAAGTCAGAATAGTGGTTCCCTTGAGGAGAGGGTAGTTAGTAGAAGGGGACACACACAGGCTTCTGGGGTTCTGGTAAGACTCTGCTTCTTGATCTGGCTACTGTTTCCATGGGTGTTTCACTTTGAGAAAATTCAGTGAGCTGTGTACTTTCATGTAACTTTATGTGTTATGTAGCCCAAAAAAAGTACTCCCTGCTTCCCCTACAAAAACATCAAGGTTGCAAGCCAAATGCGTGAGGGCAAGGTAGAAGTGGATTCCCAGGATGGCAGCTGAAGCTGAAAAGGGATCCCAGGATCCTGGAAGGAAGCAAATCACTTGATCAGGCTAAGGGTGGAAACCAGCACCCACAGGAAGTCTTGTGCAGGGTGTGGGGGCTGTAAACTCACGTTCATGCTGTGTAACGCAGAAACCCTGACCTGAGATCCTTAAAAACTGCTTTGAAACCAGGAAACCTTGCAGGGCTCTGTCAAAGCCACTCGTGAAACTGGCCCCCTTTGGGGATTCCACCATTCAGGCCACTTTTGAGACTCCGGGTAAATGGGCTGCTGTTTATCATTTGAAAAGCACAGACTGACTTCCAACACACCGGCCATGGCCAAGGCCAGGGTACCATCAGCCTCATTTCTGTGAGTAGAAGCGGCTTCTGTATGTGGGCAGCGCCCCCATTAAACCCCAGTTCCTTGACAGTATGGAGTGTGCCTTGGGCTTCCCTGGTAGATCAGAGGGTTAAGAATCCGCCTGCAGTGCAGGATACCTGGGTTTGATCCCTGGGTCAGGAAGATCCCCCGGAGAAGGGAATGGCTACCCACTCCAGTGTTCTTGCCTGGAGAACTCCATGGACAGAGGAGCCTGGTGGGCTACAGTCCATGGGGTCTCAAAGAGTCAGACACAACTCGGTGACGAACACTTCTTTTCTCATCATGTTATATTACCAGTGCATAGGATAATGCCTGATACACATTTGGAGTCGAAAGAGATTATTCAGTAAGGGAATGCTTAGTAATCACAGAGCACCACTGTGTGCACAGCAGAGTCCTATATGATTGCATGTGTGTGTTTATTACCTAAGTCAAAACAATGCTCTCCAGAGTAGTACTTTGGTATCCTAGCTGGCATACTGCAAGATGATCCGTTGGGGTGTGGAAAGAAAATTGTGAGGAGGGGAGGAGGGAGGGAGAGGGCTAGATACATACATAGATATTGGCAGGAGGCACAAATTAGAATTTTTTAAAGGCCCTGTAATATAGTTGGACTTACAATAACCTTGAGTAGAAATTTCAGACATGGTACTTATCAGTAATTCACTTAACCATAAACCTAGAGAAAGCTTCATGGTAATCTGGCAGGTCAGTCTATCTTTGATAAAATGCAGCATTCTTGATATGAAAGGATAGGATGTATATCTATATTAGCATTATGTAAATATATTAGCATTAGTAAGATGTCTTAATGAAGACAAAGAGGAAAAAGGGAAAAATAGAGTCAATACTAGACTGTAGCAGTTTAAATTATTGTTGTTTTTAATCTAAAGCCTCCCCAAATGCAGTGTGTTAGTGGGCTAGGTTTCTCTGTAATTGGCCATCAACCTATATGGATGTTTTGTTAGTTTAATAGCACTTAATGATCATACTTTCCTGGTGGCTCGGACGGTAAAGTGTCTACCTACAATGCAGGAGACCCAGGTTCAGTCCCTGGGTTGGGAAGATCCTCTGGAGAAGGAAATGGCAATCCACTCCAGTACTCTTGCCTGGAAAATCCCATGGACAGAGGAGTGTGGTGGGCTACAGTCCATGGGGTCGCCAAGAGTCAGCACGACTGAGTGACTTCACTTTCACTTTCAATGATCATACAGTAGAATTAATAGATAACAGCTACTGGGATTTTATTTATTTATTTTTTTTAAACATATTCAGTGTTTTTATTTAATTTTTTTTTTAGCAGACAATTTACATACCTCCCCACCCCTTCCTTTAAGTTAGTGTTGACAACGTTCCATAATAAACTACTTAAAGAGAAGCTTTGGTCAAGAATGGAATGAAACTGCAAAACAAAACAAAACAACCCCCCAAACAAAACCCAAATCACTGCTGCTTTAAAAAAAAACCCAACACTTTCACCAATTATATTCAAACAAAACACACAACGAGGTTTGTGCCATGTGCATCTTCAGTGTTTCCTGGCGGCGGGCTCCCCTCCCTGTGACATGGCAGCGCTGCCCTGGCGCAGCCGGTCCGTCCTCATGCTGGGTCTGGAGGCTCGCTCAGCTTCACATTATCCGAAGACCCTGGATGGAAGACTCTAAGGTCTTGAAATCCCAAATGGTCATGGCCCCGTCGATGCCGGTAGTGCAGAACTTGCGACAATCTTGCTTGTCCACCTCGTAAATAGACACTTGAGTAATGCTGTTCTGGTGCAGCGTCTCCAGGGCCGTGTTGTGGTCCTCGGTCGTGGCCGGCTTGTCCACGTTGCCGAAGTGCTCCGTGGCCGACATGTTGCACTGGATGCTCTGTTTGGGGATGTCCAGCTTGGAGACGAAGGTCAAGCAGCCGCGGTCGTCGTAGTTAAAGAGCATGGGGCAGCAATCGTGGCCAGCAGCCACGACGCTGTTCTCTGAGACGAACGACACACTCAGGAGGGGCAGGAACTCTGTCTTCAGAGTTGAGACCTGAACGCTTTTTGAGGCGTCAGCAACGGACACGGTGCTGTCATGGCTGACCCAGGCCAGTCGGCTGCCGCTGGCCGAGAAGCTGACCCCATGCACCCAGCCGCCGGTGCCGCTGCCCCCAAACTCGGACATCAGCTGACCGAAAGGCATCTTGCTGCCCCAGGGCGTGCTGGCTGGCTTCTCATCCACTTCTTTAATGTAAGCAGAAAACACTCTGCATTTGAAGTCGCAGGATCCCGCGGCCAGCAAGACGTTGTTGGGATGCCAATCCAAGCTGAGGACCGTGGAGCGGATGGGTTTTTTAATGTGCTTGCTCACCCACCAGTCATTTTCAGACTCGAAGTAACAGACAGAGATGAGTCGTGCTCCACTGCCCACAGCAAACTCGTTCTCTAGCGGGGACCACTTGACGAAAGTGGCCGCCCGGTTAATTCTCAGGATCACCAGGGTTGGCTTCCAGACACCATCCTTCTGACTCCACACGTAAGCGTTGCGGTCGGCCCCGCAAGTGACGATGCGGTCACTCTTGGGAGCCCAGTCGATACCTGTGATGTGTCCATTGTGTTCCTTGAGTTCATGGGCTTTCACCCACTGGCCCCTGTTCTTCTTATAGATGTGGACCTCGTGATTATTGGGGCTAAGGGCGATCTGGGTACGATCCCTGTTCCAGGCATGACAGGTGATTGGCTCCAGTAGAAACTGATGCAGGGACATTATTCTTAGTGTTTTCAAAGGATAGAAAGCTGGGATCGGGGCCGTCCGGACGGGCTCGGAGCGTTGAATTCGCAGACTCTGGTCAGTCGACGCGAACAGGCTCCGGCGGGCGCGGGCGGAGGACCGGAGGCCCAGAGGGAGCCGCTACTGGGATTTTAGACTTCTCACTCTATCATCCATGTCTCAAACCCTTTCATGATTTCATTGTCTTGGCCTCTTACTCTCTCTATGCGGTAATCTGGATAATTTCTTCAAATCTGGCTCCAGTTCTCCGGTTGTTTTTTAAACTGTGCATATGACCTATGACCTATCTATTGAGTTTTTGATGTCAGTGACCACCATTTTCATTTCTAGATGTTATGTGGTTCTTTTCATGTATTCATGGTCACATATGATGGTCTCTCATTCCGTCTCTTGGGTTTTATTCAGGCAACACCTGCAGTTTGTATTCTGAGTTCTGGGTCCCAAAACCCACATAGTTAGGTTTTTCCAGGAAGACTTTTTGCTTTTATTCCATTTTATTTTGGACTGAATCCAGTTTAGGCAGCATCCCCGTCTTTCCTCTGTGGCCCAGGAGTTTTCTACTTTGTGTTTCAAAGATTCCATATTTCTACAAGATTCTTGGAACAGATTTCAGTCATTCCTGTTTCAGGCTTGTTATCATCTCTAGGTAACTAGAGACCAGCAGATGGTCCCAGTGTAAATATTATATCCAGCACTCATTTACTCAGAGGTTTCTCTTCATTTCTGACCTGGGACGTTTTCCTTTTTATCATAACAGTTTAGTCACATATCTAAAAACATGCTTCTGCATGTGTGCTAAGTCATGCTAAGTTGCTTCAGCTGTGCCTGACTCTGCGACGCTAGAGACCATACGTAGCCTGACATGGGGTTTTCCAGTCAAGAATACTGGGGTGGGTTGCCATGCCCTCCTCCAGGGCATCTTCCTGACCCAGGGATCTAACTGGCATCTCTTACATCTCCTGCGTTGGCAGGGGGCTTCTTTACCACTAGCACCACCTGAGAAGCCCCTAAAACATGCTTTCAGGGTGCTTGTTTTAAGAAAGAGTAGAGAAAATTATAAATATTATATAAGAATTCCATCTGTGTATGTTTTGGCTTAGTATGTATTTTTGAAAAATCTCTGAAAAGATAAGTAAGAAACTAATAATGCTGGGAAGGTAGTGACGGGAACAAGACTGATGGGGAACAGAGATGGCAAGGAGACTTCTTTATATGAACGTCTTAATATTTTTAGTGATTTGAACCATGTGGATATATTACTGTTTCAACCAATTAAATATAAACTTGCCCCCGCTGGCCATCTAGATATTCTCTACAGGGTGGGTTTCTCCAGACATCTAGTCTACTATTTTGTTAGCAACGGAATAGTGATCATATTTGTGGTTATATAAATTTTAGATCATCCAGCCCTCTGGCTGAACCCTATAGATCAATATTTGCCAAACTGGTCTGTGGCAAAGAATCAGTTCTTTTCAAGTTTTCCCATCTGTCATGGACTGACACTTTGGTAAACTACAGTAAAAATAAATGACTGATCATACGCTTGGATGGCATGGCAATGCCAAACTGCTAGAAAAGTTTCTAAATACTTTCTCTCCATTTCATCACCAGCCAGTAGAAAGCAACTTGTGGACTGCTGCCACACAGAGCAGCGTGCTGTAGATGGTTCTCGTTACTTTCTGGCGTTCAGGGTTGTGGATCAGAGACCAAGACCACGCTGCTCTTTAAAATTCTTTGTGTTGCTTTATTTTTTTCCATTGTAGGTAGTAGCCTGCTTTTCTTTCCACAAAGATACATTATGGTCTAATCTGAAACCCGAGATATTTGCTGCAACACCCTTCTGCCTTAATTGGGGGAGTGAGCCTGTGACTAACTGCTATAGACAATTGGTACTAGTGAACTTCCAGAAATCACCCATAGATGAATAGTATATTTCATCTAACCTAAGATGCATTGATACGGGCATCTTCTTGATCTTCCAGAAGGGATGGTTTCCATGCTGCTAAGTCTGGGCTGCCATCTGGCTGCCAGCGATTGTAAGATGCTGTTGATTTCAGAGATGTTAAAATGTGGAAGAATGTGTCTTAAAATACCCTGCAGATGGCCCTGTGATCGTTCCAGTGTCTAATTACTGTGAAGTGCTTGGAGACTTGCATAGGAGAAGGAGGGAAGACACCTTTAGTGGCTTCCTTTAGAAACTTCAGCATTCTGCTGAAACACTCTTTATTGTGACGCACCTGACCTGAGCTGGGACACATTCTCTCTTCCCTAATTGGTAAAGCTTCCCTCTTAGGAGCGCTGTGCTACACCACCCTTTGGGCTGGAGCAGCTCTGAGAACCTTGGCCAGCTTATCTGGGAATCAGTGGCCCTGGTTTATCTTTCAGTGTCTTAATAGAGATTTCTCTCATCATTGAGGTTTTTTTTTTCCCTTACCTTCAGCTTCCCTCCATTCCATCACTGCCATTCTGAGCTTGTGAACATTGGGAGTTCTGCTAGGTATCCCATTTCCTTGTTTGCCATGCAGGCTGGCTTGGTAGTTCTTTCAATTAGTTGTTGTGTGGACTGTTACAGAAATTTCTCAACTTTTTCTGGTTACACTTCTGTATTTTTCTGGTGAAGATAGGGATTTTCCTTCTGCTCTTTTTATAGTTCTTTGGCCACCTTGATGGTGATTTGGGAGGAAAGGCAGTTAATGTGTGGGCTAATAACACTGTCATCCATTCCTTCACCAAGTATTTATTGAATGCTTGCTCCGGGGCTGGCATAGTTCTGGCATCTGAGAATACAGCAAAAAGCAACAGTCTTAAGCTCCAGCCTTCATTGGAACATTCACTCTGCTTCCTTCAGGTTTTCCTCACTGGAACCTTAACCTTGTGCTATTGATACTTTCTTTCCTTTCCAGGGACCCCTTTAAAAAGCTGCCAATTAATTTTGTTTTTAATTTAGAATTCAGTAATTTATTGGTAGCTTGATACATACTTTATATAGATTTGGCACTAAGACATTCTCTAGAAATGTATGTTAATATATGTATCATTTGCTTTTTAGCCGATTACACCTCAACAAGAAGGCAACAGACAAACAGCCATATAGCAAGCTGCCAGGGGTGTCTCTTCTGAAACCGCTGAAAGGAGTAGACCCTAACCTAATCAACAACTTGGAAACATTCTTTGAATTGGATTATCCCAAGGTAAGTGCACTGTTGTACTCATGCACTGAACCATAGCTTTTTTTTCTTTTTTTACTTATAGTAAACACAGAGGAATTTTGACACGGCATCAGGTGAAGTTATTAAAAATTTATAATGGTGTTGGCTTCATCAAATTTATGCTTTAGCAGTATTAATAGTAGTGGCAATAGTAATAATAGTAGTAGTTGTCACAGGACAGACGTGGGATTGAGGAAGGGGTATTAATTCCTTTTCTAACTACCCGTATGTCGATCTGAATTGAAAGTGAAAGTGTTAGTTGCTCAATCTTGTCGGACCCTTGGCGACCTCATGGGCTGTAGCCTACCAGGCTTCTCTATCCATGGAATTCTCCAGGCAAGAATGCTGGGGTGGGTTGCTATTCCCTTCTCCAGGAGACCTTCCCAACCCAAGGATCAAACCTGGGTTTTCTGCGTTGCAGGCAGATTCTTTTCCATCTGAGCCACAGGGAATCCCCCTGATCTGAATGAATTTGAAATCCCCGAGTAAAGCTCCTGGAACTCAGGCATTGTTGGTTTGAGTGTAAAAATCTTACTTCATGAGAGTTGCAGTGAAAATGAAAAAGGATATGCATTTATCCTTGTGGAACTTAATCTCACATTTCAATTTTTTAACTGTCATCCAACCCTTTCCCTTGTCTGTATTCAGCCACTCTTGAAACTTAGTTAAGAAATTTTTATCTCGCCATTCTTGTAGGATAATAGTCACGACATTTAAATAGTTTCTGAAGTTAGCTGTGGGTTTAAAGAGTTTCTTAAAATAACCCCAGGAACATATGTATCCATTAATTATGAACATGTGGGATGAATCAATAATCAATTTATTCTTCTGAATGAGGTTTTTTTTTAAAATACAATTTGGAGTTGTATTGTATTGTATTGAGTTGTATTGCTCTCCAGAGCTCAAGTTTTTCACTTAGATTTTTGTCACTTAGTTCTTTTCCACTTAATTATGTCATTAAGGTATTTATGTGGTTAAGGAGAAACTTGTTTGGACACATTACAAAAATGCATAATATTATATGCAAGAGATCGTTTTTATTCTTTTTTAGTTCACAGTTTTATTTTCTAATTATAAAAGAATTGTTAGTTGTGTAAATAGAACATTTAGAAAACAGCAAAAGTGCAGAGTACCTGCACTCTAAAGGAAAATGTTGGTCTCACAGCATTTTACTTGCTTTTAAAAGACCGAGTGCAGTGGCAAATATTCTACCAGCGACAAATTAAACCACTGAAATTGCACAAATCTGAGTGTGAAGCATGAGTTGTTTGTGTCATCAAGGAGGCATGTAGTCATGAAATGAACATTTGTATAACTGCCAACCCCAGCAGACTTTAATATTCTCTATTTGTCAAATGTAAACATTGTTTTCCAAAAGTACAGAAATATTTTTGTTCTAGATATAACTCTTTTTCTCTCTTAATTTGATGTGGAACCTCATAGGCCATTTGGAAATATATATGTGGCTTCCCAGGTGGTGCTAGTGATAAAAAAAAACCCACCTGACAATGCAGGAGAGCAAGAAATGCAGGTTTGATTCCTGGGTGGGGAAGATCCCCTGGAGGAGGGCATGGCCACCCAGTCTAGTATTCTTGCCTGGAGAATTCCATGGACAAAAGAGCCTGGTGGGCTACTGTCCATGGAATCACAAAGAGTCAGACATGACTGAAGCCACTGAGCACACATGCACACACACACACACACACACACACACATGCATACACACACAGACACACACACACACAATATATATGTAAACATGAAATTCTAAAATTTTGTTTAGTTTTAGACATATGCAAAAAGGTTTATTACTGATACTTGTTCTGAATTTCTAGGTTTAAAGTTTGGTGAGACTGTTATTATACTAAGTGCCCTAAAAGATATTTGTGCTTTAAATATCTTATAAATCTACCTTATATTGATATTTATTCCTTGGGAAAATTTTTCTTAGAAAAATATAATAATAAAAAATAAAACTCATTTTTCACAAAATCAATTATTTATTTGGCATCAGTATAAAAGAAGGCATTTAGAGGGAAGTTCAGCCATATCAGGAAGATGCAGTAATCTGCATCTCAAGTGGCCTGATGGCTTTACTTTAGTAAATTCCAGCCATATGAAAAATTTTAAAATTAATGATCTGCCGGGGTCCAGCCCCAGTGGATCCAGGGAATTCGAAGCAGGGACGAAGTCAGCATCCTAAGAAAGAACTATTTAATTAGAAATATAAAGAGAGATTAGGAAAGAATAGTGTAGTAGAAAAATTAGTGGAGAAAAGAGGATGAATAACTTGGTTTACACAGAAAACCAATAAAAGTGCGAGACAAGGAGTTTGCACCACCTACGTAGGCCACAGGCGTCTTCCCGGTCTCCTGAAGGAGTGGGGACACAAAGTGCCCCCCCATTCAGATCTTAGAAGCCCAGGCAAAATTAGTAGGCTTGGCGAGCCTCCGCGCTCCAGATGAGAATTCAGCCGGAAAAGAAGAGAATGAGAGAAGACCACACGGGGGAAACCAGTCTTTCCAGGAACTGGTCCGTTTCTTTATTTTCCAGGTCCATTTTTATACTTTTAGTTGTACATAGAGATAAATGTGTTCTCAGCATATCTTTGTTTTTACAAGGGTCTTACGTTTGTTCACAATATCTTCTGGTCTGGAGACCGATTAACATTTTATGGCCCCACCTTTCTATTGATAAAGGTTAATCAATCAGAAAACTTGTTTCCCCTTAAGATCTATTTAGTCTTAAAATAGTGATAAAGTTACATTCTTACACAGGAAGGACACAATGATTTATAACAAAGAAAGAGCAGTACAGTGATCTATAACAAAAGAGAAAATTCATTAACTCAAAATTCTAGTATTGCTAACATCAAAACTACTATATTTCTTTTTCTACATTCCAATTACATCGATTAATATACTCCCAGGTGCCTAAAGATATGGAGGCCTGGCGGCAATCATTAACTCAGCAATGAAACCCTTCACCAACATAATTTTTATCTTTAGAAAAACCCTATGCTAACTAAGACTTTCAAAATACTCCAGACTCTCTGTGCTGTTTATGGTTGAGAGGTTGTAAACAATCATGTACGTAGTAGCAAGAGTGTGGATAATCCTGTCACACAAGCTAGTCTGCCAGCAGAGAGGTTTGACCTGAGACACTCCTTTTATATGTAGGAGACTATTACCTGGAGCTCTAAGTTAATTTTCCAGAGAAAGGTGGTCGGGGATAGCCCCTGTTAATGTCAGAAGAGTAGGTGAAAGCATAACGCAGTAAGGCAGGCAGACTCTGGTTTGGGGGCAGATGCACGAGCAGATCCAGCGAGGCTCCCTGAAGGCCCGACTCACCTTTGCCTGTCGGGCCCCTTAACCTCATGACCTTTGCCACGGGCGGGATTCCTCGTGCTGGCTCCCGGCAATGATCAGAGTTATTAACAGATTGAGGTTATGGTAATTGTGATTTTCTTTTCTTTTTTGCAAATAGGAGATGGGTTTACAGTGTTGAAAGTCTGGTGCCATACTTGGATTCCTTATTGTCAATGATGACAATAAAAAATTTTTAAAGATTGAGAATAGGTTCAATTATTGAAAGATCAGCATAATACATGTAATAAAACTATTAAGTTTGAAAGACTAGAATTTTACCAGATAAATTTGAAAAATTATATAAACTATATAGTTCTTGAAAGTAAGTAAGTTGTAATAATAACTTGTCACAACTTTGAATTCAGAGCAATTTTCTTACAAGGTATCTTCCCTTCACTCAAAGGAAGCATCTATCTTTCACTCAAAAGTTACCCTAGGACAGATGTATTAACAAATAGTTCATTATTTACTCAGTGGCAGAGACTGTTCTAGATATTTGGGGTCTAAGTCCATCCTGTAACAGAACTTACTATATTCTGCTGTAATCTAAATATCATCATAACATTTTTCTTTAAGCATGTGTAGTTATTTATAAGTGGTTCAAGATATTCCTACTTTATATGCAATATAATTGATTAATATGTGTTAATATTTTTCTACTTTAAGAGAATATTTTACGTGGTTTACTACAGTACAGAGTTTTTAGTCCTAATATCTACAGGACTGAATCAGTGAGGAGACTTTTCTAATATTAATTTATATATCTAAATTGAGTATCATTTATGCATCTAAATTTATTCATGGGAGTAACATTTATGATTATTGCAGTTTCAGATAGTTCATTCTTAAATATCAAAGGACCAAATTGCAGTTTACAGATTGTCTATACCTCTCTTGGACTTAGCCTTTCAGTCATTTCACTGTTTGAAAAGCAAAAGGGAAATTTAGTTTAGCTATATGTATAGAAAGCTTACTAGGATGAGGCTAACCTCATCTACAATATTCTGGGATTATTTCTAGATTTTATATATTTATTACTGTGCCCATTTATAGTGGAATTTACTATGCCTTGTATTTCTTTCAGATTTATAAAATAAATGTTTTCTTAAAATATTTTTAAAGTATAATATTTTTAATAAATGCTTTACTTTTGACCATGCGTTTATGTTCTTTCGATAGTATAAACATATCTGAAAAATTATTCTTGTGTTAGCTAAGAAAACTTTTAACCAACTTACTATCTTGTGTTTACCAGTTGCAGTATAGTTGGCATGATTTAACTATTCAAATACAGAGATTCCTAGCAAATTACATGTTTGGGCTGTGTCAAACCCAGAGCTCAAACACAGAGCTGAAAGTGAAGGTTCCTGGTTAAAGTCTTGACACTTCAGAGAAAACTTGAAATCCTACCTCCAATTTGGTTTAAGTTTTGATATCAGAAACAACAAAGCAAAAGTTATTTAATAAGAGTCTGAACATTTTTCAGATGATGTAAATTGAATTTCATTTGCCTTTTTTGGCTAATAAGGAGGTATTTATTTTTCATTTGAAGTGAAGTTTAAGATGTATAATCAATTTTTCAAAAATTCTTCATCTTGTATTTGAATTTGGGAAGATTCCCTGGAGAAGGAAATAGCTACTCGCTCCAGTATTCTTGCCTGGAGAATTCCAAGGACAGAGGAGCCTAGTGGGCTGCAGTCCATAGGGTAGCAAAGAGTTGGACCTGACTGAATGGCTGATAGACACACGCACCTCCCTTACTTATACTCACACTATATACTTCTGAAAAAGTTGTGCTGCAGCCTGCTATAGCCCTTATCTTTCCATCAAGTAGATATCTAGTGCTATATTACAGTGTTTTCTTTTGCTGGGGAAATAGCTGAAAGTAGCTTTTTTAATACTATTTTATGGAGTTGTATTACTTGTAAACATTTTCTTTCACTATATTCACTTAAAACACCTGTATAACAGCATAAACTCTAAAAGCATAAAACTATGCAATGTTTGAAAAAACAATGAACTCTTTACAGCAAGTGTGACTGAGAGGCTCACTGTAGTAGGAAAGCGAATTGTTATTTACACTCTTTGAAAAGTCACTTGCGTGTGTGCATGTGTGGTCAGTCGTGTTTAATTCTTTGTGACCTTTTGGACTGTAACCCGCCAGGCTCCTCTGTCCGTGGGATTTCCCAGGCCATTTTCTCCTCTGAGGGATCTTCCTGACCCAGGGATCGAACTCGAATCTCCTTTGTCTCCTGCGTTGCAGGTGGATTCTTTACCTTTTGAGCCATCCGGGAAGCCACTTAACCTTTCTAATCTTCATCATTAAGGTCACTGCCTCTTGGAGGTTCAAGCAAAAATTTTGGTTGGGAAGGTGGCTGACGTATTATGGGACTTAGAGTCAACCTTTGAAGAAATTTTAGGGTGTGGCAGGAATGATGCTCATCCTGTTCTCAGATTTTTATCTGATTTCTGGAGACCAGTGGCTGTAAAATTGCTTAGTTATTTCAGTACCTCTCAGGTGGTAATTTTGGTCAGTCATCATGAAGGTAGATATTGGATGGAATGTGTAATAACTACAGATAGGAAGTATGAGGAAAGTGTATATTGCTTGCCCCTCTACTTAAATTATTAAGAAAACTTTTTTTTTTCACTTGAAAAAAAATCTTACCTTGTTAGCTAAACTTTCATTTACCTTAGTCCTGGTCCTTAAGTGCTCAACTATTAAATTCTATGCTGCCACTTTTTGCTGAGATACTGTATATTAGGTGAACAGTAACTAATTATTGCACTCAAGGCACTGTATGCATTTTTTCCACACTTTTTACTTGTGTATGCTTATCAATGGAACTAAAGCAAACAAGCCTTCCCATTACCTTCTGCCTTGTATGCTATTGTTTATTTAGTTATTTAGTTGTGTCCGACTCTTTGTGACCCCACGGACTGTAGCCTACCAGGCTCCCCTGTCCATGGATTTCCCAGGCAAGAAGACCGGAGTGGGTTACCATTTCCTTCTCCAGGGGATCTTACCCACACAGGGGCTGAACCTGCATCTCTTGCATTGCAAATGGATTCTTTACCGCTGAGCCACCTTTGCATTTTTTAGATCATATAACTTTGTTATCTTTTTTCGTGGACATAATTAACTTTCCTCCTCTGCTTAAAAATGTTCAGTCTATCTTAGAAAGAGAGTTTGGTAGGAAATTTGCTTTAGAGTCAGTGTGAATTTATCACCACTTTTGAAAAAAGTTACTGCTTAGAATACATAGCCCACACACTAATACAGGAACATCTTTATGTATGAAAGCAAACACTTTTGAAAAAATTTAGTAGTTTACAAAAAATCGTAACTTAGAGCTCAGGATTTTATAAACCTGGTTATGTGTCAGAATCACCTCAGAGATTCTGATTCAGAACTTTAAGGATGGGGCCCAGTATTCTCTTTCTGGAAAAAAACTGTCCCAGGATGGTTTTGACACAGCCAGCCAAGTGCTAAGGAATGACTTCCGTAATTTACTGTCAGAGTAAACATAGCTCTGAGCAAAATTAAATCCTGGGTGTTTTCATAGTTAAAAGGCTAAGCATGTTCTTAGGAGGATGCGTGCATACCTGTGTGTGTGTGTGTGTGCACACGTGTGTGCTTTCAGTCGCTTCCAACTCTGCAACCCCCTCAGGCTCCTCTGTTTTGGGGATTTCCCAGGCAAGAATACTGGAGTGGGTCACCACTTCCTCCTCCAGAGGATCTTCCCAAATCAGGGATGGAACCTGTGTCCCCTGTGTCTCTTGCTTTGGCAGGTAGATTCTTTACCACTGAGCTACCTGGGAATCCCTGCATTTTTAATCCAGTCAGATTCTATTTTCAGAAAATTATTATTCAACAGAAAATCTAATCTCACTTTGTCTTGAGAGAGTTTGGGAAAGCCCTTTAAACGTATCATAATGGTCTTTGATATGTAATTTTTAGCACCTTGATAAAATAATAGTAAGTTCAGAGACAAGGCTTCTAGACAGCAAAGGGTGTGTTCATTTCTCTGGCTTTCTGTGTTGCTTTTACACTGCTGGCCACCCTGTGAGCATTTGGTAGATTTTCAGTGATGATGGCATGGAGAAGCTGGGAATCCAGCCATGCTTCAGCTGTGGGCCCTGCCAATCTCTTCATTCTCTCTTTGGCTGGCAAACAGGCCACTTCTGGAGAAGTTGCTCTCAGTTAAAGCAACACTTGATAATCCCTTAAGTGTTTGCATCCATTATGAATACTCTCTTAACTTCTAAACTTTGTGTGTACAATTGTTTGTTTTTCTTAATGCTTTTTGATCCACCAGTAAGTGCTAATAATAAGTGATTATCTTTGTAAGAGGTTAATTTACATAAAATATGTTCTTTGACTAGTATGAAGTACTCCTCTGTGTCCAAGACCATGATGATCCAGCCATTGATGTGTGTAAGAAGCTTCTTGGGAAATATCCAAATGTTGATGCTAGATTGTTTATAGGTAAGTAACAAATTTTACAATAACCTTTCTGCTTTAATATATTAAGTATCAGTAATCTTCCTTGCATTAAACTATAGATTAGGGTCCTAGACACCATTAAAGTTATTAACATATTTGCTTTATGCATATTTGTTAGATATAGTGAAAGGTGTTTCTATCCTTTAGAGAAGACAAGTTATAAATACAAATTTTTTTTTTCATATCAGGGATTAACAAAATTATCCCAGATTATGTTTTACTCATCAGCCACACATGAGAATCTGTTATTTTTGTTTCTTTAATAATTTCAATCTATGGCCTTTTCTATATCTCATTGATTATAATTGAGATTGAGTGGTAGAATTCATTCTTATAATATTGCAAAAAGAATATTTTCCCCAAAACCTACAGACTTATTCTAAACGCTTGTTAGAGATATACTTGCTATTAAATGTTTATTAATGTTTACCGTTAACGCAAGCTCTGAATTAGAAAACTGAAACGAATGAATTTTCAAAGATAAATGATGTACTTTCTTTTTGAGAATGAATAACTTTTTTCTAAATATGTTGTTATGAATAATAAGCATGATGTTAAAGTATATTTGTTTTAATTATTAAATATGCAAGTACTTTTCACTTCTCTCTACTAAGTATATGTATAATAGAAAATATTTTCAATATGGCATGAATTGTTCACTGCTATACTTTTAAAATTTTAGGTGGCAAAAAGGTTGGCATTAATCCTAAGATTAATAATTTAATGCCAGGATATGAAGTTGCGAAGTACGATCTTATATGGATTTGTGATAGTGGAATAAGAGGTAAGGTTTTTTCTTACTTATTTTATAAAATTATTCATTCAATAATAAAATGCCAAGAGCAACCTGAAAATACATTTATCAATCATATTAGTTTACCTAATAAAGTAAGTGATTTTATCATTATTTCATGGTAGTATGTCAAATTATACTTACTAAAATTTTGAAGTTTTTTTATGCTAAACTAGAATGTTACACATATGAAAATGCTTTCATTTTGAAGAGAAAATTCCAAACATTAAAAAAAAAAACAGTTGTGGTACATTATACCACAACTGTGGTATAATCAGCTTTTTCATGGGTCTAAGTTTTCTCTTATTCAAGTGATATTCATATGCAATATACTATCTCATGCAAAGGGACAGAAGTTAATTGGTACATATTTTACTGGAATTACATGCATTTTTAGAACACATTCATGGCTTTTTACTTAGCAGATTTTTGCAGGACACCTTTTATATATTGAAATTATAATTTGTATATTTGGATTTTAAAAACATTTATACTTATAATTTCAGTGTTCCATATGATTCCATTATATTCTAATACCTCAGTTTTCTCAACCTCACCACCTTGGGTCTGGGTACTTCTTTGTAGTCAGAGCCGTCCTGCAGATGTTTAGCAGCATCCCTGGCCCCTACCAGTAGCACATATCTGCTGGTTGTGACGATCAGGACTGTCTCTGGACACGCCACCTGTCACCTGCAGGGCAGCAGTTGAGAAGCACTTCCCAGACGACTTGTATAAATAAGGTCCAAAAGCACTTTTATACAGTAGATTGAGTTCTTAAACACTTGAAGGAAATAAAAATGAAGACATGTAAAATCATATGAGATTTTTTTTCTCTTTAAAAATGGGACAATGATTTAAATTTTATCAGCTTAAAATTTGAAAATTAGTAGTAAATGTGGCACTTCGACTTAATTAGATCATTACAGGACTAACAGTTCTTGGTCAGAGGTTAGGTTCGTTTTTCACATTTGCTGTCTTAAATTGTTTACTGTCATATATTTGTTATGTTTTCAGTGTACAAACCTCCATCAGGTATATTCTCATTCAGTTCTAATTAGCAGTTTTAAGAGAAAGAACATCTCCTACTCTCAGAAAGAGGAGGCTCATTTCCTGTGATTGCAATGCAGGAGCCAGAATGAACACTGAGGTCCTTGGAGTTCCGCTCCTGTACCTTTTCCACTAGGACACATTGTCCATTACTCCAGACTGGAGGTTCAGAAACAAGGACTGCTAACATTTTCAAGATACATCCCACCTCTGGTACATATTAGGTATTTAACAGCCTGCAAAGGTCCAGAATAAATTCCCTACCATATATTACCCTTTTTGAAATTTTCTATTCTACTCGGAAAAGTGATTGAGATTCATTTTATTAGACCTATATTCAAAGAAAACATTTATTAAGAATTTAGTAACTCACAGAATATATTACATTCATGGGCATTTTACTAAAAGGAAATTTTTTTCCCCTCTCCCTCTGTACCTTTTTCTTTTGCATCATAGTGATTCCAGACACACTCACGGACATGGTTAACCAAATGACAGAAAAAGTAGGGCTGGTTCACGGGCTGCCATATGTAGCAGACAGACAGGGCTTTGCTGCTACTTTAGAACAGGTAAGTACAATGCTTATAGATAATATGCTTGTATAATCAGATCCCTAATCTCCCAGAAGCTTGAGGCTATGCTGAGAGTTGGGCTGAGGTGCCTGAAAGTGAAAGTGAAGTTGCTCAGTGTCCAACTCTTTGTGACCCCATGGACTGTAGCCTACCAGGCTCGTCCCTCCATGGGATTCTCCAGGCAAGAGTACTGGAGTGGGTTGCCATTTCCTTCTCCAGGGGATCTTCCCGACCCAGGGATCGAACCCTGGTCTCCTGCATTCCAGGCAGACACTTAAACTCTGAGCCACCAGGGAAGTCCTGAAGTTAACTATATTAAGTCTGCTTTAACCTGCTGAGTGAGCGTCCCAGGTGGTGCTAGTGGTAAAGAACCCACCTGCCAGTGCAGGAGACGTAAGGGATGCAGGTTCAATTCCTGGGTCGGAAAGATCCCCTGGAGAAGGGCATGGCCGCCCGCTCCAGTATTCTTACTTGGAGAATCCCATGAACAGAGGAGCCTGGCAGGTTACAGTCTATAGGGTCACAAAAAGTTGGACACGACGGAAGTGACTTAGCACACACACAACCTGCTGAGTACTGGCAGCCTCAAGTTGAGAGCAGCTGTTTTCATTAGTGAAGAAATGCTTAGGGCCCCGGAATCCCTCCCAACTGAACTTCCTGTGCTCTGGCAAGGAACAGATGTGCCCAGGAAATGCCTTGTGGTCTTATTACCAGCTTAGCACAGTATATTCTTTTTCCGTGTGGTCCTTACTTTCAATTCTTGAGTTCAGTTCCGGATTACTGACTTACATAAAAGTATGTGTTATATAGTTCTTTCAAAGATGCAGTCTGCAAATTATACATCTTAAGTATCATGAAGTATTTCAGTACATACAAAAAAAAGGAAAATTGCTCATATGAATCACTGTAAAATCCACTTGATTTCCTTCTACAACAGATTTCTAAAATTATCTGAACAACTCGTGTTTTCCATTTTTACTCCACAGCTTAACAATATACAGACTTACGTGTAGGAAACTATAAGTTAGGAGGAAGTATAATGAGCAGAATAAATCAAAACACAAACCACTCCCAGAACCCTACCAGTTAGAGGAAGTTTCTATTTTAAAAAATTAGTTTATTTTAGCATTAAGACTTTTCCCCCTCTGTTTACTTTCTAAAAAGCAAAGTTGAGATTATACCAAAAGTAATTTGTATCTTATTTTAGTTACTTCATAAACTGTTCCCCATATCATTAGTATTATTTTATAAAAGCAATTTTTATTGGCTTGATCATAGTTTGTTATATAAGTGTATCCTATACTTCACCATTCCTGTACTGTTAAACATTAGGAGAAAAGACTTGTCTTAATGTTATAACAGAAGGGTATACAGTTTCAATCTCCAAATATACCAACCTGAAGCATATCTGTATTTATATTCTTTTGAATTGCAATCATTTGAGGGTAAAGGGTACAGTGTAGAAACTTGCATTCAGCCTTTGGCAGTGTGAATCATACATGTATGCATGCTTAGTTGCTTCCATTCTATCCCATTCTTTTGTGACCCCATGGACTATAGCCTGCCAGGCTCCTCTGTCCATGGGATTTTCCTGGCAAGAATACTGGGATGGGTTACCATGCCCTCCTCCCTCAGTTTAGGTTTAATCCCTGAAAGTCATCATTACTTAAAGTGAATGGAGATAGGCCCGAGGAATTATTCCAGTCTATAAAGAAATCATGGGAGCCTTCATCACAGTGCCCAGTCCTACCTCATTCCTAAAACCTCACTTAATAACTGCTTAAGGAATTAAGATAGGTGCTTTTAGTTTTAGAAGTTTGGTTCAGTTCTATCCCACAAATACTAGGGCTTCATTCCAGTCTGGGCATAGGTTAGGTAGGAAAAATCACGTTCTGAATCGTCTGTGATTATTAGCTTATTCTATGCCATGGATGTGATTTCTGCCGTTAAGAAAGATCACTTCTCTCCATTTCGAGGTGCTATTGCCCTCCATATCTGTGAGTTCTACATCTGTGGCTTCAACCAGCTATAGACTCGAAGTATTTGAAAAAAAAAGTTGCAAAAGCAAAATGTGAATTTGCCTTGAGCCAGCAACTATTTACGTAGTATTTACATTGTATTAGGTGTGGTAAGTAATCTGACAGATACAGATAATACACAAAAAGTATATTGGTGGATTTTTGGTCCAGGGCTTCTAGAACCAATCCCCCTAGGATACAGAGATGACTAAGTAGAAAGGCAACATATTTAAGACATAAATAATAAATAGGGTTTATATCTGAGAAGTTGGGTAAGTTTGGATGACCATTTTATCCTACCGTTAGTTTAGCAGTTTGCACTTTTGATGACTCCAAAGCACGTTATGAAAGGGGCAGTAAAATGGGAGACTATTAGTGTTCACCCTGTTTATGAAAAACACACTGAAAAATAGGGAATTTGAGCTTAGTGACGGGCAGGAAACAGCTAACTACAAAAATATACAGGAAAAGAAATTAAGAAATAGGGTTGTTCTTTTGGTTGACGTGCCTGTGAGTGTTGTGTGTGTATAGCCACGTGCATGCATGTACACATACACATATGTACATAGACCTGTGTGTATAGATGTGTGTACATTTATGTGAAGAGTATGAAAAGAGGATACATTGAACATGAATGTCGTATATCAGTTAGTGATATTTTCACCTCTGTTATTTAAATTCAAATTGTTTTACTTCAATAAATCTTTAAATCTTGGAGTTTTAGGAAAGACAGTATTTATTTGAGAATAAAATATACTTTTTACTCCACGAAGTACATACTACTTCTTTGTAAAAGTGATAATAACAAGAGTAGTCAATCAAATTAGAAATTACTGACTGCTTGCTATATGTAAACATTATTTTGTACCGCTGTTTATTCAGGTAGTTTATGTAAGAATAATAGACTGTTCACCCAATCATTCTTAAGTTCATTAGGAAAAGGAATTTATAAACATCATACTTCTAACGTAAAGTTCTAATTGTACACGTATGTTTCCGGTTTTGTCTTGGCAGGTGTATTTTGGAACCTCTCATCCAAGGTCCTATATCTCTGCCAATGTCACTGGTTTCAAATGTGTGACAGGAATGTCTTGTTTAATGAGAAAGGATGTATTAGATCAAGCAGGAGGGCTTATAGCTTTTGCTCAGTATATTGCTGAAGATTACTTTATGGCCAAAGCAATAGCTGACCGGTAAGAAAACTAAATTAAATTAGGTTGTTGTATTTTTTATTTCGAACTTATGTTGGCTTTTTCTGTTTCTTAAACCCGTGGATTAAGCGCTATTTTATTTTTTGCTAGTAAGTACAGAATAGTTTAATACTTTTAGAATGTAATTCCTGCTAATTATTCAGGTACACACTAATGAAGCAAATAAATGTTCTAATTTCTCTACATTCTTCAAATTAATGCGATTTCAAAAACAATATGGAATTTACTTGAAAAACTAAAAATAGAGTTATTATATGATCCTGCAGTCTCACTCCTGGGCATATTTCTGAAGAAAAGTCTTAATCTGAAGATACATTTACCCCAGTGTTCATAGCAGCACTATTTGCAATAGTCAAGACATGGAAGCAACTCACATGCCTATCGACAGATGAATGGATGAAGATGTGATCTGAATATGTAATGGAATGTTACTCAGTCATAAAAAAGAATGAAATACTGTCTTTTGCAGCAACATGGACGGACCTAAAGGTTATCATATTGAGTGAAGTAAGTCAGACAGAGAAAGACAAATATCAAACTCACAGATGTAGAAAACAAACTTAATGTTTACCAAAGGGGATAGTGGAGGTCAGGAGAAGGAGATAAATTAGGAGTTTGGGGTTAACATATATACACTACTGTATGTAAAATAGGGGACTTCCCTGGTGGCTCAGTGGTAAAGAATCTGCCTGCAATGCAGGTATGATCCCTGGTAGGAAAGATCCACTGGAGAAGGAAATGGCAACCCCTTCCAATATTCTTGCCTGGGAAATCCCATGGACAGAGAAAACTGGTGGACTACAATCCATGGAACCACAAGAATCGAACACGACCTGGTTCGACCTAAACCACCACCATCATTTATAAAACAAGTAAACAAGGGCCTACTGTTTAGCACACACATATATAGTAAGATATTATGGGAAAACCCCAAATGAACTTTTTGGCCAACCCAGTAAATACTGAATCACTTTGTTGTGCACTTGAAAACTATAATTGTAAATTAACTGTACTTCAATTTAAAAAATAAAATAAATACATTTAAACTCTTAAAAAATGTATGTGATTTGAAGTGGTTAAATTGAAGCTTCTCTGTGACTGTAAATTTTCATTATTATGAATGTAAATGTTTATGTGTTTTACAAGAATTAAAAGTATCAGTGCAGTCATAAAGCCAGTAGGTGAAAATTTAAAGAATGAGATTTCAAATTTTGAAATTTCTCAGTAGATTATTTGATACTTTGCTAAGAAGCTGCCTAATGATTCATGATTGGCTTAATCACACTTTTCTATCACAAAATAACACTCATTTGCTTTTTTAAAGGGGGTTGTTTCCTTGTGTGATAATTTACTGAAGGTGTGATCTTAAAAGTTGAAGTATGTTTTCAAACTTATCATCTGGTGGTGTTAGTGGTCCATGGTTTCATATTGTTTCTCGTGAGATATGGAATGCCACTTTTGGTTTATATTTCTTCTTGAATATTCACATACATATCCCCCACTACTCCTTTTTTGGTTAGTAGTGTTCAGAGACTTAAATACAGGCCCCACTCCATTTAGTACTTTCAGAATGTCTGTATTTTAAGTTTATTAAGCTGTGAACTGAGGGGTTGTAGTTCCTTCCGGTTCTTAAGTGGTACTGTCATGGGCTTCTGTAATGACTGAAATGTGTTTAAGTATGATACACCCTATGTAGGGTGCTATCCTAGGACGAGGCTCACCCTAAACACTAGCAGTTGCTCACTTTAAAAGAAAAAAAAAAAAGAATAGCTGATTTACAGTATTATAAAGTTTTAGGTGTACAACATAGTGATTCAGTATTTTTATATATTATACTCCATTTAAAGTTATAGCAAAATTATGACTGTATTTCCCTGTTCTATTCAATATACCCTTGTTGCCTATTTATTTTATACATAGTAGTCTGTATATCTTCATCCTTTTCCTCTATCTTGTCCCTCCCTCCTTCCCTCTCCCCACTGGTAACCAGTAGTTCTCTAACTCTGTGAGTCTCTTTTTTGTTTAGTCATTCATTTATTTTTTAAATTCCACATATAAGTGATTACAGAATATTTATCTTTCTATGTCTCACTTATTTCACTGAACATAATACCCTCTGTGTCCATCCACATTGTTGTAAATGACAGGATTTCATTCTTTTTCATGGCTAAGCAACATTCCATTGTATGTATGGACAACATCTTCTTTATCCATTCATCTGTTGATTGACAGGTTGCTTCCATATCTTGGCTACTGTAAATAACGCTGCTCACCCTTTATAGTAGTGAATAAATACATAACCTGTCATCCTTGCATGTATGTGTTCATGATCATAGCTCATTTTATAACTGTCTTAATTTTCAGAGGTTGGAGGTTTGCAATGTCCACTCAAGTTGCAATGCAAAACTCTGGCTCATACTCAATTTCTCAATTTCAGTCCAGAATGATCAGGTAAGTCAGCTGGCTTTCTTCTTTTTATACTTTATTAAAAGAAAAAGGGAATGAGGAGTATTTTTACATGGTCTTAACTTGGTTTAAAAAAAAAAAAAAAAGAAAAGTCAGATTTTGTTTTGTTCCAGAAAAGAGAAGTTAACTTCTTCATTAAAATAAAGTTAATGTCTCAGTATATTTTCTTTCCATTGTAAGCTTTCAAAAAACAGATGTTGAGACTTTGCGATTTTTTATGCTGACCTCTATTTTCTAACATTTTTACCCCTGGAATTTTATGATCTTAACTCATCAGAGTATAGGCCATGCAAATAAATTTATAGACATTTTTCTTTGAGACACTAAATAAATATAGAAAAGTGATTCATTAAATACTCTTTAAAGCTTATGTAAAAGGCCTTTAATGGGATGTAATGTTGATCATTTTGAGAAAAATTGATTAGTCTTGTAATCAGGCTGTTGTTTAAAGAAAATCCTTTTTTTTGTTTTTCAAGGTGGACCAAACTGCGAATTAACATGCTTCCTGCTACAATAATTTGCGAGCCAATTTCAGAATGCTTTGTTGCCAGTTTAATTATTGGATGGGCAGCCCACCATGTATTCAGATGGGATATTATGGTATTTTTCATGTGTCATTGCCTGGCATGGTTTATATTTGACTACATTCAACTCAGGGGTGTCCAGGTATGTGGATAGGTGTGCAAAGGTTGGAGATCATTTGGTGGAACTAAAATAGTTTTGATTTAGAAAAAGTTGAAAATATGTCTGAGCCATTTTTTAGCCCCCCAGTGAAGATTAAAATCAAATTAAGCATTAGTTTCCTTAGTGGAATATGGACACAAAATGGAACTTGACTTTCAACTTTCAGCTGGTTATATAGTCACTTTTATTAAGAATCCAAAAAAAATGATGTTGAAGCAAACTGACAAGTCTTCAAACTTAAAATATGTTAGGATAGCAGTTTATGTTAATACTGCTTCTGTTCCTAATGAACATTTTTCTTAACCAATATAACATGACTGTTATATTGTCTAAAGCCATTTTTTAGCCCCCCCGTGAAGATTAAAATCAAATTAAGCATTAGTTTCCTTAGTGGAATGTGGACACAAAATGGAACTTGATTTTCAACTTTCAGCTGGTTATACAGACATAGTTTCTATGTATGCATTTTACATTTGGCTGTGCTGGGTGGTGCACGGGTTTCTCATTGCAGTACCATCTCTTGTTGTGGAACACGGGTTTACAGGCTTCAGTAGTTGCGGTTCCCAGGCTCTGGAGCACAGGCTCAGTAGTTGTGGCGCATGGGCTTAATCGCTCCACAGCATGTGGGATCTTCCCGGAATCAGGAATCGAACCCACGTCTCCTGCATTGGCAGGCAGATTCTTTACCACTGAGCCACCAGGGAAGCCCCAAACTTGATTTTATGTGATGTCTTTACAGAGTTAGACGAAGTACCTCACTTTTTAACCGGGTCTGTAATCAGTCAGTGAATTACTTATGTTCCTACTTCCTAGGGTGGCACGCTGTGTTTTTCAAAGCTTGACTATGCAGTAGCCTGGTTCATCCGTGAATCCATGACAATATACATTTTTTTGTCTGCATTATGGGACCCAACGATAAGCTGGAGAACTGGTCGCTACAGACTGCGCTGTGGAGGCACAGCTGAAGAAATCCTAGATGTATAACTACAGCTTTGTGACTGTACATAAAGGAAAAAAGAGAAGTATTATAAATTATCTTTATATAAGTACTTTTAAAAAATCTACCTTCAGTAGTTTTATCACATGTAAAATGTTTTGGTATCTGTTCTTTAATTTATTTTTGCATGGCGCTTGCATCTGTGAAAAAAAAAAAGGAAGAAAAAAAAAAAAAACACATCTGTAGTCTTGGCCAAACGGTTATATTTTATTTTGTGGAAGTAGAGAATCAAGAGAATTGGTTCTAGGAACCTGGGTTTGGTTTTTGTTGTTGTCATTTGTTTTTTAAAAGTATATAAATAAATCTATATATAAATGAATGTTCTGCAACAAACACGATGACAGTATCCTTCAGTAGAGAAAGTTTCTTACTGGTGAGTACACTCTTTTAGAACATGTATGAGATGGCAGCAGCTTTGTTGGGGTGGTAAGAGACTAAAAGGTGTAATCCCTTTTCATGTCTAAAGTGAAAGCTATTATGCAGTGGAGCGCCCACAATGAGGTACTAACTGAGAAACTTTTTCATGCTTCATGCCTACCTCTTGTAGTCGTTGCAGAGCAAATATAAATTGTAATACGATAGCTAGGCCTTGCAAAAAACAAACGGAAAAAACTTTAAAAGTAATAATAACAAGAGAGCTGGAGTCTAGTATTTATATGAATCTGTGAGAAATATTTTTTCGGTCTCACCGCAATGAACCAAAAGTGGTTGAGTTTGGTTTTTAATTGTAGCCATGTCTCGAAGGCATCTTTTTGACCAACTCTTGTTGGTTCTGTCTTGAACCATTGTTAATCACTGTGCTGGTGAATCTTTCCTTCCCTGCCCCTCACCTGACCCACCCCATGTTTCCTTAACTTTTTGTCAGGGGCTGGGGGGAGGGGGGTTTGTCTTAGTGTGAGTGAATGTTTTGATAGTTGTGAGGAAAAATGCATTTCAGACACATTTCACACATGAGCTATTTTCTTACACAGTCTGTCTTATTGTTAAGAATGTAATTTCATGATACAGGTATTTAATATCTTTTTTAAGTAAATAAATATTCTAGCCATCAAGAAATAAATTGCAGTAGAGTATTAAGAGGGGACAGAATGAGTTTTACTCTTAAAATTAATCAGTATCAAACTAAGTCTACTGTGTGTGTTTTTTTTTTTTAATTCCTGTTAGTCTAGTCTTATTTAAATTGGATTTTTGTATTCCAGTTTGTATGACAAAATAGACTAGAACAGTTCCGGTTGTAAATGCATGCTCTGTTTCACTATTCTCTCCCCATCATGCCGCTAAACCCGCTTGTCAGGTTGTGCTTAGCTTGTGGTGAACTGGACTTGTTTTTGTTTTTTTTTAAAAAAAAAAGGCGAAAATGTAAGGGACAGTGCGTAAGCTTTTCTCTCTTTTTTTATTGTAGTGGAATTTTTTTGCTTTTGCTTCAGGAACGGATGGCATGTTGTCCCTATGAATGCCTGCTGCAGGGCTGACATTGGCAATATGGCAGCTTCAAACTTTTTTTTTTGTTTCTGCAGTTTCCATGTCAAAGCATAATGTGTCACTTATTAGCAATAACTACATATTTATATGAATACTTTTTCACTTCACTGAGCCAGTTTCATTTAATTGTGTAATGAGTATATACATGGTTTAAATGGCAGTGTATCGGTAAACCTGTATATACTGTGTGTACACATTATATGCAAGCTTTCTCTGGGCCAAACTGCTTCATTCTTTTTTTTTTTTTTGCCTTATGATGAATTTGTTTGAAGGGCATTTTCTTCATGAACAAAGGCTTTGATGCATATTCCTTTCTATGTGAAATGGGGGGTAGTATTGTTCCCTGAGGAAAGTTGCACAGTGCAAACCAGTCTAGTTGTGACCCACTCTATTTATTTGTCATTGTCATACAAGCTGAATTTTGCTGACCATGTTTGTGATTTGTTGGTTTTGTTTAATGAAGTTTGGTTGATGCCATCTTTTGCACTGCTGAAATGAAATCTTGCTTATTCCTTAGTTTTTTGCTGATCTCAGTATGGGCAGTGTAACAGCAGAACCAAAATGGCTGGACAAACTTCTTGTGTTTGTAAATATTAAAATAAATGACTGTTCTGTATATGTGTTTTTTATGTGATAGTGGAGTATTTCCTTCCAATGAAGTTTCACGTAAGCAGACAGAGCGATTGTTTGTTTATTAGCAAGTTTGAAGTGATGATAAAAAATAATAAGAAATTATATACATGTTGAAGAAAGCATCACAGCAGAACTGTAGGAGTCCAAATTTAATAAACTGTCTAAAAAAAAAGTGTCTATAATATACCATGTTTATTATTTAAAATCACTGTCTTAAGTTTTTCAAAAAATAAAAAATTTGAATACAATCAAAACATTAGCAATAATGTATTTTTATTTCATGTCTTTTATATTTTTATAAATAACATGTTCTACCATTCACAGCAGAATTATTCAAAGAAAATTTACCTGTGCTACAGATGAGATGAGAGGGAATGAGTGAAAGTTGCTCAGTAGTGTCCGACTCTTTGGACCCCATAGACTGTACTGTCCATGGAAATGTCCAGGCCAGAATACCGGAGTGGGTAGCCTTTCCCTTCTCCAGGGGATCTTCCCGACCCAGGATTTTAACTGGGGTCTCCTGCGTTGCAGGTGGATTCTTTACCAACTGAGCTATCAGGCAGTCAGGCTTTTCTGTATTGGCCTAATGTTAAAATCACCTGAAGAATCTTTTTTAAAGACTACAGATGCCTGGGCCCTGCCTCTGAAATCTGGTTTTAATTATTCTGGGTGAAGCCTGAGCACTGCTCCTTGCTCTGTGCAGGCAGATTTGAAAATTCCTGGCCCATTAAACCATTTAGAAAATACTCAGTGGTCCTCTAGTCTCCTCTCACCTGCACTTACAACCTGATCTCAGCCTCTGAGATCTTACCACCCAATGGCTAGGAAAGGTAGATCCAAGCAGACGAATGGAGTGGCCTCACTGCTGGAGACCTCAGAGAGAAATAGACTACGTGCCACCCCGCACACTAGCCACGACCAGGCTCCTCCCAAGCTTGGAGGCATCCCCAGGCCTGTTTTACCACCAGCCCTCAGAGAAGAATGCTTTTAACTGGAGAGCCAATCCCAAGGGAGAAAGACTGTAGAAGGGGTTTGGCTGTGACCTGCCAGAGGCCCCACACCTAGCACCTTGACCTACTAAACAAGCTCATTCCTCTTGGTCTGTAAAGTAGACTTCTAATTCTAATGTTTCAGAAATGATCAACAAAATTTGTGTGTAGGTCTTAGAGTTTTTATAGCTAGGCAAACTTTGAAGAGCCCTTGCCCTTATTTTAGAGTAAAAAGCTGAGACGTCCACTGTGAAAGCTATGATCACAGGGGGTTAGATATACAGTTGTTGGCAGAACTGGGAATGGCCCCCACCTGCGTCTTTCAGGTCCCTTTACTAGATCCTGTTGTTTAAAGTTCTGCCTACAAAGCTTTAAAACTCATTGTAGAAACCTTAAAATTTTTAAAAAAATCTGTAACTTCAATAACCATCCATATTCCAACTCTTAAGTTGTTCTAGAGAACGAAACTCAAACCTGCCAAACAAGAATATAATTATAAAGCTAGTTTAAATGCTTTACATGTATCATTTGATAGATGAGATTACTACATACCACAGAACTATGTTCATGTACATGAAAATAGTTTAGACATTTCCCTCTCATGTTTATTAGGGTATAATGTTTGGATTATTTATTCAAGTTATAGTTTATGACTAAACTTTTGGTTGGAAGGGAGGCAAACATTACAAAATGGTGAGCAGTTATCTGTGCAGAACTGCAGGGAATGCATTTGAGTAATTTGTCTTAAAAATAAGAACCTCTGTGAGATAGCTTAGAATCATTAACTCCACATTTTTTTAAAAAGCAAATAAAAATATGTAACTGTGTGCTAAATTGCTTGTCATGTCCAACTTTTTGTGACCCTATGAACTGTAGCCCACCAGGCTCCTCTGTCCATGGCATTCAGGCATCCCATGGGTTGCCATGCTCTCCTCCAGGGAATCTTCCTGACCCAGGGATGGAACTCATGTCTCTTACATCTACTGCATTGGCAGGTGGGTTCTTTACCACTAGTGCCCCCTGAGAAGCCCGTATATAACTTTGTTTCTTAAGCAGCTAGTTGCCTAAGAACCAGAATGTGCTAAACACTTTGCACAACCCCTGCCCTGTCCTGGGAGAGATTGGCAGAGACTCTGGGTGGTTTCATGTGCTTCGTTGTTTAGTCTATTAGTCATGAAGACATCTGTGCTAACACCATGGACTTGTAATTAAACACCATAAGGATATCATTTCTTTATACCAGGACTGAAAGTATCTGTTATGCCCTCCCCTGCTGCCTCCACAGCTCCCATTTTCACCTTGTTTTTGCTGTTTCCTTACCCTTCAACCCTGGAACTTGTGTCATCTTCCAACACCTGACCAACACCAGGCCAGTGGAAGGAACACGGGCAGGAGGTTAGAGAATTCCACAGACCACTGATGGGCTGCTGTGGAGCGTGGAGGCTTCCCAGGTGGCACAGCAGTAAAGAATCCGCCTGCCAATGCAAGCGACATGGGGTCGATCCCTGGGTCAGGAAAATCTCCTAGAGTAGGAAATGGCAACCTACTCCAGTATTCTTACTGGGAAAATTTGCATGGACAGAGGAGCCTGGCAGGCTACATTCCAGGGGGTTGCAAAGCAGGGCAAGGAGTGAGTTTGGAAGTGGAGACTTGGGGTCATTTCCATAGAGATGATAGCTGAGAACCACTGAAAGCAATAACCAGAAACAGTGTCAATGGACAAGAACTAAGGACAGGGTCCTGGTTGCCTATTTAGACATTCACTGGGAGAAAAGCACCCAGGAAGAGAGGTTGCCAGTGTGGCAGACAGCCTTTTGGTAACTATGGAGCTTGAGGCAGTTCACTTAATCTTTCTGACCCTATGTTTTTTAACCATGTGGGAATGGGAATGTAGTTTATATATATATATGTATGTATATGTATATATATACACACACATATTCCAAAATCACTGCAGATGGTGACTGCAGCCATGAAATTAAAAGACACTTACTCCTTGGAAGAAAAGTTATGACCAACCTAGATAGTATATTCAAAAGCAGAGACATTACTTTGCCGACTAAGGTCTGTCTAGTCAAGGCTATGGTTTTTCCTGTGGTCATGTATGGATGTGAGAGTTGGACTGTGAAGAAGGCTGAGTGCCGAAGAATTGATGTGTTTGAACTGTGGTGTTGGGAAGACTCTTGAGAGTCCCTTGGACTGCAAGGAGATCCAACCAGTCCATTCTGAAGGAGATCTGCCCTGGGATTTCTTTGGAAGGAATGATGCTGAAGATGAAACTCCAGTACTTTGGCCACCTCCTGCGAAGAGTTGACTCATTGGAAAAGACTCTGATGCTGGGAGGGATTGGGGGCAGGAGGAGAAGGGGATGACAGAGGATGAGATGGCTGGATGGCATCACAGACTCGATGGACGTGAGTCTGAGTGAACTCTGGGAGATGGTGATGAACAGGGAGGCCTGGCGTGCTGTGATTCATGGGGTTGCAAAGAGTCGGACACGACTGAGCGACTGAACTGAACTGAACTGAAGTTGCTTCAGTTGTGTCCGACTCTGTGCGATCCAAAGACGGCAGCCCACCAGGCTCCCCCATCCCTGGGATTCTCCAGGCAAGAACACTGGAGTGGGTTGCCATTTCCTTCTCCAATGCATGAAAGTGAAAAGTGAAAGTGAAGCTGCTCAGTCGTGTCTGACTCTTAGTGACCCCATGGACTGCAGCCCACCAGGCTCCTCCGCCCATGGGATTTTCCAGGCAAGAGTACTGGAGTGGGGTGCCATCGCCTTCTCCATATATATATATATATATATATATATATATATATACACATACACACACATACGGTGATGGCTAGTTCCTCTCTCCTTGCCAAGAAGAAAAGTAGTGCAAGGACTATCACAGGTGCCTTAGATTTCAAGAAGAAAATAGTGGAGTCATGGACAAAAAGGAATGAAGGCTGGTGAGTTCAGGAGCAGACATACGTCCTGCAGTGTCAGCATGTGAGAACAGCAAGGAGATCAAACCAGTCCATCCTAAAGGAAATCAACCCTGGATATTCACTGGACGGACTGATGCTGAAGCTGAAGCTCCAATACATTGGCCACCTGATGTGAAGAGTCAACTCATTGCCCCTGATGCCGGGGAAGATTGAAGGCAGGAGGAGAAGCGGGTGACAGGATGAAATGGTTGTATGGCATTACCAACTCAGCGGACATGAGTTTGAGCAAACTCCGGGAGATAGTGAAGGACAGAGGAGCCTGGCGTGCTGCAGTCCATGGGGTCGCAAAGAGTCAGACAGGACTTAGCAACTGAACAACAACATGAGAACTTAGCTTCTTTATGGATGGTCTGTCTTGTTTTACATTGTATTTTCTTCAGGAAAAGACAAAAGGGAGAGGTGTTCTGATAGAGCTAGAAATGGCTTCTGACCCTGAGAGTAACCATCTGACTCTTGTGCCAAAAAAAGTTTTAAGAAAGGCTGCTCTGGGAATTCTCTAGTTGTCCAGTGGTTAGAACTCTCTGCTTTCATTGTTGTGGGACCAGGTTCAATCTCCGGTTGGGTTGGGGAACTAAGGTTCCACAAGCTACACAGCAGGGCCAAAACACCCCACAAAACAAGTGGCTGGCTGCTCCTCACATTCAGTAGAGTGGAAAGAACCAAAATCAGATTATTAGGACTTAAGGAGCTTGCCAGGAATTAATGAAAGTTTTGAGTACAGATACTTGGAAATTGCAACAGTGATGCATTTTTCATCCAAGGTCCCAGTAATCCTAGGCTAAAAAGAATTCTGACTTGAATTCCTTACACAAGCAATGAAGAGTCCCTTCCAGTCTTCCAGCCCGGTGACTATTTGAGACGGTTCACTTAATTTGAGACAGTACAGATGCTGTCTATACCATGATCAGCATCCAACAAACATTTTTGACTTCCCAGCCCTGCTCATCTGCCCACAGTCTGCACCTTCTAATTTTGCTCTTATTTTGCTTTTTATTTTTCTGCTTGTTTTACTTCCTGCTCTGTTTCTGTATTAACCTAGAGCTTCACCTCTCATTGACTCTGGCTTCTCTTTCTGACCCTCAGCATGTTCCTCAGCATCACTCAAGGGTCCTTCCTTTTTTCACTTCATTCCACCTTCTCTCCCAGCACCCCGCCTCCACCGCCTGTTCTTCAAACTGAGCCAGTACTTCCTTTTTCTCATGCTGTTTCCATGGTCTGAAAGTTCCTCTCTCTCCCTCCAACTTCATTTTCTCTATTAGGATCCTCTGCCCTTTAACCCTCAACTCATATTCAGTCCACGACCTCTCCAGAGCGCTGAGTACTCACATTATTATCTGTTTTGTCAGACATTTCATTTTGTGTCCTTGAGTTATTTCCAGCTTTTTAATGGCCTGAACTTGGCATGTCTTCCTAGTCATTTTTGTGTCCATTTCTCTCTCACCTTCTCTTCCCTCCAGTACTTTCACAAATGGCTTTCATTGGTAATCGAGGAGAAACTCCTTAATACTAATTCAAATATCACTTAACATCTTTTCACCTGCTTGTGTTAGCAGTGCATTTGCTGTTTCCTTACCCCCCTTCTGCTTGACAAAAGGATTTCTCTGCATGTGAGGAAAACACCGAAATTTTGTTTCATTCTTCTGGAATTGTCTAGTTCTGTTTTATTGTTATTTGGTTTTAAATTTGAGAAGCCAGTGGTTATTGGAAGGAATCAGAGGTGACCGCATCACCAACACCCCATAAGCCTATTGGTTCTTGTGTTTTTAGTTTTTTTAAGGTAACATATTGCTTTTCAAGTGATAAAAAACAGTACACGTTTACTATAGAAGAACGGACGCATACGTAAATAAAAGCTCTCCTAGACATACACCCAAGGGAATTGAAAACAAGGAGTCTATGTGCCCACAAAAAACTTGAACATGAATGGTCATAGCAACATTGTTCATAATAACCAAAAAGTGGACAACAACCCAAATGTCCATCACCTGACACATGGATAAACAAAATTTAGTAAATCCATACCATGGAATAGTATTCAGTCCCAAAAGGGAAAGAAGTACTGATTCATGCCACAACACAACCTTGGGAATATTATGCTACATAAAACAAGTTAGATACAAAAGGCTACACAGTATATGACTCCATCTGTATGAAACGTCCACAGTCAGCAAATCTGTGGGGACAGGAAGTAGATCAGTAGCTGCCAGGGGCTGGAGGATGGTAGGAAAGAGGAGTAACTCCGGCAGATACAGGCTTTCTTTTTGAAATGATGAAAATGCTTTGCAATTAGTGGTAATCAGTCGCACAACATTGTGAATATACTTAAAACATACACACACACACAACACCTCTGAATGGCATGCTTCAAAAGGCAGACTTTATGGTATGGGAATTATATCTCAGTTTTTTAAATAAAGAGAAAATAAAATGTTAATGCATAATTTCTTTCCAGTTTCTTTCTGACACATATTGCTGAAATGTTTCAAGAGGGGAGGTTTGTAACTGCTCATTACTTGGCATGGTTGCTAGAACTCAGAATTGCCTTTTTCTAAGTCGTTTTAAATTTGACAGATGAAAATATTGCTTATAGATTTTTAAATGACTGATTGAGGTTGAGTATTTTTGTATGTATGGTTTTTAGCCACTGAAGTTTCTTCCATTTCTTTTTTTTTTTTTTTTTTGGCTGTGCTGGGTCTTTGTTGCTGCACGGGCTTTCCTGTAGTTGTGGTGTGAGGGCTTCTCGTTGTGGTTGTTTTTCTCGTTGTGGAGCACAGGCTCTAGGATGCCTGGGCTTCAGTAATTGCGGCTCCAGATACTAGAGCACAGAGCACAGGATCGATAGTCGTGGCACACGAGCTTAGTTGCTTCACAATATGTACGATCTTCCCAGACCAGGGACTGAACCTGTGTCTCCTGCATTAGCATGTGGACTCTTTACCACTGAGCCACCAGGGAAGCCCCTCTTCCATTTCTTAGTCTTACTTACATGAGAGTCTTAAGGCTTTCTTATTGTTTATTGCACACCTCTTTTTTTTTTTAACCTTTTAAACCATATAAAATAATTTGCAAGGCCAACCGGAACACACTGTTAAAATCTTTGCCTTTAGGATATTTCCCCAAGTCAAGATGGGGTAAGCATGGAAATAATTGATTAGCATATGTGTAACTAACATTCCTTTTTTCTACCATCCTCCAACCCCTGGCAACTGCTGATCTACTTCCTATCCCCACAGATTTGCTGACTCTAGACATTTCACACAGATGGAATCGTATACTATGTAGCCTTTTGTATCTAACTTGTTTTATGTAGCATAATGTTTCCAAGGTTGTGTTGTAGCATGTATCAATACTTCATTCCTTTTGGGGGCTGAATACTATTCCATGGTATGGCTATACTAAATTTTGTTTATCCATTTGTCAGCCGCACAGGTGTCCAGATCAAAGTTTGATTTTTCCCAAACATTGTTTCTCTTCTTCTTTTAAAAGAAAACCATTTTTGACTCTGAAGTAACATTATCTTCAGAGTCTACATATATTCACATTTCTGAAATAAAGTTTACTTAGAGCTTTGGGGTACTGTCTTTTCAATACATTTCTGAACTTTATTTGCTCGTATTTTATGAAATGGGCTTCCTAAGTGGCACAGTGGCAAAGGATCTGCCTGCCAGTGCAGGAGACACAGGAGATATGGGTTTGATCCCTGCATCAGGAAGATACCCTGGAGGAGGAAATGTATTCTTGCTTGTATTCTTGTATTCCCAGTATTCTTGCTGGGAAAATCCCATGAACAGAGGAGCCTGGTGGGCTACAGTCCATGGGGTCTCAAAGAGTCCGACACGACTGAGTGACTGAGCATACACGCATATTTTATTGACATATTATCAAGGCTATAGAGTGAGGTTATGCTGGCTACAGAGTCAATTTGTTGTTTGGTCGTTCAGTCCCTCAGTCGTATCTGACTCTTTGTGACCCCTTGAACTGCAGCACACCAGGCTTCCCTGTCCTTCACCATCTCCCGGAGCTTACTCAAACTCACGTCCATTGAGTCAGTGATGCCATCCAGCCATTTCATTCTCTGTCATCCCCTTCTCCTTCCGCCTTCAATCTTTCCCAGCAACAGCGTCTTTTCTAATGAGTCCGCTTTCACATCAGGTGGCCAAAGTATTGGAGCTTCAGCATCAGTCCTTCCAATGAATATTCAGGATTGATTTCCTTTAGGATTGATTGGTTTGATCTCCTTGCTGTCCAAGGGGCTCTCAAGAAAGAGTCTTCTCCAGTACCACAGTTCAAAATCATCAATTCTTTACACTTAGCTTTCCTTATGGTCCAACTCTCACATGCATACATGACAACTGGAGAAACCATAGCTTTGACTAGATGGGCCTTTGTCAGCAAAATAATGTCTCTGCCTTTTAATACACTGTCTAGGTTGGTTATAGCTTTCTTCCAAGGAGCAATCATCTTAATTTCATGGCTGCAGTCACCATCTGCAGTGATTTTGGAGCCCAAGAAAATAGTCTGTCACTGTTTCCATTGTTTCCCCATTTATTTCCATGAAGTGATAGGGAAACAAAATCTATGCTCTAGAAAAAAATTTTTATTTAGCTAGGAATTATCTGTTGCTTGAAAGCTTAAAACAGTTTACCCATAAAACTTCAGGGATGTGGCACTTGAGTGACATTTTGAGTTTATTTCATTGATAATAATCAGTTCATATTTTTTACATTATTTTAAAAAGTCAGTTTTAGTCATTTACACCATAGGGGTGCACATAGCATTTTCATAATTCTTTACAAACTCTGGTCAAATATGCTGTTGTCCAGGAACTTTGCAGCCCCTGTGCTGATTTAACTTGGGCCTCTGGGATCTAGAGGTGAGTGACATGTGAGGCTGCCCTTCCTGTGGCACCAGTATCCTCTTAATATACAGAAAAGTTGACCCCCTTACTCTTATGATACTTGAATGGCTTCACATTACCTTGGGTTAAAGCCCAGCTTTTCTCATTCAGAGGCCATTTAAGCTCCTGCCAATCCCTCCAGGGGCTTCACCAGTGGCTCACTGATAAACAATTCTCCTGCAATACAGGAGACTTGGGTTTGATCCCTGAGTTGGGAAGATCCCTTGGAGGAGGAAATGACAACCCAGTCCAGTATTCTTGCCTGGGAAATCCCATGGACAGAGGAGCCTGGTGGGCCATAGTTCATGGGGTCACAAAACAGCTGGATACAGCTGAGTGACAGCAACCTCTCCAACCTTGTCCCCTGCCACTTGCCCTAACCCACCCAGAGAAACTCTCCTGGTAGTAAACTCCCTGCAGCTCCCCTGACATGTGCCCTTTCCTCCTCTGAGCCTTCATTCTGCTTTGCTTCCTCTAATTGGGTCCCCCAATTCCTCTAAGTAACCCCCACCTTGACCCTGGGACTCTACTCAGAAGCCAGCTCCTCCAAGTTTTATGTAACTATGGGTTATGTGCCCCCATGCATGTACCTTTATAACTTCACCCCTCACTTAACATTCATTATTTTAATTGCCTGTTTAGCTGTTTATGTTCATCCTTAGATTGGAAATGTCATGGGCAGAAAGAGTCAGTAGTACCCAACTTTTGTCCTAAGAACCTAGGTTAGGACCTGACACAAAGTCCATGGTATTGAAGGAATTAATGAACAAATCCAGATAAGCAAGTCTTGATCATGACTCTTTTGCCTATAGCTAATCACTCAATAGCTAGGAATGCAGACTGTGGAGCCAGCCTTCTTGGGTTCACTTGCCAGCGTCACCACTTGCTCTGTGTACCTCTGTGCCTCCAGCGGAAACCAGTGTTACTTCCTTTTCAGATGGATCTGACAATTAGAGATAATGCATAGGCAAAGCCACATTCTCAATAAAAGCGTTGTGTTGCTGTGATAAGGATCTCCAGTGCCAGGCTGTGGTCACTAAGTGAGAATGAAAACTTGGTTACTCAAGTCCACAAAGTAGCTCTTCTTTCCTTCAAGGCTTGCGGAAAAGAATGGTTCTGAATCCAATGGAGGCGGGTAGCATGATCTTCTCTATACAATATGCCCTCAGCACTTGCTGGTTCAGAGTCGATATTCTAGAGAAAAATCTATCAGATTAACTAGAATTATTATAAACAGTGCTACTGTAAGCCTATACAGTACTGTCCAGAATGTGAACACCAATGGACTGAGCTGCAAGGCACGGCAGGCAGTTACAAGAGCTTAGGACATAGGCCTGCATTCTTGTGAAAATAATCCCATGAAGCCACAAAGCTGAGAGAACCTGGTGTTTATGGTAGGGCGTTGCACATGCTCTGTGAAACGAGATGCACCCTGAGATGGGCAGCACTCAAGGAATTTTATCTGACTGGAATGTTCCCAGCTATCATTCTTTAAAAAGGCAACTGATTTTGCATAATTCAAAGGCAGTTTCCCAGGTATTCTCAGACTTGGGGCACTGAGAGCAGTGAGTGTGTGTGTGTGTGTGTGTGTGTGGCAAGGGGTCGGGGGATGGGGTGGGAGTGGGTGTGGGGAATGAAGATCTTTCTAGAACCAAGAGCTTTCTTCTGCAAGGCCTTCTAGCTTCCATGGTTCCCAAACTGTCATATGAGTAAGACTCATTTTAAATGCCAACCACAAGTTGAGAGTGCTCAGCTTCAATAAGCTCTCCTGAGATTCTGATGCAGGCAACTTCCAGTACACTTTGAGGGGCATTTCAGTGGAGGTCTATCACCGAGGGATGTACTTTAAGGAAGTCAAGGACGTTGGAGCAGAGGTGGTGGCCTTGGGCCCAGGAGGGTTGAGACTCCACTCTTAGGACATCATTTTGTTGATCTCTAGGTGAAGTGGCCATGATATTGTGATTTATAATAAGAATATGATAATGAAAACCATATATTCAGTCTTCATCCCTGGCACAGAGCTCCTAAAGCATTCCTTAAAGGATGAGAGTCATGAAAGTGTCTTTTGTTATATGAATGAGGTGACTTTTGGACCACTGCTATACTAGGGGCTGGTTGTCAGGAGAACCTGGTGATGAGAGAGCTGGCACTTGTAGGCCCACCCCCATGACTTCAGGGAAAGGGAGAGAGGCTGGAAGTTGAATCAGTTACCAATAGATGATGATGTAATCGATTGTATCTTTGTATTGAAGCCTCCATAAAAAGCCAAAGGGACAGAGTTCAAAGGCCTTCCTGGTTGATGAACACACAGAGATCTGGGGAGAACAGCAGGCTCTGAGAGGGCATGGGCGCTCCATTGTTGCTGTTTAGTTGCTAAATGGTGCCCAACTTTTTGCAACCGCATGGACTGTGGCCCACCAGGCTTCTCTGTCCATGGGTTTTTCAGGCAAGAATACTGGAGTGGGTTGCCATGCCCTCCTCCTGGGGGAATCTTCCCAACCCAGGGATTGAACCTAGGTCTCTCACATTGAAGGCAGATTCTTCACAGTCTGAGCCACCAGGGAAGCCCAAGAATTCAGAAGCGGATAGCCCATCCCTTCTCCAGGGGATCTTCTTGACCCAGGAATTGAACTGGGGTCTCCTGCATTTCAGGCGGATTCTTTACCAGCTGAGCTACCAGGGAAGCCTCCAGAGAAAGCTAGAAAGAAAGTGAAAGTGAAAACCGCTCAGTTGTGTCCAATTCTTTGCGACCCTATGGACTTAAACGGTCCACGGAATTCTCCAGGCCAGAATACTGGAGTGGGTAGCCTTTCCTTTCTCCAGAGGATTTTCCCAACCTAGGGATCGAACCCAGGACTCCTGCATTGCAGGAGGATTCTTTACCAATGGAGCCATCAGGGAAGCCCAGAGCTATCAGAAAGAGCTAAAAGCTCCTTATTCAACATCTAGGGGTAAGGATCCAGATCTGTCTGCCTTACCTCCTCTTCCCTGCTGTGATCATCTCTGGGGAAAACTGAGACCAAGGACACGAGAAAGCAGGTCTAGCTTTTTGTGTCTGAGAACAATGATCTCACATCAAGCCACAACCTACTCAACGGAAGACTTCCAACTTCCTGTCCCAGTACGCTGGCCCATGTTACAGTGGCAATCAATCCACTCTGCTTGAGAGATTCCAACAGCTGAGTCGCCAAATTATCAAGCGAGGGAGATTACAGACAAAGGGAACATGTCATTTTTAGGAAAGAGTCCAAACTGAACGGCCAGGAGATGGGGACAAGTAGAGGCAAAATTCACGGGCGACACAGAAGCAAATTCATTTAGAACATAATGAGCGAAGAATCATAATGAGAACTTTTAAGAAGATAGAATTAGAGCATAAAAAAATGAAATTATGCAACTAAACAGCATGATTGCCAAATTGAGAACTTCCATGTAGATGTTAAAGAGAATGATAACTTATGAAAACTAAATTAGTATTTGGTGTGGGGGGATGGGGAGGGGTTGTCCCAGTAACCCAATACAAAAGAAAATAAAGCATACTAACTACTAAGAAAAATGCACAGATACAAGACATAAAGGACCACTTAGGTGGAGACTTAGTAGTCTAATAACAGGAATTCCAGAAGGAGAAGAGAGAAGAAAATTAAGGGAAAACTTGATTTTATTTATTGATTTATTTCTATTGGAGTATAGTTGCTTTACAATTTTGTATTACTTTCTGTTGTACAAAAAAATGAATCTGCTATGTGTTTACATATATTCCCTCTTTTGTGGATTTCCTTCCCTTTTAGGTCACTACAGGGAATTGAGTAGAGTTCCCTGTGCTATGCAGCATGCTCTCATTATTTAACTGTTTTATACATAGTATCAATAGGGTATATATGTCAATCCCCGTCTCCCAGTTCATCCCACCACCTCTTCCCCCTCGATATCCATGCATTTGTTCTCTATGTCTGTGTCTCTATTTCTGCTTTGCATGTAAGATCATCTATATCAAGAAACAGCTCACTGAAAAAGGCCCTGATGCTGGGAAAGACTGAAGGCAAAAAGGAGAAGAGGGCGAGAGAGGATGAGTTGGTGGCATCACCGACTCAATGGACATGAACTTGAGCAAACTCTGGGAGACAATGAAGGACAGCAAAGCCTGGTATGCTACAGTCCATGGGGTCACAAACAGTCAGACACGACTTAGCAACTGAACAACAACAATACCATTTTTCTAGGTTGCACATATATGCATTAATATATAATATTTGTTTTTCAAGAATGCTTGTTTCGATATAACAATGAAATGAAACATTGTTTAATGTTTAATGAAACAACACACTCCAGTGTGTCATGGGTATCCTGGTGAATGTTCTCAGCGCCAAAGATTATTTTAACTCTGATCAACTGGAAAGAGCAAGTTATTAGAAAAAAAAGAGAGAGACAGAGGACATCATTGGACTATCACCAATACTGGAGGCTCTTGAGAGACAGAAGGATGATATCAATAGGCTATTGAGGGGATAATGGATTATGATCTGAAAATCTTATATCCAGTCAAAATATTGTTATATAAGGACACACACAAAAAAGGCATTTTGGAAACACATAGTGGCTTAGAAATTCTGCACCCATGTACCCTGAGGAAAGTAGTTAACAAAGTTCTAAAGAAAACAATCCCAAACAAAAATCTCTGCATGGAAAATGACAAACAATACTGAAAAAAAAAAAAATGGTGATTAATGAACCTTGTATTGGTTATAATCAGAATGGACATTGCTAGCCTGATGTGGAATACTAAGAATTTTTTAATCAGATAAGACCTACTTTAGGAGAAATTTCAATAGCCTTAGCTAAAATTCTAAGTTATCTCAAAACCTAGTAGTAGGGGCGTGAAAGAAGAAATTGGGGATGTAAAAGCTTTTCCAAGCTTTGATGAGATTTTTGAGTCTTGAAGGAGGGGCTGCAGTGACAAAAAAATAACCTGAACTTGCTCCTTAGACATGAAAAGTCCTTTGTTCTTTCACAGAGGATTTCTTACTGGCACTAGTCTCACTCTCTCTCTCTCTCTCTCTATTTTCTCTCTTTAACCTAGCTGTCTCTTTTCTTTACCTTCTGAGCTCCTCATCATTTTTTGTCCCTTCCCATCTTCATCCTGGTCTTTACATAAGCCAAATTAAATATAGATTTCAAACTTAGCTCCACACTCACCTCTGCCCAGCCAAAGTCCACCAGGATGTTCAGCTGAACAAAAGGAACAATTTATCCTTTAGTCATAAAAAAGACTAGCAGAAAATTTGTGATTATGGTCTTCCTTTGGACAGCATCCACCCTCATTAGAAGGCCGTGCCTCTTTCAAGAACATTTCTCCCCATCTGCTCCAGAGTCCTGTAAGAAATTGTATCAGGGACTTCCCTGGTTGTACAGTGGATAAGCATCCACCTGCCACTGTAGGGGACATGGGTTTGATCCCTGGTTGGGGAAGATTCCACACGTCAACAGGCAACCAAGCCAGTGCACCACAACTACCGAAGCCCGTGGACCTAATAGAGTCTGTGATCCACAAGAGCAGTCACTGCAATGAGAAGCCTGTGCACCGCAATGAAGAGTAGCCCCATCTCTTTGCAGCTAGAGAAAGCCTGCACACAGCAACAAAGACCCCCAAATTAATTAATTAATTATTAAAAAAAAAAAAAAAGACCTGTGCATCTTTCAGTGAAAAGCTGTAGGGTTGAGAACAGGGATAAGCATGGAGGTGGGGACAATGAGATGAGGCTGGAGATGTTGGCAGAGTGGAGTGTGCAGAGGTTTGAGAGGCTGGTTAAAGAGTTTGGGCTTTATTCTGAAGGCGATGGGGAGCTAATAGGTTTCATGTGTTTGAAGGATATCCCTGGCTGCTGTCTGGAGATGAATGAGCTTGTAGACAGGATGAACTTGAAGGCAGAGAAGCCAGCAGGGAAGTTGCTTCTCTAATCCCAGTGAGGAATTCTGTTTATTTACAGAAACTCTATACAGCCCTGTGACCCAAGTGTGGATAGAAGCTTTTCTTTTTTTCCTTTTGTACGGGTCAGATGGGAATGTATCACTTATGAGCTGCTAACTTTCTACAACGAGAATGCTTTTTTGTGTCATAAAAACCCAGTCTGCCCCCCCTTTTTTTTTTTTTTTTTGGCCCTTTATTTCACTTCTTTGGCTGCATTGGGTCCTGGTTGTGTCACGTGAGCTCTTCCTTGTGTGAGGTGGTATCTTTCGTAGTGGTGCTTGGGCTCCATAGACCCCAGCATGTGGGGTCTTAGTCCCCCATTCAGGGATTGAACTTGTGTCCCCTGCATTGCAAAGCAGATGCTTAACCACTGGACCACCAGGGAAGTCCCCCCAAGTCTGCCTTTAGAGGGACTGACCCCCTAAGATCCCAGAAGGCTGACACCCAAGAAAAGTCCATATCAGGATCACAGCCACTTCATCTGATTCCCCAGCTTTACCAGAGCAATCCAGGGCATCACTCTCTAGTTGCTTCCATTGTATGACTGGCTGCTCTCAGCGCTACTGACTTTATCTTCCTGTCTGGTCTCTTTCACACTCTTGCATGTGATGGCCAGCTTGCATTCCCTGATGCTTCCTAACATTCAAAGTTTGATTCTGCAGCATATTAAATTCAAACCTTAGTTAAATTCAGAGCTTCATCAAGTCTATTGCAAAAGTTATGGCATTGACCAGAAAGAAGCGGGTGCCAAGAACTGACTTGGGGGAATTCATGTGACTCAGAGTATCCCAAATCCCCACTGAGCCTCTCTTGGCAGCAGATTCAGCTCCTCCTTTCCCCTAATACCTTCCCCTCCCTTCTCCCTCCTCCCTCTCCTCTTTCTCCTCCTCTCCTGTCTGGGAACCCACAGTGATCTTGCTATAGATACTTACTTTGCAAGAGGGAGCCAGTTCTCTCCAGATCCTTATCATCTCTGATTGACTTCAGACTTATAATGAGAATTATAGCCTAGCATGTCCCCAGGGACCCAGAACCAGGAATAAGTTTAAGATATAAAAAGACTTTAAGTCTTTCCTAATTTATCAGCAAAACCTTGGAGAATATATGTGAGATTAAGGGCTTGGCTAAGGAAAGAAAGACATAAATAAAGATTAGACTCTATTTTTCAATCTGGTATTCTTTCCAGAGATGTTGGATGAAAAGATAGTTCCAGCAGCTGGAGTGAATCTAATTGTTTTTCTCAGCTGGCAGACTGTGAATTGACTCAAAGATGGACCACATCAAATAAGCCAAGAAGTCAGAAATTCCAGGGTTTAATAGAGAGGAACAAATAGAAAAACTTAGGAAGGTAGGGATTTAGGAGTGGCTTTATCATAGGTGATTCAGTCTCCTTCCCAGTAGAGATCAAGGATATAGCCATTCCTCAGGATCTGCAGGGAACTGGTTCCAGGACACCCCCATCCTCACTCCCCAGGCCTTGGTGATACCAAAATCCACAGATGCTCAAATTTCTTATATAAAATGGCATAGAACACTGTTGGCCCTCTGTATCCCTGGATGCTGAACCCATATATGTAGCCCACTGTGCTCATATCACAATACCATTCAAAAATACATCAGTTTAGAAGAGCTAGAAACTTTGAAAAGCACATTCAGGCCAGGAATGCAGATGGGAGGAACTAGCTGTCCTGAATTCATCTTCTTGATTTCCAACAATGATAATAAGATAAGGGCAGGACACTTAAGCAAGGCCAAGCATCAGACTTAACCCTCTAAGTTATGGTACGGATAATTATCATAATTGGCAAAGGTACTATGGTGGTAATCTGAATGGTCTGACTTTTGGATTGTATCCAATTATCTAAACAGAAGATCCAGAAGTGAAAGAAAGATAGCCAACCACAAGGTTTTACTTGATTTATGAACCACCACCATCACAAGTCCCTGGGGAAAGAAAAAAAGCAGTCTGCTGGAAAAGAGACCTTACTTGGGCTACTACTATACAGAATGCCACTTCCTTCCTCAATCCCCAAGCCTGATTTATTTCAGAAACTCTGAACCCCTTAAATGAAAGGAAGGTTGCATACCCCTGACAAAAGACTCTGATAACATGACAAGTTTGTACTGTGCCTCTTACTCTTCCCCTTCTCCAAAGAGACAGCTATTTATCAGGGTAAATGTACATTTAGGGAAAAAAACCTCAACCTTCAGCTTTGAAATAAAGGTAAACTAGAATGTCACTATGGCTTACAAGTCAGTTGCAGGCTATGGTGTTTGAATTATAAATGCATTAGTTTTAATCAGTCTTACCATGGACACTATGAGATCCCAAACTCATCCTGAGGTTATACATGTAGCTGGAACAGATAAATTCGATCACTGGCCTAATTTCCAATTTCCTCTGTCATGAAAGCTATTATGGTAAGAAAAGCAACTGAAGCCTTCAGGTAGTTGCTACATGGACATATAAAGTGAGACATAAATCTAATTTTTACTTTTCTAGTGGCCATATTTTTAAAAGACAAGAAGAAATGAATGACATGACATTAACTTTAATAGGATATTTTATTTCACATGATATATCCAAAATACTATCATTGCAATATACAATTAATACAAAACTCCTTAATATACCTGTTTTTGTACTAAGTCTTTGTCAGGAAGCATTTAACAGGAGGTGTCCTGTGTGCTGTTTTGGATCTGTCAGAAATTTTCTGTTCCTTATGAATATTCAGGAATTAAGAGGAGAGGCAAGCCTCTCCTGGAGGCAGGAATCCAGGCATTTTCTTCATTAGTTTTTCAATATGGTGATAAGTACCTTCATCCTTTTTATAAACCATATGGTAAAAGTGATTATTTACCACCCTCTCTCTTTCATGGATGACCTCATGTTTCCTTGTAAGTTTTGATTTTATCTCTGCTGAAAATAGCTATCTTGTAAGACAGTATAAATACCTACACAATGTTGAATAAAACACCTTTGCTCCATCAGAGCTTTGGTCCCCCTATCTTGCTTTCTTTCTCTCTCTCTCTCTCTCTTTTTCAGGCTGATCCCCTGGAGCGCAGAGGCTCTCTGAGTTCACTTTCCTGCCTGGGCTTCTAAGACCCTCTCGAGAAGGCGCTCAGCACTTTCACCCCATCGAGTGGGCGCCTGAGGCCTCCATGAACAGAGCAAGCCCTGTGCCAGGGGCTTTATTGGTTTTCTGCATAAACCAAGGAATATCAGCCTCTTTCTCTCTCCTTTACTTTCTTATTGGTCGACTCTGGACCACCAGGTTCCGGTCCATTAAAGGACCTCAACCAGTCTTCAAAATGTGATGTATATATTTTTTTACGCTTACAGAATACTTCATTACAGACTAACCACATTTCAAGTGCTCATGTGGCTAGTAGCTATGGTGTTAGCACAGCTTCAGAACTTCCCCTCCCCACGGCAAGAATAACCCCAAAACAGTGCCTCATTCCTGGAAGAGTCTCAGAAATGCATGTACAATGAAATCAAAAAAGGACTTAGAGTTGTGGGGATTATGGTTTTTATCATATCCCTTTTAACATATCTATTTTGTCTATGCAAATATCAGATAGATCTTGAAGAAATACAGAGGATTTTTTTTTATTGTGACTTGTTTAAAATTGAAGTCTAGTTGATTTAAAATGTGTGAGTTTCAGGTGCACAGCAAAGTGACTCAATTATGCAAGTGCAAGTTGCTCAGTCGTGTCCAACTCTTTGTGATGCTATGGACTATAGAGTCCATGGAATTCTCCAGGCCAGAATACTGGAGTGGGTAGCCTTTCCCTTCTCCAGGGGATCTTCCCAACCCAGGGATCGAACCCCGGTCTCCCGCATTGCAGGTGGATTCTTTACCAGCTGAGCCACAAGGGAAGCCCAAGAATACTGAAGTGGGTAGCCTATCCCTTCTCTAGCAGATCTTCCTGACCCAGGAATTGAACCAGGGTCTCCTGCATTGCAGGCAGGTTCTTTGCTGATTGAGCTATCAGGGAATACATAAATATCTAGTTTTTTCAGTTTCTTTCCTCTTATTCAGTCGCTCGGTTGTGTGCAACTCTTTGCCCCATGGACTACAGCACACCAGGCTTCCCTGTCCTTCACTATCTCCCAGAGTTTGCTCAAACTCATATCCATTAAGTCATTGATGCTACCCAACCCTCTCATCCTCTGTCACCCTTTTCTTCTGCCCTCAATCTTTTCCAGCATCAGGGTCTTTTCCAATGAGTTGGTTCTTCACATCAGTTAGCCAAAGTACTGGAGCTTCAGCTTCAGCCCCAGTTCTTCCAGTGAATCTTCAGGGTTGATTTCCTTTAGAATTGACTGGTTTGATCTCCTTGTTGTCCAAGGGACTCTCAAGAGTCTTCTCCAGCAGTACAACTGTTACAAAATAACCTTGGTGACAGAGGATTATTAAAACCTTAATTAGCTAGTGACTCAAATTGCATCTGCTGTCCCAGATGTGGCCTCTTTACTAGAGTAAACCAGTATAGTTCCTAACATCTGGTATGCAACTTTGGGACTTCCCTGATAGCTCAGTTGGTAAAGAATCTGCCTGCAATATAGGAGACCCCAGTTTGATTCCAGGAAGATCCCCTGGAGATGGGATAAGCTACCCACTCCAGTATTCTTGGGCTTCTCTTGTGGCTCAGCTGGTAAAGAATCCACCTGCAATGCGGGAGACCTGGGTTTGATCCCTGTGTTGGGAAAATCCCCTGGAGAAGGGAAAGGCCACCCTCTCTAGTATTCTGGCCTAGAGAATTCCATGGACAGTCCATGGGGTCTCAAAGAGTCGGACACAACTGAGAGACTTTCACTTTCAACACTGGACGTAGTAACTATTCTGTCTATTCAAACAGGAAGAAAGTGTTAGCTGCAATTTGTTTTCACATGGCAGGAAGAGCTGTCCGTCTCCACTGTCTTGCCTTGGGATTATGTGTACTCTGCATCTGGGCCACAATTTAGTCCATGCTTGACTTACTCCCTATTTCACATGACATGATGTTGACTTCTTATGTTGATGACATCAAACTAACAGGACTTGGAAGCCAGGATGTAGCAGATGCTTTAGATACTTTGACTAGTACCTATCTGTAGTTGTTGCTGCTAAGTCACCAAGTCATGTCTGACTCTTTGCAATCCCATGGACAGTAGCCTGTCTGGCTCCTCTGTCCGTGCGATTCTAGCAAGAATGCTAGAGTGGGTTTCCATTTCCTTCTCCAAAAGTGAGAGATGTAGCCACTGAAAAGTCAGGGGCTGCCACCTGATTAAAGTATAAATTCCTCATAAAGTTCAGAAATTTGAATATTACTCTCAAAGGAAAAGTTGAGTGTACCTTGTAACTTCTACTATTAAGAAAGAAGCACAGGCAGGTGGGTAGTAGTGTAGGGATAAATTAGGAACTTGGGATTAACAGATACACACTGTATATAGAATTAGATAAACAAGAAGGACTGACTTACAGAACAGGGAACTATATTCAGTATCTTGCAATAACCTATAATGGAAAAGAACCTAAAAAAGAGATGACCAATAGATAACTGAATCACTTTGCTGTACACCCGAAACACTATAAATCAACTCTAAAGGTAAATGTGCATGCTCAGTCGCATCTGACACTTTGAGATCTCATGGACTATAACCTGCCAGGCTTCTCTGCCCAAGAAATTTTCCAGGCAAGAGTACTGGAGTGGGTACTCATTCCCTTCTCCAGGGGATCTTCCCCACCCAGGAACAGAACCTGAGTCTCCTGCATCGCAGGCAAATTCTTTACCGTCTGAGCCACTATACTTCAGTTTAAAAAGAAACACATTACTTCCTTAGATTTTAGAGGTGCTATGTACCACATTTAAACATGCTATATCCCTTTACTGCATGACCCAAAAGGCTTTCGGGATTGAGCAGGACTCAGAGTAAGGAGAATACTCCCCAGCTGTTTTATGTTGAGGTCTTTTAATGGACTGGAACCTGGTGGTCCGGAGTCGACCGATAAGGAAGTAAAGGAGAGAGAAAGAGGCTGATATCCCTTGGTTTATGCAGAAAGCCAATAAAGCCCCTGGCATGGGGCTTGCTCTGTTCACGGAGGCTTCAGGCACCCTCTCAATGGGGTGAAGGCACAGAGCACCTTCTCGAGAGGGTCTTAGAAGCCTGGGCAGGAAAGTGAACTCAGAGAGCCTCTGCGCTCCAGGGGATCAGCCTGAAAAAGAGAGAGAGGGAGAGGGAGAGAAAGCAAGACAGGGGGACCAGAGCTCTGAGGGAGCAAAGGTGTTTTAATCAACATGGTGTGGGCATATATACTGTAGTTATTCTCAGCAAAGATAAAGATTAAAATTCCAGACTTACAAAACATAGGTGATCCATATTAAAGAGCGAGAGAGAGTTGTAAACAATCACTTTTACCGTATGGTTCACAAGAAGGAAGAGGGTACTTATCACCATACAGAAACACTAATGAAGGAAATGCCTGGATTCCTCAGCCCCCAGGAGAGGCTTGCCTCTCCTCTTAATTCCTGAGTATTCAGGCGTTAATAAGGAACAGAGAATTCCTGATAGATCCAAAGCAGCACACAGGAAGCCTCCTGTTAAATGCTTCCTGACAGTTTTTTAACACTTTACACTTAGGATTCCTGGAGATCCAGTGGTGTCTGATGTGAGTGTGTAGGTCCAAGATGCTGTGTGCCATCTATGGCAAACCTCAGTGAAGAAGTGCAACGGAGTTCCCTGGGTTGGCATGTAACTCTCTTCCTTTTGAGCGACAGTCTGGGCTTGTTATTGCTACATGGTGATTGGATTCCTGTCAGTGGATAGCAAGAATTCATGAAATATGGACCGTCTCTTGTGGACTGGATGTTATCTGACCCACCAAGTCAGAAAGTCAAGCATACTTAAGAACACCTCATCAAAATGTCCCAAAGGCTCGAACAAATTACAGATGCAGATAACTCAGATTCTCAATGTGCCTCTGTTTGTCTCACTGACACCTCTTCCTTGACACATACCTATGATCTCATACAGAGTTTTGGGTTTTGTTTTTTTAATAACCAGTCAGCCTCGTTTAAGCTGCAGTTTTGAATGAAAACTACAGAAATCAAAATACACACAGATAAAGATTTAGATCACCACAGGCAAGTATAGAAGCAATCAGTCAATATGCAAACTGAGGGCAAAGGAGCCTGGGGTAGATGACTGAGGAAAGAAGACATTTAAATACCAACTCTGACCATTTGACCAATTCTGGTGGGGAGGTGGTAGTGGTTTAGTTGCAAAGTTGTTTCTGTCTCTTGGGCCACAATGGACTGGAGCCTGCCAGGCTCCTCTGTCCCTGGGATTCCCCAGGCAAGCATACTGGAATGAGTTGCCATTTCCTTCTCCAGGGGATCTTCCCCACCCAGGGATCTAACTTGGGTCTCCTGCACTGAAGGCAGTCTCCTGCATTGGAGGAGAATTCTTTACCAACTGAGCCACCTGGAAAGCCTGTGGTAGGGAGGAGGCTAAAACGTGTACTTATTTTTTTTCCTTGATGTGTCATAACTAGTTAACCTTTCCCCTCTTTTCCCCTCTCTCACTAACTTATATGGAAGGGTGGTGCTGTGGCTATCTTTACAATGTAGTTTAGGTTATAGGATATGAGACAGAACACAGATAGAGCTAGCAAAAGGATGTTCAGTTCAGCTCAGTTCAGTCACTGAGTCGTGTCCGACTCTTTGTGACCCCATGAATCGCAGCACGCCAGGCCTCCCTGTTCATCACCATCCCCCGGAGTTCACTTAGACTCCTGTCCATCGAGTCAGTGATGCCATCCAGCCATCTGATCCTCAGTCATCCCCTTCTCCTCCTGCCCTCAATCCCTCCCAGCATCAGAGTCTTTTCCAATGAGTCAACACTTCCCAAGAGGTGGCCAAAGTATTGGAGTTTCAGCTTCAGCATCATTCCTTCCAAAGAAATCCCAGAGCTGATCTCCTTCTGAATGGACTGGTTGGATCTCCTTGCAGTCCAAGGGACTCTCAAGAGTCTTCTCCAAAACCACAGTTCAAAAGCATCAATCCTTCAGCGCTCAGCCTTCTTCACAGTCCAACTCTCACATCCATACATGACTACTGGAAAAACCATAGCCTTGACTCGATGGACCTTAGTTGGCAAAGTAATGTCTCTGCTTTTGAATATACTGTCTAGGTTGGTCATAACTTTTCTTCCAAGGAGTAAACGTCTTTTAATTTCATGGCTGCAGTCACCATCTTCAGTGATTTTGGAGCTCCCAAAATTAAGTCTGACACTGTTTCCACTGTTTCCCCATCTATTTCCCATAAAGTGATAGGACCGGATGCCATGGTCTTTGTTTTCTGAATGTTGAGCTTTAAGCCAACTTTTTCACTCTCGTCGTTCACTTTCATAAAGGATGCACATCACCCATAAATCCTGGGCTTGAAACTGCATGCCCTAACTAACGAGACCTTGACTTGTCTCCTTTTCTGGACAGTGTATATACCTGTTTTTTATTTGAGGAGTAGTTGCATTATCTCTGGCAGGAACATTGTTGTTGGTAAGCTTAAGAATAATAAATGGTTTATGCTGATGGTAGGCAAACAAAGGATTGACTAGGCTGTAGATATTTTGTCAAATTTTGTAGCTGCCCAGCAAATATTTGAGCAGCCTTGGTATATTTTAGAAATTTACTACCTTATAAGGCTTCTCTGGTAACTCAGGGGTAAAAGAATCTGCCTGCAATGCAAGAGAAACATGCAGGAGATGCAGGTTCGATCCCTGGGTCAGGAAGATCCCCAGAAGGAAGGCATGGCAACCCACTCCAGTATTGTCCAGTGAAGATCCATGGACAGAGGAGTCTGGAGGGCTACAGTCCACAGGGTCACAAAGAGTTAGACAAGACTGAATGACTAAGCAACAAGAATAAAAACCACCTTAGAAGTCCCACTGCCTACCATTAAGGTGAAAGCCCAAAGGCTCTCTGCTGCAGCTTTTCTGGCAACTGTGGCATAAAGAGGGCTTCCTTGATAGCTCAGCTGGTAAAGAATCCACCTACAATGCAGAAGACCTGGGTTTGATCCCTGAGGTGGGAAGATCCCCTGGAGATGAGAAAGGCTACCCACTCCAGTATTCTGGCCTAGAGAATTCCATGGACTGAATAGTCACAAAAAGTCAGACATGCATAACCTAGACTCTATCAAGTAGACTTATCCGTGGAGACACTGAGTTCAAAGTGCCCAGTATAAGGAAGTGGCAATGCATTTTTTTTTTTCTCTCAGTAAAGTAACAACGTCCTTTAGAACTAACACCCAAAAAAGATGTCCTTTTCATTATAGGGGACTGGAATGCAAGAGTAGGAAGTCAAAAAACACCTGGAGTAACAGGTAAATTTGGCCTTGGAGTACAGAATGAAGCAGGGCAAAGGCTAATAGAGTTTTGCCAAGAGAATTCACTGGTCATAGCAAACACCCTCTTCCAACAACACAAGAGAAGACTCTACACATGGACATCACCAGATGGTCAACACCGAAATCAGATTGATTATATTCTTTGCAGCCAAAGATGGAGAAGCTCTATACAGTCAGCAATAATAAGACCGGAAGCTGACTGTGGCTCAGATCATGTACTCTTTATTGCCAAATTCAGACTTAAATTGAAAAAGGAGGGAAAACCACTAGACCATTCAGGTATGACCTAAATCAAATCCCTTATGATTTTACAGTGGTAGTGAGAAATAGATTTAAGGGACTAGATCTGATAGACAGAGTGCCTGATGAAATATGGACAGAGATTCGTGACATTGTACAGGACACAGGGATCAAGGCCCTCCCCATGGAAAAGAAATGCAAAAAAGCAAAATGACTGCCTGAGGAAGCCTTACAAATAGCTGTGAAAAGAAGAGAAGCAAAAAGCCAAGGAGAAAAGGAAAGATGTAAGCATCTGAATGCAGAGTTCCAACGAATAGCAAGGAGTGATAAGAGAGCCTTCCTCAGCTACCAATGCAAAGAAGTAGAGGAAAACAACAGAATGGGAAAGACTAGAGATCTCTTCAAGAAAATTAGAGATACCAAGGGAATATTTAATGCAAAGATGGGCACGATAAAGGACAGAAATGGTATGGACCTAACAGAAGCAGAAGATATTAAGAAGAAGTGGCAAGAATACACAGAAGAACTATACAAAAAAGAGCTTCATGACCCAGATAATCATAATGGTGTGATCACTCACCTAGAGCCAGACATCCTGGAATGTGAAGTCAAGTGGGCCTTAGGAAGCATCACTATGAACAAAGCTAGTGGAGGTGATGGAATTCCAGTTGAGCTATTTTAAATCCTAAAAGATGATGCTGTGAAAGTGTTCTCTCAATATGCCAGCAAATTTGGAAAACTCCGCAGTGGCCACAGGACTGGAAAAGGTCACTTTTCATTCCAATCCCAAAGAAAGGCAATGCCAAAGAATGCTCAAACTACCACACAATTGCACTCATTTCACATGCTAGTAAAGTAATGCTCAAAATTGTCCAAGCCAGGCTTCAGCAATACCTGAACCGTGAACTTCCAGATGTTCAGGCTGGTTTTAGAAAAGGCAGAGGAACCAGAGATCAAATTGCCAATATCCGCTGGATCATGGAAAAGGCAAGAGAGCTACAGAAAAACATCTATTTCTGCTTTATTGACTATGCCAAAGCCTTTGACTGTGTGGATCACAATAAACTGGACAATTCTGAAAGAGATGGGAATACCAGACCATCTGACCTACCTCTTGAAAAACCTATATGCAGGTCAGGAAGCAACAGTTAGAACTGGACATGGAACAACAGGCTGGTTCCAAATAGGAAAAGGAGTATGTCAAGGCTATATATTGTCACCTTGCTTATTTAACTTATATGCAGAGTACATCACGAGAAACACTGGACTGGAAGAAGCACAAGCTGGAATCAAGATTGTCGGGAGAAATATCAATAGCCTCAGATATGCAGATGACACCACCCTTATGGTTGAAAGTGAAGAGAACTAAAAAGCCTCTTGATGAAAGTGAAAGAGGAGAGTGAAAAAAAAGTTGGCTTATAGCTCAACATTCAGAAAACAAAGATCATGGCATCCGGTCCTATCACTTCATGGGAAATAGATGGGGAAACAGTGGAAACAGTGTCAGACTTCATTTTGGGGGGGCTCCAAAATCACTGAAGATGGTGACTGCAGCCATGAAATTAAAAGATGCCTACCCCTTGGAAGGAAAGTTATGACCAACCTAGATAGCATATTCAGAAGCAGAGACATTACTTTGCCAACTAAGGTCTGTCTAGTCAAGGCTATGGTTTTTCCAGTAATCATGTATGAATGTGAGAGTTGGACTGTGAAGAAAGCTGAGCGCCGAATAATTGATGCTTTTGAACTGTGGTTTTGGAGAAGACTCTTGAGAGTCCCTTGGACTGCAAGGAGATCCAACCAGTCCATTCTGAAGGAGATCAGTCCTGGGATTTCTTTGGAAGGAAAGCTGAAACTCCAAGAACTCTGGCCACCTCATGTAAAGAGTTGACTCATTGGAAAAGACTGTGATGCTGGGAGGGACTGGGGGCAGGAGGACAAGGGGATGACAGAGGATGAGATGGCTGGATGGCATCACCGACTCGATGGACATGAGTTTGGGTAAACTCCGGTGATGGACTGGGAGGCCTGGTGTGCTGCGATTCATATGGTCACAAAGAGTTGGACATGACTGAGCGACTGAACTGAACTGAAAGTAACACATATCTGACTCAGAGCCCTCAAGGCTGAGTTCTTGGTGAAGAGATGCCACAGATACTAGCTGCTGTTGTGTTCGCAATAAAATCAAATTTCTGACATAGAAGTGACAGCAGAGGAACCACAGTATTCTGTTCAGGGCAAGCAACTTGGGTGATTTTCTCATAAAATGAGTTCTGAGGCACGGTTTTGGGTCCCTGAAATGCAGAGCAGTGACTTGTTCTCTGGTCTTGTCAATCTACAAACTGCCCAATATCCAGATATAGTTTCTTTCTCTTGCAACTGATGACTCTGCCTGATTCATCTAGGTACCAGTTCCATTGAAAGGGCTGAAGGGCACATGAAAAGGATAAAATGAAGGCAAATCTAGGAAGTGTGATTATGGAGCTGGTTCAGGTTTTGGAGCAGGGAATGGATATAATTACACTGGGAGAACTGAACTGGCAACAATAGGGAGGCTGTTTGAAGGAAGGACTTGAGATGAGTTCTGTCAAGGCCAAGACCAGGTAAATGAAGAGACCTTCACTCTATTTTAGGTGGAGACACTGAGGCTTAGGCTAGAGCAGGGGTCTAGATCCAGGAGAGCAGAGGTGGATCTCAATCTCATTCCCAGCTTGACTTTGGGCAAAGAACTCACAAGGCTTTCTAATTACATTTAATCTATGAAAAGTCACTGCTAATTATTTTTTTCTGGTATTTGAAAGAATGTGCTTGTGCTAAGCTGCTCAGTCATGTTCAATTCTGTGTGACCTGCTGGACTGTAGCCTGGCAGGCTCCTCTGTCCATGGAATCCTCCAGGCAAGAATACTGGAGTGGGTTGCAATTTCCTTTTCCAGGGGATCTTCCCAACCCAGGGATCGAACCCTCACCTCTTACACCTCCTGCATTGGCAGGTAGGTTCCTTACTACTTATGCCCCTGGGAAGCCCTCAGTATTTACTTATTTGGCTGTGCTGAGTCTTAGTCAAGACATGTGGGATCTTTCGTTGTCCTATGTGCTATCTAGTTTCCTGAACAGGGATTGAACCTGGGACCCCTGCTCCGGGAGTGTGGAGTCTTAGACACAGCGACCCCATGGAAGTCTCCTTTAGAAAGAATGATCAAACTGAAATCTGTCTAAGATGTCACATGACTGTATCTTCTTGATCTGAATTCAAGGTTGGCTTTGACATTTCCTTACTTCCTTTGTAGTGAGGGCCTCAAAAGCTGCACTTTCGCAGAGCAAGTTCATTCCATAGGAAACATTTCTGAGGAGTAGGGTCTTACTTAGGCTTCCCTGGTGGCTCAAATGGTAAATAATCCACCTGCAATGCAGGAGACCTGGGTTCAATCCCTAGTCAGGAATATCCCTTGGTGAAGGGAATGGCTACCCACTTCAGTATTCTTGCCTGGAGAAGAATTCCATAGACAGAGTGCCTTACTCAGTGTTTAATGAGAAAAAGAAAAGTAACATTTGATGATCTAATCACATGCCAGGTCCATAAGCCTATTTCTTGCTTCTAAGAAGCTTATGAGTTTGGCGTGCCTATATCCATTTTACAGATGATGAGAGTCACAAATGGATTCCCTACTCTTTTCAAAATTCCCACTTGCAAGGCTAATTTGGCCCCAGTTGGCCTGGCTGAGGCTCCAGTTCTTTTGCTCTATATCAAGGGACTCATGGGAAACTTAAGAATGCTACATTCATGGAAAGAACTACGGTGTCTTTTTCGCCTCCTTCCTGGGACCACAAGAACCTCATAGGAAAGCGCCGGGAGGTGGGTGGGTAAAAACAGTGTGCTTATCCTCAAGCTTTTGTGTGTGGTTTTGTTTTCTTTGTTTTTGTTTTTGTTTTTTTTTTTAAACATTTATTTATTTGGCTGCATCTGGTCTTAATTGAGGCTCATGGGATCTTCACTGTGGTGCTCAGGCTCTCTAGTTGTGGCACACAGGCTCAGCAGTCACAGTGCAGGGGCTTACTTGTGCCCTGGCACATGGGATCATAGTTCCCCACCCAGGGATCGAACCCATTCCCCTGCCTTGGAAGGCAGATTTTTAAGCACCTGACCATCAGGGAAGTCCCTCATCCTCAGAATTGATGGCAACCGCTGCCAACGGAAAGGCTTCCCTGGTGGTTCAGAGGGTAAAGTGTCTGCCTGCAATGCAAGAGAGCCAGGTTTGATCCCTGGGTTGGGAAGATCCCCTGGAGAAGGGAATGGCAACCCACTCCAGTATTCTTGCCTGGAAAATCCCATGGACGGAGGAGCCTGGTAGGCTACAGTCCATTGGGTCATAAAGAGTGGGACACAACAGAGTGACTTCACTTTCACTGCCAACGGTAGAGCTGACAAACATGGTTCCCGCTTGTTTTCTCATTGAATGAAATCTTCACAAGGACTCTCTGAAGTAGGTATCACAAGACCCATTTTAAAGATGGAGAAACTGAGACTCAGAAGTATACTCACCTATGCGAAGTTATGCAGCTAATAATCAGCAGAGCTGAAGTTCGAGTTCAAATCTTCTGACACCAAAACTAGTGTATGTTTAAATGCATTAAACCACAGAAGAAGGTAAGGGGATGGAGTATCTTTCTGGATAGAGTCATGGGCCTGGGACTTCCTGGTAGGAGGCCAGTATTCCTGCAGCGAGCGTGTCCTTCTTTTCTCAGGTTTGACTTTGGGACTCTTAAGGCAAATCACTGTATCCTGTACTCAGAGCTGGTGTGACATGCTTTCTCAAGCATCTGGGCCCAGTGACAGCAGTGTTTTTGGAAAGAGATGGTGCTCATTACTCAGACTTCTCCCTCTTAAGTCAGCTCCCAAAGATGCAGTTGTAGGCATTCCTCAGACCAAGATCAAAATAAGAGCTTTATGGCTGATAAAGGAGACTATGGCTTCACATCGCCAGACGTTTTATTTTCCCCCAAATTGTGATCATTCCTCTCTGGAACACTGGTAAATTCGCTGCATGAAGGAGCAAAGAGCCTGAGTTTGCTGAGAGAAGGCTGCTCCAAAGACGGATTTCCACATTCTTACTCTTCCCATTAGTCACTCTCCCTTGCCAAGGGAGCACAGAGGAACTGAACATATTTACCCCAAATTTCTCTTCTCCTCCAAGACAGTGTAAGGAAAGGAGAGCAAACGTGCCTCCCTCTCCACACTGCGCTTCCCACATGGCAACATCCTGGTCATGGACCATCAGCTGAGGCAATAACACAACACTTTCTAGTGAGGAAAGAAAGACAGTGATCTTTGTCTTATCTAGAACAGTCAGTAAGTGTGGCAATAGCAGGGAGGACCAGTAGCCTGGAAGAGTAGATGTGTTGTTATTTGGGGACTGAGGAAATCACCAATCAAGGTGTTAAAGAACCTCAGAGATAATGTACACTAAATACCTGCATACCTGACAGGCCTGTCTGTCAAGGTTGTAAGGGAAGCAGTTACTGTCGTATGGGAGCTGGAATGTGAACTCAGACGTTTAGGCAGGTAGTCCTAAAGAAGTCTAATGATTTCAGCCCCATACTCATGAGCCCCTTGTAAGGCTTTCTCATTTTTAGGTCCCATGCTGACACTGCTGACTGAATCGGTATCTGACGCAAGGGTAGCCAGGCTATAAGCTGGTCTCTAAACTGGGCAGTAGGCCAATCAATCAGATATTATCTTTTGAGGATTTTTGAATATGAGACATCGGATACTGAACAGTTGACAGGAGGGGCAAAAGACACAGAGAAACAGGCAGCAAGAGGCGCTGAAGCTATGAGTGAGCAGTGAGTGTAGGCCAGGTAGAGAGTAAAGGGCATTTTTTTTAGGTAGACATGTGGACAATAGACAAAAAGACAGAGAGGCTGGATTCAAAGGATGGCCAAGCTCTAGGGTAGAAACTTGTTCCTCTTGCAGCAGAGGGAAGGGTAGAGAGCACTCAACTGCCAGACTCACGTAGGACCCTATATTACCTTCCAATTACCAAACAATGTTCTGGGCCCGGGGGAGGGTAGCTATTTGGCTGTCTATAGGATCACCAGAAATCTGGCTGTATGGTCAAGATACCACCCTTCCTTAAAACGTATAACTTCATAAACCATCAACACTCAGCATGATCTGAATAAGCCCCTTTTGTACCTTACACCCTGAAAAGGCTAATCCACTAGACTTTTTACTGGCAATGGCATATATAAACCATATACATCAATGTTAGAATTTTTGATCCAACAGTGGTATCCCCTCTGAGATCTTCTGATTAACCCGGAATTCCCTGTGGTCATTTCTTTCATCCTGAATAATCAGTGATATAGTTTAGAAGCCTCTGTGAATAGATAGCTTGTCAATTCCTTTTTTTTCATTTTCCCCTGATACTCTATGCAGGGATTTCTTGGCCAGTCATTGCATCCATGTCTAGAGTCCATCCTGAGGTCCTAGCAAGGGCATGAGCAATCAAGATACTTAAATGGCACCTCCCTGGTGGTCCGGTGGTTAAGAGTCTCGCTGCCAATGCAGGAGACATGGGTTCGATCCCTGGTCCAGGAAGATTCTACATGCTATGGGGCAATAAGCCCATGGGCCGCAGCTACTGCAGCTGCACTCTAGAGCCCACACGCCATGACTACCGTGCACCTAGGGCCCATGCTCCACAATGAGAGAAGCCACTGCAACGAGAAGCCCGTGCATCCCACCTAAGGGTAGCCCCTGTGCGCTGCACCTAGAGAAAGCCTGCTGCAGCGGTGAGGAGCCAGGGCAGCCAAGAGTGAATAAATAAATAGTTATACATAAACGGTAAAGATATAATTTAAAATATTTTTAATAAAAATAAATAATTTTTTAAAAAGAGGCTTTAAAGTCCAGAGCATAACTCCCTATTTATAGGAAGTGGAGCTGCTGGGTGGAAATATTTGTGTCACATGGAGGGAGATAAGTCCAATGGGGAGAAAATAGGAAAGCCCCATGTGAGCTCAGAAATAAAACCTTCAGCTGCACTCCGATTTGCCCCAACTGACTGCTACATTACTTCCTCCCCCTCCTCACCTCTGTTTTGCTCTCTTTGACTCTTCTCTCATCTTCCCTCTCTCCTCTCCCCATCCTTCCTTCCATCCCCTTGACCCTTGGTGGTATGAGTCAACCCCTAGGAAGCATCTGCAGGTCTCCTTCTCCCAAAGAGTCTCTGGTGATAAAATAATGAATTTTCACAATTATATGCAAGCTTTATTTTATATTCTTACCTATAAAATTGGCAAAGTTTAAAAGTTCATTTTATTTATAAAGGAAGAGAAAAACAAACTCTCAGAGATTGCTAGTGGAATTCTACATTGGTACAATTTGGGGTATGAAAATTACAAATCACATGCCTTTTGACCTAATAGTTCCACTGTTAGGAATTTCATCTATGGGTATACTCCTACATATAGCAAACTTTATGTTGAATCTCTTTCTTTCAGAGAAAAGAAGGGGTCTATAGCCATATCACGGGAATACACTTGATCTCATCTGATCTTGAAAGCAAAGATCAGACTGATCAGACCTGATCAGACCAGGGTCAGGCCTGGTTAGTACTTGGATGGGAAAAGAGAAGGGTTCTAGCAGAGTGCATCCTAAGAGCCCTTGGGTTAGAGAATCAGTGTGCCAGCCTCACTCAGCTATTCCCAGACTCGGCATCCAAGCACCACCTTCATGGGACTTCCCTGGCTGTCCCATGGCTTGGACTCTGAGCTTTCACTACAGAGGACACAGGTTCTATCCTCAGCCAGGGAACTAAGATCCAACAAGCCTCACAACACAGCCAGACAAACAAACACAGTACCTTTAGTGTGTGCAGAAAGATGATGTATAGCAAACAAATGCTATAGAATAAAGAGGCAGACCTCCCAGTACAGGGTACATTGTGTGAGATGGGGAAGCAGAGATGTGTGAGATGCCTATAAAGAATTAGACTCAGGGACTTCCCTGGTGGCCCTGTGGTTAAAAATCCACCTTATAAGGCAGCGGATGTGGTTTGGATCCCTGATTGGGGAACTGAGATCCCACATGCTAGGGAGCAAATAAGCCTGTATGCCACAGCTGAAGAGTTTATGTTCTGCAAGGAAACTAAGACCTGAAAAACAAAATAAATAAATATTTTTTACAAAATTATGAAGCCCAAACTGTCCTTCTGCTTTAGGGTCACCCGTGGAAGCATCTGAAGAGCATCCAGAGCTGGGGGTCAGGGCCCACCATGGGTTGTTACCCAGTGTACGTATCATAGTTCCACTTCTGGCTTTCTTGCCCTTTCCTTTAGCCTTTATCCATAATGTTCTGGGCTTGGTGAATTCCAAGACAACATTAGAATCTTCTAGAAAAGTAAGGATAGGCACTGCCTTTCTATCAATGTCTTTCCCATCATTCCTGCCTCACATTACAACAGTTCTTCATTTAAGGGTACATAATAATTGGGTGTCAAGAGCATTTCACTTCCTCCTTTATGTAGCAGGAGCCTCCGTCGGCTCTATTTCCTTATCTGCAGTGCCAATTTTCATTATCCGGTGGCAAATCTACCTACACGGAAAGAACTTGGATGGGAGTTAGGGGTGGAACAGAAATACTGGTGGGGTCTAGAAGGAAATGGCAACCCACTCCAGTACTCGTGCCTGGAAAATCCCATGGACAGAGGAGCCTAGTAGGCTACAGTCCATGGGCTTGCAAAGAGTCAGACATGACTGAGCGACTTCACTTTCACAGAGTGCCTGGATGGCAGGGAAATACTTCAGATGAAAAAACAGCAAGTCCAGAAAGAAACTGTGCCTTTGAGAGCCTAAAAGAAAGTGAGAGATGAGTCGCTGACTGTCACTTTAGCTGTGCTCATTGTGAGGACAGGTGTTTTCCCTCTGATAATAAGTAGACTTTAATCCTAGGTGTGAGTACCTATCAACAGGGGCGGCTCCAGAGAAATTAAAAGGAATTGCACAAAACATAACATCAGCCCACAACCAAATTCTCACACTGAAGAATTATTAGCAGGTAGGAATGGCAGTCTTGATATGGCTCATTAGGTAATTGATTCTTTCAAGTCAACAGTCACCTTCCCAAGGCCTCAAGAGCCAGCCAGCCCAGCTAATCCAGCAGTGGAGGAGAGGCGTGGCTCTGGTATGTGGTGACACTTGGTGCACACCCACGGTCTACAGTGCAGATAGTTGTGTAATAGAGGAATGACTCAAAGATCATATTTTCTAGTTTATCAGGTATGTGGAAGCTCCCAGTGACTTGCTCCAGGTTGTCAGTGGTTCCATGCAGGCAATCCTGGGGCTGCTTATGAGCCCACAGAGTCACCATCAAGACCTGGGTTTCAGTGTCTTAGGTGATGAGGCGGAATAAAGAGACTGCTGACTCACATCCTTCTGTCCAAAATGGGAGATGCCATCAGGGACCCTGTTTCTTTCCTCTCTCCCTCTCTCAGGGAAGAGACAGTAGAAGGGAAGGAGCAAAGTAAGAGTCTGATCCAGCAAGTTCAACTCTGACAACGTATAAAATCTTTCCTCTAAGACATGGGTACAACTGACCAGTCAATAGAACTCACAGCTACGGCTCCATGTTCTCTCCTGTGAACTTTCTTCCACAAGCCCCCTGACTGTAATATTGATATGGACCACTGCTACCCAGGATCACCCTACTGCCCAACTAGTCCTGGAGAGGGTCAAGTGGTTAGCTTTCCTCCCAAGCCCCAGGGGTCCAGGAAGAAATAAGAAGTCATATAATCCCATGTTTAACTACTGGCTAAGCTACTTAATCATTGGATGACTATGGACATATAATTAACCTGTCTCAATTTCTTCATCTATCAATTAAGGATAACAGCATCCACTTGGTAGGGTGGTTTTGAAGATTAAATCAGATATATATAGCATCTTGGAGAAGGAAATGGCAACCCACTCCAGTTTTCTTGCCTGGAGAATTCCATGGACAGAGGAGCCTGGCAGGCTACAGTCCATGGAGTCACAAAGAGCTGGACACGACTGAGTGAAAAACACACAGATATAGTACCTAACACAATGTTTAGCACAAAGAGAAGCTCTATAAATGTTAGTTCCCATCTCTGAGGTTAGTGAATCACAGAACTGGAAAAATATTAAAGATCATCCAATAAAACTCTCCTGCTTTTCTGTTTCCAGAACCCCCTACTGTACATCCCAAGACACATGGCCTTCCAGCTTCTGCTCTGAATCTCATGGCATCCAGTCCCATCACTTCATGGCAAGTAGATGGGGAATCAGTGGAAAGAGTGGCTGACTTTATTTTTCTGGGCTCCAAAATCACATGGCATCCAGCCCCATCACTTCATGGCAAGTAGATGGGGAATCAGTGGAAAGAGTGGCTGACTTTATTTTTCTGGGCTCCAAAATCACTGCAGATGGTGATTGTAGCCCTGAAATTAAAAGATGCTTACTCCTTGGAAGGAAAGTTATGACCAACCTAGACAGCAGATTAAAAAGCAGAGACATTACTTTGTCAACAAAGGTCCATCTAGTCAAGGCTATGGTTTTTCCAGCGGTCATGTATGGATGTGAGAGTTGGACTGTAAAGAAAGGTGAGTGCCGAAGAATTGATGCTTTTGAACTGTGGTGTTGGAGAAGACCCTTGAGAGTCCCTTGGACTTCAAGGAGATCCAACCAGTCCATCCTAAAGGAGATCAGTCCTGGGTGTTCATTGGAAGGACTGATGCTGAAGCTGAAATTCCAATACTTTGACCACCTGATGTGAAGAGCTGACTCATTTGAAAAGACCCTGATGCTGGGAAAGATTGAGGGTGGGAGGAGAAGGGGACGACAGAGAATGAGATGGTTGGATGGCATCACCGACTCAATAGACATGGGTTTGGGTAAACTCCGGGAGCTGGTGAGGGACCGGGAGGCCTGGTGTGCTGCGATTCATGGGGTCACGAAGAGTTGGACACGACTGAGCGACTGAACTGAACTGAAGGAGATGTGAGGTTTTTGCTGAAATTGAGCTGAAATACAGTCTCAGGGGCTTCTGCTGCGTGGAATAGCATCCGCTTGCCCCCATGCAGGAGTAGCACTCTGGCTATTCAGACACGCCATGCACAGCTCCACTGCTCACAGAGGTTACAGTGGAAATGTTGTGCCCTGGAGTTGAGCAGTGAGAGGGCTCTGGCTCTGTAATAGTCATCCGAATATTAGATGTCAACCTTGTATTCCTTTGAGTCCTTTCTTCTCCAATGAAAACCTCCAAATTCCTTCCATCAGGCCTCACATGACAAGTTTTATATCTCCCATCACTCTAGTCACTCTTCTCTGAATGCTCAGCTACATGGTGTCTGATTCTGGACACAATGCTTTAGTCATCACATGACCAGTTTGGAGAACCAAGACTCACTCTTCACATCACTTGATGCTAAGCTATGATCTCCCACCACCATCCTGTACTTGTGTGATTTGCTTTGTTATTTCGGTTTTCACTTAATCCAACAACAGGACTTTACATTTGCTTCTGAAATTTCATCTCAGTAGGTTCAGCTCATCATTCCAGATTACGAAGGATTCTTTTTTCTTTAAATAAGAAATAAACTTTTTTAATAATTGAAGCATAGTTGACTTACAACGTTGTGTTAATTTCTGCTGTACAGCAAAGTGATTCCAATATATGCTGCTGCTGCTGCTGCTGCTAAGTCACTACAGTCGTGTCCGACTCTGTGCGACCCCATAGATGACAGCCCACCAGGCTCCCCCGTCCCTGGGATTCTCCAGGCAAGAACACTGGAGTGGGTTGCCATTTCCTTTTCCAATGCATGAAAGTGGAAAGTGAGAGTGAAGTCTCTCAGTTGTGTCTGACTCTTAGTGACCCCATGGACTGCAGCCCACCAGGCTCTTCCGTCCATGGGATTTTCCAGGCAAGAGTACTGGAATGGGGTGCCATGGCTTTCTCCTATATATATATATATTTACATATATACATTTTTTATGCTCTTTTCCCTTATGGTTTATCGCAGGATATCGAATGTAGTTCCCTGGGCTGTAGGACCCTGTGGGACCTTGTTCTTTATCCATTTTACATATGACAGTGTGCGTCTACTAACCCCAAACTCCCAACCCATCCCTCCCCCATCTCTCCTCCCCCTTGGAAACCACAGTTCTGTGAGTCATCTATGTCTGCGAGTCTGTTTCAGTTCCATAGATAAGTTCATTTGTGGGTGAAGATTTCTCTGTATCATAGAACATACTTACTCTCTCACGTTGGTACAAAAATCACTCAAGACTCACAGGACTGAGCATTTTATTCTGGGCTTCCCTGGTGGTTCAGAGGTTAAAGCGTCTGCGTGCATTGCAGGAGACCTGGGCTCTATTCTACTCTTAGAGAATTCCCTTCAGTTTGACATAGGTTCTTTTCCCTTTATTTCTTTTTATCTTTCTTTTTCTTTTTGTTGTACTGGCATCCAGTGAAGATGTCTCTTGACCGCAGGCATATTATGGCAGACTGTGCTGAGCTTCTTGTCCAAGTTATTGATTCCTCAGCCAAGTTAGGGCGTATCGGCTTTGTCCTGGCACTGTGCTGGATACTTGTAGTACAGACAGTGTTATGCTGGCAAGTGTTCAACAACCAACTATCCAAGGAAAAAAAATGGTTTGTAGTATTTCCTGATTTCCATGGTGAGACTACTCCCAACGTGGCAGATTCCAAACTATCAGTGTAATGCCACTTCAACGTCGTGTTGGGCAGAAATGTGCACAAACAGCTCTGTGAGCCAGCGTGCGCCAACTCCAGCACACCGCAGATAATGCACAGATGAACCTTATGGGAAAGCTCCACGATGGACTCAGAGTCTGCTGATGCGTGCTGTCTATCTTCCCTCTAGATCTACCATGGAGGGGCCATGTCCATGGAGGAAATAAGATAGGTCTGATAGGATTTGTTCTCAATGAGCTCGTGCTGTTTCCTACTTGCAATGAACCCTTCTAGGTGCTTGTGAAACATTCTTTTCATATTTCTTTCAAAATTATTTCCGGAAACAATGTCAAAGTCATTCACCTTCCATCCAGGGAATCTATCATATACTCCCTTTTAAAAACTGGTACTCCGTTTTGGCCATTTCTACTGTTCAAACTCTTTTACTATACCCCATGAATTCTTAAAACTCTCTCTGAGCAATTCGGAAATCTTGCTCTTGAATCACCTCACTATTTGGGGGCAAGTTCCATTGTGATCCAGGAGCCCAGAACTGGTACTGCCTCTTCCCTCATCTCGAGCTTTTGGTACAACCAGTATTGAGTCCACTCTTTTAGATCCGAAGAGCTTTCTACTTGATGAAAATGATAAAAGGAAAGTAAAGATAAGGACTCTTTCTCCATCATTCTGTGGTAGACAATCTTTGTTCACTAACAGTGATAGGCAGAAGAAGCTCACCCCCAAACCCACCCACCAAAGATGTTTACATTTTAATCCCTGATTAGGAAGGATACTTTTTGTTATGTATTAATAGGTTATAACCTATAGAAGGAGAAATTAAGATTGCACAGGAAATTGAAGTTGTTAAACAGCAGATTTGAAAACACAGGATAGTATCCTAGATTAAGCAGATGAGCCTAATTTAATTAAAATGTATGAGAAGACAGAAAAGATTTCTGGATGCTATACTGCTAGCTTGAAGATGGAGGAAAGGACCGTGAGCCAGGGAAGCACGTGGCCCCTGGAAGCTGAAAACATCAGGGAAATGGATTCTCCTCTAAACCCTCCAGAAGGAAAATAACCCTTCTGACACTTAGATTTTAGCCCAGTGAAAACCCATTTCAGATTTCTGACCTCTAGGATTGTAAGATAATAACTTTGTATTTTAAAATAATGCGATTTGTTTCTTTTTGGCTGTGCTGAGTCTTTGTGGCCGCATGGGCTTTTCTCTAGCTGCAGCGGGTGGCGGCTTCTGATTGCAGTGGCTTCTCCGCGTGGAGCTTGAGCACGAGCGCACGTGGGTTTCTGTAGCTTTGACACTCGGGCTCAGTATTTGTGGCTCCCAAGCTCTAGAGCACAGGATCAGCAGTCGTGGCACACAGGTTTAGCTGCTCTGCAGCATGCGGGATCTTCCTAACCCAGGTATCGAACCTGTGTCTCTTGCATTGGCAGGTGCATCCTTTACCACCAAGCCACCTGGGACGCCTGTAACTTTGTGTTTTTAAGCCTGCAAGTTTGTGGTGACTTGTCACAGCATCCGTAGAAAACTCATACATTAACCCACTCCAGGCCTCTTTCTCCCTTGTCATCTTCCCTTATAGAGGCCAGACAGTTCAACATTTGCCATGTCAGTAGCTCTGTTCTAATCTATCAGCAAAAATGGGATGGGGATTAGGTACCACTTTGGTTAAAGCGTCTGCCTGGAATGCGGGAAACCCTAGTTCGATCCCTGGGTTGGGAAGATCCCCTGGAGAAGGAAATGGCATTCCACTCCAGTACTCTTGCCTGGAGAATCCCATGGAGGGAGTAGCCTGGTAGGCTACTAGTCCATGGGGTCGCAAAGAGTCGGACATGACTGGGCGACTTCACTTTCACTTTTCACCAAAATAGGGTGTTCTAGAAATGCAGAGGCCCTTGCCCGCTGAAGAAAGTGCTTTGAGTATCAAAACATGCCACATCATCAGAGCCTGATGGAGAACACAATGCTCCCCCTTGAGTGTGTTGTGCTCAGTTGCCCTCACGTTGGATGTGAGAGCCCTCCGGCTACATAGCTCTATCTTTACGTGACACAGACACACGCAGCCCCTTTACTCAAGATGTCTTTATAGCACTGAGTGCTACATCAGAGTTTCCAAACTTGGCCATCTCCACTACCTGGGACCACCTTTCCCTATAATCTCAATGTCCCAGCTCCTGAGAGCGGAAGTCTCACCTCATCCCTTTCCCAAGACTCACTGAATTTTCTGGCTCAAAACAAATACTATTTCTTTCAGAGGAGGAAAAAACACACACACACACAAACTCTACTTTATGACAGTAAAAGTGTATTTTTGCTTCCTAATCTCCCTGAGGCAATGACCTCATTAGGACATGGTCTCATGATTCTCATAAATTTAACTTCATTTTTTGAGCAGTATTGCTTCTCCATTCTTGCTTCTCTAACCACTTCCTTTCCCCCAGCGCCCACCACAAAACCATCAGCAAAGCAAGTTCTTTGCACACACACTTGGGTCACACATGAATGAGAGTTTCAAGAGAGGGTGGAGAGGGTGCTATAACTTGTCCTTTCCTTCTCTGCACCTGGGTGGGCAGCCCATGATTCTTTTCTGCAACCAGAGTACTTATTTCTTCCTACCATTTCATCCTGCTCTGCATGCCCTCCATCGAGTCTCTAAGGTAATCAACTTCCACACCACCATGAATGATGCCTTGAGCAGCTCTGTCCCTTCCATCTCTGTGTTCCAGTCTTTGGTTCCATGCCTCAGAGTCTCTGGAATTGTATTCACTCAGCTGATTACTCACACTGTGCACTCAACACACACCCCCTTTATCACTCATTGATAGGCGCTGTGGACAATCAAAGGTGCCTCATATGACATGAATCCTGCCTCACAGTTCATAGTTCAGTTGGAAGATTACTAGACAGATGACTATGCAGTGAGGTAGGACGTGATAGGTACTTGAAGAAAAGAATTGAGGGACTTCCCTGGCGGTGCAGTAGTTAAGACTCTGAGCTTCCACTTCTGCAGGTACGGGTTTGATCTCTGGTCAGGGAACTAAGATCTACATGCTGTGCACCGCCCCCCCTCAAAAAAAGAATTGATAACATACAATTGGAGCTCAGACATGGGCAGAGGTCACGCCCAGTTTGAAGAGAGGCCTCAAAGTAAAGGGACTTCAAAGCTAGGTCTGAAAAGTAGGAGTGTGATATAGATGTGGCATTTCAGGCAGAGGAAGCTATCACATGAGCAAATAGTTCTGAGGTGTGATAAGGCTGGGTGTATCCATGGAAAAGAATGACGTTTAGCTTGGACAACAAATCCCAGAGTGGGAGATAACGTAGGTGCGGCCAGATCTTGGAGGGCTGTAAAGTCAGCAGACAAGACTTGGCCTTTCAGCTGTAATCAATGAGAGTCTTGAAAGTTTGGTGAATAATATGTCAAGTCACGTACTTTGTTTTTGTTTAATTTTTATTTTATATCAGAGTATAGATGGTTAACAATGTGTGTTAGTTTCAGGGGTACAGCAAAGGGATTCAGATATGCTTATACATCTATCTATTCTTTTACAAATTCTCTTCCCCTTTAGGTTATTACAGAATATTGAGCAGATATTCATTAGGTCCTTATTGGTTATTTATTTTTAAATATGGCAGTGTGTTCATGTCAATCCCTAACTCCCAATCTGTCTCTCTTCCTCAATAAAGTGGTGGACTTTGGGAAAACATCTGTAATAACCACTTGTTGTTGTTTAGTTGCTAAGTCATGTCTGACTCTTTGAGATCCCATGGACAGTAGCATGCCAGGCCTCCTTATCCTTCATCATCCCCTGGAGTTTGCTCAAACTCATGTCCATTGAGTTGGTGATGCCATCCAAATATCTCATTCTATGTCATCCCCTTCTCCTCCTGCCTTTAATCTTTCCCAGCATCAGGGTCTTTTCCAATAAGTTGGCTCTTCACATTAGGTGGCCAAGGGATTGGAACTTCAGCTTCAGCATCAGTCCTTCCAATGAATATTCCGGGTTGATTTCCTTTATGATTGACTGGTTTGATCTCCTTGCAGTCCAAAGGACTCTCAAGAATCTTCTCCAGCACCACAATTCGAAAGCATCAGTTATTCCATACTCAGCATTTTTTTGTGGTCCAAGTCTCACATTCGTGCATGACTACTGGAAAAACCATAGCTTTGGCTATAAGGACTTTTGTCGGCAAAGTGATGCCTCTGTTCATTTTTTAAAAAAGAGGAAGTTGGTGTTCAGTAATTTGACTAAGTTTTATAGGTTACCATCTAAGCTCTGACAGCTCTCATATATATGTTTTTTAAACAAAAGTTCTGAATCAGGAACTTTCCTGGTGGTTCAATGAAGAGTCTCTGCTCTAGTGCAAGAGGCACGGGTTCAATCCCTGAGCAGGGAACTAAGATCTCACATGCCATGCAGCCTGACCAAAACAAAAAAATAAAGTTCTGAATTAAAAAGAGGCAAGTGAAGAAAGTGTTGCTTGGATACTGAAAGGCCTTGCCTGCTCACACCCCAGAGATCAGGGCTGAACACACATTACCCATATCCACTAGGCGCTGGCCTTTTCCAAGCTGTGCAGTTGGAGAGATGGGGGGAGGAGGCAATTTTAATCTGCACTGAGGGGTATGGTGAAAATGACCTTGAAATTGACACTTAGGAATCCAGGGTTGTCACTGATTCACTTCTTTTTTCTGGGCCTCAGTTTCCCATCTGAAACCTGAGGGGGTCCATCAGGGTGACTCCTGAGCACTGAAGTTCAGCAACCTCTGACCTGCTGGTCTCTACAGCACCTCTGCCATTGTCCCCGGTCTGAGCTTGAAATAAATGTGCTCCACTCTTCTTCCTTATCTCTGGGACCTCTCTCGTCCTAAAATGCTACAGACAGATGTCTGGATTCGGGAAATATCAGCTATAGCCCCCTGTATTCTAGTACCTTCTCGAGTAGTTTTTGGTATGCATGGGAGAGAATGCAGATGAAAGTGATACTGAAGTGGGAAAACCTGGAAGGAAACCATCTACAACCCTTTCCTCGAAGGAAGGCCTGCTGTGGAGCACTGTTTAGAAAGTGGTTTTCAGAAAAAGCACAGCTCAATCAAATTTGCTAGGTTGTGTTAAACTGAGAAGTGTCAAGTAGACTAGGGATGACAGTCACCTTCTTTATGGAGTCTGGTCGAGGATGGGAAGTCACATTAGAAAATAGCCCTTTGGGACTTCCTGGGTGGTCCAGTGGCTAAGACTCTTGTGCTCCCAATGCAGGGGCCCAGGTTCAATCCCCGGTCAGGGAACTATATCCCACATGCTACAACTGTTTGCATGCTGCAAGTAAAGAGCCCTCCTTCTCTCTACCAAGGAGGAAAATTAGGCTCAGAGACAGGAAGGGTTTTGTCAAAAACATTCAGCTAGCAAGCAGTGGCAGGGCTTGCCAGGTAGCCCAGTTGTAATGAATCTGCCTGCCAACACAGGAGATGCAGGTTCAATCCCTGGGTCAGGAAGATCCCCTGGAAGAGGAAATGCAACCCACTCCAGTATTCTTGCCTGGGAAATTTCATAGACCAAGGGACCTGGTGGGTTACAGTCCATGGGGTTGCAAAAGAGTTGGATATGTCTTAGCGGCTAAACAACAACAGCAGCAAGTAGCTGTGCTAGAACTAGATGCCAGGTCTTCTGGTTTGTTTTTTTTGGCCACACAGCATGTGAGATCTAGTCCCCAAACAGGGATCGAACCCTCACCCCTTGCATTGGAAGCATGGCGTCTTAACCACTGGACTGCCAAGGAAGTCCCAGCGCTAGGACTTCTTATGATTAAAGAACATCAGGTCAGCCAACATGACTTCAAACCCTACCTCCGCCTCTGCTAGCTGAGAGATTTGACCACCTTTTAACCTCTTTCGGACTCAGCGGCCCCATTTATAAAAGTGAAGACTCTAATAGAATCTACCTCACAGGGTTGTTGCAGTGTTTAAATGAAATAAGGAGTGAAATGCACTTATGGTAGACTAACTTGGTCCATATTAGAAGAAAAAAGAAATCCACTCTTTCCTCCCCTGCAATAAACACCTCCCACACTCCATTCTTGACCCTAGACAAACTACTAGGTAGACAATCCTGAGTTTTTCCGTGGCTGTTCATAGGCACCACTCATTTGCTTTCTGTGGTTGTTGCTATTGTCGTTTGTTTTCTTCCTAGACTGTGAGTTCCTTTTCTCTTTTCTTAAAAAATTTTTTAAATTTATTTTTGCCTGCACGGGGTCTTCATTGCTGCACATGGGCTTTCTCTAGTTGTAGAGAGAGGGCCCTAGAGTGTGTGTTCAGTACTTGCGATGCATGCGCTTAGCTGCCCCAAGTCATGTGGGACGTTCCCGGACCAGGGATCAAATCTGTGCCGTCTGTACTGAAGGTGAATTCTTAACCACTGGGCCACCAGGGAAATCCCACTCACTTGGTTTTGCTCAAAGCAGAGGTCAGGAAGAGAAGGAAGAAGAGGGCCTCACTCCGTTAGCCCCTGCTCTGTGCTTCCTTGGTCTATTTACACTGGGCTTGCAAACCTAAGTATTGGCAGAGAACAGACATAAGTGAAGCAGGCAAGGTGAATCACTGGAGAGTAAAATCTGATCCTGGCCCCATAAAACTTCCTTTGCTTGCACTTCCTGTGATGTTGAGGGTCAACAGAGAAACAGCCACGTGGAACCAGCCATATTTTGGATTGTTAGAATGCTTGCAGTGTCACCCTTGTGAGGACACATGGAACATTCTTGGCTGATACAACTATCAGCACTAGGTGGGTACCTGACCTTTTATTGGGCTTCCCTGGTGGCTCAGATGGTAAAGTGTTGCCTGCAACGTGAAAGACACAGGTTCAATCCCTGGGTCGGGAGGATCCCCTGGAGAAGGAAATGGCAACCCACTCCAGTACTCTTGCCTGGAAAATCCTATGGACGGAGGAGCCTGATAGGCTACAGTCCATGGGGTCACAAAGAGTCTGACACAACTGAGCGACTTCAGTGGGTTTTTATCACCGGCACACAAGACGTAACCCACAAGATGTACTTTTGTGAGCTGCATCTTTGACAGCTCAGAGGCAAATGCGTAGCCACATACAGAGACATGTCAATTACTATGTTTTAGCTGTTTCCCTTTCTATTATCTCACCTAACTTAAAAAAAAAAATCCTTAACTTCCATTAAGGAAGAAATTGTGCTTAGTGTAATATGTTCAAACAAAAACATGTAAGATGGAAGTGAAGTGAAGTGAAGTCGCTCAGTTGTGTCCGACTCTTCGCGATGGAGTGCATAATCAAAAGTCCCTTATAGAACCACCCCCTCAGAAATGATCTCAGCAAAAGTTGATAGATTTTCTTCCAGTTTTATTTTGTTACACACATACACATATACACACACACTATTAATTTGCTAGAGCTGTCCTAACAAAATACCACAGACTAGATAATTTAAACGACAGATTTATCTTCTCACAGTCCTGGAGGCCAGAAGTCTGAGATAAGTTGTCCACAGGGTTGGTTTCTTCTGAGGCCTCTCTTCTTGGCTTGTAGATGGTCATCTTCTCCGTGTCTTCACACAGCCTTCCACACGCACACATGCGCCCATGTGGGTGTGTATGTCCTAAATTCTTTTTCTTCTAAAGACACTCAAATGGGATTAGAGTCCCACCTTATGAATTCATGTAACCTTAATTACCTCTTTAAAGACCTTATGTCCAAATACATTCCCATCCTGAAGTACTGGGGATTAGGCTTTATGAATGGTGGGGGAGGAGTGGTGGAGGGACAGAGCCTGGGGGAGAGGGGGAGTGGAATTCAACCTGTAGTGTTATGCGCGGGAGCGAGTGTGTGTGTGTGTATATGTGTGTGTGTGTGTGTGTATGTGTGACTGTGTGTGTCACATAGTTTTTTTCCTTGCACAGTTCTGCAGCTTGCTACTCTCACTTAAAGTAGTTTCAACATGTTTTCAAGTCAGAAGATGTGTATCTTCCGGAGGAGGCTGAGATATTGAGTGTTTTGCTTTCTTCATCCCATGTATCTATAGAGTGAGGGAGAAGACGGCTGAGAAACACCGTGGGGCCAACAACCAGAGCATCAGTCAAAAGGATATTCTGGCTTTTCTTTTCTTCCTTCGAATTGCTTTTACTTCTTTGTGTGTTAATGGCATGTGGGATCTTGGCTGCCTGACCAGAGATCAAACCCACGTTTTCCACATTGGCAGCATGGAGTTTTAACCACTGGACCACCAGGGAAGTCCCTTCCTTGTGTTTTCTTCTGAAGTTTCTGTGATTTTCTTAAGCTTCTTCCTCACATCACACATAAAGTCAGCTACTGCATACGTTCTGCTCTGTTTGCCATTTCTATGATAAGGTATTCATTCTAACATGCTCTTCCGTCCTTGCTTTCTTTTCTTAGCTCTTCTAGTGTCCCTGTTTTATCTCAGTTCATTTTTTACCACATCTTTTATCTTCCTTTTTTTTCCCACAGAGGTCGCATGCCCTTCCTTTTCTGTGAAAAGTTTAAGGCAGGCGTTGTCTCCCCTACTGCTTGCTGGGGCATTTCCCCCAGCTCCTCTGTTTGATTCTCGATAGCAGAACTGGTTCTTCTTTACTCCCCTCCTGTGTCTCTGGATTCCCTTTGTATTCTGGCTCTAGTTCTTCAAAACAGACTGATGCCCTATGTTCAGCCTTTCAGTGGTGTGTGTGTGCTCACATATACATGGAGGAGTCTTAAGGTGCTGGTTTGTGAATTTTGTCTCCACTCCCTCCCCCTGGAACCTGAACTTGTTGGGGCCCACCTGGTCCTGTGGTCATGACTTCAGCCTTTGCACTGTCCCCCTCCCTAGGTGAGGCTCACTCCCTGGGCAGGCTCAGTCAGGCCCCTTGAGGACGCAGCAGTCAAATCTATAACCTGGCTCCCTTCCTCAGCTCCTCAGAGCAATTCTCAGAGTAACTTGAGATGCTGCCGCTGGGGCTTGAAGTCTAGAAATTCCTACTGAATAAAACATAACTCTCAACTTTTAGGTTGTGAATATTTTGTAAGTCTACAGTGTCTAAGCCTGTGTTATCATGGGATGGCCCATAATATGATTCAGCAGAACCATGATCGTAGAGCAGAGATAACCGTTAGTAGGTAGGTCCCCAAAAACACTTGCAAAAATGTGAAGAAGGTCACTGCTTTCTATAAGTCATGAAATGAGAACTTCAGATGACAATAAACCCCGTGAGCAGAGTGGCCCCAGCTGTCATCTTGCAATTATCTAACACTCCGTTGACTGTATCCATGTCTGTCTTTCAAAAGGACTGGTATCACTGATATTTTGGAAGACTTAAATCTGCATACTTCTCAGTTTACCTCCCAGACACTACTGGGGAGAGAGAATAAACAAAATTTCAAAGTCTCTGTCAGTTCTTCTAAAGGCCCATTTTTAAGTAGAACAAATTATACACAATTAGGTTTTTTAATCTATAAAATGCAGATATTTCTACTAAGTTTGTTACAGGATTGTGGTGAAGATTAAACGATTAATCTTTGGAAGTGCCTGGCACGTGAAAATGAAAGTCTCTCAGTTGTGTCTGACTCTTTGTGACCCCATAGACTATACAGTCCATGGAATTCTCCAGGCCAGAATAGTGGAGTGAGTAGCCTTTCCCTTTGCCAGGGGATCTTCTCAACCCAGGGTTCAAATCTAGGTCTCCTGCGTGGCAGGCAGATTCTTTACCAGCTGAGCCACAAGGGAAGCCCAAAAATACTGGAATGGGTAGCCTCTCTCTTCTCCAGAGGATCTTCCTGACCCAGGAATCAAACCGGGGTCTCCTGCATTGCAGGAGGATTCTTTACCAACTGAGCTATCAGTTATCAGGGAAGCCAGGCACATAGTCAATTCTCTTCATGCTTACTATTAAGATTAGTAATATTATTGTCATTCTTATGCCTGGTAGGATAAAAGAATTGAGCTGAGAGGGGAATTCTAAGAGGAAAGAAGGTGAGCTCTCCGGTGGTCCAGTGGCTAAGATTCCGCACTCCCAATGCAGGGTGCCTGGGTTTGATCCCTGGTCAGGGAACTAGATCCCACATGCTGCAAGTAAGACCCAGTGCAGACAAATAAATAAATGAATATTTGAAAATAGTAATAAGAGGAAAGGACCCAGAACCTTCAGAAGTAGGGAGAGGACTGGGCCTGGGATGTTGACTACATAACTCTCACCCTTGATCACCCCAGATCCTCAGATAAGTCAACCATATATTTTTTAAATTCTGCTGGAAGTCTTTTGTGGGCAGTTTCAGGGCAAAGAATCATGGAACAGGAGCTGAGTTATGAAATAGAGAAGAGAGAATGGCTTCAGGAGGAAAGAGGCACATGACAGCAAGCGGGCTTAGGGAGCGGGAACTTGAACTCAGAGCCAGAAAGAACCAGGAGTCAATAAAGTTCCCAGGAATCTGTGGGAAAGGACATCAGACTGACCACTGAATACGGGATTAAAGAAATCATACCAATTGGAAAAATACCACCACCACTCAGTAATGACCTCATCTGACCTAAGATCACATTAAAAATAGAATGTACAATAAAGCTGATAAGTTAAAAATAACCAGATGAACACTTCTGGGAAAGGGAGTAGCTTAAATGCACATTTACAAGATCCCTTCCAGCCTATACCCATTAAAATAAACAAAAAATCCAAATATAGAGAAGGTCCCAATCTCATACATTTTAAGAAAATTGACCAGCTGTGGTCATTAATTTCCTAGTCACAGATGTCCTGGCTCTCCCCCATCTGTTTACCAGGAAATTACAACCTAGGACACCAGCTCTGCAAAAGATCCATGCCTGGATAAAGTGGCTCACAGATGGTTTAAGAAGTGGGATTTCTTAGGGTACTGGGGGGCAAGCTGACATGGAGGTACTGAGGGCCCATTCCACCCATCTGGAGAGGACGGTGATCAGGATTTAGCCCTTTCCTGCAGACACATGATCAACCAAGGTAGCCAACAGACACGAGAATATGAGCTCACAAATTTAAAAGAAGAGAGAGAGACATCTGAGGAGTGAAAACTCTATAAAACAAAAATAATGAACTGAAGAGCCAATATTAGAGCAGAATTAAATGACTAGCAAGATAAATATACAAATTAAGTGTTATAGATGTTCTCAGAAATAGAGACCAGAGGTGGAATTAGAAATATGATGGCATTAAAAGACAAATGAGGAAGAAGCAATGCCATCTGAGGAATAAGGTAAGTAAATAACTTTATTGCTGCCTAAATAAATAATGACAAAACATTTAAAAACTCATGTGTGTCCATGACAACAGGTAACTAAAACAAGAGAATACCAGCATGCTGAGAAAGAAGACTGGGCCACAGGGATGTGGAATATGTTGACATGTGACTTATTTGTAGAGAAGACATGGATAATTTTAAAAGATATACAGGGAATGAAAATAAGATGACAAGGAGAGACACATCAGATAATCAGAGCCCAAAGAAAGCTGAAATGGCAGTTTAATTTCAAGCAAAATAGCTTTTAAATTCTTCACACCCCACTCCCCAAAAATATAGTCTAAGGGGAAAAATAATGATGCCATGTAATTGACATAACAATCGTGAAGATGTACACAACTGTTTAGCCATAAAATATATAAAGCCACAACGGATGGAACGAGGGGAGAAACACATAAAATCATTTTTGAGAGAAGTTTTAGCACTTCCTTCTCAGAAACAGTTAGATCTACACAGATTTTTTAAATTAAGTACCAGTATAAGAAGACTTAGGGCTTCCCAGGTGGCTCAGCGGGTGAAGAACCTGCCTACAATGCTGGACATACAGGAGATGTGGCTTTGATCCCCAGGACAGGAAGACCCCCTGGAGGAGGGCATGGCAACCCACTCCAGTATTCTTGCCTGGAGAATCCCATGGACAGAGGAGCTTGGTGGGCTACAGTCCAAAGGGTCCCAAAGAGTCAGACATGACTGAAGCAACTGAGCATGAAAAGTACAGAAGATTTCATAAGTATTGGATTGGACATTTCAAAACTAGGACTTACCAACATATTTTTTTCTCAACACATGTAAAGGAAGAGGCTCATTACAAGAATGATTCCTCAAAAGTAAGAAGTGCTGTGAAAGAGACAGAATGCAAACGCTCAAAAAATAGTCATGATAAAGGGAAATTAATTATAGAATCAGAAAATGAAAACTAGGATAAACAGTTGTAAGAGTGCATTAAATGGGTGAAATTGTAGGACAGATGACAACAGTCAGTCTCTAATATAAAAATGGGACATCTATCTTTTTTTTTTCCTCAAGCACTAGACCCTGGCTAACTCAGGATTAATCTCCCTTAATACTTAGAACCAATATTTAGTAAGTATTGATATCTACCTTCTGCCAAGCACTCATCCATGTAAAAACCCATTTCATCTTCCCTATGAGCCAGGTATCATTATTATCCACTTTGTATAGAAGAGGAAAGTGGCCTGGAGAGATTAAGAACATTGCTCAAGGTCACCCAACTTAGAAATGTTCCATAAAAAGCACTTATACTATACTATTAGAATATGAGAGTTTATATTATCACCATTATTTCCAAAAATAATACAAAAAACATTTCCTTAAAAAATATAACATACCTCTATATATACAATGAAATACTACTTAGCCATCAAAAAAAAGAACAAAATAATGCCATTTGCAGCAATTTGGATGCTAAGTGAACTGTCAGAAAGACAGATACATATGATATTATTTATATGTGGAATATAAACTATGACATAAATAAACTTATCTACAAAACAGAAACTGATTGACCGACACAGAGAACAGACTTGTTGCCAAGGGGCAGAGTGGGAGGAGGCGGGGGATGGACCGAAAGTTCCAGATTAGCAGATGCAAACTGTCACACACAGAATGGATAAGCATCAAGGTCCCACTGCAGAGCAGAGGGAGCTATATTCACTATCCCCAGCAACAGTTAGAACTGGATATGGAACAACAGACTGGTTCCAAACAGGAAAAGGAGTACGTCAAGGCTGTATATTGTCACCCTGCTTATTTAACTTCTATGCAGAGTACATCATGAGAAACGCTGGACTGGAAGAAACACAAGCTGGAATCAAGATTGCCGGGAGAAATATCAATAGCCTCAGCTATGCAGATGACATCACCCTTATGGCAGAAAGTGAAGAGGAACTAAAAAGCCTCTTGATGAAAGTGAAAGAGGAGAGTGAAAAAGTTGGCTTAAAGCTCAACATTCAGAAAACGAAGATCGTGGCAGCTGGTCCCATCACTTCATGGGAAATAGATGGGGAAACAGTGCAAACAGTGTCAGACTTTATTTTTTTGAGCTCCAAAATCACTGCAGGTGGTGATTGCAGCCATGAAATTAAAAGACGCTTACTCCTTGGAAGGAAAGTTATGACCAACCTAGATAGCATATTCAAAAGCAGAGACATTACTTTGCCGACTAAGGTCCATCTAGTCAAGGCTATGGTTTTTCCTGTGGTCGTGTATGGATGTGAGAGTTGGACTGTGAAGAAGGCTGAGCGCCGAAGAATTGATGCTTTTGAACTGTGGTGTTGGAGAAGACTCTTGAGAGTCCCTTGGACTGCAAGGAGATCCACCCAGTCCATTCTGAAGGAGATCAGCCCTGGGATTTCTTTGGAAGGAATGATGCTGAAGCTGAAACTCCAGTACTTTGGCCACCTCATGCAGAGAGTTGACTCATTGGAAAAGACTCTGGTGCTGGGAGGGATTGGGGGCAAGAGGAGAAGGGGACAACTGAGGATGAGATGGCTGGATGGCATCACCAACTCGATGGATGTGAGTCTGAGTGAACTCTGGGAGATGGTGATGAACAGGGAGGCCTGGCATGCTGCGATTCATGGGGGTTGCAAAGAGTTGGACACGACTGAGCAACTGAACTGACTGAACTGACTAACTGAACTGTCATAAACTACAATGAAAAAGAACATAAAAATGTGTATATATGTGTGACTAAACCACTTTGCCGTACAGCAGAAATTAACACAACATTGTAAATCAACTATGCTTCAATAAAATAAAGAAAACTTACTTCCTATATACATATATACAGGTTATATTATATATAAGGTATATCATAAGATATATTATATTTATACACATTTATATTTGTTTGCATATATGTATCTATATGATAATATTTATAATTGTATTATAAAATTATGTAACATATTATATAGTATACATTATATGGAGAGAGACACAGAGAGAGAGACTGAATAATTTGTGAGGTATATACAACTTGATAAGAGCTTTGGAATCACATTGCATGAGTTGGATCCTATCTCTACCAGTTATAAACTGGGTAACCTCAGGTGAGCTACTTAATGCGTCTGTGCCTCAGCATCCTTTTCTGTAAAATGGGGCTAACAATGGTATCTAATTCATAGGGCTATGGAGAAGGCAATGGCATCCCACTCCAGTACTTTTGCCTGGAAAATCCCATGGACGGAGGAGATGGGATGCATCTCTAGTGGGCTGCAGTCCATGGGGTCACTGAGGGTTGGACATGACTGAGTGACTTCACTTTCACTTTTCACTTTCATGCATTGGAGAAGGAAATGGCAACTCACTCCAGTGTTCTTGCCTGGAGAATCCCAGGGACTGGGGAGCCTGGTGGGCTGCCATCTATGGGGTCGCACAGAGTCAGACACGAATGATGTGACTTAGCAGCAGCAGCAGCAGCAGTGGAGATGAAACAAGTTGCTGTGTGAAAGCAGGGCTAAGAAAGCGCAGCTGCTTACTAAACCTGAGTTACTTTGTTAACAGTGGTTCTTTCTGGAAAACATTTAACTGTTACTACTCTTGTAATAAAGGTAAATTCTTTAATATTAAAAATACTAACCCTAATGTAATTATAACCTTGTGAGACTGATGCAAAAATAAGAAATGAACCAGAAAAGAGGCTTCAAAAAGCCTCTATCAGTACTGGAATATTAATAGATAATAAAAATGTAGAATCAGTGGAGAAAGTATAGGCTATTTCATCTAGCCATTTGGGGAAAATGCCTGGCTACTTTGGGAGGAAAAGTAAAGCTGTAATCAACAGAGTATCTCCATTCCTTCTGCAGATGTGCAGTGGTATGGTTGGAACCACTTCCACTGAACTATTCTACTTTCTGCAGTGGGCTAGTGAGCTGGTTTAATTTAGCGCCACTTAATGGTGCTTTTTCTTTTCTTTTTTCTGGGTTAGGTTATTCACCTGGAGTGGGAATCAGGTGACTATTCCTTTGGACAATGTTCTCAGCCCTGGCCTGAGACTCACCTTAGACTCACCTGGGGAGTTATTAAAACTCCATATCTGGGACTTTCCTGGCAGCCCAGTGGTTAAGTCTCTGAGCTTCCAGTGCAGGGGGTGCAGGTTTGATTGCTGGCCCAGGAACTAAGATCCCATAAGCTATGTGCCATGGCCAGAAAATGAAAATAAAGTTGGGTCTTTAAATAAAAATAAAACAACAACAAAAAATGAAAACAAAAGCTCTGTATCCAAGGGTTCTAAATCCCCAGATTCAACAAACCATGAATCAAAACTATGTGGAGGGACTTCTCTGGTGCCCCAGTGGATGAGCCTCTGCCTTGCAATGCAGGGGACACAGGTTCAACCCCTGGTGGAGGAACTAAGATCCCACGTGCTGTGGGATGACTAAGCCTACACACCACAGCTAGAGAGCCTGCATGCTGCAACAAGACCCCATGTAGCCAGATAAATAGATAAGTAAATAGTAAAAATAAAAAGCTTTTTAAAAAATGTGGAAAAAAAATTCCAGCAGATTCCAAAAAGCAAAACTTGAATTTGCTGGCAACTGTTTCCATAGATTTTACATTGTATTTACAAATCTTTACATAGCCTTTATCTCATGTTAGGTATTGTAAGTTATCTAGAGATGATTTAAAGTATCTGGAAGGGTGTGAACCGGTTATCTGCAAACGTTATACCATTTTACAGGCTTCCCTGATGGCTCAGCAAGTGAAGAATCTGCCTGTCAATGCAAGACAAGAGATATGGGTTTGATCCCTGGGCTGCGAAGACCCCTAGAGGAAGAAACAGCAACCCATTCATTCCAGTATCTTGTCTGGAAAATTCCATGGATAGAGGAGCCTGGCAGGCTACAATCCAAGGGGCAGCAGAGAGTCAGACCCGACTGAACACACACACACACCTGCCATTTTATCTATGAGACATAAGCATCCACAGATTCTGCTACTGTAGGAAGGTACTGGATCTAATCCCCTGCGGATATCAGCTACTGATGCCCAGCCCTGCCCCTGAGCATTTCAGCCGTCATCTCTGGAATGGGGCCCAGACATCAGCAGTTTTCAAAGCCCCCCACCCCACCCCCACCCCACCCCCCACCCCAGGTGATTCCAATATGCGGGTCCGGATGAATAATCACTGCTTTAGGGGATATTATTTTGCCAGAGTGATATATTAAATGCTAATTTCCTAGGAATAAAGCTCTTCACTCAAGTTGTTTGTTAAGAGATTCGATTTTCCCACATTCCTCCCCTTAGGGGACAATAGTTGGCAGGTACACCTTGCATTTGAATTCTCCCACAGGAATGTTAATTGCTCCAACTGTCATAACAGAATGAAATTTTACATTCCCCTGGTACAAGCGAGGGAAGATTCTGTACAGCGTGGCTGAACTCTGTGTCTATTTAGATGGTCCCTCAAACCCAGCCAAGTAAGTGGTCCTGTTTACTTGCCAGACTTGTGTGCCACGAGGAATGCAAGATTGAGTCCGTTCAGAGACACACCAGGAAATCAACAGGCCAGCCCAGAGAGCCAGAGGTCATGAGGAAACCAAAAGTGACCCTAAGGTCAAAAAGTTCTGCCTGTATTTGCAGATCATCTTGATTTCCGAGCAGCCAGGCACCAGCTCTCAGCTTTCACCTCAGACTAAACAATTTAAGGAGAAGGCAATGGCAACCCACTCCAGTACTCTTGCCTGGAAAATCCCATGGATGGAGGAGCCTGGTAGGCTGCAGTCCATGGGGTCGCTAAGAGTCAGGGACGACTGAGCAACTTCACTTTCACTTTCAAACAATTCAAGAGAATAAAATTATTCTAGCTCGGAAAGGTTCTGGGAAGCTTTAGATAACCTTGCCTCTGGGGAATACATTTCTTGGCCTCTTTCCCTTGGCAACCATTTCCATCTTCTGGGTGTGGGAGAAGAAAGCCCTTTATCTTTTCCTAGTCAATGTCTTTTTCTAGACCTACACACCTGCGCCCAGGCTGAATTCCCTGTTAACAACTGCTTTGGAGGGAGGGAAACTGCTTAAGATTAGACCATGCAAGACAAGGTCGAATGGAATGTCAATTGTCAAGTCACGTGTTTATATATCCAGCCACCAGGGTAGCTTTCCAGGTGGCACTAGGAGTAAAGAACCTGCCTGCCAATGCAGGAGATGCAAGAGCTTTGACCCCTGAGTCAGGAAGCTCCCCTGAAGGAGGGCATGGCAACCCATTCCAGTTTTCTCGCCTAGAGAATCCCAAGGACAGAGGAGCCTGGAGGGCTACAGTCCATTAAATAATGAGTCGGACAGGACTGAAGTGACTTAGCATACATGCATGCATGCACGCAGTCTTTGGGGTGCCATTCTGTTACAAGCCCACAAAAACAGAAGATATGAAGGCAGAAATGACAAGACATATCAGGTCTTTCCAAAAGACCTGAACGACCTAAGAAGGCTCTCCTTCAGCGGTGAGGGTGTGTCCCACATGAGAATGGACTCACTGAGGAGTTTAAGAAATTATCTGAGGGACTTTCCTGGCAGCCCAGTGGTTAAGACGCCACGTTCCCAGTGCAGGAGACACAGGTTCTATCCCTGGTTGGGAACTAAGATAAGACCCCACCTGCTGCACAGCACGGCCAAAAAGGAAAAGAGAGAAAGAAATTAACTATTTGACTTAATATGGACACACTCCTGGCTTTTAGTGTCCGTCACAGACTTCTGGTCTCCCCATGGAGTGGAAGCAGCTTCCAGATAACCAATACTGTGCCAACTAAGCGTCACACACAAAAGTGGAGTCTACACAGGAAGCATGAAAAGAAAAGAAAAAGAAAAAATGATGCATGATGGCCACAGCCAGGACTGGGATTCTCTCTCCAGCCTACAGGCCATCCCAGGGACAGTGAAGTAAGAGTGAGCCCGGGACTGCACTAGCCAGACGTCTGGGAAAGACAGTCTGCCACTGGCTGAATGCTTCCCAATAAACCCCTCTGCTTTACGTCACACGCCTTTACTTCCTTCCCCTTTAAAGATTCTCTGGCCCCACAGTGAGGTCTTTATTATTCGGTAAAAGGATTGGAAGAGTATGAGTCTGGAAAGGAAAGGACCAGAGTTCTAGGACTGTGGTGAGGAGACTACTTTTTCGTTCTCTGAAATTCATTCTCATATTTTAAACTAACAGGCGGCTCTAGACGTTTCCTTCCTATCTGTGAACGTTTACAGCACACCGCACCTCCCTCTTCATGACAAGGATATCATCGTTGCTTGATGGAGAGCTCAATATGGGAGCGGCCATGTCTGTCTTCTCCATCCTTGCATCCCAAGTACGGCGACACACATTCATTGCTGCTGTTCCGTCGCTCAGTTGTGTCTGATTCTTTGTGACCCCATGGATTGCAACACGCCAGGCCTCCCTGTCCTTCAACACCTCCCAGAGTTTGCTCAAATTCATGTCCACTGAGTCAGTGATGCCATCCAAACACCTCATCCTCTGCTACCTGCTTCTCCTTTTGCCTGCAATCTTTCCCAGCCTCAGGGTCTTTTCCAGTGAGTCAGGTTTTGCATCAGGTGGCCAAAGTACTGGAACTTCAGCTTCAGTATCCTTCCTTCCAATGAATACTGGAAGGGTTGATTTCCTTTAGAATTGACTGGTTTGTTCTCCTTGCTGTCCAAGGGACTCTCAAGAATATTCTCTAGCATCCCAATTCGAAAGCATCAATTCTTCAGTGTTCAGCCTTCTTTAGGATCCAACTCTCACATCCATACACGACTCCTGGAAAACCATAGCTTTGACTATATGGACCTTTGCTGGCAAAGTGATGTCTCTGCTTTTGAATAGGCTGTCTAGGTTTGTCTTAGCTTTCCTTCCAAGGAACAAGCATCTTTCAGTTTCATGGTAACACACATATAGGCGGTCAAAGAATATGTCTGATAAAGGAGAGAGAGTGGAAGCGAGGGAGGCAAGCCGGGGAGAGAAAGAGCGTAAGGTATCTGGCAGGCCACCGGCAGCTTATTTGCGTAAAGGCTTCTAGGAGCCCTGAAATGCAAACTAACAAGGAAGAAAGCTGCTTAGTCTCAAGAGAACTCTAGAATAGGGAGGTCACCTGTGACAGCAGCGCAGGAAGGATCCCGGAAGGGCCTGGCTGGAGGGGCCACGGAGTTGTCTCCCTGCAAGAGCGATCTGGGGGAGACTCTGTGCATTAACACATGTGGCCTCAGAGGAGTCAGGAGAGGGCAAGCTGGTAGACTTGGAATTTGGGGGATGTGAGCAAAATCTGGCAGCTACATCTCTGTATAATCTGGGCTTTGAGTTTTTCAAACACAGGAAAACTGAGAGCTATTTATCATTAGATTGTTTCACAGTAACTCTAATCTCGTGCTCAAATCATATGATCACAGAATCATAATAGCCTTGCCCACTGGCCCATCCCAACTGTATGGAAAGTATCCCCACCGGTGGTAACATCAGCACAAATAATGGCTACATTTCATCCTGTTTCTTTCTCCGCCTAGGGTCAGGACTGTTGGAAGGGAAGTGAAGCACTCGCCTTGGTGCAAAATTTAAGGCGTGGCATCACAATAAATTCTATATTAATACAAAATTAAAAAAAAAAGTCTATGCCCCCAAAGTTCACAGTGAGCAAAATATCAACATGTAAAACAAAGACAGGATCTAATCATGCACTTGTTTGACCCTGAGAGGGATCAATTCACTCGCCTCACTTTAGTCCTGTCTCTGACCAAACTCAGTCTCATTTCAGGGTCTTTGTGCTTGCTTTTCTCTAAGTCTGGAATATTCTCAGAGCCTTGCATAGTTGGCTCCTTTTCATTATTCAGATTTTTTTTTAAATGTGGACCATTCTCCAGTTCAACTTCCTCCAGTTCTGTCTTCGTGAGAGGGCAAAGCTGAGTCACTTCACCTTGCCCTTGGGATCTACAGGTTGCTTTAGCTATGTCTTCAACCCAGTGTTTTCAGACAGGTCTCCCTTATTAGGCTGAATGCTCTCTGCAGGGAGAAAGTAAAGGCTCAGTTTCTTCTGGGTGGTCTCAGTCTTCCAAGAACAGCGAGGAGCAGAAAGCGAGTGTTTGCTGGATGTGTGTGAGGGAAGCTTGTGGACGAAGCACGGATGCAGCGGGGCTGGTGGATGCTCCCTCCGCTCCTCTCGGTGTGCTTCAGTGCCCGCAGCAGTGAGCGAGGCCAGTGGGGACACACAGAGCAAGAGCTTGGCCCCGGCAGCTCCCCTGAGGCCACGGGCCCAGATGCCCAACAGTCAGTCCCACAGAATGTACTGGAAAGAACAAGAACTCCTTCCCATAGGCTCTGGCCTTGAGTGACTTTAGCAAAGTTTTCACTTCTGGAACGTAGGAAAAATACCTACAACACAAACCGTGAGGATTAAATGAGATCAAGTCTGCAGGGTGTAGGCAGGCCCAGAACACAGTAGCGCCCCTGCCCCCGAGTCTTTCATCTTCTCCCCTCCCCTCGTGTTCCTTCCCCCTCCCTGAGTCAGCAGATAAAGCAATTGCGAAGCTGCTTTAGAGTTCTGGAAATAGTGGTGCTCACACAATGCCTAAGGGAACTACGCTCTCTGTGAGAGGATTTAACATGTTTGGAGAAGCAGTTCCAAGGACTCTGAATTTCTCCGATTGTCGCAAGGCAGGGTGGCCAACTCTTAAGATTTGCTTTGTATAATACAATTCGCAGAGAGATATTGCTTGTCTGTTTTGATTTTTGTATTTATTGTCAACATTTGCTAATTTAGAAATTTCTTATTACAATCTGGATTGCTATTTTCTGCTGGACAGAAAAAAAAAATCTGGCCAATGGGTTTCATGTTTAATCAGCCTGCAATGCAGGAGACCCCAGTTCTATCCCTGGGTTGGGAGGATCCCCTGGAGAAGGGATAGGCTACCCACTCCAGTATTCTTGGGGTTCCCTGGTGGTTCAGCTGGTAAAGAATCCGCCTGAAATGCAGGAGACCTGAATTTGATCCCTGAGTTGGGAAGATCCCCTGAAGAAAGGGATGGCTACCCACTCCAGTATTCTTGCCTGGAGAATTCTGTGGACAGAGGAGCCTGGAAGGCTACAGCCCATGGGCTCGCAAAGAATCAGACAAGCATGTGTGACTTTCACTTTCACCTCCAGATAGCCTCAGTCCCCATGAATTTTTCTGTTGCTTTGAAGACTGGTGTCAGCTTTTCTTCACACACAGTCATTTACATTACCTGTCTGGCCCAAGGCACTTAAATCTGTGTCCTTTGGCAGGGTGATGCTAGAATGTACAAAGGCTTAGTAAAGAGATGAGTGCTCAGCGATGCTCAGTGGTCCACCTGGGGTGAGGAGACTGTTCATCTGCCTTCATTTCATCTTTACTTCTGATGAAGTGTCATTTTCCTTAGGAAGAACTTGAAGGGGCAAGGGTGGGGAGGGTGGCTCACATGGTCTGAACTTTTGGCTGGGATCTAGGAAACTGAGGTTTGGTGAGTTCCTTTCCATGTTTCGGAGCTGTTGCCCTGCCCTGCCCAACTTAACGTAGGACTGAGGATGTCAAGGGCTTAGCTTGCTGCCTGGTACAGACGCAGGAAGCCCTTCACACGCTCGATGGTACATACTGTTCCTGTTGTCATGACCAGCATTAAACGCCCTATATCCTGCCACTCTGACAGCACCCAGCACCCTCGCCTTCCTCTAGTCCTGACCCACTAACAGCCTCCTCCCCTGCAGTCCCCCTCCTGACCTCTCCCTAACTCTCTGACTCACTTTGCAGCCTGGAGATCCGACCCAGGCCACCACCCCTTTGGCTCAGACCTTGGCTTCCCTCAGCCACTGGGACCAACTAGACATTCAAGGCCTCACTGCTTCCAGCTGCTCCAGGTCAACAGTTCCGACTCTAATCCTGCTTCTGGCCTAAAAGTAGGCTTGAGAGCAGTGCCCCTAGTGAGTTTGCTCATGGGATCTGGACATCAGAGGCACAACCCCGTTCCCTCGCATCCCCTCATCTCATATACCCCACCTCCTCACCCTCACCCCCATCCTGTGACTGACTCAGAGGAGGCAGGAATTTCAGGAGAGCAGAGGCAAGTGTGTGTCTGACTTTGCACGCTGAATCCCCAGTGCCTCGGCCACTCCCTGGAACACAATGGGTGCTCAGTAAACACTCACTGAATGGATGAAGGAATCAACGAATTCAGATCAGGGACCACATTTACGGTAAAAATGAGCAGTTTTTAGTTTTGGCTCCGTACCTCAAACTTTCCTTTTCCTTGTAAATTCATTTGATTGAAGTATAGCTGACTTACAATGTTATGTTAGTTTCTGCGGTACAGCAATGTAACTCAGAATGTAGACATTCTTCTTCATATTCTTTTCCAGTATGACTTATCACAGGATTATTGAAGATGGTTTCCTGTGCTATACAGCAGGACTTTGTTGTTTATCCATTCTGTATAGGACAGTTTGCATCTACTAGTCCCAAACTCCCAATTCATCCCTGCCCTCCTCCCTCCGCCTTGGCAACCACGAGTCTCATCTCTGTGAGTCTGTATCTGTTCTGCAAATTCACTTGTGTCATATTATAAATTCCACATTTAAGTGATATCATATGATTTTTGTTTTCTCTTTCTGACTCACCTCTAGGTCCACCCATGTTGCTGCAAAAGGCATTATTTCATTCTTATTTATAGCTAAGTAGTGTTTTTGTTCAGAGAAGGCAATGGCACCCCACTACAGTACTCTTGCCTGGAAAATCCCATGGACAGAGGAGCCCGGTAGGCCGGAGTCCATGGGGTCGTGAAGAGTTGGACAGGACTGAGCGACTTCCCTTTCACTTTTCCCTTTCATGCATTGGAGAAGGAAATGGCAACCCATTCCAGTGCTCTTGCCTGGAGAATCCCAGGGATGGGGGAGCCTGGTGGGCTGCCGTCTCTGGGGTCACACAGAGTCGGACACGACTGAAGCGACTTAGCAGCAGCAGCAGCAGCAGCAGTGTTTTTGCTATTGTTTAGTTTTTGAAGTTGAGCCCAACTCTTTTGCAACCCCATGGACTGTAGCCTGCCAGACTCCTATGGCCATGGGATTTCCCAGGCAAGAATACTGGAGTGGGTTGCCATTGCCTTCTCCAAGGGATCTTCCTGACCCAGGGATCGAACCCATGTCTCCTGCATTGGCAGGTGGATTCTTTGCCACTGAGCCACCAGGGAAGCCTGAGGAGTATTCCGTTGTACACACACATATACACACGAACCATATCTTCTTTATCCACTCATCTGTCAATGGACATTTAGGTTATTTCCACGTCTTGGCTGTTGTAAATAGTGCTGCCTTAAACCTAGGGGTGCATGTATCTATTTTAATTAAAGAAAAGCTCTCAGTTTGGTAACTTTCTTAGATGTGTTGGTTTTGTGATCCTATTTCCCTTTCACGTGGAACAATACAGTCATCAAAGAGAAGCGGGTCTGTGTGCTGGCCTTCGGGGATGAAGCTGGGAAGACCTCCCCAGGAAGTCGAGCGCTGAGCAGGGCATGAGGTGAGGGGTGGTGATGTCTGATGGAGCCAGGAGTGGGGAAGGGAGTGCACACAGCATAAGAAGGGCAGGGAGCTTGGGGACAGCTAGCTATTGAGAGCCCACCAAGGATCCAGCAGGAGCGGGTGCTGCTGGGGTTTCCTCTCGCCGGCACTGCTGGTAAAGGTGAAGCTCCACAGACGCTAACCCTGACTCGGAACTGACCTGAGGCCAGGCCCTCTCCCTATCTGTGGGAGATGTGGCTTGTGCCAAGGCTCACAAAAGGTGGACGCCTCATAAACACAGCTGGTTATTAGCCCTGCTGGTGTAAACCCAGCAGCATCACCAACCTCAGTCCCTGAACTTCCTCCCTGGCCCCCCGATTGGTTTCTCTTCCTGCCGGTTTTCTCTGACAGGTGGGCAGCTAAAGTGACTCAGGCTGACCAAGTCCCAGACTGACGAAGTCGCTTCCCCGTCCTCTGAGTAGTCCTAGCCTGGTGAGCCCTTCATCTTTTCGCTCTCCAGCCCATTTGTCCCACAAAGACCAGCCATGAACCCCTTTGGGCAGCGGGAGCCGAAATGAAAGAGCAAGGCCCCGAGCACTGGGCACCAGACTCTTACTTCTCCTCTTTCTTCTGGCCATGAGGCTCTCTTTGGAGGCAAACATTAATTTTAGACAACTAGGGTCAACTTCCTGAGGCTGACTTTTCACTATGAATTTTCTGGAAATGTGTACTTCCCCGTTGCTAGTACTGGTGCTAGCTGCTCAGTCATGTCAGACTCTGTGATCCCACAGGCTGCAGCCCATCAGGCTCCTCTGTCCATGGGATTCTCCAGGCCAGAATAGTGGAGTGGGTACCCATTGCCTTCTCCAGGGGATCTTCCCAGCCTAGACCTGGGATCAAACTCAGGTCTTCTGCATTGTAGACAGGTTCTTTACTGCCTGGGCCACCAGGGAAGCCAGTGAACCTGGCGTGCCCTGAAATCTGGGGTGGAGGTGGAGTCTGAGCAGCTTGAAGCCTTGGGGTGCCGCTCCTTCTGTATCCCCACCTCACCGTGGGACACAGATCCCCAGCAGCATGATGACACCGTAACTGAGGTGCACCGGGGAAGGCCCTTTGCTGTCACAGGTACAATTGCACCACCCCAGAACTCTTTCTTCTCCTTTGTTACTCCAGATCTGAAGCAACCCGTGTTTCGCCATACCCGCATTCTTGCTGAGGTGATCATCACAGTTACAAGGTATTGAGCATCATTTTGTTTGACAAGGCATTCGATCAAATGTGTAATCTTCATTATCTCATCTGATGCAAGGCACATAATATTATTTCTTTATCTCTCAAGAGAAAAAAACAGGCTTCATTTTAATTTTTTATCTTTCAGCCATGCCACACTGCATGTGGGATCTCAGCTCCCTTACCAGGGATTGAACCTGTACCCCCTGCATTGGCAGCGAGGAGTCTTAACCATGGGACTGCAAGAGAAGTCCCAACAGGCTTGGAAAAGTTAGATAACTGGCCCAAAGTCACCAGTCAATACATGGCAGAACTGGAAATTTCAACCAGGAAATGAGACTTCAAAGCCCTACATTCTTATTACCATTTCTGTGTCCCTTCAGAACACTGAGGGGGTTGAAGAGGGAGGGGGGATCTCATTGAGTTCTTTGCAGGGATGGGAAACCAACATCTGTGTGGAACCCGAGGCAGACATCTGGTCTCCCCAGTTCCCAGGGGGTGGAAAATGTGTCCATCCCAACCAGAATCTGGCCTCTGACACTTACAATACCAGGTCATTTGCTTGTGCCCTCAGAGTTACCCCAGCCTTTGGAGAAACCCCACTGAGTTACAGACTCAGGAACAAGCCCTCATTATCCGCCAGCCTCCGGCCCCCTGGTTGGCCTCTGTTTGGCACTTCCTGAGCCACCAGTTTACCTGAGATGAACACCATCTGGCAGAGCTCTGCCCTGCTACGTATGGGCCTGTAGGAAGACTGATGTAAGTGTGCCAAATCGTTTTATGCAGTACCGGGATGGGGAATTTCCTGGCAGTCCAGTTAGGACTCTGAGCTGCCAATGCAGGAGGCCTGGCTTCATTCCTTGGTTGGGGAACTAAGATCCCACAAGCTTCATTGTGTGGTAAGCAAAAAATAAAACAAACAAACTGGGATGTATGCGTCCACTCAGATTACACATACCAATTTGCAAAAGCTTTTTTTCTTGTGGCAGAGTAGGAGTGGAAAATACAGTGTTTTTTTAATTTTAACTTTTGTTATTGAAGTATAGTTGATTTACAGTGTTGTCTTAGTACAGCAAAGTGATTCAGTGATGCATACGTATATATCTATTTTTAAGGATTCTTTTCCCTTAAGGGTTGTTATAAAATGTGGAGTATAATTCCCTGTGCTATACAGTAAACCGCTGTTGTTTATTTTGCATATGGCAGCGTGTATCTGTTAATGCCGTGCTCCTAATTTATCTGTCCTCTCCTTCACTTTTCACTTTCGGTAACCATAAGTTTGTTCTCTACATCTGTGAGTCTGTTTCTGTGTTGTATATAAGTTTATTTATGTTATAAAATACAGTGTATTTTAAAACTCAGTTATTTTTCATCTTCTTTTCATATTCTGAGGCCTAAACTCTTGTTTTCAACCCATCTAACCCCAGGGATGGGGGAGCCTGGTGGGCTTCCGTCTATGGGGTCGCACAGAGTCGGACACGACTGAAGCGATTTAGCAGCAGCAGCAGCAACCCTTACCCTCCACTTTTTACATTCTCTAGCTTTTTTTTTAATAGAAAAACTGCTGGGACTTCCTTGGTAGTCCAGTGGTTAGGGCTCTGTGCTTCCACTACAGGGGGCACGAGTTTGATCCCCGGTCAGGGAACTAAGAGCCTGCACATCACTTGGTCATGGCACTTGGTGCAGCCAAAAAAACCAAAAGCTGCCAACATGCAAACTACCCTTTGTGTGCATGCCTACAGGCGTGCATATGCACAAACACACACAAACGCACGTTTATATTTTTCTGGTTACAAAATAAGGTATGCTCATTGTGCTTTGGGATGCCTTATGAAGACAGAACTGACAGGCCTAACTGATGGCCTGGAAGTGGAGTATAAGGAGAACGGCAGAATCAGAAGTGATGCGGAGACTTCTGACCTGAGCAGGTAGACGGAGAGCAAACTGTTGGAAGGAAGTTTCCAACAGGCAGCACATGATTCCACTACCTGAAAAAGGGGATAGAGTATCCAAGAAAAAACAAAGAGGAAACTCTTAGATGGAAGAAAGAGGTCAGGACTCCCAGGCGGCCTGGGGGACCCTGGACCCTCCAGGCCTGCATCATCTCTGCTGCTGTGGACCAGCAGTGGTCAGGAGCAGCTTGAGTGGCAACAGCAGGCTCTGGGGCCCCAGGGGAGGCAGGGGCCCAGGAAGGAGCTGCACACCCCCGCACCCTGTGCCTTGAGCAACGGTTGAGAATAGGGGAAAACTGGCCCCTGGTGTGGTTGTTTCACTAAACAGAGAAGAAACCACAAAGAGCAGAGTTCCCCAGTTAGCACTGCTCTTGGTCCAGCTTTTTGCATGTCAAGTAACAAGTGGTAAAGGTTTCCATATACTAAGGAAATAGCCCCAGTATAGGAATAATGTTAATGACAAATATGCCAAACAGATGAGGTGGTGGGGCAGCTATTCGGGAGGGCAGTGGGAACCTTCTAGAAGGACCTTGCAAATCAGACCACAAAGTGCCCCCTTCTGATCACAGGCAGTTTTTGGAAATCAGTGTAGCCAATGGCAGAGCTTAACACTCAGATGTGAGAAATGTCACCTTTCTTTGTTTCTATAAATTAAATCAGTGTGCTCAGGGACCCACCGCTTTGTGAATGAAGTGTTCCATCTCAGTCCCAGTTGGGGTGCTGTCTTCCATCTCAGCATCTCCCTACGTCACACTCACACATACCCACGGAGGAGGCTGCAGATACCCAGGCATTGCAGGGTGCAAGAATGCCAGGGCAGGGACAAGGCAGTCCAGGAAACAGACGTTAATGAAATCTCACTGGGATGGGAGCCATGGGCTGTGGAAACAGTGGGTGTGAACCAGATAGATTTCTGCAAAGGGTGCAGCAAATGAAGTGGGAAGGAGAGGAGTAACAGTGGTCTGCGGCCTGTTCAGGCCCTCCCCTAGAGAGAGACAGCGAGGCAAGCCCCCTAAATGGCAGGTACTCAGCATGGGTCACATACACAGGGAGGAGGAGGAAGCTGAGGAAGGAGCCCCAGGGGTCCTAGGAACTCGCCAGCTACCCAGAGCTCTGGCTGCAAGCCTCTTATAATTGCTCCTTCCAGAACGTTCCCCCTGAACCTGATTGTTCTGTTCCTACCTTCAGGCCCCAGCTTCGTATCTCATTTCAGTACACCACCCTGACCCTTTGGACGTTAAGGCTCTTCTTTGGTCTCCACCTGCCTTCGTGCAGGTTTCAAGCTTTAGTACTATCTTTCCTCACACTGAACCCACAGGGCCTTCCTGCTGACTCCCCTTCTCTCCTGGCTCCAGATCTTGGCCTGAGATAAAGGCATAGCACTCTCTCTAAAGCCAGGATTTAACAGTTATCCTTGTTGGCCTCTTCCTATTTTCCCTAGGCTCCAGCTCATGCTTGCCTTGACAACTCTGAATTTCGGGATCGTTCTGTGGCCTGCCCTTTTTCTAGGCTTTGGATGGTTGCTTTTCCAACAACAACAAATTTTTCTTACTCAAATGAAGGGTAGAGCAGTGGCTGCTTCAGTGCTGGGCTCCCCCTAGTCCAGGGATCCTGTGCCCACTATTAGGGGTTAGCTGTCACGCTGGGCTGGAAGAAGCACAAGCTGGAATCAAGATTGCCAGGAGAAACATCGATCACCTCAGATATGCAGATGACACCACCCTTATGGCAGAAAGTGAAGAGGAGCTAAAAAGCCTCTTGATGAAAGTGAAAGAGGAGAGTGAAAAAGTTGGCTTAAAGCTCAACATTCAGAAAACGAAGATCATGGTATCTGGTCCCATCACTTCATGGGAAATAGATGGGGAAACAGTGGAAACAGTGTCAGACTTTATTTTGGGGCGCTCCAAAATCACTGCAGATGGTGACTACAGCCATGAAATTAAAATACACTTACTCCTTGGAAGAAAAGTTATGACCAACCTAGATAGCATATTCAAAAGCAGAGACATTACTTTGCCAACAAAGGTCCATCTAGTCAAGGCTATGGTTTTTCCTGTGGTCATGTATGGATGTGAGAGTTGGACTGTGAAGAAAGCTGAGCGCCGAAGAATTGATGCTTTTGAACTGTGGTGTTGGAGAAGACTCTTGAGAGTCCCTTGGACTGCAAGAAGATCCAACCAGTCCATCCTAAAGGAGATCAGTCCTGGGTGTTCATTGGAAGGACTGATGCTGAAGCTGAAACTCCAGTACTTTGGCCACCTCATGCAAAGTGTTGACTCATTGGAAAAGGCCCTGCTGCTGGGAGGGATTGGGGGCAGGAGGAGAAGGGGACGACAGAGGATGAGATGGCATCACCGACTCGATGGACATGAGTCTGACTGAACTCCAGGAGTTGGTGATGGACAGGAAGGCCTGGCGTGCTGCGATTCATGGGGTCCCAAAGAGTCAGACATGACTGAGCAACTGAACTGAACTGAACTGAACTGTCATGCCCCTAAGGCTAACGGCGCCCTCTAGTGGTAATGATGCCACTGCGGCTGAGGGCACAGACAGTATAACATTTATAGCAACCTTTCGGGTTTTTTGGTATTTGTATTTTATATATTTTACATATGCTAGTAATTTAATATTTACATCAATCCATTGAGAGCAATGTGATTATTATCACTATCTTATAGATAAGGAAATAGGTACACAGAGAGATTAAGTAAGTTGCTCAAGGTCACAAAGCTAGTTAGGAACAGAGCCAGGATCTGAGTCCAGCAAGTCTGGTTCCAAGGCTGGTGATTTAACCTCTATGCCTGGAATTCCCTGATGGTCCAGTGGTTAAGACTGCTGTTCCAATGCAGGAGCACAGGTTTCATCCCTGGTCGGGAACTAAGATCCCACTTGCCATGAGTCCAAAAAACCAACAAAAAACCTCTGTACCATACAGCCTCCTATAATAAAAGACAGCACGCACCCACTCCACTAAACCCCTCAAACACAGACATTTCCTTCCCCCTCCTGCAGAAATTCCTTTTTTATGCTCTCTCTAAAGAGATAAGCAAGAATAATAGTTCAGCTGCAGCCCAGACATAGGCTAGCACCCAGAAACACCAAGGGACCACCACAGAGCTCGGAAGTCTGAAGAGCTGTCCAATCTCCAGCTGAGGGTCCTTGTATTTACAGGAGGGGCAGTTTTAGGCTCTGTGTATTCCTCTCCCAAGACCTGTCCCGCAGGCTCAGCCCTAAGCAGGATGAACATGAAGGGTCTTATGAGTTGTTCCCACTGAGCCACATGTGAGGAAGCACATGATCCCTGTAGTTCGAGGATGGAGCCCATGACGACCTCGTGGGCGTTGTCCTCACTCTTTCACTTTTTCTCCCTGTGTTGCCTGCAACACTGCAAAGCTTCATTCTGCCTAATATTCCCATGACAGGAGTTCTGGGAAAACCCAGCCAACATTTATGAATCAGAAACCCAAAGAGATAATAAGTCATATTCAAAGAAGCAGAATCCACAAACTAAAAGAATTTTTTAAAGGAAGCCCAATCTTTAACTTTCATCTCTGTTGTATTATGAGGGATTTAATTTATAATTTCCATCAAGATTATGTGGGCTGAGTCTTTAAGACTGCCAAGACATAGAACACAAACTTATGCTTACCAAAGGGGATAGTGGAGTAGGGGGAGAGACATTAGGAGTTTGGGATTAACATATACATACTACTATATAAAAATATTTAAACAAAGACCTACTATCTAACACAGGGAACTATATTCAATATCTTCGTCGTTGTTCAGTTACTTAATCGTGTCCAATACTTTGTGACCCCATGGACTGGAACATGCCAGGCTCCCCTGTCCTTCACCATCTCCCTGAGTTTGCTCAAACCCTTGTCCATCGAGTCGATGATGCCATCTAACCATCTCATCCTCTGTTGCCCCCTCCTCCTCCTGCCTTCAGTCTTTCCCAGTATCAGGTTCTTTTTCCATTGAGTTAGCCCTTCACATCAGGTGGCCAAAGTATTGAAGCATCAGCTTCAGCATCAGTCCTTCCAAAGAATATTCAGGATTGATTCCTTTGATTATCTCCTAATAACCTATAATGGAAAAGAATCTGATTTTTCCATTACATATATATAAACAGAGTATATATGTATATCCAGCAGTGACAAATTCCTTCCCTACATCTATGTGCCTCAGTGGAAGGCACAGCAGAAGCACTCACCCACACAGCATCTGAAAAAGGCCCTACTCAGAATAACCTTTTGCAGCCCTTCCCCCTTCTGGAATGGAGGCCAGGAACCTTCAGAACCTTCAGGCCATTCTAACCCCAAAATGATTTCTGCCAACTTTTAGGATATTTGAAAGATGTTATTTCATTCTTTCTGTTTTGCTTATTTTTTGTGGGATCTTCTTAGATCAGGGATCAAACCCATGTCTCCTGCATTGGCAGGCGGATTCTTTACCACTGAGCCACTGGGACCTGGGAAGCCCTGAAAGATGTCATTTCTAATCAGGCCCCTCAGTCCTCAAGCACGAGAGAGGCAAACTCTAGCTGCCATCACCCATCTCCTAGCCTCTTTCTCATCTGTCTTTTTCCTACTCTGGTCCTGTTCCCCACCTCCTTCCAGGTTAGCCCTCAGTCTTCCTGAGGCTTTTTAGGAAGCCTGGAGGACCTCACGCTCAAGAACAGTGCCATCCCAGCCTGAGTTTGGCTAGGCTCCCTAGTTCAGGGAGGGGATGACACAAGATCAGGAGGAAGGAATGTCTGGCTCAAGCCCTCTTCCTCATTGCCACCAACTGTCCCTACACTGACCGTTGCCACTTGGCAGCTGCCAGTACCAAGTGACTGTGAGGAAAAGAAGCCCCTGTTTCACCACTGCACCTCGTTTCCAGGTCAGAGCTGAGTCCCACTGAGCCTGAGGACAAAACCCACCATATCTCTTATCTCTATTTTTATCTCTCCTTGTCCATTGCTGTTGGGCAATCTGACCTATAAGACCTATAGGCTTTATAATCTGATCTATAAGCTTTGGGGAATGTATGATTATTTCCTTTCTGGCCAAAAGTGAAAGTCACTCAATTGTGTCTGGCTCTTTGCAACCCCATGGACTATAGCCTATCAGACTCCTCTGTCCATGGAATTCTCCAGGCCAAAATACTGGAGTGGGTAGCTATTCCTTTCTCCAGAGGATCTTCCCAACCCAGGGATCAGACTCGGATCTCCCACGTTGCAGGTGGATTCTTTATCGTCTGAACCACTAGCGAAGCCCATCTGGCCAAAGAAGAGGTGTTATTAATGTTATTAATATTCCACGGGCAAGGAATTCCAAAGAGACAAGACAAACGGAACACATTTTTATCTCTCTTCATTAAAAACCCACAGTAAAAAGAATGTTCTTCCAAAGGCATAAACCAACAAAGAGAATTGTAGAAGAAATAACGGTAGACTCAGGAATTAATGTTTATTAAAATTTTATAACTTTTTTTAAAGTAATGCATTCACCAATCTATTTAGAAATCTTTTGGAAGAACCCTTGATTTACAATGTTGTGTTAGTTTCAGATGCACAGCACAGTGATTCCATTTCCAGTCTTTTTCAGATTACACTTCATACTTTGGCAGCTGTTTTTTACCCCAGTTTTTTAAAAAATTGAAGTATAGTTCATGTACAGTGTTGTGTTAATTTCAGGTGTACAAAATGTCAGTTATGCATACATATATATCTTTTTTTTCAGATTCTTCTCCCTTATAGGTTTCAAAATATTGAGTATAGTTCCCTGTGCTATACAGTACTGTGTGTATATATATATATATATATATATATATAGAGAGAGAGAGAGAGAGAGAGAGAGAGAGAGAGAAAGCAGATAGAAAAGAAAGGAGATAGGAGAAAGATGAGGAGGCTGCAGGGGGAAGCCAGGAAGAAGTGAAATGATTCCCATCCAAGGAAGGCTTAGGGCCGGAGGCTCTAGGACCTCTCGCAGCAATGCAAGAAGCCAGAGGACAGTTGAACAATAGCAGACAAAACTGTCCCAAGTATCACTCTTTTAAAGGGAAAAAAGTTTGTCTCCCTCATCTTAAGAGAGAGAGAGAGAAAAAAAAAAAGCGTTGTTAAAGCAACCTCTGTCATTGACAGGGATGTAGCCCCATTTTTCTTCCTTTGTATAGTCAAACAGGTCTTAAATAGCATCTGCATTCCCCGTGTTTGTATCCTCACCTCTCTCCCACTCCCAAAGAAACTGCAGTCTACTCTTCTCTCCAATCACTTCCCTAAGCTCCTCTTGCTAATCCATTGGGCAATTTGGGTGCATGTAAGACAGGCTCTCTTCAGCCTTTCTTTCTTTCTTTCTTGAGACCCTTTCCTGCCCTTGATTTCTGAATCTCCACTCGAATGGCTTCTACTTCACGACCTTCTTAAGAAGGTTTTCCATTTTCCTCTCTCTGAAGTGTTGATTGCTTAGAGATTCTGTGTTGTTCTAGTCTCACTCGGCTCACTGTACCAACAATATATTCATCTACGAGAACTCTGCAAGGGTTTCTCACTGATGAATTGAACTCAGCTGACTTCATCATCTTTCTGACCATCTTCCATCTCCAAGAAAGGCATCGCCACAAATCCTACAAATAGCATTCCTAGTATTCTTTTCCTTCCCATTCACTGTTCTGGTTTTCCGTTGGTACAAAACAAATGACTCTCAATATACAGGGGCTAAAAGCAGCAATTTATTTGACTCATGATTTGGGGGATCTGGAATGTGTGAAGGGCTTGGCTAGATGGCTCATCTCTGAGCTATGTGCTTCAGCTGGGACATCTAGGGTGGGGGACCACCTTTGAAGATGCCTTCCTCACTCACAGTGTGGGACACCTCAGTACTCCTCCGTCTTCCTCTTCACATGCCATCTCATCTTCCAGGACCTCTCCAAGGCCTTGGGCTTCTCAAGGCTTGTTCTCTGGGTAGTCACACTTCTTACCTGGGGGTTCTAAGAGACAGGAAGTGGAAGAGAGCTGGCTGCTTGAACGCTACACCTGGAAATGACACAGTGTCACTTCCTCCATGTTCTATTGGTTAGAGAGAGTAGTCTCAGGACTCACCCAGAGTTAAGGATGTGGAGACAGGCTCTATCTCTTGATCTGGATGGGAAATATTATTGAATCCATCTTTGGAAATACACCCTGCCATGTACACCCACATAATCAATCCCCAAGTCTTATCCATTCTACCTTCCAAATACTTCTCAGATGTATTTACCTCTCTCTCTCCATTGCATCACCTTCTGCAGGCCACCATTTTTTCTCTCCTGAAAGCTTGTCTTAGCTTCTTCACTGGCTTCCAGGATACTTCTAGAGTGCCTTCATTATTGGTGTGACTGATAGAGTGATCCTTTTATATGGCAAACTTAATTACACTTCTCCCTATACTTAAAACCTTTACAAAGCTCCCACTGCATTAAAAAAAAATCTAACATAGGTCATACATTCTTTCGTACCTCTAACCCTAATTATATTTCCACCTCAAATCAGAGGATATAATGCGTTAGTCTATAGCTCTATATATTTGAAGCATCTTAAACTAGATTTTTAACCTTACATAAAATTATTTTCGTACTTATGTTAATGTTTCATTTGTGCCTTTGGGGTAATTTAATATTTATTATGAATCTCTGGTGCATATAAAATAGCTATTACTCCAAAGATACTTACAGGTGAAGGTAGTATTTCCAAAAGTATATGACTGTGATATCTTTCTATCCGCCAGCTTTCAATCTTTTTTGGATGTAACAAATGATTGTGTTATTCATAGAGATTTTTCAAAGTTGATTAATTGATTTATGGCTGTACTGGGTCTTTGTTGCTATGCATGGGCTTCTTTCTAGTGGAAAGTGGGAGCTGCTCTTTGTTTTAGGATATGGGCTCCTCATTGTGGTGGCCTCTCTTGTTTCAGAGCATGGGCTCTGGGCACGTGGGCTCAGTAGTTGCAGCACATGGGTTTAGTTGATCCACAGCATATGGACCCTTCCAGAACAAGGGATGGGACCTGTGGCCCCTGGCAGGCAGATTCTTAACCACTGGACCGCTGGGGAAATCTCCATAGACATTTTTAAATTTCACCACCCCAACACTCTTTGACTATGTTCATGGCTTCTGATGTTATAATAGTAGCTATTTTTGAATGACTTGTCTTGTACAAATAAGATTTATTTATCAGACATTAAATAGAAATAAATAACAGACCTTTAAAATTAATATGAAAGTCTTTATCTTTTAATAGGACAACTTTACTCATTTACATTTATTTTCCTGGCTGAAAAACTTGGTTTCTCATCTCAGATTTTATGTTTTGCATTTTTTTCCTTGTGCTCCTTTGTTTTCTATTAATTATCTTTGGGCATTTAGCTTAAAGTTTTATGATACACCTTTGATAGTGTCCTGGAAAATAAATTGATGTTTCCAGTTGTACTAGTATTTATATCTATTTCTTTGCATGATGAAAAATTTTTTAAAATTTTGACTAGGCCACATTTGTTTGCCTCACTGTCCAGTTTTGCTTACTGAGAACCTGTCACATATAGGACACAACAATACAGTAGTAAAGAAATAAAAATCTCTTCTCTCACAGACCCTATAGTTTTGCAAAGAAGATTATAATTAAAAAAATAAAATAAGCATGTACATGTTCTACACTCAGGTTATTGTCCTACGAGTTTAGCCATATAATCAATTTCAAGAGTAATATCTGGCTTATGCAGTCACTTTGGAACTACATGTATCCTTTTTTTATATATAAGTGATTTTCAGTGCTCCTATGATGTTCCCACTATTGAGTCCTTCTTTATTTCTCTCCTTGGCTATAATACATCTTTTAAGAGCTAGGTAAAGTCTCCAAGAGCCGCTAGCAAGGCAAAGGGACCTCAGAACCTCATAAAATTGATTCAGTCATGATTTTTCAGCAGGGCACCATGATATATGCAGCAAGCCTGTGGATTTAAAAAGATGAAACTTCCTTGCAAAGTTCTAGAAAGCACTGCTCAGTTTTCAAAGAGGCATGTTTCTAAAACCTTAAGAGCTTGAATTGCTTTTAGGAACAATTCTTCTTTTTCCATTGCTTATAAGAACAACAATTCAGGGTTCACTGCACCCATAAAGAGATCTTAGAGCTAGCCATGCAAAAGTTGAGGTAGGCTTTGTAGTAGAAGCATGGAGAAGGTTGGCTCAGGAAACCAGAGAGGAACTGAAATGATTGCTTCTGATCTCACAGAAACTAGATTGAAATAGCATCTGTTTCCTCTCGTGGACCAGACGTCTGGGGACTGACGCAGGACTGAGGATTAGGGAATGAATTTGATACTTACATAATGACTGCCTTGCGAACAGCTATTCATTCTGGGCAAATGTAAGCAAGAAGCTAACTCCCAAACTGGGGAACCCAGAGACTGGGGAAAAGAAAAATCAATCTGAGAATCAAGAAGTGTGTCAAGAGGTTCATGTCAGGAAGCCAGCCCGAGTTCCATGCCAGCGCTTGACACCCTTGCCTGTATGTCAAAGACAGCTGTTAGTTTTCTGGTGATGCATGCATACTGGTGGCTTGTCTGACTCCAGAAATATTTGGCTTGCTTACCCATGTGATTCAGACTCTGGAAAGTGATGGAAGAAAGAAAAAGCTAGTGTGAGACAGGGAAAACCAACCAATATTCGGGTCTCCTCTCTTGACTCTTGAAAGATCTGGAGAAGTTATCACTTACCACCAAACTCTTAAGTTCTCAAATAGTAATTCATCCTGGAAAAAAAGAGGGAGGTATTTGGAACAGAGGCTTATACCCCATACTCTTGGGGAAGTGGGTGGAACCACCCAGAAAAGAGGTAAATTTTCTGAAAGGAGATGTGTGAAGTAATGATTTTATGATATAACAAAGGATTTTTCCTGCCAGTATTTCACACCTCTCTCCTTCTCTTTCATTTTTCCCGATGAAACATAAACTATGTATTCACAAGGGATTTTCATTCAAAAGTACTTCCTTTGAATCTATACCTTTCTATCTACATCTATATCTAGTCTCATATATATTTTTATGATGTGAGAGTTGGACCATTAAGAAGGTGGAACACTGAAGAATTGATGCTTTTCCCTTGTGATGCTGGAGAAGACTCCTGAGAGTCCCTTGGACTGAGAGCAGATCAAACCAGTCAATCCTAAAGGAAATCAACCCTTAATATTCATTGAAAGGACTGATGTTGAAGCTAAAACTCCAATACTTTGGCCACCTGATGTGAAGAGCTGACTCATTGGAAAAGACCCTGATTCTGGGAAAGACTGAGGGCAAGAGAGAAGAAGGTGGCAGAAGATGAGATGATTGGATGGCATCACCAACTCAATGGACGTGACTTTGAGTAAACTCTGGGAGACAGTGAAGGACAAGGAAGACTGGAGTGCTGCAGTTCCCCATGGGATTCCAAAGAGTTGGACACAACTTAATGACTAAACAAAAAACAACAATATATTTATAGCTTGTTAAAAATATAATTATAGGTTATAAAGTTAAAATTTTCATTTAATGCATTCTATTAATTATTCATATATTTGTCCCATTTCTTAGTAATTAAAGAAGTCATCATTTTTGGATCATACATAATAAAGAAGTAATTTTAATTTTAAAATACTTTATTTTAGATCAACACCTCATTGATATACTGTCAGTTCACTTTAAGGTACTGAGATAATTTTTATATTATATAACGGCAAAACTCTACTTTTTAAAAACTAACAAATGGCAGGATCTAATTTTTTTAACTGTGTGGAAAAAAATCCTAATTTTAAACAAATAAATTAAATGACACGTTATGTTGAGTTTGGTTTGGGAATCAAGCATGTTCTACAATGAAGTACTGAAGCAAGAATGTGTATGCCATCAAAAACAGGCAAAATCATTTGCAAAATTGTTTGAAGTTTCAAAATTTTTGAACATTAAAAATCTATTGGTGGGGCCAGGAAAGTTCCCTTGATGGTCCAGTGGTTGGGAATCTGCCTCCCAATATAAGGAACCCAGGTTCTCTCCTTGGTTAGGCAACTAAGATTCCACATGCCAGGGGGGCAACTAGTGAAAGCCTGAGTGCCATGATAAAGACCCAGGGCAATCAAAAAAAATTTTTTTAATCTATTGGTTTACTGTTTTAATTTTGCGTTTTATATCAGGATAACAAAATTAGAAAGTTCCAAGCAGCTAACTGAAGACTTTCTCTGACTATAAAGCCATCTAAGTGTAGATACTCTTTCTTCCCAATAAATAGAAAAGGTAAATGAGGTAGGAATGTCACTATTTTTTTTACATATTAATTTTTCAAGTACTAGGAACTCTTTGTTATGCTGTATGAGAATCTGGATTGGGTGAATGCAACAGGACAGAATGAATGCAACGGGATAGAATGAAGATCAGTCTGAGGCAAACTTGCAGAATTGTTATTTTATATCCTTTATTAGTTTGTGGCATACGTTTCAATGTCAGGGTTTCTTATGCTTGGCCTTTAATCAGCAATCAATTGTGAGGATAAATGAAACAATACAGGTGATAAATAAGAAAAAAAGAGCTGTTTAACCAAGGAATAAACCCTCTAGACAATTCACTCAACAGAGCATTCATCTGATTTCCACTAAATGTTGTGCATGATCACTTCATGTGCTCCTATAAGCTCTCAAATATTCTGTATCACAGGAAAGAATGCTGATTTAAAAAAAATAGAAATCGAAGCAGATACCATTAGCCACGGGGAAGAATATTGATTAAAGAAATAGAAATTGAACCAGATGCCATTAGCCACCTTTCATGATATGAATCCCTGAAATATATGACTTGGGAGATGCTGAAGTATTGATGTTTAAGACAGCAAACCATCAGAACAGAATTTAAAATTTCCAGATTTGGAACCTTAAAACTCATCTTTTTTTTCCCCTCACACACATGGAAATACTTCTGCAAATCATTATGTGTTATCATTAGGGGGTAAGTGCCCTTAAAATTCCTGGAGAGGTGCAAACTTTCAAAATGCATATATAAAACATAATTATTTGAGAAGGGCAAGCCTCCTCTCCCAGAGAAAGTAGCCTTCTGAATAATTACAATTATTTTAATCCATCTGTTGTTATCTGTTGTGTAACAAATGTTTAATCCCACTGTTGTTACACTGAGTTATTGAGCATATTCTCAAAAGGTTTTTTTTCTTTTAGTACAGATTTATTTACTTATTTTTTTGGCTCAGTTGCAGCAAGTAGGATCTTCGCTCTTTCATCGTGACATGTGGACTCGTGATTGTGACACATGGGATCTACTTCCCTGACCAGGGGTCGAACCCAGGGCCCCTGCACCAGGAACTCGGAGTCTTACCACTGGGTCACCAGGGAAGTCCTTCTTTATCTGCCCAAGCCTACAGAATATATAACAAAGGTGATAGAAGGAGGGCCAGCCCTGGGCCATCCCCCAGAAACAAACCCTCAGTAGCTTATAGGCAATAGCCAAGCGCTGAGAAGGGGACGTGAGTTTTGTCCCTGGGAGAAGGGACACTGACATTGTGCTTTTGCATCAGAGATATTTGTCCTTTCAACCTGGAAGGAAATCCATCCAACTTGTCAGTGTAGGGCTCCAAAGAGAAGACTTAAGAAACAAATTTTGGCCTGACACTTTCGTTTGTCCATTTTTCTATTTTCCTGTAAAAAACCACAGTTTTAACAATCTTCCTCCCTCTGCTGTGTTGTATTTGTTTTTGCAACTTTGATCAGAACTTACTTCAGCAGCAATGATGGTGAGTGAAGGAATTTCCCAGTGTGCCTGAGGAAACCAGCCCCCAAGCAGAATCCGGCTGCTAACTCAGAATTCTTCTTTCCTACAACACTGTGCTGCCTGCCTCAATTTTCCTAAGATACGCATGGTAGGGCTGGTTGCGTTGACAGCTCTGGTATAGGGTTGAGCTGTGTGGTTCTCAGAACTGCAGCCTTTCTGTCGACTAGCTCCTACAATCAAGTCAGTCATAAAACTCACTTTGGCAGACTTAGTTGGAAACACAATTTATTCCTTTCAGGAGTTTAAAAAAAATGAAGAAGAAAGAAAGGAAGGAAGAAGGAAAAGGGAGAGAAGGAGAGAGGGAGAGAGCGAGGAAGGAAGAAGGGAGGAAGGAAGAAGGAAGGAAGGAAGAGAAGAGGCATTTTGGACCGTGTTTGATGTTTTTTCACACTGTGTTTTTAAATGTCCCAAATTAGCCAGGGTCCCATTTGTTTCCCCTCTTAAGTCCAGAATGTGGGAAGGACTGGAGAAGCTTTTTTTCTGAAGAAATGAGATTGCAGAGCTCCCGAGTGTCCAGAAAGCCCAGAACAAAGTTGCCGTCGACTGAGGATAAGTCCCTCCCCCCAGCTCATTGTTCACACTCTCCGCCATGTGGACACAACTCAGAGGGACATGTTTACTGCTGAGTCGGGCACACCTCTTCTGTTTCAATCTCATAACAGGAATTGTTGTTGTTTAGTCTTTAGGTCGTGTTGGACTCTTGAGACCCCATGGACTGAATGGTAATCATTAAAACACTATCCCAAGGAACTGGGACCCTCATAGTCCACTGATGGGAATGTGAAGTGGTATAGGATGTTTTTTAAAAAGCCAAACCTATTAGGCTAAGTGAAAGAAGACAAACACATAAAGCCACGTACTGTATGATGACATATTTATGAAATTTCTGATGCCTATGGCTGATTCAAGTTGAGGTTTGACAGAAAACAACAAAATTCTGTAAAGCGATTATCCTTCAATTATAAAATAAATAAAATTTTTTTAAGTTCTGAAATAAATAAATCCATATATACAGAAACTAGATTAGCAGTTCTCAGGGCATGGGGTGAGAGAGGAATTGGGACTGATGTCTAATAAGTAGGGGGTCTCCATGGGGGGCAATGATGGAAATATTCTGGAATTAGACAGTGTGATGGTCGCAAAACATAGTGAATATTTAAAAACCATGGAACTGTACACTTTAAAGTAGTGAATTTTGTGTTATAGGAATTATCTCAAAACAAATTAAAATTAAAAGCACTGAGTCACACATTCCAAAGAGTCTAAATTAAAGCAATAACTCTGTATGGATATATTCAATGACAGAAAGGATACTTTTCTTGATGTGGGGACAAAGGGAACATGGAGGGAAAGAGAAAGGCCAATCATACCTGGAGAAAACGATCTATTGTTCTACTTGTATTTTTGCAAATAATAAATAAAGTTAAACAGAAACTCATTACAAATCTTATCATGAATTTCACTCCTGAGAACCTACCCAAGGAAAATGAGAACATGTCCACACAGAAATCACACTCATAGCAGCATTATTCAGAATAGCCAAAAAAGTAGTCCGCCAAATGGTGACTGGAAGACAAAATGTGGTATATCCATGTCATGGAATACTAGTCAGTGACAAAGGAATGAAGTGATGATACACAAAATACTTCAGAAGCATTATGCTAAGTGAAAAAGAGCCAGACACAAAAGACTGCCTAGGGTATGATTTCACTTGAGCAAATTTCATGGAAAGGGGAAATTTATCGACAGAAAACATTGCTGGTTGCTTGATGAGAAAGTTCTAAAACTGGATTGTGGTCATGGCTGCACAGCTCTACAAATTTACTAAAAACTATTGAAGAGTATATTTATAATTAGTGAAAGGTGAGTGGAAAGGGAAGAAGGGAGGAAGGGAGGAAGGCAGGAAAGAAGAAAGGAAGGAAGAACAGGAGGAATGGGAGAGGAGGTGGGAAGAAGGGAAGGGAGAGGGAAGGAGGCAGAAAAGAATGAGAACACAATTTTTTTAAACCAAAAAATATAGAACAATGTGACAGACATTTAACAGAAGTTTCAGATTAAGACCTCAGATATGCAGATGACACCACCCTTATGGCAGAAAGTGAAGAGGAACTAAAAAGCCTCTTGATGAAAGTGAAAGAGGAGAGTGAAAAAGTTGGCTTAAAGCTCAACATTCAGAAAACGAAGATCATGGTATCTGGTCCCATCATTTCATGGGAAATAGATGTGGAAACAGTGGAAATAGTGTCAGACTTTATTTTGGGGGGCTCCAAAATCACTGCAGATGGTGATTGCAGCCATGAAATTAAAAGATGCTTACTCCTTGGAAGGAAAGTTATGACCAACCTAGATAGTATATTGAAAAGCAGAGACATTACTTTGCCAACAAAGGTCCATCTAGTCAAGGCTATGGTTTTTCCTGTGGTCATGTATGGATGTGAGAGTTGGACTGTGAAGAAAGCTGAGCGCCAAAGAATTGATGCTTTTGAACTGTGGTGTTGGAGAAGACTCTTGAGAGTCCCTTGGACTGCAAGGAGATCCAACCAGTCCATTCTAAAGGAGATCAGCCCTGGGTGTTCTTTGGAAGGAATGTTGCTAAAGCTGAAACTCCAGTACTTTGGCCACCTCATGCAAAGAGTTGACTCATTGGAAAAGACTCTGATGCTGGGAGGGATTGGGGGCAGGAGGAGAAGGGGATGACAGAGGATGAGATGGCTGAATGGCATCACCGACTAGATGGACCTGAGTTTGAGTGAACTCCGGGAGTTGGTGATGGACAGGGAGGCCTGACATGCTGCAATTCATGGGGTCGCAAAGAGTCGGACACAACTGAGCGACTGAACTGAACTGAATTGAACTGAATACAAAATACTTAGAAAGGTGTAAAATGTAGGCAAAGATACATCAAACAAACACAAAAAGGTCTGGGCATACAGCATGGAGAAAACAGTCAATAATATTGTCATCTTTGTATGGTGACAGATGGTAACTAGACTTATTGTGATGATCATTTTGTAATGTATAAAAACATTGAAGCATGATGTTGTACACCTAAAACTAATATCGCAAATCAATTTTACTTCAGTTCAAAAAAACGTCCTGGCGATATTCATAGCAGAAAAGTGGAATTAAGTTTGAAAAGGGCTTAAGTCTTCAACAAGGCAAAGAATCATTTTATACGAATAAGAGATTAAAAGTTGAATGAAGAAATATTAAAGCTTGTCATGTAATTTTCTAAATATGCCATTGTAGCAATATGTTTGTGATTTCCTATTGTTCTATCACCAAATGAACAATAAATAAAGTTATTAAATGTTGACTAATACATATAGTAAGTTTGAATTAGTAGACATATTTAGTTCAGTTCAGTCGCTCAGTCGTGTCCGACTCTTTGTGACCTCATGAATCGCAGCACGCCAGGCCTCCCTGTCCATCACCATCTCCCAGAGTTCACTCAGACTCGTGTCCATCGAGTCAGTGATGCCATCCAGCCATCTCATCCTGGGTCATCCCCTTCTCCTCCTGCCCCCTATCCCTCCCAGCATCAGAGTCTTTTCCAATGAGTCAACTCTTCGCATGAGGTGGCCAAAGTACTGGAGTTTCAGCTTTAGCATCATTCATATTAGTTACATATAAAATCGTTTCTTTTAAATGTCAAAGAAACAGTTGCACAGAGAAAGAGCCCTGTAAGGAAATCTCATTAATTTCTGAAACCAGCAGTTTTTGGACTATATCCTCTAATCACAAGTAGCCATGAAAAACAAAACGATGACACGAAGACAAGCTCTGTACTATATATAGGAAGGGAACTTTTAGCTGCTTCTCCCCATGCCACGAGCTCTCTGCCCACTCGCTTCCTGCCTTACACTTTCCCCCAAGCCAGGTGGCTTTACAGCATCTCTGCCCACTTCCCCATCCTCTTCCAGTTCTGTATGCCTAGGGACTCCTGATGCCTAGGTGGCAATAGTCAGGGCAGCTCTCAGAGCCCAGCCAGCTCATGCCACAGGAGACTTGAATGTTTGATCCCAAGATTTGGAGCTGAATCTGTGTTAGGCTTGACACCATTCTAGCTTCTCCAGAGCTTCTCTCTGAACATTATATGAACTGGCTCAGCTATTAATAAAGTGGTGCTTTGATTCCCATTGGATTAATTTTAGGGTGTCATACCTCATGGCTTGTAGGATCTTAATTCCCCCCCCTCAGGGATTGAACCCGGGGTGGGCAGTGAAGCCTGGAGTCCCAACCACTAGACCACCAGGGAATTCCCTAGTGTTTCTTATATATAGCTCTGAACAAGCCTCTAAAGGGAAGCATAGAGTGGCTGGTGAGGATGATTTATGCATTTCTGCAATTTCAGATGTAGATCATATTGGCAATTGTCATCAACACTCCATCTCGATTTTTAACATCCACCATTTAGAAACTAGAAAAGACTTCTGCACTCCCCAATATCAGCTTACTATTGCAAGCTATTTATAAAATAGAACTTGTGTAAAAAATGGGATGCTTCCATTTAATAATGCTTTTATTACCAAATAAAGAATAATGACAACGGGTTAACATTTAATGACAGGGATTTAAGTAAAATCCACTTCAAAGACATCAAGAAGATCAAAATAATAAAGATGAAGGTGGAAACTAATTAGTTAGGAAACAGAACTGGACAGAACAGATAAGCAAATCCAAGAGCTGTTTCTTTGGGAAAAGAAGAAAGAGATGAATCTCTGGTAAATCCAGTTATTAAAAAACACAAGTAGGCAACACAAATAATTACATTTATCCAGAGTCCAAAAGGATTTAATTGCTGATATGAAGATTTGGAAATCTTTAATGAATACCATAAACTGTTGTGTCCTAGTGAGCATGAAGACCCCATTGAAATATACAGTTCTCTTGTCTACAAAACTCCCTATCACCCACTGCACCCCCTGACTCCAGAACTTTACTCCTCAGTTCAGCAGTCCTGAGGCAGGAAAATTCCCTAGACCAGGGCCTCTGGTTGACAATTCAGGCTGGGCAGGCTGACCCCTTTTCTATCTAAAAATGCAAGAAGTTCAGTTTCCACTGCAAACCCCGGGGCATAATGCCAGTTCCTTTCAAGTAGCCTTGACCTTGTCTCTTTTCAAGCTAAACTGCAGCCCCACTTTTAGCCCCATCAGAAAGCCTAACTAAAAAATAAACTTGGCTTGGAAAACGTGGAGACCAGGGGGCATAGTGTTCAGAGTTTGACCTGGGAAATCCTGAACTAAAAAAAAACTTTGTTACAGGAGAAAGCAAATTGATGGGGGGCGGGGGGTGTGCAGCGTAGAATGAGTGGGCAAGGATAATACACATTCCACGGGGGAAAGTTAAACAATCTTGTACCAGGCTAATCAGTTAAGTTTCTGATCTAGTTCCACCTTTTCTACATTTTAGTTGTATCACTTCTGAGGTTATCATTTCTATGAACTGGAGACAACCACCAGTTATCTCACAGAAGAATTGTTAGGAGTAAATAAGGCCACAGATGTGGAAGTATTTACAAAGAGAAAAACTTGATACGATGGTGGTGCAGGAAGAGGGGATTTCTCTGCTCCTTTGGCGATGAGCTAAGACAGCCTGGAATCTGTTCTACAGCAGTCATGACATTCACCTTTCAAATGCAATAGTCTTTTATCTGCAACAGTCTTTCTTGGTCTCTCCAGACTGGCCTGGAGCTGCCAGTGGACTGCTGTGAGGTTGAGTGAATGTTAGTCACTCAGTTGTGTCCGACTCTGCGACCCCCTGGACTCTGCCTACCTGGTTCCTCTGTCCCTGGAATTCTCCAGGCAAGAATACTGGGGTGGGTTGCCATTTCCTCCTCCAGGGAATCTTCCCTATCCAGGGATTGAACCCAGGTCTCCTGCATCACAGGCAGATTTTTTACCATCTGAGCCACCAGGAAAGACCTGTCATTGTCAAAAGGTCCAGTTGTCCCAGCCAAGGAAGGGAGCATACCTCTGGAGCCCAGTAATCCCACAAGGATGTAAATAAGGGCAACACAATACCCTGATTCCTCCCCTCGAGCACCCAGATTCCTTGATCACCAAGGCCTTTGGGTAAGAGGGCTTGCAACACTGGAGAACTGACCTTACCTATGAAACAAATATTTGAAAACCCCATCAGGACTCAGACCCATGTGGGGAAGCATAGAGCAGCTCAGCAGGGGCTCATTGATTAGTTTGTGTGTTGGAACTTAATGGAAACCCATTTCTCTGTCTCTCCCAGTAAATATTTAATCAAATCCAATCCACTGATCATTAATGGGCTGGATTTTTAAGGACACATGGAAAGAAGACTTGAGACTGGTGTCATGAGAGCAAAATCAGAGGGTGCACTCAGAGATGGAAATTGCTGAAACAGATCACAGTACGATATGGCTCACGTTCATGATAAAGTGCATTTTATATCACTGGAAGGAGGAATTATTCCACAAGTAATATGGCTAACCATTTGGGGAAAATGATAAACTAGCCAACTATTTGGGGGGAAATAATTGAACCTTACTTTATGTTAAAATGCATTCAGATAAAATACAGAATTAAATGTAAAAATAATTGGACTTCCCTGGAAGCCCAGTGGTTAGGACTCCATGCCTCCACTGCACGGGGACAGGTTCAAACCCTAACTGGGGGATTAAGATCCCACATGCTGCTCAGTGCAGCCAAAAAATAAGAAAAGATAAAAATAAATATAAAAAAATCATAGTAGCTTATACAGGTGAACATTCATATAATCTTGGCATATGCAAAGCGTTTAGAAGCTTAACACAAAAATTAGAAACCACAAAGGAAAAGCATAATAAACCTAACAGTTGCATAACAGTAAACAATGCTATAAACCAACAAAAATGATGAATAATAAAGCATAAACAAAAGACGAATATGAAACTTGGAAAATATTTGCAACATAATTATGTTTTTAAACACCAAATGTAGTTTGGTGTGTTATATATGTGTGTGTGTTATATTACATATAAAGATTTCTTACAAATTAAACCAAAAAATGAAAATTTCAACAGAAAAATGGATAAAGGCTTCCACCTCCTGGGTTTGTAAGTATCAAGTAAGGGAAGACATTCTCTACCTGGAGTGATATATAAGTTTGCAAGCAGAAACTTTTCTTTAAATCTTTTAAAAAACATATTTACTTATTTATTGGGCAGCATTGGGTCTTAGCTGTGGCACTCAAGCTTCTCTATAGCTGATTCTCAGCAGCCCCAGGACATGCGGGATCCTAGTTCCCCTGCGAGGGATCGAACCTATTCCCCTTGCATTTGAAGACAGATTCTTAATCACTGGGCTACCAGGGAAGTCCCTAAAAGCAGAAACTTTTTATGTAGCCTTTTAGATTTCTCTGTATATAGAGACTATGGCTTTGGAGCCACCTCCATCCACTCGATAGGGAATGCTTTGAACGTGTAAGTGAAACCTAGAGAAAGAAGGAAATTCTGTGGCTACATTTTACTTTATAGTAGTAGAATAAGCTTTAATATATTATATAAAGGTCCTGCTTTTTACAACATTCTCAAAGTCGTTGGGGCATATTTTCCAAAGATGGCTGCACCAATGTATATGTCAACCCACATGCTCTGATTATAACAGAAATATGCAAATAACAAGGTTCAGTCAAAAGATTCTGATTGCATCCCAGTAAGTACTCACCTTTAAGTCATGACCCGAAATTCAGACCTTAACATTTAAAGCCATGTTACACCCTATTCTGCAATAGCATGATGGTAAAAGCCCAGGATGTAAGAATTAAATCTCCAGGGTTTAACACTTGGTTTACCATTAATTGTATGACCTTGGAAGAGTGACTTAACCTTTCTGTGCTTTCCATGTCTTTATTGGTATAATGGGAATAATAATGGTTCTGATTCATAGAGTTGTTGCTAGTGCATGCATGCGTACATACTGAGTCCCTTTAGTTGTGTCCAATTCTTTGCAACCCTGTGGACTGTAGCCCTCCAGGCTCCTCTGTTCATGGGATTCTCCAGGCAAGGATACTAGAGTGGGTTGCCGTGCCCTCCTCTAGGGGATCTTCCCAACCTAAGAATCAAACCTGCATCTCTTACACCTCCTGCACTGATAGGTTGGTTCTTGATCACTATCGTCACCTGGGAAGCCCTGCTAGTGCATAAATACACATAAATAAAGAACTTAGAATAGTTCTGAAAACATATCATATGCTTAATATATGGTACCTGATATTATTCTGGGTGTTCTTATTTACCTGACTGATACATTAATAGAAAGAAGGAAAGAAAGAAATTGAGAAACATGGTGGGTGTCCTTGGTGGCTTATACTGTAAAGACTCTGCCTGCAGTGTGGGAGACCTGTGTTCGATCCCTGGGTCAGAAAGATCCCCTGGAGGAGGGAATGGTTACTTACTCCAGTATTCTTGCCTGGAGAATTCTGTGGATAGAGGAGCATGGAAGGCTACGATCCATGGGGTTGCAAAGAGTCAGACACGGCTGAGTGACTAACACACAGACACACACACACACAGAAATATTGTACCAAGCTGATGTTCTTTACTTAGATTCGTAAGCGGAGGCAAGGAATTGTCTGTTGAGTCACTCTGCTGCCTACTCTGATGGGCAATTCTTGGGCAACCATGTCCTAATATGTTATGGCAGGACCAAGGCTGCCCTGGAAGGGTGTGGCCTGATCCACATGCATTCTTTTTTTTTTTAATATTTATTAATTCAGATGCATCAGGTCTTAGTTGAAGCATGCAGGATCTTTCATTTCAGCTTGAGGACTCTGTAGTAATGGCACATGGCCTCCGCGGTGTGTGAGCTTCAGTGGTTGCAGCACGCGGGCTTAGCTGCTCCTTGGTACATGGGATCTTGTTTCCCCAACCAGGGACTGAAACTGCATCCCCTGCATTGCAAGGCAGATTCTGAACCACTGGACCACTGGGGAAGTCTTCCACATACCTTCTGGAAGTTGACATTTGGGCATAGATACTTGTGGGTGGAGGGGAAGATGGAAAGGAGAGATCCAGACACTGCAAGGAAAGCTAACTCTAAGGAGAGAAAAGACCAAATTCAGGATGTTAGTGCATAGGGACAGATCACATATTTTGTCATTTCTCCCAAGCCTGAGCACCACCACTTTCCGTTGTGGTTTAAGAGAGGCCAAGCCTGTAAAGTAACTTGTGCCAGTGGGGACCCAGGCTGAGGGTGCTGGGCTGAAAGTGAGCTTTGGAAGAAAAGAGGGAAAAGGCAGAATGTCCTCCAGAATCCTGCAGCCTTCCGGCTTCACTCACTGAGAGTGCGGCAAGGGCAGCCTCCTCATTATTCCCAAAGGCTTATCCCATCCCCGCCCACTCCAAGCACCACGACATAGAGTCTGTGTCACGGTCCAATACTTAGCCTGATTGGTGCTCAGTTGCTTAGGACTGCAGCAAGCCAGGCTTCCCTGTCCTTCATCATCTCCCAGCGTCTGCTCAAACTCATGTTCATTGATTTGGTGATGCCATCCAATCATCTAATCCTCTGTCATCCCCTTCTCCTGCCTTCAATCTTTCCCAGCATCAGGGTCTTCGTCTGGATTTCGTGCTAAAACAGAAACATTGGAGAGAGGGCTTAGGGAAGGATGAGAAATAGAATTTCTCGAGTGCCTACTGAAAGTCACGAAAAGAGCTAGATCCTTTTCTATCATTTCATGCAGGCTTCAGAAAGATTCTGAAAAGGTACACACATCCCCATGCAGTAGCCAAGACATGGAAATGTCCATTGACAGATGAATGGATAAAGATGTGGTGTATATATATGTATGTGTATATATGCATATATGAATATATATATAATGGAATGCTATTTAGCCATAAATAAGAATGAAATAATGTCATTTCCAGCAACACAGATGCAGCTAGAGATTATCATACTAAGTGAAGCAAACCAGAAAGAGAAAGACAAATACCATATGATATCACTTATATGCGGAATCTAAAATATGACACAAACTTATCTACAAAACAGAAACAATCTTACAGACACAGGGAACAGACTTGCAGTTGCCAAGAGGCAGAGGGAGTAGAGGAGGGGAGGATTGGGAATTTCGGATTAGCAGAGGTAACTGTTATATATAGAATAAACAATAAGGTATAACACTGGGAACTAGATTCAATATCCCATGATAAACCACACACACACACACACACACACACACGTCTGAATCACTTTGCTGTAGAGCAGAAATTAATTCAACATTGTAAATCAACTATATGTCAATAAAAGAAATTCTAAAATAAATAAAAAGGATTTTGAGCTCAATATTTTTATTTATTTCCAGGTAAAATGGGAAACTGAGGTTTAGTATTACAACTAGGGTTTGAATCCAACATCAGTCCCAAGGCTCACGATCTCCCGAGTACACCAGTGAAAAATATAAATGTGGATATAAAAATATCCGTACATCCACTCACTCCCCTAACCGCAGGCTAGAAAAAGGAGGGAAAATAGGGCTGGTAGACGCCAAAGCAGGACTTCAGGTTCACAATAACAGGATGTGCTGAGCACAGCAGAGTTTTCTGGTAGCATAGCTACCAGTCACCTGCCCTCCTCCTGCTTGTTTACAAGTCAGGAAATGAAGAGGGGATGGCAAACACGAGGGGGAAATTGACAAGCAAGCGAACTCTAGAAGTTTCACTGAGCAGCGATGATTCTCTCACATTTTGTCATCAGCAGGGTAGAGAGAATGTCAAGGTCACAGACAAGACGACTGTGTAGGCAACGTCTCCCGGTCTACACAGCTGCAGGAACAGTAAGAGAGATGCCATGAAGGATGCTGGCTCAGCAGTCTTAGGCAGAACCCAGGGTATCAGCAGTTCCCTCCCCCAGCCAATCCCTCCTTTTCTGACTCAAGGACTCACAGGCTCAGAAGGATTTCATAGATTCTGGGGGTAGATATATTTGGTTCAAATCTTGGGTCTCCTGTGTTTCTTGGTCGTTGTGAAAAATACAATAGAACAATATCAGTAAAAGACCAGCACAAGGCAGTGTTCACTCACGTCACTTGTCAAGGGTATAATTCTAGACTTCTCCAAATGGTTACAGAGTCATACCAGCTCTTAAGGCCTTAAATAGTTCAAACCAGCTTCCTTCCCCAGCCTCAGATCAGGCTACCAAAATGCTCCACTGAACCATCAGATTTCACTTCATCATAGTCACAGAGATAAAGACTTGAAAAAAAATTATTCATTCCACTTTAGTCTATATTCTACTGTCACACTACACACCTGCGGTTCACTGTGATTTAGTATGGTTAGAAATCCCCTAGTTGTCTTATAAAGTAGCACACTCTGTGTCTTAGGGAAAGGTGTAGCTTTCAAGAGTCACTTCCAGGGTGCGGTTCCTTACGCGCTTGTCACAGCTGCCCTTGCACGGTCTAGATGGTTTGGTTCAGCTGCAGTGGCTCTCTTGCTGAGGTCAATCTGAGGAGATATATGTTTTTTTCTACCATTAGTGACATTTAGTGCATTCACACTGTTGTGCAACCATCACCGCTATCTAGTGCAAAACACATTTATCTCCCTAAAAGGAAATCTTGTACCCATTATGCAGTCAGTCCCTGTCTCCTCTCCCCCTCGTCCCTGGCAGCCACTAATCTGCCTTCTGTCTCCATGGATTTGCCTATTCTGGATATTTCATAGGAATGGAGTCACACAGGTAAGAGCTAAGGTTAACCCCATCTGACTGAGAGGCCCCCAACCAATCAAGGGTCCCCAGGCTCACTGGCCCCATCACAGTCTGACTGCCTCCAATGACTGACTTTCTCGGATGAGGAAAGATATCACCCTGGGTTGCTTATTCAGTGATTCTATGGGTTGAAACCCCAGTTTCTGTCTTCTCTGGGTTTCTCCTGACCCAACCTGACCTTCCATATGGAAGCCAACAGCTCCAGTTCTGCAGTGGGGTCATTCTGCTATAAGACCTGAACTCTCTCATGGTATTTAAAGTCAAAGAAGTAGACAGATGTAATTTTTTGAGAAATGAGTATAGGATAAGAAGAATGTCTAGGACAAAACTCTGAGGAGTTCCAACCAAAGAAATTAGATAGAGGAGTTGTTGATAAAAGAAACCAAGACAAAAATGATGGGAGAAGTAAGAGAAAACTCCAGGACTGTGACATGTCATAGAAGCTTAAGGTAAGCATGTTTTCAGAAGAGAGGTGTCAGCGGAAATCAAATCAGCTGGGACTGAATGACCAACTTCACAAGGGCAGTTCCGATAGATGCCTCAGCCGGAAACCAGGTCACTGTGGGCTGCAGGGGGAACAGAGGTTGAGAGGGTGGAGACAGTGGAGGGGATTCAATACTCTCGAGAAGTCTGGCTGTACAGAAGAAAAGAAACAGTGAGCTCCAGCTTGAGAGGCGCATGGGGTCTAAGGAGGGTTGTTTCAGGGGCTTTCTTTTTGTTTGGGGCATGAAACAAAAGAGAATGGTTTCAGGTTGATGGGAGTCTCCCAGAGAAGAGAGATTTAAGATGCAAGACCTCATATTGTGGCCCTCAGAAGTTAGAGGATGGAGCCAGGACCCAGAGCCACTGAGAGTGGATCTGCTCCAGCCACGAGAGCCTGAGGACAAGACCCAGACGCAGGGTCTGTCCAACAGACCTGGAAGCAGGGTGACCCCTGGCAGTGATGATGGGAAGTAGAAAATGGCAGGTGGAATGCCACAACTGGCCCGTCCTGGCATCAGAAGGACTTCTTCTTCTTCTTCTTTTTTTTTTTTTTTTTTAATTAAGAAGGACTTCAGACAAGTAATTGGTACAGAGCCAGTCAGGCTATGTCAACAGCACCCTCAGGGACTCTCTCACAGCTGTCCCAGCAAGCGGACAAAGCCCCTCTGTGAGAGGCTCGAATTGTGTGAAGAGACAGTAATGAGTGGAAAAGAGGGATTAGAGAAAGAGCCAGAAAACAGGATTCCTGTTTCCCAAGCTTGGATTCCCACCCCGTCTGACAGAGGGGACATCTCTCAGATGGAGTAGGCTCACAGAGGTGGACCAGACAAAGAGGGCGATCAACGTAAGTGTGTGGTCACATTCAAGTTCATGTGCCCGACACACAGTGAGGCCAAACAAACCTGACTTCAGAATTCGGACCAGAGAAAGATTTATTGCAGGTGCTGAGCAAGGAGGAGAACCAGTGGCTTATGCTCAAAAAAGGCCTGAATTCTCCAGTGGTTTTCAGGGAAACATTTTTAAAGGCAAAATTTGGGAGGACTTCCCTGGCAGTCCAGTGGTTAAGACTCAGATCTTCCAATACAAGAGGCACAGGTACAGTCTCTGGTCAGGGAATGAAGATCCCACATGCTGCGTGGTGTGGTCAAGAAAATTTTCAAAAATAAAAATATAAAGGCAAAACTTGGGGGGCAGGCTCCTGGGTGTGTGACCTTCCTCTGATTGGCTGGTGGGGAGGGAACAGAGCAGTGTTTCAAGAATCTCAGTCATCAGTCTTCTGGTTCCAACCAGTCTCAGGTTGACGTGCTCAGCCTGAAGTTACCATCCTCCACCTGAGTAGAAGCCTTAATGCATAAAGAAGAATTCAGAGGTTTGCATCAGATTGAAAGAGAAAGGGAAGTCGCTCAGTCATGTCTGACTCTTCGAGACCCCATGGACTGCAGCCTACCAGGCTCCTCCATCCATGGAATTTTCCAGGCAAGAGTACTGGAGTGGGGTGCCATCGCCTTCTCCAATGAATGAGTCTACCTGTTTGTAAAAATGGGACAGATGAGAACAGTGCCTTCACTAGGTTATCACAATGTGCGAGTTCAGTTGTCGAGAGGGAGCAACTCAAAGGACATCACACAATCTATAAACCAGCTGAAGGAGCCACCCAGACTTTGCCCTGCCGAACCCTTTCTGAGCGATGATTAGACAAGTCCTCATAGATGATACACTGTGTGCAGAAGCGCTGATCAGAATCAGGTTCGGCATTTGCATGGATTGTTAGGTATATATATCCCTTGAGGATGAACCCCAGGACCCTCTCCCATGCTCTGCTATTGTTTTCTGACTACCATTTTTGCTTCTGCATTCCCTCACTCCTCTAGTTATTAGTAACTGTTTGAATCTACCCTTTGGAACTCAGGGATCGTCAAGAAGACTGAAAGCCTTTTTCCTACAAACAGAATGGGGGACACAGAAAGCCTTTTGGACTCAGGAGGGCCCCATGGGGTCCCACTAAATTTCAGTCACCCTCTTTTTTGACACTCCTCAATTTTTAGAGGAATGGGTATTGGACAAGAAAGGGAATATGGTTTGGATAGAGAGATCTCATAAACTTGGCAGAGAAATTCAATTTTTGGTTGGGGGTCCTTGGTTTCAAATGCACAGAGCATGACTCACAGGAGGAAGTACAAACAATATCTCAGTTATTTAATATAAATAAATCTGGAGGATTTTGAATCATGAATTATCCTGTCTCTGCAGAATGTACATCATGAGATTTGTTTGGCCTCTTCAGGAGAGTTGGCTCCATTCCTAATGAGATTACACGAAAGCCAGGGACAAGCCAGAGCAGAGAGGGAATTATCACATCACCTCTGAGAACGTCACCTTATCAGTTGTGGCTTTGGTGGCTGGGCACCCAACACTGGAGCATTCAGAAAATGTTGAGGGTTGGGGGGCTGCACATCCCTGATGGCTAGTAGTGGAGACAGAATTTGAAGCTGGTTGAGTTGATTCTTGTGAGGTAGTTTGAGCATTCTTTGGCATTGCCTTTCTTTGGGATTGGAATGAAAACTGACCTTTTCCAGTCCTGTGGCCGCTGCTGAGTTTTCTGAAGTTGCTGACATATTGAGTGTAGCACTTTCACAACATCGTCTTTTAGGATTTGAAATAGCTCCACTGGAATTCCATCACCTCCACTAGCTTTGTTCACAGTGAAGCTTCCACTTACCTTCACATTCTAGGATGTCTGGAAACAGTGGCAGATGGTGATTGCAGCCATGAAATTAAAAGACGCTTACTCCTTGGAGGGAAAGTTATGACCAACCTAGACAGCTAAAGCAGAGACATTACTTTGTCCATAAAGGTCTGTCTAGTCAAGGCTATGGTTTTTCCAGTGGTCATGTATGGATATGAGAGCTGGACTATAAAGAACGCTGAGTGCCGAAGAACTGATGCTTTTGAACTGTGGTGTCAGAGAAGACTCTTGAGAGTCCCTTGGACTGCAAGGAGATCCAACCAGTCCATCCTAAAGGAGATCAGTCCTGGGCGTTCATTGGAAGGACTTATGTTGAAACTGAAACTCCAATACTTTGGCCACCTGCTGCGAAGAGCTGATTCATTGGAAAAGACTCTGATGCTGGGAAAGATTGAGGGCAGGAGGAGAAGGGGATGACAGAGAATGAGATGGTTGGATGGCATCACTGACCCAATGGACGTGAGTTTGGGTAAACTCCAGGAGTTGATGATGGACAGGGAGGCCTGGCATACTGCAGTTCATAGGGTCACAGAGTAGGACATGACTGAGCGACTGAACTGATCTGAATTGAGTTGATTCTTGTTCAGGATGGCTTATTGACCTTAGACTCAACCGCTGTACTCAGGAAATTTATAAGAAATGCATGCAAATTACCATAATGGAATCAGTTCTGAATATTCATTGGAAGGACTGATGCTGAAGCTGAAACTCCAATACTTTGGCCACCTGATGCGAAGAACTGACTCATTTGAAAAGACCCTGATGCTGGGCAAGGTTGAAGGCAGGAGGAGAAGGGGATGACAGAGGATGAGGTGGTTAGATGGCATCACTGACTCAATGGACATGAGTTTGAGTAAGCTCTGGGAGTTGGTGATGGACAGGGAAGCCTGGCGTGCTGCAGTCCGTGGGGTCACAACGAGTCAGACACAACTAAGCAACTGAGCTGAACTGACCATGTGTCTTAGAGTCCAGTGGGGATTTACAGAGTGGAGAAATCACATGGAAACTTTAATTTGGGAGAAATGGTCCCACTGCACAAAGAAAAACAATCAGGATATTTGAAAGCATGTTTCTTCTGAAAAAAAAAAAAATCTCATTAGGTGGATCTGCAAGCAGAAAAAACAAAGTTAGACTTCTAGGGATAGAGAAGAAAGTAAATATTTGGGTTGAGACCTAACGGTAGGATTTGGATATTCAGAGATGGAAGAGACCTATGGGCATTATTTCCAAAACAGGATCTGTGAAACAAAAGCCAGGAAGGCCTCTGAGATAAGAATGAATTTGTAACACAAACCTGAACATGCTAGAAAGAACATACTGTCTATCTACTTTTAATAAAATTACGGTAGGGGTGGCATCAATGTCATCATCCCATTATATTCAGCTTTGAGAAAATTAAATTTCAGTGATTAAGAGGGTTCTTTTCCCTCCCCACCTTCCAGTCCCATCCCCACTCCCAGAGCTAATGACCCGGATTCATGATGTAAAGCAAAACATTGAAGAGCATCTCTGGTCATTGCTGTGTCTCAGGGGCCAGCGAACCTTCTCTGCAAGAGACCAGAGAATAAATTTTTCAGGCTTTGCAGGCCAGACGAGACTGTGTCACAACCACTCAACTCTGCCGTTGTTGATTGAAAAGAGCCATAGGCAATAGGTAAATGAATGAGCTTGGTTGTGTTCCAAAAAGACTTTATTCATAAGTGCTGAAATTTGAGTTTCATGCTATTTATATGTCATGAAATATTCTTCTTCTTCTGATAGTTTTCAAATATTTAAAAATAAAAAAATGTTAATTCATAGGTTGTACAAAAACATATGGTGTGACAGGTTTGACCTATGATGTAATCCCTTCTCTACATGGTTTCCACCAAGATGCTTACACAGATTCTTGAAGTTGGGTGGCCCAGTTGCCTCATAGAAATCTGCCAGGGCTGAGAGCCTTGATACCCAGAGTCCAGGAAGACCTTCCTATGCTTAATATGGAATTGTCATCTTCCTGAGGTTCTTGGAGGATATGCCACAGAGTGCCATTACTTACAAAAATTGCAGATATCTCCTCCTTCCCTTGGAGAAAAATCTTTGCTGTTCCATTGCTAATGTTGTAACCACGGGTTCTGGGAAACAAACTCACTCAGAAGGACAATGCAGATAGTGGAGTGCAGTTTATTACACCGGTGGGCCCAAGGCAGAGTCTCCTCTTAGCCAAGGACTCTGACCAGTTTTTGTGAAAACCTTGTATATTCTAAGTGTACTTGCTCAAACCCATCTCCCCAGATTCCTTGACACTAGTCTGGACAAGGTAAAAGAGAGATATGATCAAAGTTAACCCATGATTCATGTGTCCCAAGTCTAGATAAACAGTGGATATTTATCAATAGGCCTGTGGCCATATCCTGAGAAACATAATGGAATTTACCCCTTTGTTCTGTTACAGAGATAATTAGCATTTTCTTTTAGGCAACAGAGAGTCCAAGTACAAGTCCTGAGGCTCTTTTATCTGGGGGTCTGGTTTTCCATTGGTGCGCCATTTCTATAGACTCCAGGTATAAAGTTCAGAGTCCACTGGGAGGGTGGCCATGCATGTAGCCTAATGTTCGCAGCCTGGCCTAAGGTGGAGTCCAGCTCTGTCTGTTTCCTCCTTCATTCCCTCCTCTTGATGCTCTTAACTCATATTATGAGCATCACTCATAGGGATATATTGCACCCTGGCTCTCCGACCGCCATTTGGGAGAAGGACATTAACCTTCAGGTTACAAAGTTCATAATATATTGTAAAATTCAAGGTCCACAAAGCAGAACTATCAAGGCAACTATAACAATGGTAAATATAGTTTTCCACCAATCGCCCTTCACCCAAGATAGGACCAAAGTCCAGAAAGGAATGTTTTCATCTGACATTGCTTTTACCTGGTTTTTCATGTCATCTAAAGCAGTTGATACATTGCCAGATAAGTCAGGAATCCATACACAACATTCAACCTCAATTATAGCACAGGTCCCTCCTTGAGCAGCTGTGAGTATGTCCAAAGCCATTCTATTTTGAATTACCGCTTTTCTCATTTGGATTTGCTCTTCATTTAAGGCTTGGATGGCTTTTGTTTTATCTAGGAGGGCCTGTTTTGTGAAATTAGTCAAGGCCTCTACTTTAATCATAGTATCTGTTGTCCCTATAGAGGGTACGAATAAGGCAGTAATATACTCATACCATTGAAACACAGATCTTGTCCACCTAGCATGTAAATAAGGTAGATTTACCAGGGCTTGTTGTAGGTTAGGCTTTTATTACACTGGCATTTATATCAAATGTAACCCTATGACCCGAGTCTATTGACTATAGTTCTGGCTTACGCCCAGAGAGCAAGGAGAGATTATGACTGTGTCCCAGAAAAGAGCAGAGTGGTTTAAAATCTCCTTGGCGGAGCAATGACAGCCACCAGGGAAGTCTATCCATCACAGACAGAGGCATAGCCACACATACCCAACAGTTTGAGGTACTGTGAAGTCCACGTACGAATGCGCACGTTGATGAGACCAAGCAGCAGGAGTTGATTATGCGGCTTCATCCTCAAGGGGCTTGTCCGGGATCTTCTTAAGGATGGTCTTAGTCTCTCGAGGGTCAGCGGGGTCCCTTCTGTGCAGTCCACTCAGCGTTTTCTGGGTCTGCGTGGTATGCTCTCTTCACCCTCATATGATGGATCCAAGGGGCAATACCTGCAACTTTAACTGCAGTAGGGGTAGTTAGAATAACAGTATAAGGGCCCTTCCATCGAGGGGCTAGTAAATCAAGTTTTCAATCTTTGATTCATACTTGCTCACCAAGCGTAAACTCATGAATCTGTTCCCCAAGGGGGAATGGCACCCTTACTTGTACAAACTTAGTTACCTGATTTATTACCTTACACAGTTCCATCTGCTGCGAAATCCTATCCCCCCTTCAGTTCAGTTCAGTCGCTCAGTTGTGTCCGACTTTTTGTGACCCCATGAATCTCAGCATGCCAGGCCTCCCTGTCCATCACCATCTCCCGGAGTTCACTCAGACTCATGTTCATCGAGTTAGTGATGGCATCCAGCCATCTCATCCTCTGTCTTCCCCTTCTCCTCCTGCCCTCAATCCCTCCCAGCAAAAGAGTCTTTTCCAATGAGTCAACTCTTCGCATGAGATGGCCAAAGTACTGGAGTTTCAGCTTTAGCATCATTCCTTCCAAAGAAATCCCAGGGTTGATCTCCTTCAGAATGGACTGGTTGGATCTCCTTGCAGTCCAAGGGACTCTCAAGAGTCTTCTCCAACACCACAGTTCAAAAGCATCAATTCTTCGGCGCTCAGCCTTCTTTAGAGTCCAACTCTCACATCCATACATGACCACTGGAAAAACCATAGCCTTGCCTAGATGGACCTTAGTCTGCAAAGTAATGTCTCTGCTTTTGAATATGCTATCTAGGTTGCTCATAACTTTTCTTCCAACGAGTAAGCGTCTTTTAATTTCATGGCTGCAGTCACCATCTGCAGTGATTTTGGAGCCCCCCAAAATGAAGTCTGACACTGTTTCCACTATTTCCTCATCTATTTCCCATGAAGTGATGGGACCGGATGCCATGATCTTCGTTTTCTGAATGTGGAGCTTTAAGCCAACTTGTTCATTCTCTTCTTTCACTTACCTGAGGCAAATTTGTTGACATCTGTTTTATTATGGGAGGGGGCCTCCCATACACAATTTCGTATGGAAAATAGCCTTGGGACCGTGGGGTCATCCTGAGTCTGAGCAGAGCCATCAGAAGCAAGTCCACCCAGGAGCAGTCAGTCTCTATGATCCACTTGGAGAGTCTCTTTAAGTGTCCGGATGGCTCATTCCACCATCTCAGAACTCTGGGCCTATATGCAGTGTGCAGTTTCCATTTGATGTTTAAAGTTTTGCTTACTTGTACTAAATCAGCTACAAAAGCCGGGCCATTGTCTGATCCAATGCTGGTAGGAAATCCAAATCTGGGAACTATTTCCCTAAGTAGGCACCGGCCTACTTCTGATGCTCCCTCAGTCCAGGGAGAAAAGCTTCTACCCATCCCAAGAATGTACATATCAAGACCAGCAGGTAACAGTAGTGTCGGTGAGGTTTCATTTCAGAGAAGTCCACTCCCAGGTGTTCAAAGGGCAGCGTGCCTTTCAGCTGAATACCTGAAGGTTTTTGTCTGAATACCCGAGAGGCAGCATTCATCTGTGGGCAGGCAGCATGGCCTAGGTGGGCTGCTCAGTGTGTTTGGCTTACCAGATTGTGTGCCAGCTCTTCCGGTACCAATAATTTGCCACTTAGCAATTCCCACCATCCCTTTTCAGTCTTGATGGCCCCTTCTGCTTTGGCTAACTTGACAGCCGTTGTCCTTGTTTTATCAGGCTAGTGCCATCAGTATATAGAACCCAGCTAGGGTCTGAACCTTGTGCCCTTCTTTAAAACAAACCCCAGATACCTTACTTCCTCCTTGCAGATCTGTGCCTTCTTCTTCGACACCCGGTAACCTGCTTCCATCAGCAGCTGGAGCAGTGCTTTTGTCCCTTCCCAGCATTTTTCCTTGGTCTCGGCGGCCAGCAGCAGGTCATCCCCATAGTGTAGGAGCCAACATCCATACACTTCCGGATGGAATGAGTTCAGGTCAGAAGCCAAGGCTTCCCCAAAGATGGCTGGGGGGTTCTTAAACCCTTGTGGGGGAGTCCAGGTGAGCTGTTGTTTGGTGCCCCTGACTGGATCTTCCCATTCAAAGGCAAAGATGGGCTGTGATGCTGGGGCGAGGCATACGCAGAAGAAGCCATCCTTGAGATCTAGGCGAGTATAAACTTTAGTCCTCGGCACGAGGAGGCTAAGTAAGGTATAGGGGTTTGGAACAGTGGGGTGTAAAGTCACAGTAGCCTAGTTGACTAGCCTGAGATCTTGTACAGGCCTATAGTCCTCTCCTTCTTCCTTTTTGACTGGCAGGATTGGCGTATTCCAAGCCGACTGGCACTCTACTAGAATGTCCGCTTGTTTCAATCTATTGATGTGAGGAAGTATGCTGGCCCAGGCCTCTATCGGTAGCGGGTACTGGCGCTTTCTAACTGGGATGGTGCCTGGTCTGAGTTCTATTATCACTGGGGTTTGATGTTTAGCCAGCCTGGGGGGAGGATGGGTTGTCTTCCACCCAGATTTCAGGGAATAATTGAGTTAGCTCTCTCTCATGCTCTTCCAGCCCACCAGGTTCTTCCTTCGGAGGCTCATGCAACCTCCACTCATCTTGGGGGGTGGTATTGAGAGAGAGAACAAACAAGTCATAGGGCCTATCCAGAAGGTGGGCCTCTCCTCAGGGGAAAAAGTCACTTGTGCTCCTAGTTTGGAGAGCAAATGTCTTCCCAACAGGGGTCCTGGGCACTCAGGAATGTAGAGGAATTCATGAATTACTTGGTGCCCACCCCCATCCGACATTTCCTGGGCTGGCAAAACAATTTAATCATGTCTTCTCCCGATACCCCAGTTACAGCAGTAGTCTTTTTGGACAGTGGTGCCACAGGTTTTGTTACTACAGACAGTTCTGCTTCTGTAACCACCATGAAGTCAATGTTTTCGTCCCCCACTTTCAAGGTTACCATGGGCTCCTGGGGACCTGATATCTCTGAGCCCCGGCAGCCCTATTTAATTTCCAAATCAGCAAGCCCCACCATTGCGGGAGCTTCCTCTTCCTTCCTTGCTTTGGGGCATTCATTACTCCAGTGGCCAAAACCTCAGTAGTGGACTCACTGGTTTGGCTCTAACGGGGCCCGGGGCCTCCGCTGGGACCAGTTGAAGGACTGTCCTGTTCCTGGGGGCAGATGAGGTTTTCCGGAGGGCCCGAGGTGGACTTTCCCAGAGCAGCAGCTGGCATTGCAAATCTCCTGTCTGTTCTCTTTCGTTCCCTCTGGCTCTCTGGCAGAGCGCAGTTTCTAATTAATTCCATTCTCTCCTTCCCCTTCCTGTCAGTACTCACTGGGAGAGGCAGGTGTAGCTTGGGCGGTTCGGCTGGATCCAGATCCTGGAAGTGTTGGCCAGAGGCTTCTGCCACCGGGATCAGAAACCGCCGAGGTGGGAGCTCTACGACCTCCGGGAGAGCTGGCAGAGGAGCAGTGGCTGCTGCAGGAACTTCGCCTGGCCCTGGATCGGGCATTAAGGCGGCCTCCAGTCCTGGTGGAGCACTGGGCCAGTGGGCGCATCGTCATCCAGTATGCGGGAGGGGCAAGTCATCCTCGTCCAAATCCTGCCAGATCCCAGAGGAAGAAGGAGAATCGGCCTGTCTTCACCTTCTGGTCAGCAAGGCCAAACCAGAACACCATGTGGTCCAAGACTGTTTCTCCCTGAAAGTCCGTTCTGCCTTGGTGGGCTTGATCAGGTGTGGATGAAAACAAAATGGGTTGAATATCCCATGTCCCAGGCTGTCTCCGGGAAAAGCCAATTCATAAAGACACTTACTCCTTGGAAGAAAAGTTATGACCAACCTAGATAGTATATTCAAAAGCAGAGACATTACTTTGCCGACTAAGGTCCGTCTAGTCAAGGCTATGGTTTTTCCTGTGGTCATGTATGGATGTGAGAGTTGGACTGTGAAGAAAGCTGAGCACCGAAGAATTGATGCTTTTGAACTGTGGTGTGGAGAAGACTCTTGAGAACCCCTTGGACTGCATTCTGAAGGAGATCAACCCTGGGATTTCTTTGGAAGGAATGATGCTAAAGCTGAAACTCTAGTACTTTGGCCACCTCATGCGAAGAGTTGACTCATTGGAAAAGACTCTGAGGCTGGGAGGGATTGAGGGCAGGAGAAGGGGATGACAGAGGATGAGATGGCTGGATGGCATCATGGACTCGATGGACGTGAGTCTGAGTGAACTCCGGGAGATGGTGATGGACAGGGAGGCCTGGCGTGCTGCGATTCATGGGGTCACAAAGAGTCGGACACAACTGAGCGACTGCACTGAATTATGTCATAAGGGATTTGATTTAGGTCATATTGAATGGTCTAGTGGTTTTCCCTACTTTCTTCAATTTAAGTCTGAATTTGGCAATAAGGAGTTCATGATCTGAGCCACAGTCAGCTCCTGGTCTTGTTTTTGCTGACTGTATAGAGCTTTTTCATCTTTGGCTGCAAAGAATATAATCAATCTGATTTCGGTGTTGACCATCTGCTGATGTCCATATGTAGAGTCTTCTCTTGTGTTGTAGGAAGAGGGTGTTTGCTATGACCAGTGCGTTCTCTTGGCAAAATTCTATTAGCCTTTGCCCTGCTTCATTCCATACTTCAAGGCCAAATTTGCCTGTTACTCCAGGTGTTTCTTGACTTCCTACTTTTGCATTCCAGTCCCCTATAATGAAAAGGACATCTTTTTCACGTGTTAGTTCTAAAAGGTCATTTAGGTCTTCATAGAACCATTCAGCTTCTTCAGGGTTACTGATTGGGGCATAGGCTTGGATTACCATGATACTGAATGGTTTGCCTTGGAAATGAACAGAGATCATTCTGTCATTTTTGAGCTTGCATCCAAGTACTGCATTTTGGACTCTTTTGTTGACCATGATGGCTACTCCATTTCTTCTGAGGGATTCCTGCCCACAGTAGTAGATATAATGGTCAACTGAGTTAAATTCACCCATTCTAGTCCATTTTAGTTCGCTGATTCCTAGAATGTCGACGTTCACTCTTGCCATCTCCTGTTGACCACTTCCAATTTGCCTTGATTCATGGACCTAACATTCCAGGTGCCTATGCAATATTGATCTTTACAGCATCGGATCTTGCTTCTATCACTAGTCACATTCACAAATGGGTATTGTTTTTGCTTTGGCTTCATCACTTCATTCTTTCTGAAGTTTTTTTTCCACTGATCTCCAGTAGCATATTGGACACCTACCCACCTGGGGAATTCCTCTTTCAGTATCCTATTATTTTGCCTTTTCATACTGTTCATGGGGTTCTCAAGGCAAGAATACCATAGTGGTTTGCCAATCCCTTTTCCAGTGGACCACATTCTGTCAGAAATAGATTCAAGTGAGAAATTTAAGATTTAAGTAGAAGTGAGAAATAGATTTAAAGGACTAGATCTGATAGATAGAGTGCCTGATGAACTATGGACAGAGATTCATGACACTGTACAGGAGACAGGAATCAAGACCATCCTCATGGAAAAGGAATGCAAAAAAGCAAAATGGCTGTCTGGGGAGGCCTTACAAATAGCTGTGAAAAGAAGAGAAGCAGAAAGCAAAGGAGAAAAGGAAAGATATAAGCATCTGAATGCAGAGTTCCAAAGAATAGCAAGGAGAGATAAGAAAGCCTTCCTCAGCGAACAATGTAAAGAAATAGAGGAAAAAAACAGAATGGGAAAGACTAGAGATCTCTTCATGAAAATTAAAGATACCAAGGGAACATTTCATGCAAAGATGGGCACGATAAAGGACAGAAATGGTATGGACCTAACAGAAGCAGAAGATATTAAGAAGAGGTGGTAAGAATACACAGAAGAACTATACAAAAAAGAGCTTCACGACCCAGATAATCACGATGGTGTGATCACTCACCTAGAGCCAGACATCCTGGAATGTGAAGTCAAGCGGGCCTTAGAAAGCATCACTACAAACAAAGCTAGTGGAGCTGATGGAATTCTAATTCAGCTATTTCAAATCCTGAAAGATGATGCTGTGAAAGTGCTGCACTCAATATGCCAGCAAATTTGGAAAACTCAGCAGTGGCCACAGGACTGGAAGAGGTCAGTTTTCATTCCAATCCCAAAGAATGCTCAAACTACCACACAATTGCACTCATCTCACATGCTAGTAAAGTAATGCTCAAAATTCTCCAAGCCAGGCTTCAGCAATATGTGAACCATGAACTTCCAGATGTTCAAGCTGGTTTTAGAAAAGGCACAGGAACCAGAGATCAAATTGCCAACATCCACTGGATCATGGAAAAGCAAGAGAGTTCCAGAAAAACATCTATTTCTGCTTTATTGACTATGCCAAAGCCTTTGACTGTGTGGATCACAATAAACTGTGGACAATTCTGAAAGAGATGGGAATACCAGATCACCTTACCTGCCTCTTGAGAAACCTATATGCAGGTCAGGAAGCAACAGTTCGAACTGGACATGGAATAACAGACTGGTTCCAAATAGGAATAGGAGTACATGAAGGCTGTATATTGTCACCCTGCTTATTTAACTTATATGCAGAGTACATCATGAGAAATGCAGGGCTGGAAGAAACACAAGCTGGAATCAAGATTGCTGGGAGAAATATCGATAACCTCGGATATGCAGATGACACCACCCTTATGGCAGAAAGTGAAGAGGAACTAAAAAGCCTCTTGATGAAAGTGAAAGAGGAGAGTGAAAAAGTTGGCTTAAAGCTCAACATTCAGAAAATGAAAATCATGGCATCTGGTCCCAACACTTCATGGCAAACAGATGGGGAAACAGGGGAAATAGATGGGGAAACAGTGGAAACAGTGTCAGACTTTATTTTTTGGGGCTCCAAAATCACTGCAGATGGTGACTGCAGCCATGAAATTAAAAGATGCTTACTCCTTGGAAGGAAAGTTCAACATAGATATCATATTCTAAAGCAGAGACATCAATTTGTCAACAAAGGTCCATCTAGCCAAGGCTATGGTTTTTCCAGTGGTCATGTATGTATGTGAGAGTTGGACTGTGAAGAAAGCTGAGCGCCGAAGAATTGATGCTTTTGAACTGTGGTGTTGGAGAAGACTCTTGAGAGTCCCTTGCAAAGAGATCCAACCAGTCCATCCTAAAGGAGATCAGTCCTGGGTGTTCTCTGGAAGGACTGATGCTGAAGCTGAAACTCCAGTACTTTGGCCACCTCATGCAAAGAGTTGACTCATTGGAAAAGACTCTGATGCTGGGAGGGACTAGGGGCAGGAGGAGAAGGGGACGACAGAGGATGAGATGGCTGGATGGCATCACCAACTCGATGGATAAGAGTCTGAGTGAACTTCAGGAGTTGGTGATGGACAGGGAGGCCTGGCATGCTGCGATTCATGGGTCGCAAAGAGTCAGACACGACTGAGCGACTGAACTGAACTGAACTGAACTGGACTCATGTATCCCCTTCCTTCTAGCCTGACAATTCAGAAGGGATCAAGAATTTCACAGCAGATGGGACACTTCCTGGGGGAGGGCAGAATATGAGCATACAAGGACCAGTTTCCTATCCTAAAAATCCCCTGGTGATCGCTGGTAATAACTTTCCCTGAGTCGGCGTGGACACACCTAAATGACCTTCACAAATTCCCTTCCTAAGTCCGAGCACGCTCGTTGACCTGTGTACCAAGCAATCGCCGCCTGCCTATTCCAGGCTCCTGTGGGTCCCCGCTCCTTCTAGCCCCTCCCAGGGAGGTGATCAGGCCCCCTCTTCCACCCTGCTGCGTGGGTTCCTCCTCACTTGAGCGCTCAGTTTCCCTGCTGCTGTCCACTACCTGATAACGTGAAAGGTCTGGGCGTTGAGCAGAATCCTTCCAGAAGGGTGAGGCGCCCTCCCCCCTCTAGACGATTCAAGTCACAGGCCTTGGAGTAGTCCCAAATGGGACTTGTCTCCTCAAAGTGAGGAGTTTCCCGGCCAGTGCACCAAGTGTTGTAGCCATGTGTTCCAGGAAAAAAACTCATTCAGAAGGACAATGCAGATAGTGGAGTGCAGTTTATTACACCGGCGCACCCAAGGCAGAGTCTCCTCTTAGCCAGGGACCCTGACCAGTTTTTGTGAAAACTTTAAATACCCTTAGTGTATTTGCTCAAACCCATCTCCCCAGATTCCTTGACACCAGTCGGACAAGGTAAAAGAGAGATATGATCAAAGTTAACCCATGATTCATGTGTCCCAAGTCTAGATAAACAGTGGATATTTATCAATAGGCCTGTGGCCATATCCTGAGAAACATAATGGAATTTACCCCTTTGTTCTGTTACAGAGATAATTAGCATATTCTTTTAGGCAACGGAGAGTCCAAGTACAAGTCCTGAGGCTCTTTTATCTGGGGGTCTGGTTTTCCATTGGTGCGCCATTTCTATAGACACCAGGCATAAAGTTCAGAGTCCACTGGGAGGGTGGCCATGCATGTTCACAGCCTGGCCTAAGGTGGAGTCCAGCTCTGTCTGTTCCCTCCTTCACTAAGAACTCTATTTCTCAAGCCACTTTACAGATCCTTTCCCTAGCATAATGTGCTCAGTTCTTCAGGGTAAATGGAGAAAGCCAGGAAGGGAGGTGACCTGTAGACTACTTCTTCTTTAGGCCCTACAGCAAGGGAGCACAAAGCTACTTGTTGGAATGCCAAGTAATGTACCAAGAAAATAAAGATGCATATCTTAATAAATTATCCTGCCTAGGACCAGAGTTTATTAGCCCAGGAGCAAGTTCAGCCCTCTACATTACAAACTTAAGAGACCAGACTGTCCCTTCACAGCTCAGTGGTTACTGGTCTTGGATGCCTTCAGAAAACTTCTGAAGAGAGGTCAGGTGACAAACAGGAGAAGTACGCGGTTTGGCCTTCCCTGGGACACAAGGCTCCACTGAAGATGATTCAAGGTCTAGCTTGGCAGTAACTTAGCAATCACTTTGACTAACCACTGATCTTATCAGCCGCCCACCCCAGGAAGTCCTAGCATATCTGTGGTACAAAGAACAAACACCAGCTAATTTTTACTTTCCCCACAAAAGTTTTTGCTTCCACTTTGGGTGAATTGCTTAAGGTCTGTAAGAATTTAGCCATAATACCAAAAACAAGAGGTCAAATGCCATTTTGGTTCTGAAATCGTCTCCAATCCCCCAGTCTAAAGTGGCTTCTTCCCTTCTGATCTCTAAGTGTTGCAGGGAGAAGCCAGTTCTGTTGGAACTGTTTCTTTGACTTGCTTTTTGTTGCTTTTATAATTACAGTCATACATAATGGCCTGCCTCACAGGACCCTGCCCCTCTGCCTGACTGTTAAACTAAAGTGTCTTTGGTTAGCTCACAGGGAGATCATCTGACTCTGCCCTGTGAAAATAAGAGATTAACATATCCTTTCCCTGAGGCTGATCATTCCTGGAGACGTTTTGCAAGCTTGAAGTTCCTCTCATTTCCCCACTGCCTCTCCCTCTCTATTCTGTCTTTTGACTGTAGTTCCTCAATGCTTCTCCCTGGCTCTATGAAAGAATCTGACATCCACACCCTGGCAAGGTGGTTATTTTGAGACATTAGTCTGCCATCCTCTCGGTCAGCCAGCGTTCCGAATAAAGTTGTATTCCTTGCCTCAACACCTCATCTCTCAGATTCACTGGCCTATTGTATGGCAAGCAGAGGGACTCTGTAACAAAAGCACACATGATGTCCACGTCATCATCATCCCCTTGGTGAATCTCAGGCCCCTGTAGTAGCAGAATTGGCTTCAAGAATGGTTCCTACAGCCACCTGCTCCTTAGTAAAATGACTGGGCTTACTAAAAAAGAATGTTCTCCACACAAGGCAATTTGAGATAAGAAAAATCATCCTTGGAGAGTAGGGACTGGGTGGGCATCAAAACCAGGAAATGCAAGAAGTTTGCTGAGAAATCACTTTTGTAAAGAGTCCACAGAAGATAGGAGTCTACTGTCCAGACCTGAACATCATTCTCTCAAGTGTAAACCATCAACCGGGTTGATTTCTTGCTCCTTATCCATATACCCGTCAACCTTTGGGAATGAGCTCATTTTTTTATGTCCACACACATCAAACAGGAAAGACTCAACCAAGACTTATTAAATGGGTGAATTAATGGAAGTCACTTTCAGTAACTGAGCCAATATTTGCCTAATTTCTCCCCATAGGTCTAGAGAAAGGACATTTTATAATATATCCTTACCATTCCACAGAGTTGTATAAATTCCCCTGGCTTTATTATTTTTTTGAACTTGAAAAAATGATTCTTAAGTTCAAGATGACTGACACATATATGCTTTCAAAACGGGAAGAGAGGGAAAGGAGAGGTGACAGCCTTCACTGAACACTTTATCATTAAAATAAAAGGCTTCCCAGAAACTCCCTTCTTAGACCTTGCTCCAGCTTAAATAGAACTGTGTCCTCTGTCCACCCAGCATAACAAAGGAGGTTGGGGCCTTGCATCTTCACTTCTCCTGCCTCTAATGAAAAGGAGATGGAGGAGCAGCTGAACAATTTTGAAAAATTAAAGCACTGAAAGGGAAATTAGCTCTGTTCTCTACTAAAATATGTTATAAAGCCACAGGAAGGCAATCAGACTGGTACATATAAGATTTAACAGAAATGCATAGGAAAGAAGGAATTAGCCCAGATCCTAGTATATGTAACAACTCAATATATAATTTATTTAAAAAGTTGCCCTTCTGTCAGCTGGGTGATGAAGTATGCTGGCTGCTGAGCAAATTTGCAAGACTGAATTGATCACAACTATTGTTGGAGGGAAAAATAACCCAGAAGAGGAAAACTCACCATTTACTGCACAGAGAGACCAGATCCCCTCCTCCCTTTAAATTGACAAAGGATGAGCAGAGGGCACTCATGTTAGCCTCCAGGTGATGGTTGAAGACCCCAGAGTCTTCAGCTTCTACCTCCCATGCAACATGGTTGAGTTTTTCAAGAAAATTGAAGTGGGACCTAGAACAGTGGGGACCTCAGAGAGGACTGCAAGAGGAAGTGGGTAGAATAAGATCCAGAGAATTTAAGGAAAAGAGGACTCTGTGTGAAACACTTTCTAGAGGTGGTAAGGACTTGCCTCTTAAGTTATATTAGAGAAACGAGTCAACTGAAGAAAGTCTCAATTATTGCTTTGTGATAGTAAATTTACTCTTCACTGATCGATCTGTGAGTATCCCATGACAGGCCAGCATGTGTTTGGTCCATGGGAAAACTGTGAGCAGAAAATTCTAGGACGGGAAAAGCAATCGTTATTATGCCACTTTATTGAGCTCTGGTAGAAATGGTCTCTAAAGGTCATCAACCCCATTTTGGGGGTGATGATGGTAAAAATAATCACCCACAGCTAACATTTCATCAGCATTTAGTATGTGCCAGCATTGTGGATTATGTAATTTAATCCTCAGAACCACTCTATGGAATTCAGAATTCTACTGTTGCCCAAGCTTTATTTATTTATTTTTCCAGAAACTGAAGCTGAATATGTTAAGTTAATCACTCAAGACCACCCAACAAGTAAGTGGTGAACTCAGGGTGCAAACCTTGGTGGAGACGACTTCCCCAGTGGCCCAGTGTTTAAGACTGTGTGCTGTCAATGCAGGGAGCACAGGTTAAATCTCTGATCAGGGAACTGGGATCCCATGTGCCATGCAGTGAGGCCAAAAGATTAAAAACAAACAAACAAACAAAAAAAAACCTTGGGCTTCCCACGTGGCTCAATGGTAAATAATCTGCCTGCCAATGCAGGAGATGCAGGTTCAAGCCCCACATCATGAATATTCCCTAGAGAAGGAAATGACAACCCACTCCATATGCTTGCCTGGAAAAATCCCAGGGACAGAGGAGACTGGCGGGCTGTAGTCCATGGGGTCACAAAGAGTCAGACACAACTTAGTGATTAAACAACAGCATACAAAATAGAGTCTCTAAAGTGACTGATCCAGTATTAATTAAAAAAAAAAAACACCTTGCTGAAGAGACTTCATGCTCCTAACCCTTGTCCTGCGTCATTCCGCAGAATCACAGCTGGCAGTGAGAGATGTGAAACTGATAGCAGTAGAAACAGTTTTCCCTGGAATGAAAGATTATGAGGCTAAATATCCTAATTTCATTCTTCCTTCCACTTCACAGGTTAGTAAGAAATGCCTGCTTGTGTTAAAACAAGGACCACTGCTACATTCAGAATCCACCCAGAATTACACTGTTTGAAGCACTCTGCCAAGTACAGGGTGGAGCAAATGTTTTCTAAATTCCTCATATTCAGTATGGAAAGCAAATTTCCCTATCGTTGACAGAGAATTATAGTTTAAAGAGTGCTTCTAGAAATCTCAGAGAATTTAAACTGTGATTTCAGTTCAGTTCAGTTGCTCAGTCGTGTCCGACTCTTTGCGACCCCATGAATCGCAGCATGCCAGGCCTCCCTGTCCATCACCAACTCCCGGAGTTCACTCAGACTCATGTTCATCGAGTCAGTGATGCCATCCAGCCATCTCATCCTCGGTCGTCCCCTTCTCCTCCTGCCCCTAATCCCTCCCAGCAAAAGAGTCTTTTCCAATGAGTCAGCACTTCGCATGAGGTGGCCAAAGTACTGGAGTTTCAGCTTTAGCATCATTCCTTCCAAAGAAATCCCAGGGTTGATCTCCTTCAGAATGGACTGGTTGGATCTCCTTGCAGTCCAAGGGACTCTCAAGGGTCTTCTCCAACACCACAGTTCAAAAGCATCAATTCTTTGGAGCTCACCTTTCTTCACAGTCCAACTCTCACACCCCTACATGAAAACAGGAAAAACCATAGCCTTGACTAGACGGATCTTAGTCGGCAAAGTAATGTCTCTGCTTTTGAATATACTATCTAGGTTGGTCATAACTTTCCTTCCAAGGAGTAAGCGTCTTTTAATTTCATGGCTGCAGTCACCATCTGCAGTGATTTTGGAGCCCAGAAAAATAAAGTCAGGCACTGTTTCCACTGTTTCCCCATCTATTTCCCCTGAAGTGATAGGACCGGATGCCATTATGTTAATTTTCTGAATGTTGAGCTTTAAGCCAACTTTTTTACTCTCCACTTTCACTTTCATCAAGAGGCTTTTTAGTTCCTCTTCACTTTCTGCCGTAAGGGTAGTGTCATCTGCATATCTGAGGTTATTGATATTTCTCCTGGCAATCTTGATTCCAGCTTGTGTCTCTTCCAGTCCAGCATTTCTCATGATGTACTCTGCATATAAGTTAAATAAGCAGGGTGACAATATACAGCCTTGATGGACTCCTTTTCCTATTTGGAACCAGCCTGTTGTTCCATGTCCAGTTCTAACTGTTGCTTCCTGACCTGCATACAGATTTGTGATTTATGACACCTAGGTCCGTCTAGTCAAGGCTATGGTTTTTCCAGTGGTCATGTAGGGATGTGAGAGTTGGACTGTGAAGAAGGGTGAGCTCCGAAGAATTGATGCTTTTGAACTGTGGTGTTGGAGAAGACTCTTGAGAGTCCCTTGGACTGCAAAGAGATCCAACCAGTCCATTCTGAAGGAGATCAACCCTGGGATTTCTTTGGAAGGAATGATGCTGAAGTTGAAACTCCAGTACTTTGGCCACCTCATACGAAGAGTTGACTCATTGGAAAAGGTTCTGGTGCTGGGAGGGATTGGGGGCAGGAGGAGAAGGGGACGACCGAGGATGAGATGGCTGGATGGCATCACGGACTCGATGGACATGAGTCTGAGTAAACTCTGGGAGATGGTGATGGACAGGGAGGCCTGGCATGCTGCGATTCATGGGGTCACAAAGAGTCAGACACGACTGAGCGACTGAACTGAACTGAACTGAAACCTTGAAAAACAGGAAAGTGGCACAGAATAGTAAAATGATGGACAAAGAGATCTGAAGCAAATGCAAACTAAATACAAGTGGAGAGTATAGTCATTATTTTAGATAAAGTAGAATTCAAAAAAATGGGAAAAGGCATATAATTTATCATTGATATTTAGTAGTAGTGTTAGTCACTCAATCGTGTCTGACTCTGTGATCCCTGGACTAAGCCTGCCAGGCTCCTCTGTCCATGGAATTCTCCAGGCAAGAATACTGGAGTGAGTAGCCATTCCCTTCTCCAGGGGATCTTCCCAACCTATAGATCAAACCCTGGTCTCCCACATTTCGGGCAGATTATCATCTGAGCTACCAGGAAATTTGTCATTATATTTAGTAGCTATTATCTTTTATATGGGGCCTCCAGGTGCCGCGAGTGGTATGGAATCCACCTGCCAATGCAGGAGACGCAAGAAATGTCGGTTCCATCCCTGGGTCAGGAAGATTCCCTGGAGGAAGAAATAGTGAACGTGAAAGTCTCTCAGTGGTGTCCAACTTGATGGACACGAGTTTGAGCAAGCCCTGGGAGTTGGTGATGGACAGGGAAGCCTGGCATGCTGCAATCCAGGGGGTACAAAGAGTGAGTCAGACACGACTGAGTGACTGAACTGAACTGAAATGACTGGACTATACAGTCCATGGAATTCTCCAGGCCAGAATACTGAGGTGGGTAGCCATTCCCTTCTCCAGGGGATCTTCCCAACCCAGGGATCAAACCAGGGTCTCCTGTTAACCCATTCTAGTATTCTTGCCTGGGAAATCCCATGGATATAGGAAGCTGGCAGGCTACAGTCCACGCTGTTGCAAAGAGTCAGACACAACCGAGCTTCTGAGCACTCATCTTTTGTATAACAAATAACATGACATCAACACATGTAAAGTAAAAATCTCTGGAAACAAAGAAAAGCATGACAAAAAAAATAAAAATGAGAAATTTTTAAGTATTTCTTCCATGTGACAAGTCAAACCTGCCACAATAGAAAAAGAAGCAAGGAAAAGAGGAACTGAATAATAAATGATAAAATAAAGATCAGTTCAGAAGAGTATGTTGTCTGTAAGATTTGTTTCAGGACTCAGCCCTGCAAGCCTAACTTCAGACCCCATACCTCTCCTGTTGACACTGAACACAAGCAAAACTACACCAGAAGCACTTTCACATGTATACTTCTCAGAGATAGAGTATCGTATGTGAGATTTGATAAAAGATAAATATGCCTTTAGTTGGAATGGATAGAAATGGATTGCATTCCTGAAGACAGCAGCAAAGATAAATATGTTTTTAGTTGTAATGGATAGAGCTGGATTCCATTCCTAAAAATTGCAGCAACTCATATGCCTGCCACATCACTGGTGCTTTTATTTTGCCAATCAAAGTGAAAAATGGTTCTCATAATAGCTTTAATTTGTATTACTCTGCCTTCCACGTTTGCTGGTCATTTGCATTTGTTTCTCTATTGCCTGTTCAAGTCCTTACCCGCTTAAAATCTAGCTTCTTGAGGGTTTTTGCTATCAATTTGTAGGAGCTGCTTGTATATTAGGATATTAAATCTCTATTATATGTATTACTAATATTTTTTTCCAACTTGTCATTTGCAACTTTGGTGTCAGTGTTTTTCAGTGTACAAAAGATTTTCTTTATTTTATTTTATTTATTTTCTAGTTGGAGGATGGCTGCTTTACCACATTGTGCTAGTTTCTGCTGTACAACAATGTGAAAAAAACAAAATCTTTAGTGTAGCCATCCACATCTGTGTTTTCTTTTATAAATTCTGGGCTTTCTGATTTACTTAAGAATTCTCTTCTTTTCAAAGTTCATGCATAAAGTCTTCTAAATTTCTTCTTTTTTTTCACATTGAAAGTTTATATCCATCAGAGATATATTAACTGTATGTATTGTGTGAGGAAGAGGTCCAACCTCATTTTCCTCATTATGCACAGCCAGCAACAGATGAATGCTTTTTCTACTTAATTTAAAGGCCACCTTTGTCCTATGTTAATTACTCACATGCTCTCAAGGTTATTTCTGGACTCAGCTACCCTTCTCCCATCTATGTATAGATTCTTATGTCAAGTACACATTGGGGTTTTGGGTTGTTTTTTTTAATATCTCTGAGTGTTCCATTCTTCTCTCTTTCTGTTTTTTAAGTTGGCTGCAAAGGGTCCTTCCTAGTTGCAGCACTAGTGATCTTTGCTGTATCATGGGGGATCTTTTGTTGCAGTGCTCAGGATAAGTAGTCGTGGCACACCAGGCTTAGTTGTTCCGAGGACTGTGGGATCTTAGTTCCCCAACCAGGGATAAAATCCCAGTCCCGAGTATTGCAAAGCAGATTCTTAACCACTGGACCACCAGGGAAGTTTGAGTTTATCATCACTGCTTCAGAGAATTTTAAATGGTATTAAATAGCAGGTTAAATAACATGAAGAGAATCTATTGAATTTGGATTTTGATCCCCAAAACCGTCAATCACTGTTGTGAGTGCAGCTTCCAAGGAGATACAGAGATGGAAATTAGGTATGATAACATTTAGGAAAAAGTGGAAAGTACAGGTTGTGCTCTTGAAGAATGCAGCAGTGAGAGGATGGAAGAAGGTGGTATGATGGGTTGAGTGGGAAGCAGGGAAGAAGAAAATGTTTTAAAGCCCAGGGGAGATTTGAACGTTTGTGGCCCAGAATAAAGGAGTCAGTTAGAAAGAGACTAACTGATGACTACGGATACATATGTACCAAAGAGTTATAAACATCCTTAAACTTCTTCCCTGGAGAAGGCAATGGCACCCGACTCCAGTACTCTTGCCTGGAAAATCCCATGGACAGAGCAGCCTGGTAGGCTGCAGTCCATGGGGTCGCAAAGAGTTGGACACGACTGAGCGACTTCACTTTCACTTTTTGCTTTCATGCATTGGAGAAGGAAATGGCAACCTACTCCAGTGTTCTTGCCTGGAGAATCCCAGGGATGGCGGAGCCTGGTTGGCTGCTGTCTATAGGGTCGCACAGTTGGACATGACTGAAGCGACTTAGCAGCAGCAGCAGCAACAAACTTCTTCCCAAAAGAACTAAAATATTGTGATTATCAGAATATAGTGTTAGTTAGTTTCATGCTCTGTATAATGTATACTGCCATTAAGGTTTGCTACAGTCTTAATTCAACATTAAGCCCTATATTAAAAGTATAAATGAATGAATACATAAATTAAATCAGCTGTATCCTCCCCACTGGTAAAAATAATAATGAGGCTAATTTTTTTCTCCATCAAATATGATTCTGAGGACCAATCCTGGGAAAGGAGCTTGATGGAAGGAGGTTTCACAGGAAGTCTGCTTCTTGATAACCAAGGTTTCAACAATGGTTTTACCTAACATTTGCCTGTTTCTTTTTATTCTGTTCTAAGCAGTGCATGCTTGCTCAGTTGTGTCCGACTCTTTATGACCCCATGAACTGTATATAGCCTGCCAGGCTCTTCTGTCCATGGGATTCCCCAGACAAGAATACTGGAGTGGGTTGCCATTTCCTTCTCCAGGGGATCTTCCCAACCCAGGGATCAAACCCACATCTCTTGCATCTCCTGCACCAGCAAGCAGGTTCTTTACCACTGAGTCACCTGGGAAGCCTGTTACAAGAAGGGTGGGGGCTAAACCTGCACCCTTGGCTCTGGGCAGCGGTTTCCAAACTTGTCTGCACATGAGAATTACCTGTGGAAATTTAAAAAAAAAATCTTAACATCCAGGTGGCACTCCAGGCCACTTAAATCAGAGTCTCTTGAGACTTCACTGTATTTTTTTTTTTTTAAGCTTCTCAGATGATTCTAATATTCAGTAAATCTTGTGAACCACTGATCTGGGCCTTGGAATCAGCTGACCATGTCATGCTGTTTTCCAAAACTGGGACATGTGAGTTTTGGCAAGGTCTATGTGAAGAAATATCAGAGACATATGACCAAGATTGCATCATGGGGCAGGATATATTCTCTGTAAACCAGTTCACTTAGAGTGTCCTTCAAAGAAAATGTTACTGATACCTTGAATGGGGGTACTTTCCAAATGGGTTTTAACATGAGCAGGAATCAGAGTGTTTGCATAAAGAGGTGTTTTCATCACTGCTCAGGAAAAAAAAGGTTTAAATATCATAGGAAATGGAAAAGAAGCTACTTCTGATATGGAGTTAAATGTGAGAATTTAATTCCCAAGAACAAGAAAAGAGTCGTTTGTTTTGTAGTTTCTCAGGAAGCAAATATTTATTTTTCAACTCCCCCAGAGGTTGAAATGATTTTAAAACAGTTGCCAAGAGACATTTAAAAATTAACTATATTACAAATTGTTTTGACATACAAGCACCTAGAACAAACATATATTCACACCCACCTTAAAAATAAAAGCTTCCAAAACTAAAATTATATTTAATGGGAAACAAAATGAGTTTTATGGAAATTTGAAGAAATAGAAAGCTAAGGTGTCATGCTGACAGCTGAGAAGCAAAAAGAAATATTTGTTAGTGTTTTTTATTTCCTGGGGTCAGTCTTTTTGCAATCCTTTAACTCAGTTCAGTTCAGTTCAGTCACTCAGTTGTGTCCAACTCTTTGTGACCCCATGAATTGCAGCATGCCTGGCCTCCCTGTCCATCACCATCTCCCGGAGTTCACTCAGACTCACATCCGTCGAGTCAGTGATGCCATCCAGCCATCTCATCCTCGGTCGTCCCCTTCTCCTCCCGCCCTCAATCCCTCCCAGCATCAAGGTCTTTCCCAATGAGTCAACTCTTCGCTTCAGGTGGCCAAAGTACTGGAGTTTCAGCTTCAGCATCATTCCTTCCAAAGAAATCCCAGGGTTGATCTCCTTCAGAATGGACTGGTTGGATCTCCTTGCAGTCCAAGGGACTCTCAAGAGTCTTCTCCAACACCACAGTTCAAAAGCATCAATTCTTTGGCCCTCAGCCTCCAAAAATCATAGCCTTGACTAGATGGACCTTAGTCGGCAAAGTAATGGAGCACGGGAAATTGAGTACTGAGTTTATCACCCAGAGAATCCTCTAAAAATGAGAGAGATTTCCACTTTTATGTAATTGAGTGTACACAAACAATTTCCAAGCTTAAGATTTTTTTTTTTTTTTTTTGGCCACACTGAGTTTCAACACCTGGACTGCCAAGGAAGTCCCCAAGCTTAAGATTTAGAGTACAAAGACCTAGGTTAGAACTCCAGCTCTGCTAGGTACTTGTAGGTGACCTTGGATAATGATTAAACTGATTCTAAACATCAGTTTTATCATGTTTAAAATGGGCTTTCCCAATAACTCAGCAGATAAAGATTCTGCCTGTGATTCAGGAGACACAGGAAACTCGAGTTATATCCCTGGGTTGGGAAGGTGCCCTGGAGAAGGAAATGGCAACCCACTCCAGTATTGTTGCCTGAAATATTCCATGGTCAGCAGAGCCTGGTGGGCTACAGTCCATGGGGTTGCAGAGTCGGACACAACTGAGTGTGAGCAAGAGAAGTAATAATTATTATGATAACGATCCTTAGATACCTGCAATGGACCTTGTTTACAAAGTGCCCAATTCCACGCCTAGCACAAGGTAAATGTTCCATAGCTGGTGCTCATCCCGCTGCTGCTGCTGCTGCTGCTGCTGCTGCTGCTAAGTCGCTTCAGTGTCTGGCTCTGTGCAACCTCATAGATGGCAGCCCACCAGGCTGTCCCTGGGATCCTCCAGGCAAGAACACTGGAGTGGGTTGCCATTTCCTTCTCCAATGCATGAAAGCAAAAAGTGAAAGTGAAGTCGCTCAATTGTGTCCGACTCTTAGTGACCCCATGGACTGCATCCTACCAGGCTCCTCCATCCATGGGATTTTCCAGGCAAGAGTACCCGAGTGGGTTGCCAGTGCCTTCTCCACTCATCCTGCTAGCCATATCTTATTTATAGACTAAGAGACCCAGAGAAATGCCCCTCTCTGTCACTATCTGATACATAAAGTTCATATGGAAACAGCTAAAATGTTTTGACTTTAATAAAAAGACATGGGGAGGGGCCCACTGCGGAAGACTGGGGTTGCCAGCTGCCTGTCTTTTTAATGGAAATTTTAAGAGATATTTATAAGAAGTGTTTACTAAACTAATCCCAAGACTCCAATCCCTTGGGCATTCTGGGATTTTGCAGGGAAAGTGTAGTCAGGTTGAGATCACGTGAGCAGACAGAGCTGGGAACTGGGCTCTGCCCTGGGGCTCATGGTCTGGCATGAGGAATGACTCACGTAAATTGATAAATTGAGTGATATTTTGATATTAATTTCTCATTTAAATACTTTCTTCTTTGCAATCACCCTCTATGTTTTTCAATCTTCTAACTATATTGAGGCTTTCAATGGCTAAGTCAGAGATCTCTCTTGGTAAATGTCACATTGCACTTGAAAATCTGTACGTTATTTTCAAATATCTTCTGATATTGACTTCTAATGTAATTCCACGATGATAAGAGAACAGATTCTATATGATTTCAATGCCATTAGATCATGAAATTTTTGAACCTTATGTCCTGGGATATGTTTCAATATCATCTAGTTTATGGGAACTTGAATAGAATTTGTATCCTACTGCGGTGTGAAAAACTGTATAAATCTTAATCAAGCTGAATTGGTTCATAGTGCCTTTCAGGCCTACTATATCCTCCTACTTCTCTGTATATGTGCTGTGTGCTCTGTCTCTCAGTTGTGTCTGACTCTTTGCAACCCTATAGGCTGTAGCCCACCAGGCTCTTCTGTCCATGGGATTCTTCAGACAAGAATATTGGAGTTGGTTGCCATTTCCTCCTCCAGGGGATCTTCCCAACCCAGGGATCGAATCTGCCTCTCTTATGTCTCCTGCATTGGCAGGCAAGTTCCTTACCACTAGTGCTATCTATTCATTCTAATAATTTTTGAGAGTTTGATATTGAAACTCCAACTAGAAATCTTACTTTATCTACTTTAAAAAATATTTCAGTATACAGTGAAACTATATGTAACTTGGTTCTGTATTTTCCAAGTCTCCTGTAAATGTCATTATGCTTTCATAATTAAAAAAAAAAAAAAGAAATTGAGTGATTTCAGGGGGGAAAAAAAGACACATGGTTTCATTTAAAAAGGCATTATTCTGGACCTTCACTCTGACCCCTCAGCTGGGATTACTCTCCTCCTGAAGTACTGTCCCTGTCTCTCTTGGTCACCCTAGTGCCCTATCTCCAGTAAAAAACTAAAAATACACTGAGTATAAACTATTAGTTTACTGTTAAATTTTCCAGATTCCCTTGAAGACCTAACCGTCTCCCATCAGCATATCAGCTCATGCTGGCTTTCTCCTTAATCTCTGCTGCCATCACCATTTCCATAATGCAGACTCCTTTATATCTCATATGCCCCATCTTCAGTGCCACCGGGTACTGCCCTCTGGGACACGCATTATTTCAATACCATTTTCCCAGTCTTTCCTTCTGCCCAAGACTCCTCCATCAGTCCATGGCCTTTCTAATAATTTTTCACACTCCAAATGTGGGAGGATCATCATCATTACTTCGTTTTATTATTTTTTAATTTGATTTTCATTTTATATTGGAGTGTAGTTGATTGACAATGTGCTAGTTTAGAGTGTACAGCAAAGTGATTCACCTATACCTGGGATTTTATAAGCCCCTAAATCTCAAGCTTTTCAAATATTGCTTCTTCTCCATACTCCTTATTCTTTCTGTAACTGAATGTGAGGTCCAGCTGCTCACCACCCAAAGCCAATAAAGATTGCTGGAAAGGAAAGTTTGCTTGATTTTGGATGCTGGCACCCGAGCAGTGGGGGGAGTGTGGGTGGATGCGTGTCCAAAGACCAGCTCCTCCCCGCCCAACCCTCAAGGGGCAAGAGCCTTTATAGAATGAGGGATGGGGCTGTGTATTGAAACAGCAGAGTCAGTTCTGATGGTCATCTTGAAATTGGTGGTCTGACCAGCGTCATCTTGGTTGTTTTAAGAACAGTTCATCTTCAGTTCCGTGTTCAGTTTGTTCCCATTTCTTTAAGGCCAATTGGTTTTCCCTATATGGTGGCTCTGTGGTAAAGAATCCACGTGCAATGCAGGAGATACAGGTTTGATCTCTGGGTTGGGAAGATCCCCTGGAGAAGAAAATGGCAACCCACTCCAGTATTGTTGCCTAGGAAATCCTATGGACAGAGGAGCCTGGCAGGCTACAGTTCACGGGGCTGCAAGAGTTGGACACAACTTCAGCTACAAAACCACCATCAGCATGTCATAGCTCTAGGCTGGTCAACATGTAGTCAGCTTCTTTACTCTCTATGAAGACAACTCACAGGATATGGCTCAGAACATTCCCTACAGCCCTTGAGAAGGAACTAAAGGTCCTTGACTAGGCTTAATAACTACATATTTATTATTGGTCTCCTTCGACTGTTTTCCTTTTTTTTCTGCATTTTCTCGCTTCTTTGATTAAATTTATTCTTTGGCTAACTTCTTCACAGACAGAAGGCAGGCTGAGGATATGGGGGACAAGGCCTATAGAATCCCGCTCCATTTCATTTCTTCTGAAATTCTGATTATATGTACCTCAGACCTCACATTCCATCCTCTGTATCTCAATCTCTCTTTATATTTTACACATCCTTTTCTGTCTGTGCTTTCTTCTGACTACTCTTTTTGTATTTGTCTTCCTGCTTTGCTAATTTTCTCTTTGTGCTCACTCAGTATTGCCTGACTCATGCAGCCCCATGGACTGTAGCCTGCCAGGCTCCTCTGTCCATGGGATTTTCCAGGCAAGAATACTGGAATGCATTACCATTTCCTTCACTATCTCTAATTTTCTCTTTAGCTGTATTTGATATTCTGTTAAATTTATGTGCTTCATTGATAAAATTTCTATTTGATTAAACTATTTTTGAGCAGACAAGAAAAGACATATGATTTAAAAAATCTAAATGGTATTGAAATGTATGAATTAAAAATATTTCTATCCCATCCTTATCTGCCCCTAAGGGTAATCATTTCTGTCAGTTTTTTGTGTATGTTTCCCATGTTTCTTTATGCAGATAAAGCATATATGCATTCTTATCATTCTCTTTCTTATGCTAAATTTAGCAATACCAAATATGCAATTATGAATTTAATTTTTTCACTTAAAAGTATACCTGAGAGATGTTGCAATTTGATTATTTTTAAATCTTCCCAGTCCTAATAAATAATCTCCAATTATTCATTTCTAAAATTCCTTCTTTAATTCTATAAATATTCCATACACAATTATTTTACATTCTATGTCTAATAATTCCAGTCCCTGGTGTCTTCACACAGAAGGTATAGATTAAGCTAACTTTCAGTCATAGTGACTTGTTCCCTTGAATGTTCAGTGATCTTTGAGCTATCAGTTCATTTCAGTCGCTCAGTCATGTCTGACTCTTTGCAACCTTATGAATCGCAGCACTCCAGGCCTCCCTGTCCATCACCAACTCCCGGAGTTCACTCAGACTCACGTCCATCGAGTCGGTGATGCCATCCAGCCATCTCATCCTCGGTCGTCCCCTTCTCCTCCTGCCCCTAATCCCTCCCAGCATCAAGGTCTTTTCCAATGAGTCAACTCTTCACATGAGGTGGCCAAAGTACTGGAGTTTCAGCTTCAGCATCATTCCTTCCAAAGAAATCCCAGGGTTGATCTCCTTCAGAATGGACTGGTTGGATCTCCTTGCAGTCCAAGGGACTCTCAAGAGTCTTCTCCAACACCACAGTTCAAAAGCATCAATTCTTTGGCACTCAGCTTTCTTCACAGTCCAACTCTCACATTCATACATGACCACTGGAAAAACCATAGCCTTGATTAAATGTACATTTGTTGGCAAAGTAATGTCTCTGCTTTTCAATATGCTATCTAGGTTGGCTATAACTTTCCTTCCAAGGAGTAAGTGTCTTTTAATTTCATGGCTGCAGTCATCATCTGCAGTGATTTTGGAGTGCCCAAAAACAAAGTCTGACACTGTTTCCACTATTTCCCCATCTATTTGCCATGAAGTGATGGGACCAGATGCCATGATCTTCGTTTTCTGAATGTTGAGCTTTAAGCCAACTTTTTCACTCTCCTCTTTCATCAAGAGGCTCTTTAGTTCTCCTCACTTTCTGCCATAAGGGTGGTTGTCATCTGCATATCTGAGGTTATTGATATTTCTCCCAGCAATCCTGATTCCAGCTTGTGCTTCTTCCAGCGCAGTGTTTCTCATGATGTACTCTGCATATAAGTTAAATAAGCAGGATGACAATATACAGCCTTGACGTACTCCTTTTCCTATTTGGAACCAGTCTGTTGTTCCATGTCCAGTTCTAACTGTTGCTTCCTGACCTGCATATAGGTTTCTCATAGTGATTAATGGGGATCCTGAGGATCTAAATCGAAGATGAGTTCTTCCAGAATGAATTTGCATTGGTTTCTGCCAGGAACTCAGAGCAAAGAGTGTTAGTGATCTGAAGTAACTTCAGTACCATTCCAGAATCTTCCATGTAATCCATGTTTTTCATTTAGTCTCCCCTATCCCACATGTTGGGGCCAAAATTTAGGTCTCCGTAGAAACACTGACTGACTTCCCTGGTAGCTCAGCAGTAAAGAATCTACCTGCAATGCAGGAGACACAGGAGATTTGGGTTTGATCCCTGGGCCGGGAAGATCTAGAGGAGGGCATGGCAACCCACTCCAATATTCTTGCCTGGAGAATCTCATGGACAGAGGAGCCTGGTGGGTTACAGTCCATATGGTCACAAAGAGTCGGACACAACTTAATTGACTGAGCACACTCACAGAGACACTGACAACGGGTGTTGCCCTGGATATGTTTCTGGGCTTCCATTTAATTGATCTCTCTCTTTAAGTGCCAGCACCACTTTACTTATCACAGTTTTATGGTACAGTTACTATCTGGAGGCCTTCCCTGGCTCCCAGTGCAGGAGACACAAGAGACATGAGTTCTATCCTTGGGTCAAGAAGATCCCCGGGAGTGGGAAATGGCAAACCATTCCAGTATTCTTGCCTGGAAAATTCCATGCACAGAGGAGCCTGGTGGGCTGTTGTCCATGGGGTTGTAAAGAGTCAGAAACAACTGAGCAACTGAGCACGACGTGCACATCCTATCTGGTAGAGAAAACCTTTTCGAAATTATCTAGGCCTTCCATGATCATTTACTTTCCCAAATGGTCTTTCCTTTATTTATTTTTTTAAGCATGGTTTCTCTGGAGTCGTTTTGTCGTTGTTGTTTGGGGGACAGGACTTTGGTTTTGGTTTTTTGCTTGTTTTCTGGCTGCTTTTTGCAGCACCTTAGTTCCCTGACCAGGGCTGCAACTCAAACCCACTGCAGCAGAAGTTGGGATTCTCAACCACTGGATGACCAGGAAAATTCTCCAAATAATCTTTCTTTCTTCTTCCTTTTTTTTTCAACCATTTTTATTAGTAGTATTTTTTTTAATATTTATGTGGCTGCACCAGGTCTTAGCTGTGGCATGCTGGCTTTTTAGCTGTGGCACACAGGCTGTTAGTTGCAGCATGCAGGATCTAGTTCCCTGACCAGGGATTGAACCTGAGACACTGGCATTGCGAGTGTGGAGTCTTAACCCCTAGACCACCAGGGATGTCACCCACAATGATCTTTTATACTGTTCACCCATGGACTTTAGTGAAGTGAAACAAGCTATGAGGACTTGTCAAGAAAATGATGGCAGAAGTATGTTAACCACAAACCCTACACCAACACAAGTAGGAACGAAAACGAAGCAAAAGCAAGAAAAAGTACTTCCAGCAGGCTATAGCTGGGAAAGGCCTCAAGAAGATTGCAGCCTTTTAACGCCCTTTGGAACAAACTGAGAGTCCCATGACCTGACACCAGTTTCCAGCTTGTGACCACAATGCAGTGTCATAGATTGTAAGTGGAGGCAATTCTGAAGGTTCCCACACTCTGAGTCCTGGGGGCATGGGAAAGCTGCTGTAAGAATGAGAAGCACTCCCGTTGGGGCCCACTGGCTCATCATTGATTGCCAAGGGACCTGGTGTTGCAAGAGATTCTGGTCTGCCAAGCACATGATCGTCTTTCTCTGTTATCATTTCCTATCAGATTGGGGCAGTATCTAGAGACAAGACTACTTCACAATTCCAGAGAGCATGGAATAATCCTATGCTGACACATTTGAAAAGGCAAATGGAAAGAGGTGAATAACTACTATCTAGAGTCTCCTGTGTCTCCGGCATTTCAGGCAAATTCTTCATCTGCTGAGCCATCAGGGAAACCCCTAAAATAACTAAACAACATATTTTAAATGTCCTACGTGAGAGAAAGAAGGAATTCTTTCCAATTTACAAACACCAATGTACTGATGCTTTGAATAGATAATGCACGAGAGAAAATTAGAGATATCAAAGTTGATTTATAAAATGTTCTAGAATAAAGTATTAAGTAGAACCTGGGAGCAGACTTAATTAGCAGTATACTATGACTATGACTGTGTATTACAAGAATGCAAAGGTGGCTAAATGTTAGAAAATTTATATTAATGTTGACCAAGTGGGGAAAGCATATAGTCCCATGGCAGATTTCAATAAAACACTCATAAAATTTAATGTCCATTCTTAATAAAAGGTCTTTGTAAAATGAGATTAAGTGAATAATTTCCTTACTGTCAAAACATATCTCATACCAAAAACCAATATCATGCTTAGCAATCAAACATTTATAATCTCTATAATATGACATTGTTTTTATGTGATAGACATTGTAATTAGCAAAAGAACAAAATAAGAAGTTTAAATACTGGAATGAAAAAGACAAAATTATCGTTATTTGCAGATAACAGGAAGTTTAAAATTCAGCAGAAAATTTTTGAAAAGTAAAAAGTTGATAAGGTTTTCATGATATAATATTAATATTCAGTACTCAAAGTCTTACAATGTATTATAAATATAACCCAAATTTAGTCCATCTTAAAAGTATATTAATTTATATAAATAAATTTTAATTACATGAAAAAAAAAAACAGAAAACTACTAAGAAATAGAAAATAATATATGAGTAAGTGAAAAGGCATCCCCTATGGAATACAGAATATTCTAGAATACAGAAATATTCTAGTATAAATTCTTACAAAATATTTAATCTACAAAATCATCCTATTTCTGGTCCAAATTCCAACATGATATTTACAGAAAGAAGCATTTTTTAAAAGTATTCCAACAGTAGGAAATATATGGTATCTCAAATCAATGGTGACTGGTAAAAGCTAATCACATAAATAATTAGGCTATTGTAACTATGATGAATACTGTGAAAGAAAAATACAGGTCAGTGTGGAATGTTTTAAATAAAATGCAGGTTCTAGTTTCATTCATTACATAAAATAAATTCCAAGTACAACAAAATATTTTAAAGTAAAAACCAAAATTACATAAACACTAGGAGAGAAACTGGACAATTGTTTTTATAATGATGTGTGGAAAGTCTGAGCATGTCATGATAGCCAGTGATCACAAACAAAAGATTAAGAACCTCAACTATGCAACAGTGAAAACTTTCCAACGCAGAACAAATAGGAGCCCTGTAAAGCAAGAAAAGTTAGAAGACAAAGGACAAATGGGAGATGCGTGCAACACAAATGGCGGACAACCCACTGCTACTTTGATTCGAAGAGTTGTGTAGTCCTTGCGAAAACATCATTCTTCCTCCCAAGGGAAAAAGTATTGGTTCTTCAGCTCACGGAATTTGTCTCCTATCTCTACTGACCCATTCCCATAGGCTTTGAAGGTGGAGGGAGAGGAATGACCACTGGCAGATCCTATCACTCACTCCTGCCAGAATTGTCAAGCACCCTTCACACACACACACCCACACACACAGTATGTGAACATATCATACATACATATACCACACACATGTATGCACACATGACAACATATATGTGCACCCATGTACCACACACACACACACCCCACGAACAGACCATATGCACATTCACCACACAATGACACATGTGTACAGACACAGCAGGCAACATAAAATGCACACATGCACCACTACACACTATACACGCACACTCCGTATGAGCATACCATATGCATATGCAGCACCCAATACACACATGTGTGTACACACAACCAACAGCACGCACATGCACACGTGTACCATATACACAGTATATGCACACACACATGCTTGCGCCCTTTGGGCACTTTATTGAGGAATCAGAACTGCTAGTCTGTGGTGTGCACCTTCCAGGAATACTGTTCAGCTGTTTCCAAGCTCTGCATTCTTTCCAGATCCAGAACCTTGCCCTGGAATGTGGTCCTGGAGGGGGTATGACCCGTCTGCCCCCAGAATGGAATCAGAGGCACTCCGCAGCCTGCTTCCTGATTCCGGGCACAGGACAGACCTTTCCTCCCTCTGCTGAAGGGCTCTGCTTCTGTGAAACAAAGCCAGAGTGTGCGGTGAGCTGAAGTCCCAGGCCTCCTCAGATTCTGCTGTTAGGGTGTCTGTCTTAGTCCCTGATGGTTTTAGGAAACCCCCTTCCCTCCCAAGTTTTGGCAGCATCTTCTGGGGTACTCAGGGCAAGGGGAGCCTCTAATCATGAGTGACCATAGGAGGCCACTGTGAACCATAAGCTGTTACATGACAACTTGTCCAGCCATGGTCACAGAAATTCCCCAGAATGTGCATAATCGAGGGACAGAGTCCCTGCGGCAAAGTCACCCATGGAGGCCACCCGCGGAGGCCACATGGCTCCAGTGCTGTGGTGGCTCAGACTACTGCTGAAGCCCTCTCTGAAGATTGCCATCACAGCCCACAGCACATTTTGGGAGCGGTATTCAGAGTCCATAAGTGAAATCGTTTCCAGACTGTATTCAATTTCTGGAAATAGGTAAAACCATTTGCCACATGTTCTAGTGCTTTTGTTTTTGTGTTTTGGGCCAAGCCTCGTGGCCTATGGGATCCTAGTTCCCCGACGAGAGATCAAACCCGCACCCCTTGCAGGGTTAAGCACGAAATCTTAATCACTGGACCACCTGGGAAGTTCTCAGCATGTTCTAGTTTATAAAAGAAATGTCCATAGAGAATAGAATTGTGGTTGCCAAGGGGGTGGAGGGGGAAGGGAGGGGTGGTGGGGTTAGCAGATGCAAGCTACTATATGTCGAATGGATAAACAATGAGGTCCTACTGTATAGCACAGGGAACTCTATTCAATATCCTGTAATGACCCTTAATAAAAAAGAATATAAAAAAAGAATGTATATATAACCGACCTACTTCGCTGTACAGTAGAAATGAACACAACATTATAAATCAACAATATCTCAAGAAAAAATTAAATTAAAAATGCCTAACAGGCTAAGTTTTAGTGATACATATTTTGTATGCGTGTATAACGTTTTCACCATATGTAGAGAAACAGAGACAGAAACCCACGAGGTAATAAACCTATGCAGTGTTCTTTGGTAACTCATAAACACATTTTGAAGGCAATTCCCAAAGGGGATTTCTGAAGACTTTTTAAAAACACTAATAGCATCAGTAGAATAAGTATTTAGTTTTTCAAAGTATCTACTTGGAAAGAGTACAATTTAGATGAAAATCTAGCATGTTTGGGGGGAAAAGTCTCATTAGAGTCACAAACTGTCCAGCAGATGTCCTCTTCTTTCTAAATGTTCTTTTCAAAGGCTTAATCAGCATATCTTCCTTTCCTATATGAACCTCACTACCTCCCTCCAGCAACCAGCCAATCTGATGAACCATCAGTTCTTCCATTTTCACTCTGGAAATGTCTCCCTCTATTGTGATTTTTAATGTCTCTTCATGAAATGTCCTGCCTTTGTTCATATTCTTATACCCCTCCCCACTTCTATTACTGGAATTTCCCTCTTAGATTCCTCCAATCCTTCTAGGTCCAGCTCAATCTCCACCTGAGTAACTGTTGCTACCCGCTTCCTTCTTTTTTGCACCCCTCCTTTCTTGTGATTCAAGCTTCCCTTAGTGGCTCAGACGGTATAGAATCTGCCTGCAATGCAGGAGACTGGAGCTCAATTCCTGGGTCAGAAAGATCCCCTGGAGAAGGGAATGGCTAACCACTCTAGTATTCTTGCCTGGAGCATTCCGTGGACAGAGGAGCCTCGCCGGCTATAGTTCATGGGGTCACAGAATTGGACACGACTAAACAACACTTGCCTCTTGTCATTCCGCTTATAGGGTAGAAACTCTGTCACTGAAGGCACTCAGCAAAGTTTGCTGGGTGTTGTGAAATGAAACCTGGACTGATGTCTCAATCACAGGGAACATTCAGGGTCAAATGAAAGCAGATGACATCAGTTTGTTTCAGTCGGGCAAGAGTCCAGTCTGCTCACGATGAATGCTAAACTAACAGACGGGACTGTATTTCACACTTCCGTTCTCATTCCTTTGAAAGTATACTGGGAAGTTGCCTGGCTACACTCCAGACAGGACACACGACAAGTCCTCCTTAGAGTTTAAGAAACATGCCTCAGACAGATATGATCCATTGGAAGCCATCAGTTAGAGAAGAGTAGTGTTACGCAAAAAAAGAAAACAGTATTGTCTGGGAATAGAAAGGTCGAAGACACAGGCTGTGCAAGTGAGGTTGGAAATCACACCTAGCCTTTGGACAGGGAACATTTTGGTCAGTTGTCTAATGTTCACCTGGCTTCCTACTTCCATGTTCATTTCTTGCTTCATTTTTGCTGGTGCCAGAGAAAGTATATTTGGGTGTAACTTCTGGAAAAAAATATCAGCAGAACTAGCTTTGAATTATCTAATCATTTTTTGCCCTTGCAGAAGGATTTTATGGGTTTTGTTATTGGTGTGTAAGATTTTATGTAGGGAATGATAGATTATTAAGAAAGTGTGGGAATCAACAATGCCCAACCATATAGGGAACACTTTATTTGCGGCAAATATGTTTAACAAAGGGTTAAGTCTTACTATTAACCACTAATTTGACATGGCTACCAAGGCTCTATACTTAGCAGGAAGGACCACCAGTAATGCATTTTTCCAAATGACAGACAGGCTCAAAGAGTGGGCTCAAGGGTGGACTCAGAGCAACTCCAAGCCAACTAGACAATGACATTCAGCAAACCAGTAGTTAAAAACAAACCTGTGGTGATTCAGCAAGCTTATTCCTGAGGCGGGAAGGGGCAGGGAGGGAAATGTCTACATACTTTTGTCTTAGCATAAGTGTTGAGTTCAGAACATTTCCAAATCACAATATAACTCGGATTATGTTAAGCTATGATTTTGTTCACAGGGAGTCAAATTCCATCCCTGTGTTCTATGAATGTTGGTTTTTGTCTTTCTGTTTGTTTGTTTTTTTAAAAAAACTTTCCTTTCACTGTAAGTATTCTTTATAAATCTTACAAATATAAATAACTCTAATGGCTTATCACCACCCTCAGAGTGGGGTTCCTGAGGAATCTCTTCAGAATTAGATAGGCATTCACTCAGGTCAGAGAATTTTGGAGCTTCTCAATGGAAATGCTGAAAAGTTCAGTACAGCTGAGCATCTTCTCCAACAGGCTCAAGCCTCAGACTCTCATTCCACTCAGAAAGCATCTGCTCAGAATAGATTGTTTTTCTCACTACTCAGCTACAACACTTTGTTTCAGTTTACCGGAGCACAGCATGGTGGTTGACCAAGCAAATAATTACGCAAAGCAGAAATCATAAGGCATTAAAAGATAAGTCAATTTGGAAACTCGCATTTCCAAAAGTGCAGGCTAATGCCCTAGAATTATACATAAACTAGAAGCAGTCCAAAGCGTTTGTTCTCGGGAAACTGGTGAAGTTCCAGGGATTTAGGGCAATGACCTGGATGACAAAGCTGACGAAAGCTGGGTGGGTGATAAAAGGCCAGTTGGCAACTCACTTGCAGGCAGAGGTTGAGGACGATGACCTGGCTTGTCACCCTTAGAAAGCTAAGTGTGCAATACGATCAATACAGACCACAGTCCCGGGCCACATAGGCAGCCCTCCAAGGCACACAGGCAACTCCCCAAGTCTGTTCAGCCCCGTGTGTCCTTCTTGATGTAGGTCTCTGCTCTGCTGTCTCATCCAGTGACAAGCCTTGGCCTTTCCATGCCTGGCTCTCAGTCAGCTTTGCGTGCTCCCCCAGCTGTATCTCCAGTGGGGGTTCCAGCTCTGTTCTAGCTCCACCCCCATCTGAGTGATCTCTTTACAGAGGTCTACAGGGGTCTGGACTGGTCTACAAGGTCTATCAGGGCTTCCCTTATAGCTCAGTTGATAAAGAATCTGCCTGCATGCAGGAGATCCCAGTTCGATTCCTGGGTCAGGAAGTTCTGCAGGAGAAGGGATAGGCTACCCACTCCAGTATTCTTGGGCTTCCCTTGTGGCTCAGCTGGTAAAGAATCTGCCTGCAATGCAAGAGACCTGGATTCGATCCCTGGGTTGGGAAGATCCCCTGAAGAAGGGAAAGGCTACCCACTCCAGTATTCTGGCCTGGAGAATTCTATACAGTCCATGGAGTCACAAAGAGTCGGATACGACTGAGCAACTTTCACTCCTTACAGGGGTCTACAGGCTTCCCTGGTGAGTCAGCACTAAAGAATCCACCTGCCAATGCAGGAGACACGAGTTCGATCCCTGGGTCGGAAAGATCCCCCTGAAGAAGGAAATGGCAACCCACTCCAGTATTCTTGCCTGGGAAATCCCATGGACCAAAGACCCTGGTGTGCTGCAGTCCATGGAGTCACAAAGAGTTGGACACTGCTTAGCAACTAAACAACAATAACAGGGCTCTGCAGCAGCAGCCTGCGCTTGTCGAGGGAGGTGGGAGGAATGACTGCAGAGATGGAGGGAAGTGGAGGAAAGTGCTGACACCAGAGGTGTGTTACAGATGGAGATTGAAAGATGCAGTCTCACAAGGTCAGTCACCTTGGTGGAGTTTCTTCAGCCTCCATCTAATCCTGCAAGCTCTTCCAGATTCACCAAACTGAGACTGGTATTCAGACCAGGTAGCTATGTGTTAATTTTCTCCAAGAAATCTAGTAAGAATGCTCATGAATCCTGTTCCCAGGCAGCCAAGTCAGACTCCGTTGTTTCATGCCTTTGGCAGCAAGCTGCAGACTGGCTGGAGTCTTCAAGTCTGGCAGCCTTGTGCAACATCTCCTTGACAGGGACTCATGCAATGTGAAAACTTAGACTCTCTGACCCAGACCAAGACACTGTCTTCCTTGTTCAGTGCAAGAGATGCTCTGCCCAGTGGCTGTAACTTTAAAGGCCCTGCAACAACAATTCCCCTTTCCTGGGCTCCGCACCTTTTTGGCCAGAAGGCAGCTTTGGTGGAGAGCCTCAGGGCTGTCCCTGACCATCCCAGCCTAGCACGAGTGTCCACATCATCTGGTGTTCATCTCTGTGAGATCACAATGAATAGAAACCATCCCAAGACAACCCGAGGTCCCTCTGGTTCTTGGAGCTGAGCCCTCTTTCAGATTCTAAGGTCCACTCTTCACTGGAAGGCATCTTGGACAGAAGGAATCACAGCTTGTGGTAACAGCTATACATGCTTTGCCCTGTCTCATCCATTCTTGGCTGTACTCAGTTCAGTTCAGTTCAGTCACTCAGTCATGTCCGATTCTTTGCAACCCCATGGACCACAGTACTCCAGGCTTCCCTGTCCATCACCAACACTTGGAGCTTGCTCAAACTCATGTCCATCGAGTCAGTGAAGTCATCCAGCCATGTTATCCTCTGTTGCCCCCTTCTCCTCCTGCCCTCAATCTTTCCCAGTACCAAGGGCTTTTTCAGTGAGTTGGCTCTTCGCATCATGTGGCCAAAGCACTGGAGCTTCGGCTTCACCCTCAGTCCTTCCAATGAATATTCAGGACTGAATTCCTTTAGGATTGACTGGTTTGATCTCCTACAGTCCAAGGGATTCTCAAGAGTCTTCTCCAGCATTACAATTCAAAAGCATCAATTCTTCAGCACTCAGCCATCTTTATAGTCCAACTCTCACATCCATACATGACTACTGGAAAAACCATAGCGCTGACTGTACGGACCTTTGTCAGCAAAGTGATGTCTCTGCTTTTTAATATATATGCCTATGGACCCTGAGAAATTATGTCCTTTCCCTTCCCCAAAATCTCTGTACATCACTCAAAGGAATGTATCTTCTTCAAGGGGAGAAGGCAGACTTCCAGTCCCAGCTAATTTCCTAAAACCTCTGGCCATTGGTCACTTCCACCACTGGCAGCCTTGGCACATTTCTAAGGGAAAATAGAAGTATTTCTCAGCTTTTGCTACAGCCCCTTATAAGAACCTAGGAAATACTGTGGTAGAATTTAAAATCTATAATTAATTATTTTTAGTAACTTATGGTAGGCAGAATTCTAAGATAGCCCTCATAATCTGTGCCACTTGGTGTCCACAGCCTGAATAATCTTTTCCCCTTGATTGTGACTTACTTTTAACCAACAGAATATGGGGGGGAAAGTGATGGGCTTTTGCAGGTATAATTAAGGCTCCAAATTAGTTGATTTTTAGTTAGTTAAAAGTAGATTATCCTAGGTGGGCATGACTTAGATGAAAGCCCTTTAAAAGGGGATCTGGTCTCTCCCTGTATTCAGAGATTATCCTTGCTGACTTGATGAACTGGGCAGTCTGTTTAGGAATCCCAGATGGCAAACAATTCAAAATGGCCCTCTAGGAACTATGATTGACATCTAAAACTTGAGGACAGCTTCCAGCTGACAACCAGCAAAAAGCTTGGACCTTCAACCATACCACCACAAGGAAATGAATTCTGCCAACAACATGAATAAGTATAGAAGAGGGATCTTCCCCAATTGAGCCTCTTGATGAAGATGCAACCCAATCAACACGTTGAGTACAGACTTGTGATACCGAGCAGAGAAACCAAATAAACCAAACCTGGATTCCTGATCCATAAAAGATTGAAGATAACAAATATGTACTGTTTTAAGCCATTATATCTGTAGTAATTTGCTACACCACAGTAAAAAATTAAAAAGCATATACAGTCTTTGCTATAATTCCCTCTCAAATATTTCATCTTCTAGTTTCTAGTTGTCCTCCCAAAATCACGCTTACCAAAGATTCAGAAAAAAATGTTTAAGAAATCTGAATCAGCATTGTGCAGCAAAGGATACAATCAGAAACTCTGGGAAATTTTCAGAAGGTCAAAAATATAAAGTTTAAGTTAACACCTAGAAACAGAATTCTTAAGGAGGAAGCTATTCTTGCTTTAAAAATTATTTTGGTAAATTATTTGGATTAAGGTTGATGCTTAGGTCATAGATTAGTGGTAGTGGTTTAGTGGCTAAATCATGTCCAACTCTTGTGATCCCATGGACTGTAGCCTGCCAGGCTCCTCTGTCCATGGGATTCTCCAGGTGAGAATACTGGAATGGGTCGCCATTTCCTTCTCCAGAGGATCTTCCTGACCCAGGAATCAAACCAGAGTCTCCTGCACTGCAGGCAGATTCTTTACTGACTGAGCTATGAGAGAAACCCCTAGGTCATAGATCAGTGGGGGAAAAAAGAAGGAAAGAAAAAGACAGCTAAATGGTTCTGCATTTCAGGAATTTAGGGGATTTGATAATGAAGATGAGAAGGATTGGGAAGAGAAGAGAACATTGAAGAACAGAGATAACTAACATCTGCTTTTAATTATTTGCATATCTAAAATATAATATTCTCTTGTTATAGGGAGAATAATGGCCACCAAAGATGCCTGCATATTAATGCCAGAGTCAGTGGGTAAGCTATCTTCCATGGCAAAAGGAACTTTGTAGATGTGATTAAATTAAGAATATTGAGATTACTCTGAATCATCCAGGGAGGCCCCTTGAAATCACAATGATCTTTATAAGTGAAGTGGGACTGGGAAAGGGAACAGGAGGGTCAGAAAGAAAGATTTGAAAATGCCACACTCCTGGCTTTGAAGATGGAGAAGAGGTCACAATCAAGGAACATAGGCAACCTCTAAAATCTAGAAAGAGCAGACAAATGGATTCCCCCTCGAGCTTCCAGAAGAAACACAGCTCAGCCAATACTTTGACCAGTGAGGCTCAAGGCAGACTTCTGACTTTCAGAACTGTAAAATAATAAACCTGTGTGATGGAAAGTGTGGCAATCTGTTTACTGCATCAGTAGGAAACTAACACACTCTCCATTCATATTACCTAAATGCCCTAAGTCCTTAGTGAGACTTTGGGTGGAAATCATGAAAAGGAGCTGAGTTCTACAGGTGGGTCAGTGCCAGGGGAGCAGGGACCCCACACAGGAGGGTGAGATCTAATTCATAGGAAGCAGAAACTGGCTGTAGAGTTGACATAACACATCCACATTTACTACCTCATGGAATTTTCAGAAATCTTTAAATAGTACTGGATGCCCCACCAATTTTGTGATGAGGAATTAAACCAATCTGATCTAAATCTAAGTGTCTTGGGTTTACACTGAGAAGGAAAACAAGCAGCACTCATCAGATTTTTATTTGACATGTGTAATAGGATATTCAATGGAACACTTTCTCTTATACAATTTTATTTTTATGTTTTTGAATAGTAATATTACTATTAGTAATAATAGTAATACATGTTTAAGCTCCTTGGAAGAAAAGCTATGACAAACCAAGATAGCATGTTAAAAAGCAGAGACGTTACTTTGCTGACAAAGGTCCGTCTAGTCAAGGTTATGGTTTTTCCAGTGGTCATGTATGGATGTGAGAGTTGGACTATAAAGAAAGCTGAGCTTTGAAGAATCGATGCTTTTGAACTGTGATGTTGGAGAAGACTCTTGAGAGTCCCTTGGACTGCAAGGAGATCCAGCCAGTCCATCCTAAAGGAGATCAGTCCTGAATACTCATTAGAAGGACTGATGCTGAAACTCCAATATTTTGGCCACCTGATGGGAAGAACTGACTCATTGGAAAAGACCCTGATGCTGGGAAAGATTGAGGGCATGAGGAGAAGAGGACAACAGAGGATGAGATGGTTGGATGGCATCACCAACTCAATGGACATGAGTTTGAGTAAGCTCCGGGAGTTGGTGATGGACAGGGCAGCCTTGTGTGCTGCAGTTCATGGGGTTGCAAAGAGTTGGACATGACTGAGTGATTGAACTGACTACATGTTTAAAGTCAAAACAAAATAAGACAATAAACACTTAAAAGACTCACTGTCGTCCTGTGGAGGGGTCCACCCCATTCTCCCTTGCTCCATTTGTATCCATTTACATCAATTCATTGCTATCATTCCAGTGTTTCTTTATGTAAAATTGAAGAGATGGTCTCACCCTTCCTTTCTTACATAAAAGCTAGCATATGATATACATTATTCTCCACCATTTTTCCTCATTAAAACAGTGCAGCTTAAAGATCTCTTCATACAAGTGCATAGAGTCCTTCCTCATTCCTTTGTTATAACTCAGCGTACTTTATTGTGTACAAAGAAGTATCATAGTTCATGCAACTAGTTTCCTCTTGGGAGGCATTTGGGTAGTTTCTAAGCTTTTGTTATTATAAGCCATGTCATGATAAATAATCCTGTTCATGCACCATTTGGAACATGTGCAAGTGAAACCATAGGGTAGGTCCCGGAGGTGGGACTGCTGAGTTAAGGACGATAGAAGCTGGACAAAAGTAAATATTGCCAGATTCCCTTCCATGGAAGTTGAACTATTCTATACTCCCATTAACAATATTTAAGTACATATTTCCCCACAGCCTCAGAAGACAGTGTGTTGTTAAATCTCTGAATTTCCCCAAACTGACAGGTGAGAAATGATATCTCACTAACTTAGACTTTTCTTTTTCCTTAAGGTTGTTTTTTTTTTTAAATGTGGACCATTTATTTCCCCAGTCTATTCATTTATAACCATTTTCATCATTTTCATCAATTCATTGCCATCATTCCAGTGTTTCTCTATATAAAATTAAATACATATTCTCATTCCCCCACTTTGTTACCTAAAAGATAGCATATGATATAAATTACCTAAAACAACAAAAATCTATTTGCATTCCAGTCCTGCCACAAACCTTATTTCCCAAACACCAAATCAATCACCCACTCAGTCCTCAACAGCTCTAACTGGAACTGCACCACAGTGGTGCCTTGAGGACTTTTGCTTCCCTTCCTTCACTTTGTCTTCTCATTATGTAGGAAAACATCACATTAGCCACTGAGTGATGTGGACCATTTTTAAAGTCCCTACTGAATCTGTTACAATATTGCTTCTGTTTCATGTTTTGGTTTTTTGCCCATGAGACATGCAGGATCCTAGCTTCCCAACCAGGGATCGAACCCTCATGCCCTGAATTAGAAGATGAAGTCTTAACCACAGGACTTCCAGGAAAGTCTCCATTTCTCTTAAAAGTAAGATTGAACATCTTTTCTTGTGTTTAGGAGCCATTTTGATTTTTCTGTGAATTGTATTTTTCTATCATTTGGCCTCAACTTGGACTCTTTTCACTGTGATCAAATTTCAGAAAAATTGAAAAGAATAGGTTGCATGCACTCCCATATTCTAAAATAAGGATTTTCAAGTGGTCTTGTGACCGTTAGCCCAGTACCCAGGTTGTAAAGTGGTTTTAAGTTGAAAAGGCTAAATGAAAGTTCTCTGGGGAAAGCTGTTGGCATGCTGTGCATTGTCTATCTCCCACCATTTTGGCAGGAGGTAAGCAGACTTTCCTTAGGGCAAGTCGGGAAAGAGGAGCTTCAAGGGGACCTCCACTCAGAGACTTTGTGTCAGAGGACACAGTGCCTGGTATCTGATTCCAGGGATAAGAAACCCAAGGGTCGAGAAGCTGAGCCTGTCAGGCCAAGAGCAGGACAGAAAAGTGGGAACTATGCTGGAATGCAGTAGAAGCTGCACTCTACTAATAGAGGCCAAAGGGTCAACTAGGTAAAAAACTGAAGTCGGTGGTTGAAGTGATCTGTGATGGTGGGGCAATCCCTTGTTTGGCCTGACAAGGGTCTGTGAGTTTTTGTGGGTCAAGTAGACAGTCGAGCTGGAGTCCCATCTTGATGTGACTTCTTCCCAAAATGGCAGAACTCCAGGGGAAGAGAATTCCAACAATGCCTGGAGTAAGAGGCTGTGGGATGCTGCACTTTCAAGGGCAGGATCAGAGGTAATGACTCAAGAGTTCAGGATAATAAGATATAAAATATCTAGGTACACCCAACCAAAAATAAGCATTAGGTAGCTTGTAGTTCGGAGAAGGCGATGGCACCCCACTCCAGTACTCTTGCCTGGTAAACCCCATGGACGGAGGAGCCTGGTAGACTGCAGTCCATAGGGTTGCTAGGAGTCGGACATGACTGAGCAACTTCACTTTCACTTTTCACTTTCATGCATTGGAGAAGGAAATGGCAACCCACTCCAGGGTTCTTGCCTGGAGAATCCCAGGGACGGGGGAGCCAGTGGGCTGCCATCTATGGGGTCGCGCAGAGTCGGACGCAACTGAAGCGACTTCGCAGCAGCAGCTCGTAAGTTGAAAACTGCTGCGCTGTGCTCAACTGCTCAGTTGCGTCCAACTCTTTGTGACCCCAAGGGCGGCAGCCTGTCAGGTTCCCCTGTCCATGGGATTTCCCAGGCAGAATGTGAGTGGGTTGCCATTTCCTTCTCCAACAGATCCTCTAGACCCAGGGATCGAGCCCATGTCTCCTGCATTGGCAGATGGACTCTTTACCAATGAACCACCCAGGAAGCCCAAGTCAAAAATTAGAATATGCTAGACAGGAACACACACAAACGCTAAATGGAGACACATATCATGTTCTGGGATAGACGTACTCTTTATTTAATACATCCCCAAGAAAAATATGAAGATCTGGGGGGGAGGAATTGAACCAAATAATTCTTTAGTTTACATATAATAAATATGTATACATGAATAAATATATAATAAAACCTGAGGATACTTTGAGAATTAACAGAAAAAGGGTGGCAACTCATTTTTACTTGATATTAAAAAAACAAAAACCTATTTTAAACTCAAAGCAGGTGGTATCCGCATAGAGATAAATTAGTACAACAAAAGAGAAAGTTAGGAAATAGACTCTAGTATTTGATTCAGTATATGAGTCAAATCGCCAGAGAAAAAAACAGCAGTCAAGGAATATGCGTAGAACAAGTGGCTAAACCATTTAGCAACAATAAAAATAAAAAAAGAACCCCTCCCAACCTCACTCCTTATACTAAAATAAATTTCAGAACACTTAAAGACTTAAATTTTTTTAAAACTGCTGAATTACAGTTGTTATCTTGAGATTGGAAGGTCCTTCTAAGCATGGTTCCAGGACAAAATACATAAGAAAAAAGACTGATACCCTTGACTACACAGATTTAAAGTTTTGTGTGGCAATGTATGACACAAACAAGGTCAAAAGGGAAATGATAAAGTAGAAAATGTGTTTACCACATAGGTGACAGTTAAGAGTAAAATTACCATAATATAAAGAGCTTTTTCAAGTCAATATAAGATTCAAGCCAACTACTGAGGAAAAAAAAGGCACCCCAACAGAATTACAAAGGACCATCAGCATGCAAAACAGAGAAATGCGAACAAAGCATTGGACGGTCATTTTCCACCTACCAGATTAATCAAGATTAAGGATATCAATGATGCCACTTGTGTTGAGGCTTCCCGCCTGTGAGAGCATAAATTGGCATAAACTGTCTTTGAGATTTCTCTGATAATACGTTGTAAATCTAAAATGTATACAGTTTTCACTCTGACAACTTCGCGTCTAGGAATTTAGCCTGAATGATAATTGTATACAACTATATAGAGGCATTTAAAGATAGTAAACATCTGAAAACACTCTAAATGCACAACACACAACAGAGTATTGGTTAAATAAATTATGGTGCCAACTTTTAATGCTGTTACTATTGACATGAAAAAAATGTGGCCAGGACATGTTGATGGAAAAGAAGCATGTTAGAAACCATATGCCTTGCTTGACGCCGTTTTGGTAACCCTTAATTGTGCCCACAAAGTATGGATATGGAAACATAACCATATCCACACACACACACATATATCACCAAAATGACTCATTCATTCTCTCTGAGACAATGGGCATGCACTCCTCTTAAAACTGATTTGCCTCACTGAATCACTTGCCCACAGACACACAAAAAGGCACACCCTCTTCCCTCTCCAAAACTGAGCACTTGAGTTTAACCAACAAAGGCTGTAGGAGGCAAACAGTCCTTAAAAATACCATTTGATTGACTTCTACTACTACTGGCTTTCTCTTTGGTGAATCAAATGGAAAAATTAAGGGTTTAGGAAATCAAAATATCAGTTAGCAATATGAAGGGAGCCTTGAGAATTCTATTTTCACTTCCTTTAAAATCAATTTAAATATTACCTTTTTTCCAAGCTACTGCGGAATGTCGAAGATAATCAGTTCTGCTCTGGTTTTCATCTTAAAGGGCCCAGATGCAATTATAGGTCTGGAGTTATGGGTGGACAATTACCTATTTCCCCTAATTAACCTCCATCTATTTTGTTTTTTTTTTATGGCTCCATCTAGAAGTGGTGAGGGAAGGTATCTACAGTGAAAAAATAAGTATAAAAAGGCACAGGTACTACAATACTAAAGGCAGTAACACTATATATATCATTATATATATATATGCATGGTTTGGAAATATAAAAACCTGACTCTCCTAAGAATCAAATGGTCCTTCAAATCCCAAATGAGAACTGGACTTCCTGCCAGAATATTTGGCCCCACAACTGAAGTTACGTGTCTGTAAGAACCTATCTCTCCATTTTGAAATGGGGAAATGATAACCCCCAAGCTTCCCGTCACAGAAAACTGCTGTGAGGATGGAATGAAAGAACATGTATAAACAAAAACGATGGTGGAGATAAAGAAAAACTATGGGCACCAAAAACAAAAACAAAAAGTCAGCCAGGAAACAAACTGTCCAATATCTGGGTAACCCTCCAATTTTTATTTTTAATTTATTAGGGCATTCAAGACTAAATCTTAGCACTCACCTCTATACACTGTCACCAAGACTGTGAATTAAGAAAAGAGCCTTTCTCCCTCTCTACTTGAGGACCAAGCTTTATTTAGTGGCCCTCATCTCTTTCGACAGAAGGATGCTAAATGCTTACAGGAAGACTCACCCTTGGTCTCCTGTGATGCTCTCCTGCCTTAGCCAGGAATCCGCTTGGGAAAAAAAGGATGGTGCTGTGGTAAAGCTAACCAGGTAAATTCAGAGAACTTAAAGCTGCCTTCATGTGTATGAGAAAATGGTCAGGAAAGAACTGCAGGAAAATGGTGCATCTTTTTTGCAAATGTTCAGCACCTGCTTCTGTTAAGTATTAACACCAAGCAGTTCTGTGTTATAATCTGGAACATTCAGAAGAAGCAGCAAAGTCTATGTTTTTGCTATTGCAGTACCCTTTCATGAACTGCTTTTACGTTTCTGCACGTACCCAGAAGTACATTTTACTTCGTATTTCGTTAGTTGTTTTAGGCAGACACTTTTGACACCAAGCAAATGGGATTTCTTCCTTTCAACGACAGTTATGCTAAGTTCCCATATGGACAACTGTAGCTTCTTTGGCAGTTAATTTGAGAACTGGAAATTAGGGGGAACTACAGAAACATACAGTATTCACAGAACTGGCAATAGATAATAATGAGGGGAGGAGGCTCAGATTCTTTGAACACAGGGGGCTTTGGAGGGAAATCCTTACTCATCAGAGACCTTACTCAATACTAACCGCAAGAATTTGTAATGATTCCCGAAATTAACCCGAGAGCTGTGAAAACAGTCTAAAAGTGAATTACTGCACATAAAAATTAAAAGTAGGAAGCTCTTTGTATTAGTCTGTTGAGAGTTCTACTCTACAGTTCACCTGAGATGAGGGCAGGCGTGGTTCTCATGTTGATCCTAAGTTGCAGTCTGAGCTGGTACCTCAGGACAAAGGACAACTATTCCTAATACTGTCCAGTACTGGTCAGGGGCATGGCTGACAGCTGACCTTGAAAACCCAAGCATCTCGGTACCACTTCACTCTCTCTGACTCTTCGCAATTGAGAAGATATGCCTTGGGCTGGGAGCAGCTTCATAGAGAGCTTTCACCTGTTCTATTTCTGCCCGTGTCTCCTCATCAGCCCACAAGCCCAGGCTGCTCAGATGTGCCCCTCACTGATGCCCAGGGAGCCAGTGAAGCATGTGCCAGCCCACCACATTAGAAAGGCTGTCCCTTTTCTTTAGGACCCCAGTGCTGCCCAATTCTAGGACCACATTCATCTATGTTGCACCTCAAGTTGGGCAATAAGCTGCCTCACCTTCTTCCCAAGTTCTCTATTCTCCAGGCCTGGAGAGAAAGGGAGAAGGTAGAAGAGGACACCACTGTCCCTTAGAGAAGCCACAAGGCTCTGTCCTTCTCCCTTCCTGACTTGCTGAGCCTTGGAGTTACCCTGTAGTTTAGGGAGGAAAGTTCAGGAACACTGATTCGAGCTTCAAAAGTCAAATCGAATCCACTCTATCCGTCAATTCAGCATATTGACAACGGGCCCAAGATTGCTTAACACATAATGTGTCATGGTTAGTGATAAAGTTACACTCATAGTCACTGACGTTGTAGATAAAATGCAGGATCATGTCAACCACATTGTTCCCCTCTCCTGTAAACACAGAGGCTCTGGCCACGGGCTTCATACTATTGCGACCTATTGTTATCACACGAACCCTCAATCTAAAGCACATTTTTAGGAAGCAGTGATAAAAAATTTAATCAAGGCTGCTATAAACGTTCATGTGGAAGAGAGCTAAGTTAACAGAATGTTTTTTTACTGGAAGAAGACTCATGGCTTTTGAATACATATAAGACAAAGGGAACTGTATCAAAGTAATGGCTGCCTACCAGACACTGCAAGGAACTTACCGGAGTGGCCAGGATAGTATACTTTCTTTTTCTTTCTTCCCTTTTTTCAGTATTTTAAAACACTTTATTTATTCATTTTGGCCACACCACACAACATCCTAGTTCCCCCACCAGGAATGAACCCATGCCCCTTGCAGTGGAGGCATGGAGTCTTAACCACTGGATCACCAGGGAGGTCCCAGGCTAGCATGCTTTCTAGTTAGTGGGTCACTAACTGCAGGAAAAGGGGTGCTTCTAAAGTGTCTGACACGTTTGCCTCAGTCATGATCTCTATACTTTGCACTGACGTCCCTCCTACAGTCAAACTCTAGCCCACATCTCAATACATCTCATTGGTGGTGATATAGTCGCTAACTCGTGTCTTATTCTTGCAACCCCATGGACTATAGCCTGGCAGGCTTCTCTGACCATGGGATTCTCCAGGCAAGAATACTGGAGTAGGTTGCCATTTCCTTCTCCAGGGGATCTTCCCAACCTAGGAATCAAACTTGGGTCTCCTGCACTGCAGGCAGATTCTTTACCAATTGAGCTATAAGGGAAGCCTGTCTATGTCATTACTTATTGTAAAAGAACAGATTCTGAATTCATAACAGAGATGCTCTGAAGGAAGAGGCAGAGACTCTCAGGTATCACTTGGAGGAGAACACAGGCCCAGCCCACGTGACCTGCAGCCTGGGGTCAATATCACACAGTATATCAAGGTTCTCAGGTTCAGAGATACAAGGAAGACAGCAGCAATTCCTGAGTGTCCTCCTTGGGGGGATGCCAAAGAGATAGTGACCGTCTTGAATCTAGGAATGGGACTGCAGGTCCACGCACACATGGGGCCTCTGCGCAGACCTCTGAGAAGCTGTCACGCCATCTGCTCCAGCAGCAGAGCGTCCCCTTCACACAGTGCCCACCGGCGATCTAGACACAGAGGAGGAAAAGAGAGTTCACTGACACACGCTGGTTTTCCCATGGCGATCCCCATGTGCACAGGAAGCAGCCCGGGAGACGTGCCACATGTGTGCGCGGCCAAGGAGCCATCACTGACCTTGCTCTTTTCCTGGGACTGGAGGGCATTCCCCATCCTCCCCTGCCCCCATCCAAGGTGCAGAACCACCCATGCCTTTCACCTGCTGAGTATCTGTAGAGCGCAGGACAACTTCCCCCCACACCCCCTTTGACCCTCCTCAATCCCAGCTGTTCCTCACGGTTCCAACCCCCTCCTCCCTCCATTCCGTTCATTTCTCAAAAATGACGGTCTCACATACCACACTGCTGAGAAGGAGAGGGATGCGAGGACAATCACGACGGCCACGGAGCCCAGCCCAACGCCCAGCACCTGAGGCAGCGAGAGTGTGAGCGATGAACCTGTGAGACGAAAACCACACCCTGAGCCCACAGCATCCAGAATCACGGCGCTCCCAGGAGCTGCAGCCCACCTGCGCTCGCTCCGCATTAACCAGAGCTTGACCCTGTTTAATAAACCATCCCCAGAAGGCCCAGAGCGCCTCTGGCCCCTTGAGCTGGCCCTGAGAACAGGGCATCAGGGAAACACTGTCCCACGGCACTTTTGAAAAGGGAGCATAAATACTAGGCCACGTTCTAACTTGAATGTAACTTCAAGGGATAAAAGCTGATCTTTTGGGGGCACACAAACGCATACTTCTTCGTGTGCCTATCCTTCAAGTCAATTACACTTGATCAGCTTTTATGGGCAGATTTCCTTTCCCTTGAGGAGGATGTCATTCTGACATCATTTTGAGTTTTGCTCCAAATATGGTAGTTTAGCTTGGTAGTCAAATACAGCAAACAAATTGTCTCTGTTGAGTAAAGTCATCTGTCACTTTTCCCACACATCAATAAGGGTGCTACCTCCCTGCTCTGTTCAGCAGGTTGCCATGAGCATAAAATAAGAAAATTGATGTAAAAACTCTTTGAAAGCCATTCATATGTTCTATTTGGGGGTGCCTCACATGCCAACTCCAGGGAGATCCCTGGTTGTTAACGGGAAAACACCCACATTTGAGTCGCACATTTGGGCCAAATGACTAAATCAGAGGATCATGTTCCAAACCAAAGGCCTCATTTTAATTTGCAAGCACTTACTTACCACTTATTATGTGCCAGACACTGATCGAAAAACCTCTCCTAACCACCCACTGGGTACCATAATAATAGCACCAAGTATTAATACACTGGGCACTATTATTATTCCCATTTTATAGAAGAAGAACCTAGACATGGAATGGTTAAGAAACTCCCCCAAGGTTACCCAGCTACTAAATGATAGAGCCAGTTTTCAAACCCAAGCTGCCTGACCCTGGGGTCTTTGCTTGACCACAGCACCATGCTCTCCCAGTGCAGATCTGAATCCAGCTTTATCTGCAGCAGAGTGATTCCATATTATCTCCCCAAAGTCAGGGGGCTCAGACCAGATCTTTCCTGCACAGGCTGACGATGCTGGGGCCTCGGGCTGTGGTAGTTCAGAATCCTCTTTGGAAGAACAAAAATCTGTACAATGGAGCCACCAGACTTTAAGATCTCGGGGGGCTGACTGCATACATAGAATTAAAAAAACAAAATGCCAGCAAGCCACGGAATAAGCTTAAGGATGTGCATCCATTTCCAAAAACTTCCAGATGATTTGTTACAGCTGTCATTGTTGGAATGCCATGGGGGATCTTCTGGGGCCCTTCTCAGATACCGAAATCTTTAGATGTTCAAGTCCCTTATGTAAAATGGTACAGCACTTGCTTATAACCTGCTGTACGTTTTAATTCATCTCCAGGTTATGGGCTTCCTTGGTAGCTCAGACGTAAAGAGTCTGCCTGCCATGCAGGAGACCAGGGTTTGATCCCTGGGTCAGGAAGATCCCCTGAAGAAGGGAATGGCTACCCACTCCAGTATTCTTTTTTTTTTTTAATTTCTTTTTTAAAAAATTTATTATTATTATTATTATTTACTTTACTCTTGCCAGGAAAATTTCATGGACAGAGAAGCTTGGTGGGCTATAGTCCATGGAATCACGAAGAACTGGACACGACTGAGCGACTAACTATAACACCTAATACAATACAAATGCTATGTAAATAGCTGTAAATACAAAGTAAATGCTAGGTAAACAGTTGCCAGTGTGCAGCATATTCAATTTTTGCTTTTTGGAACTTTCTGGAATTATTTTTTCTGAATATTTTCAATCCACAGTTCATTGAATCCATGAACATGGAGCCTACAGACACGGAGGGCCAACCATATTTCATTTTTCTGTACCCTCCTTTTACTGATGCCCCAGGCATATGCTTAGTCCACCCCCTAGGTAACCCAGCACTGCCTTGGAAGAGCTGAAAACAGCTAAAGCAAATATCTGCTATGGTAAGGGGAGAGAAGCTTAAGAGGAAAAATAGCCCTTGAGCTTGAGACCCTCAAAACATAGATGACTTAATTCCCTGGCAGTGAATGTGGTGTATTTGAGAACAGTTCAAGCCACTTAACCATTTCAACATCAATTCTGTGCTGTCTAACACAGTAGCCACTAGCCCCATGTGGCTATCTAAATCTAAATTAATTTAAATTAAATTAGATTTGAAATTCAGTTTCTACAATGAGGTACTACCTCACACCGGTCAGAATGGCCATCATTAAGAAATCTACAAATAGCCAATTTTTCTCTAAACGTCCTGCTGCTGCTGCTGCTAAGTCGCTTCAGTCGTGTCCGACTCTGTGCGACCCCAGAGACGGCAGCCCACCAGGCTCCGCCGTCCCTGGGATTCTCCAGGCAAGAACACTGCAGTGGGTTGCCATTCCCTTCTCCAATGCATGAAAGTGAAAAGTGAAAGTGAAGTTGCTCAGTCATGTCTGACTCCTAGCAGCCACATGGACTGCAGCCTACCAGGCTCCTCCATCCATGGGATTTTCCAGGCAAGAGTACTGGAGTAGAGTGCCATTGCCTTCGCTGTCTAAATGTCCTATGGACATCTAATAACAGCATATGAGATACAAAATATATTTAAAATTTTGTGGGATATAAGATTGGGGCTTCCCTGGTAGCTCAGCTGTTAAACTCCAGTTTGATTTCTGGGGTGAGAAGTTTCCCTGGAGAAGGGATAGGCTACCCACTCCAATATTCTTGGGCTTCTCTGGTGGCTCAGATGATAAAGAATCTACCTGCAATGCGGGAGACCTGGGTTCGATCCCTGGATTGGGAAGATCCCCTGGAGGAGGGGATGGCAACCCACTCCAGTATTCTTGCCTGGAGAATCCCCATGGACAGAGGAGCCTGGCAGGCTACAGTCCACGGGGTAGCAAAGAGTCAGGCACGACTGGGCAACTAAGCACAGCAACTAAGCACAACTAGGCACAGGATATAAGATTAATAGAAATCTATTATATTTAAATATTAATGACATCATTCGAGATGTTCCTATTCTTATTTTTTCTGCACTTGATAAAATATTCTTAGATCAATGTTAATATTTCTCACTATGAGTATATATTTTTTCTTTTCTCTTATATTTCTTCTGATTTTTGTTTTATGTATCTTTGTTTCTTTGCTGTCAGGGGTCTAACGGTTTACGATGTCTATCTTCTTTGTGAATTGTACCTTTTATCGTTAAAAAATTCATCTTTGTTTCATTTAAAAATAAATAAATTTGATTTTAAAAATAAAGAGGAAATTCTAATTTACCAATTATACCAATATATCATACTGTAAAAGAAAAAAAAAAGCCTACAAATAACAAATGTTGGAGAGGGTATAGAGAAAAGGCACCCTTCTATACTGTTGGTGGGAATTGATACAGTTCTATACTATAAGTTGGTATAGCCACTGTGGAAAACGATATGGAGGCTTCCCAGGAAACTAAAATTAGAATTACCACATGATCCAACAATCCCACTCCTGGGAATATTCCCACATAAAACTGTAATTCGAAAAAATACATGCACCCCTGTGTTCAGAGCAGCCCAAACATGGAGACCACCTAAATGTCAACGGACAGATGAACAGATAAAGACGCAGCACATATATACAATGCAACACTGCTCAGCCATAGAAAGGAGGAAACAACGCCACGTGCCGCAGCACGGATACACCTGGAGATGATCACACTAAGCGAAGCGAGTCAGAAAGAGAAAGACAAACATCACAGGATATCCCTTACATGTGGAATCTGAAATACGGCACAGATGAACTCATCTACCAAACAGAAACAGTTTCAGAGACGTGGAGAATAGACCTATGGCTGCCAAGGGGAGGGAGAAGGATGGACTGGGAGTCTGGGGTTGGGAGATGCAAACCACACATTCAGAATGGACAAACAACAAGCTCTGATTGTACAGCATGGGGAACTACATGCACTATCCTATGATAAACCAGAATGGAAGAGAATATAAAAAAGAATGTCTATACACACTTAACCGAGTCACTTTGCTGTACAGCAGATTGGCACCACATTGAAAGTCAACTATACTTCAATTCTGAAAAATTGAAACAAAAATTCAGTTTCTCAGTCACACTCTTTTAAGTGCACATTTCAAGTGCCCAGCAGTCACATGTGGTGCATGGCAACCACGCTGGACAACACAGTTTTAAAACCTTTCCGTCACTGCAGAAATCTACAGCCTGGCATGGCTCAGATCTCTACAACCAGGCTGAGAGCCATGTCATTCTACTGGAGACTCTCCAGAGGAGCCGGCACAGCAAAAGCAGAGTAGGTACACCTTTTCCTAAAGAGCCAGGCAAACGATTCCCTCAGAAAGTGTTGTCAAGAGATTTTCTAGAAAAGCATGATGCATATTGCTTGGCTACTTTTGGTATTCAGAAGAAAAAGGCCTTCATGTTTTTAAGAAGCCATATTATAAAATGGGAGGAGGCTCTCTGATTAAATTAAAAAATTAAGAAAGAAAAAATCAGGAGTGACTTGAATGACTAGATATTAAAACAGTACAGTATCAGTACAGGAAAGAATCCATCAGAACAAAATAGAAAGCCCAGGGTCTTTCGTGGTGGTCCAGTGGTTAGGAATCCGCCTGCCAGTGCAGAGGTCACAGGTTTGATCCTTGGTCTGGGAAGATTCCACATGCCTTGGGGCAACTAAGCCTGTTGGCCACAACTACTGAGCCTGAGCTCTAGAGCCCGGACTCTGCGACAAGAGAAGCCACCACAATGAGAAGCCCATGTACCATAGCAAAGACACAGTGCAGTCAAAAATAAATAAAATTTAAAAAAAAATTTTAAGTAAAAAGCCCAGAAACAGACACAAATATATAACAGAATTTCAAAGCTTGAGTACTGCAGTCAGGTTGACCAAGTCTGTATTGGGCACCACCACTTCCCAACTGTGTGACTTTGGGCAAGTTATTCAGCCATTCTGGGCCTCAGTTTCCCCACTGAGGGATGCTCCAATAATATGGGAATCATAGCCACAGTACCCACCTTATGAGATTATTATGAGAAATAATTGAGTTCAGACAGGTTAGAACTGTGCCTGGCACACCATAAGCAATTGCAAATGTTACTGTTGCTAATATTGGCGTGATTCTTGCTGGTAGAACAGCTCCTGGTTCTATGTCTTTTTTTCTACATTGTACTTGTACTCTGTGAACTTGAGTCAATCCAATCATGGTATAGCCACATGCTTCTTTAGGGACTTCCCACATTAATTTTTTACTGAGAAAATTTACAACCAGCCAACGGGTATTACATTTTTCAAAGCTCTGCCATCTGGCTAACCCTCCCTTCCATGATCTCATGTCATTTTTCTTCTCAGTTACTTGTAGAATATTCTTTTAGAAACCCAAGTGAGTGAATCATGTGTATATCGTAGATTCTCAGTGACTCGTTCTTTAACCAGTTAATCCATTAGGCTTAAACCAGTCTCTGTGGGGTGGCTCCCTGAGGAGGTATAGGGCTCCGAAGGAGTGACAAGGCTTCCCTGGCCTTATCTTTAACCTCTTCACTAATGGAAATATCACAGGTGCTGAAGAATCCGTTTAAAAGGCCCCATTCCTACTCTTAGATTTTGTGACAGCTTGAGGACTTCCTATGGTTACGGACTTTTTTCATGAATTTACACCAGCAGGGTCATTTTCTGAAAGCAACAATTCTGTTCTCCAAAAGGTACAAATAATGGCACTGTGAATTCTATTTAGTGTGTTAAATTTCTCTCTGCTATTCTAGGGTTCCCTTGCTTGAATCCCCTGAGGAGTGCATGCGTGCATGCTAAGTCACTTCAGTGGTGTCCAACTCTGTGCGACCCTATGGACTGTAGCCCACTAGACTGCTCAGTCCGTGGGATTCTCCAGGCAAGAATACAGGAGTGGACTGCCATGCCCTCCTCCAGGGGATTTTCCTGACCCAGGGATTGAACCCGCATGTCCTGTCTCCTGCATTGACAGACGGGTTCTTTATCACTAGTGCTATCTGGGAAGTCACTCCTGAGAAGCAGAAGATGGCAAAGGAGACCAAAGTAGAAAACTAATTTAGAGATAAATAAAACCTGATGAATCAGTAAAATTATTGAATTCATCCTCTCTTGCAGCTTCACAAGTTACCATAGACTGAGCAGTAGCACCCATTTATCAGTTCACAGTTTCGTGGGTCAGAAGTTCAGGCACACTGACTGGGTTCTCAGCTCAGGGTCTTACAGGGCTGAAATAAGGATGGCAGGAGGTCTGCATTTCCCTCTGAAGTCTCTGGAGAAGAATCGACTTCCAAGCTCATGCAGCCTGTGGGCTAAATTCAGTTCCCTGCAGTTGTAGGACTGAGGTCCCCATATTATTACTAGCTGTCAGCCAAGGGCTGCTCAGCTCCTATAGGCTGCCAGCATCCTTGCCATGTGGTCCTCCCCATCTTCAAAGCCAGCACGAGAAACCATTATATCAAATGCATCTCTCCCTTGGAACCTCCAAATTCCCCTGTCTCTGACTTCTGCTGCTAAGTCATTTCAGTCGTGTCCGACTCTGTGCGAGCCCATAGACGGCAGGCTCCCCCATCCCTGGGATTCTCCAGGCAAGAACACTGGAGTGGGTTGCCATTTCCTTCTCCAATGCATGAAAGTGAAAAGTCAAAGTGAAGTCGCTCAGTCATTTCTGACTCTTCGCAACCCCATGGATTGCAACCCACCAGGCTCCTCCATCCATGGGATTTTCCAGGCAAGAGTACTGGGGTGGGGTGCCACTGCCTTCTCCCTCTGACTTCTAGACACAGATTTAAAGGGCTCACATGATAAGATCAAGTCCACCCGGATAATCTCCCTATTTGGGACTCCAGTTACATCTTTAAATACTATCACAGCAACAACTAGAATACTCTACGAATAAGTAAGAGCAGGTGGGTGTACCCCAGGGACCAGCAATTTGTGAGGCTGTATTATTAAGAGAATACTACCTACTACAATTATGAAGGTTCAAAATGAGTGTGTGTGTATGTATGTATATATACACATGCACAGCATATTCATACATATACATACCCTCTAGGCTTATATCTGGATGTCAATCTTCTCTGTCTTATTTGACAGTGTTGCACCTGCTATGCTTCATTTCTCATCAGACTGTACTACTAGTTCCCCAGTAATCATTCAACCCAATCCAATAAAGTCTGGTTAAATACCTACTGCTTACCAGGCACTGCTCTCGCTCTTCAAATGCTATCCCTCAAGGGTATGAAATCTAGTGAGAAAAGACAAGTGCACCAGTGGCTTGAAAGTACAGTAGAATGGCTAAAGAGAGGGAGGGAAGAGAGATCCTGCCCTGTTGAGGAAATCTTTAAAGTGTCAAGGAGAAAATGGCATTTGATTTTAATCTTGAAGAACAGGAGGGACTGTAATAAACAGAAATTGCAGGAAGATTATAGGGTGATCCAGGTGAAAGTAAGCACAGAATCATATGAGCAAAGACATTCAGGAGAGAAAAGAAGGGACACAGGCAGAGAAGTATGGGCACATTGGTTTAAATGGAGAAGAATGGAGATGCAATCAGAAGGGTACATCGCTGTCCAACTGAGGCCTTGGGCACCAGACGAAGAAGTACTGGCAGGACTTCCCTGGTGGCCAGTGGTTAAGAATCTGCCTGCCAATGTGGGAGACTCGGGTTTGATCCCTGGTGCAGGAAGATCTCCCATACCGCGGAGCAGCTAAACTGTGCACCACAGCTACTGAGCTGGCACTCCACAAGACAAATCACCTCAATGAGAAGCCTGTGCACTGTAAGAAAGAGTAGCCCCTACTCACTGTAACCATAGAAAGGCTGTGTGCAGCAACAAAGACGCAGCGCAGCCAAAAGATATGTACATAAATTCCCCCCAGAGTAATTTTTTTAAAAAGTAGTAGTGGAGAACTCTGGAGGGACCACCAGGGGAAATCAGAAAATCAGTACTGCACCTTATTAACATGTCGGGCGGCAGAGTAGGCTGGAGGGAAGAGGAAATCCCTGAACACTCTTGTGGGAGATAAGAAATAGGCTTGGCCAGTCGTCCAAAGGCCTCTGCTCAGGGAGTGAACACAGAAATGACAGAGAGGCCTGCCCAAGTGCAAAATGTGGGCTAAAAGAGAAAGAGGAGGGGTCATAAATGACTCAGAGGTTTCATGCCTGTGACTAAAGAATGTTCCCTGACGAGAATGTACACTTTCTCATCATCTCACATATCAGATGATCTTGTGCTATGACTCAAGAAAACACAGGCTCAAGTCCTTTGTGGCTGGAAAGGATCGCAGGGATCTTGGAGGAAGGCAATGAAGAACCAGCCAAGTTAAATACAATTTACAAGATACTCGACTGATTACAAGCAGGACTCGGGCAAAGGAGCTCAGGCCTTAGCTCCCTTGATGGGTTTCCTATCAAACCCACTGCTGGCTCCCTGGTCGTCATCACAAAGCCCTCTTAGGGGAATGTATGAAAGGTGACATAGCATAATTCATCAGCGGGCAAAAGCAAGAATGGGGCTGTTGGTTGGCACGAGTGAACCGAAACAATCTCAGGACTAATTTGGATCCTAGTTTTCTCCAGATTACTTTCTGAAAAGGCAGTCTCCAAAACTTCTGCAAAAGGAGACTGCCAGGTGAGTGGCCACCCAAGTAAACCCTGTACATAGATGTATCTGTGCGAGCGTCCCCTTCAGAATTTCAACACCACAGTGGGTTTTCTATTATCTCAGAGCTTTCTAGTAGCTTGTATTTAAAGGTTCAAACTCTCTTTCAATATGAGGGGGAAAGGGTACTGCCAAAAACCACTTAGATATTTCCAAAGCAAAATCTTTCCTGTTAATCTCGGTAAAATGACCATGGCCAGCTCTTCGGCCATATCTTCTATCTAGTGTGAGTTTGTTAGTTACACCAAACAGCTGTGGAAAGTAGTAGATTCTGGAAGCTATTGTTTCTGAAGGGCCTATCCACAATGCTTGTATGCCTCCATTTTTCGGGTAGAAGCACCTCTTTCCCTTGTAGGAACTCCTTTCCGCCCTTTAAGCTTTGGGGAATGGATTGGTAGAAAAATTTCCAAATGTTGGAATGTGTGATTGTTTCTTGTGGCCATCATTCAATTCCAAGAAAGGGGGCTTAGCTAACCGGAAAGCAGAAATGTACCGGCGCACATCTTTGTTAAGAGAGGCCCTCACTTGTGATGCTACGTGAAGTTAAATCAGACAGAGAAAGACAAACGCGGTATGATCTCAATGACACATGGAATCTTAGAAAGCTGAAGTCACAGAAACAGAGTGGTGGTTGTCAGGGACTGGGGGGTAGGGGAAATGAGATATTGATCAAAGGGTATAAACTTTCAGATGTAAGATGGGTAAGGTCTGGGGATCTAGTGTATAGCATGGTGACTATAGTCAACAGTATTGTATTGTACACTTGGAAGCTGCTAGGAGAGTAGATCTTAAATATTCATATATGCACAGATTTTATATATGTATAAATTACATATTATAAGGTGATTACATGAGATGATGGAGATAGTAACTAACCTCACGGCGGTAATCATTCTGCAGTATATACATGAATCAAATCACACTAAACACCTTAGTGAGTGAAGTCGCTCAGTCATGTCCGAATCTTTGCGACCCCGTGGCCTGTAGCCCCCCAGGCTCCTCCGTCCATGGGATTCTCCAGGCAAGAATACTGGAGTGGGTTGCCATTTCCTTCTCCAGGGGATCTTCCCGACCCAGGGATCGAACCCAGGTCTCCTGCATTGCACGCAGACGCTTTAACCTCTGAGCCACCAGAGAAGCCTGGTAAACATCTTAAATTCACACAACATTATATGTAAATTATTTTCACAAGAAAACTGAAGAAAGAGAGAGAGGCCCTCACTACCTGGCAATATACAATCCAAGATGGCTGACGGTCAGGTAATGCTCAATGCCCAGATGAAAAGCCATGTGTGCTACCCTTGTTGGAAGTTGGTGTGATGAGAGATAAAAAGATGGGAAATGAGTTTAGGGGATAAGCAGACTTCCCTGATAGCTCAGTCGGTGAAGAATCCACCTGCAAAGAGGGAGAACTGGGTTTGATCCCTAGGTTGGGAATATCCCCTGGAGAAGGTAAGTCTATCCACTCTAGTAGTCTGGCCTGGGTTGCAAAGAGCTGGACACGACTGAGAAACTTTCACTTTCAGACAAATAAAGGAAGCTTAGTTCTCCAGGTTCCTCCCAATCATTTCCTGCTAGGTACCCTCCACCGACAGGGTAACACATCCCCCAGTTGTAAAGCACCACCTAGCGGATCCCTCCTGGAAGCAGGGTGATGCAGACTTTTCCTAACCAACCCAGCCTATTGTTTTATGCTGCTCTGAGGTGAGGGACAGATGTAAGGAGTTAAACTGATACTCCAGGCTACAGCAGAATTCCTCAGGCAGTTGCTAGGATGCATGAACCACAAGGAAAAGGTCCAGATTCAAAAAGGTCATAAACTTGACAAGATTTCTGGTATTAGCTACAAATTAATGGAATTCCTATGAGTCAAATCCAGTGGCTGGCTGCCCTCTGGTTTGCAGAAATGTCCTGCCAGGGAAATCCCAGCCTGGTGAACTAGACCTGTGGTAACTCAATCCCTAAGGCAACTCCTCCACCCAGATCACTGCCCCCCAGAAGCAGAAGGTTTGGGCTGTAGGGTCCTCAGCAGGCTCCTCCCCACTCCATCTCTAGAGAGAGCTCTGGAGCAAAGGGACAAGGTGCTCCCCCATCAATCAGGCAGAGCCCAAGGCAGCCAAACTGACTGAGCAGGTGACCCATTCTGCTGCCAGCCCAGGAGAGGCTTGCTTTTCCTGTCCAGCAGGATGGAGTCATTGATATTGTTCCCCGGGCAACTGCATGGTTCTTTTGCAGGAGAAGGCCGGGGCTGGGGTGGGGGGAGGGGGCAGCGCGGCGCGGGGGGCGGCAGGGGACTGTGTTGGGTCTTAGTTGCAGTGTGCAGGCTTCTTTAGTTGTTGCATTTTTGGCTTCTCTAGTTGCAATGCATGAGCTCTAGAGTGTGGCAGGCTCAGTAGTTACGGAGCACGGGCATAGTTGCCCTGCGGCATGTGGGATCTTAGTTTCCCAACCAGAGATCGAACCTGTGTCCCCTGCACCAGAAGGCAGATTCTTGACCACTGGACCACCAGGGAAGTCTTGCACAGCTTGGTTCTTTATCTTTTCTTCCCATTTTTTTAATGATTTTGTTTATTTAGTTAGTAATTTTTTGGCTGTGCTGAGTCTTCATTGCATCACGAGGGCTTTCTCTAGTTGCAGCAAGTGGGGGCTACTCTCTAGTTGCAGTGTACAGGCTTCTCGTTGCAGTGGTCTCTCTTGTTGCAGAGCACGGCGGCTCACAGGCTTAGCTGCCCCACAGCATGTGGGATCCTCCAGGACCAGGTATCAAACCAGTGTCCCCTGTACTGAAAGGCAGACTCCTAACCACTAGACCACCAGGGAAGCCCTTTTCCTCCTTTCTAAATGAATGTAGTTACTGTGATAATCCATCTTTCCCTTTCGTATTATATATTGTGATTTGAGAACGGTTTAATCTGCCATTTAATCACAGACTGCTAAGCAGATCATGAGAAGCACTAAGTCAATAGGAATGGGTCATCCCTTGGTCTTGGACCTGGATTTAGTACAGATCCACCTTTGGACTGTCTTCTTCTTGGGTTCCATTTTTGGTTATACGGAGGATAATTCCACTTTCTTAATGGAGGATGTTTTTCTAAATTGTGTGTGTGTGTGTGTGCGTGTGTGTGCGTGTGCATGAGAAGTAGCCAAATGGTTGAAAGTAGTGGACTGTTTGTAGCTCTTTGCTTTGGTCTGTCAACACGGTTTGCTGTTCCTCTTTTCCTGATGGGGATCATATGTCCCTCTCAATGCAACCCTGTGGGATTGCCCATCACACTGATCTGCACCCCCAACCAGCCATGCCAGTAAGTAAGCCCCAAACCCCAGGTAGGCTGATCACACTACCCCATCTCCTCTTAACAGTGATTCATCCAATGGATAGTCACCTGCCTAGGAGAAGAGACTCCTGGAACTGAAAAACTGTCTGTCCCCACTGACGTGGCTAACGTGGGGCAGCTGCTGCCCATCCTACCCCGCCGCGTAGTTCACAGTAGAAGAAAGTGAAGCAGCTCACACTTAGAAACAGAGGAGACGAGAGACAGAGAGAAAGGGAGAGTCCTACTCGTGGTGTTAAGAGCCCCGTCCCGGTTCCTGGTGATGCCACTCGGGTTCTGATTCCCTGCGCTCCCACCACCCCCATCCTTTTCAGCTATGGCTAGTCTGAGATGTGCTTCCATCACCTATGACAGTTTAAAAAGAAATCTCATTATCAGACACTTCATGCTGCCGAGTAAACAGAGGAGAAATGAGGACAGAAAACGGTTTTACCTTTTACATGAGCCCAGACTGCACAGGCACTTCTTCTCACCTGTAAAGGAAAGTAAAGCAACATGTATAACTGGGCGGCATGTGATGTCCGTTTAAATAATACACCTTTGCCCTCCAAGTTGCAGGGTTTTATCTCTTACTTTGGACAACATGATGTTTAATGTCTCATCCTGGGGACCTACCTGGTGGTTCAGTGGTTAAGATAGCATCACCAGCTCAATGGACATGAATTGGAGCAAACTCTGGGAGACAGTGGAGGACAGAGGAGCCTGGCATGCTACAGTCTATGGGGTCACAAAGAGTCAGACATGACTTAGCAACTGAACAGCAAAAACAATCAGTGGTTAAGACTGTGCTTCCGCTGCAGGAGTTGCTGGTTCAAACCCTGGTCAGGGAAGTAAGATTCTGCATGCTGTGCAGTGTGGCCAAAAAAGAAAAGTCTCATTCAGCGGTAACATCTTACAATTTAGCCTTTTGATCACCAAGCATTCAAAGGGTCTGGCAGGGCAACAGAGACAGAAGTGAGCCTAGGAATGATGACCCTAAAGCTTTCCAATGGCTCTCAGGAAGTACACACTCCAGGGAAAGAGCAGGCATGGTGGCGAATTCCATTCCCCTTGCCAGCTCTCAGCAACTGGCACTGACTGCCTGGAGAATGACGTTGAAGAGGATTCCAAGGTCACATCCAGGTTCAGCAAGACATAGTGATGCATCTTATGGGCAAAGCTATGAGAAGGCTTGGGACATACAAATACTTCTCTAGATGACATTTGTTGAGCTCAGTTGTTCAGTCATGTCTGACTCCTTGTGGCCCTGTAGACTGTAGCCCGCCAGGCTCCTCAGTCAGTGGAATTCTCCAGGCAAGAAACACTGGAATGGCTTGCCATTTCCTCTTCCAGGGGATCTTCCCAACCCACGGATCGAACCCTCTTGTGTCTTCTGCATTGGCAGACAGATTCTTCACCACAGTGCCACCTGGGAAGCCTTGCATCAGTGCATTTAATAAAAGATAATATGCAAGAATAAAGTGAAGGGTATATTTCAAGATACTGGGAAAGAAAAAGGACCTCAAAAAGCAAGACTGTTACTAGGGAACTGAGTGTATTAAAGGAGAGACATTGACAGGGCCAGATAAAGAAGGGAGCTCATTAAAATATAGTGGCTTGATCAGATGTTACATTTTATAAAACTCACTATGGCAGTGGTATGGAGCAAGGGTATAGGTAGAAGAGGCGAGACGATGAGTTAGAAAATTGCTGTTCAGACAGAGATGTCAAAGGCTAAACCGTGCTAATGAAAGAGAGAAAAGGATGGTTTTAAATGGCATTAAGGTGACATAACTGACATAATTTGATAATGGACTGCACAAGAAGATAAGAAAAAGAAAGACAAGAATTATTCCTAGATTTCTGTACTGACTTCCCTGGTGGCTCAGATGCATCCGCCTTCAATGCGGGAGACCTGGGTTCAACCCCTGGGTCATGAAGATCCCCTGGAGAAGGAAATGGTAACCCACTCCAGTATTCTTGCCTGGAAAATCCCATGGACGGAAAAGCCTGGTGGGCTACAGTCCATGGGGTCGCAAAGAGTCGGACACGACTTCACTTTCACTTTCTGTATTGGCAACTAGGAACATGGTAATGTTACTTAGTGAGGCAGATACATAAAAGGAAAAACAAAAAGAGGGGACTGGAAAACTCATTCTTCCCAATTTACAAAGCTCTAGTAAGGGCAGTACTGGCAGGTTTGAAATGGCAGCCCAAGCTGACTAATACACCCTCCCAGAGCAAAGTCCTGGCCGGAGACAGCAGGTCTGAGCAATCTCTAAATTGCACACATACTCTACCGCCAGCGTTGTCTATGGCTAGAGATACCAAGTCAGGATCTCCAAGTGATATTCTAGCAAGGAGGCCTTGTCTCAGTCATAAAGACCTCTGCAACAAGTTAAGGGCAATATATTCTGGACTTTAGTCTTTCATTTCTTAATCCCTACATAATTGCCACAAAACACCCCCAGAACTTTCTGCTACCTGGACATAGTCTTAGTTTTATATCACACATGATAATGGCACATGTGACTTGTGCCCTATACAAAATTTAACAGCATGTTTCAGCCTTAAACATGTGATGAGCCTTACACGCAAGAAGCCCCACATTCATCAGTCAAGAGATGCTTCTATTCATAGAATTCTTCTAGTTTTCATTGCCAACCAATATGAACTGATATCAAACTCTTGAGTTTTCCTAGGGCAACCATGACAATGCTCCTTCCAGAAGCTCTTCCACCCCGACTGATGGACCCAGCTCTGGCTATTCTGCTTGTCCAGCTCATTATAATCATTCATTCTGTAAAGAGTATACACGTCTCCTGTTTCCGTGTTTCTCATGAGTTCCCATGTCTCAAGAAAGAACCACTGCTAGAAACACATAGACTCTCTAAGGATTGAGCGATGAGAGTGGGGTTTACGCAATAGCCAAGGAAGTAACGGAAGCAGGAAATAGAGCCAGAAAATAGTGCTGAGCATAATCTGCCCCTCCCTCTTGCTGCTTCCCGGAGAATGAAGGAATGCAGCAGCCTGGCAGGAGTACAGGGAAGTGGCAGAAAGATCTCGATGTTCCACTCCAGCTCAGGCTTCCCCAGCGCAATGGGATGAGAGCATTCCATAAAGCTTAGGAAAAAAACAAAACAAATTCAGTCCAAACACAGATCCAAACACGTTCCCCCAGCAAGTTCAGAATATCCACCTCCAGAAAGGTTTCACCTGCCCCTCCTTTATAAAGTGAAAGGGTTCAATACATGTTTATGGTTCTTATACGCAGTGTTCATCTCAGATACGGGGAAAACAAATGTTCAAATATGTAAACTTCACATGAAGAAGAAAATATCAAATTCACAAGAGTTTTTAAAGAACTATACCTCATTCCATTCACTTGTGATTCGTAATATAATGCAGTAATCGTGCCCTGTTTTCAAGGGTGCATTATAATATTTCCCATAGTACAGCCTGTCTCCAATAGATATCTCCAGGGCATCATCGGGAATATCCTTGGCCAGCAGTTCTGCCGTCACGTATCCACTGGCCTCAGAAGCTTTGCTAAAGAATGAAGCAGCCTCTTCAGAATCACAAGCAAATGTGCTTTGGAGGGCCAAGGGAAGCACTAACACCTGATATGAACTGTAAGAGAAAAGAAAATGTCTATCAGACCCTTGCTTGGGTGTGTGTGGGGGGGGGGGTTGTCATTCATTCATTTATTCACACTTACTGAGCACCGGCTATGAGACCAACACTTTGCTAGATGCTGGAGATACAACACTGGATAAAAGTCCCTGCCCACGTGGGCTTCACAATCTGGCAGCTCCAACAGTCATGGAACTCCAGTGGGAACCAACCGTATTCATGCTTCATGATACTGGGAGAATGGTCTCTCTAAGTTCTAGCCGCAGATGGCTACCTGGGAAACTGCCTGGAGCATACATGTCATAAAGTTGATCTAATCAGTGATTTTTCTCGTGGGCAAACAAAGTCCAGCTGGGGAAAGGGTTTAGCAGTCACATGGAGGCCTATTGCCGACAAGCGTTAGGGCACTAAGTCTGCCAAAAGGCTCCACATAATCACATGAGGAGCCTAAAACAGAACTCATGTGACGGACACTCCCTCCAGTTCATGGACTGATACCGAAGTTCCTATGAAATGAATGAGAAGCACGGAGTGCAAAGTCACCATGAACTCATCTAGTCTGACAATATCCTTCAACAGCTGGAAAGGGAAAATCCTGTATGTTCCCTACATGTGGACAAAGATACACACTAGCAGTCTGGTGTCATTTTATCATGTTTCAGTATTATTTATCCCACCAAACAGAAAATCTGTCAGCAAAAGAAAGTGTAAGGACAAAAACACTCTGAGAATAAATCACATCTTCCTTTCTATTTCCATCTGCTTGGGCTCATCTCCTAGTAAGTTTGGGATGTCTGCTTTCTCTATCAGGCTTGACAGTAAGAACTTGAATGATTTACTCTTGCATTCTTGCAAATCTTGGCAGGTCTTTGGCTATGACTGACTCTGCACTGATGTTTCTTGAGTTGAAATTTCAATAAAGAAGAAAAACATGCATCAGCATCAAATATGATTAGGATACTTTCCCAAACTCATTAGCATATGTAATTCTATTTTACCAATAAGTATACACTTCCTGCTCCACATTCTTAATGCCCCATCTCCTGCTTCCTAAGAGCCCATGAGTCACTAGGTTAATAGCAGGTGTTGGATTTAGAAAGTACCCATCCACCAGGCTCCTGAAATTCCTAGGTGTCCTCAGGCCCCTGATTTCCACAAAGTTTCTGGATTCACTTTCAGCAGTGAGCTCTGTACAAAAGTGACAAAGTGAAGCCCGCAGGGCAATGCTTTGTCACTGCCACCACCAGTAAACATTTACTAAGCCTCACTGCCTACAAAGGAACACTTATAACAACAAACTTTCCTGGGGACTTGAAGATGAAGACACCCCTGTGAATCACAGACACAGGTGAAAAAGTAAATGGGCAGCAGGCTCCATGCTGTCTGTAAGCACACCTTCAAGTCCCTCTCATCTTACCATGTAGGTAGTGATGTTCAAGTGCAAGTTCAAGGCTCACTTGAACTCATCTGGTTCTGAACATTTCCTAGTAGAGGTACCATTCAAGAGGCATAAAGCAGTCTTCCCAGTTAGTATGATCATAATCACCCGAGTCGCTTGATAACTGTACAAATTTCCAGCCCGCATCCCAGACCTACTCAATCAAATTCACCAGTAGAGTCTGAGAATTCATGTTGCTGATAAAGCATCCTAGGTGATTCCTGGAATCTGGCAAGTGTGGGAGACATGAGCATGAGGAGAGCCTGGCTACAGGCTGCATCATCCCCCAAGATCACCCGGTCAGGGAGGGGAGGCGTGGGGCCAGAGCCCCTGCTCCACCAAGTGCCCCACGCCCCCATCCTGGATAATGCACACAGCAGACTCGGGGCTGCCCCACACTGGCAGTGCTGCTTCCTCCAGCTCCAACCAGGTATTCGGGCCAAGGAAACCACCCCAACATCCTGCTGGTAATCAGTGCCGATGACACTGGGGAAGCAGTCATGGCTGTTGAGGGCATGACTGTTCCAGAAGGACTTTTCCCCTCTTTCTCACCAACACCTTCCCCAGTGACTCACAGATCTCCACTTCCTGTTTTGGAGGCACTGGCCAGCACAGAGCCACAAGGGTAGAGTGTCATTTGGCTTTTCTTTCTCCCTTACATAACTACCTGGCCTAAATATTACGTATGTACTGCACATTCTCTCAGGCACTGAGGTCACGACTTCCAGTCTCCTTCCAGCAACAGAATTACAATGCCTTCCAGCAACTTGTCAGGAATTAAGACACAGAACAACTTAGGCCATACACATGCCTGGGAAGACTTTTGAGCATTTATTGGGCTCAAATGAACAGACACGAAGAGCCCAAGTTTCATTATAAACGGACACACAGATAATTTTGCTAGACTTTCTTTGGACGGTTTTGTGAAATCTCATGAATTTTACCCTGATTGTACTGTAGGGTCATTAGACTGAAGGGTCATGAGAGACATAGGTAGTGTGGGTTAGGTCAAGGAAGCAGGATATTGCCATCTCTTCTTTTTTAAAGTTAATTTTTATTGGCGTATAATTACAGTGTTGGAAGAGTTTCTATGGTACAGCAAAGTGAATCATCTATATGTATACATACACCCCCTCTTTTGTGGATTTCCTTCCCATTTAGCTCACCACAGAGCACTGACTAGAGTTCCCTGCGCTATACAGTAGGTTCTCATAAGTTACCAGTTTTATATATAGTAGTGTATATGAATCAGCTGCGATCTCCCAATTCATCCCACCCTTCTCTTTCCCTCCTTGGTGTCCATACATTTTTTTTTCTCTATGTCTGTGTCTCTATTTCTGTATTGCAGATAAGATCATCTATCCCATTTTTCTAGACTCCTGTCAGTAAGTTGCTCATCCCTCCAAGTGAACATCAATCTTCCTCTCTAAAAAGGGAATATTTCTGCTTTCTTAATCCTACCCTGACCTGTGTAAATAAAAAGCTTAATTGAACACAACACAGTCCACCACCTGATGTAAATTACTTCCACCCTAATACCATCTGGAGTCCAAGAAGCAGTTATTAGCAATGCAATGCCTTACCCACATCTCAGTACTTGAATGAATTAAAGGAATCATCCAAATGACTCTCCTAGAAACCACTACACACACCCCAAGGTCACCCTTCAATAAAGGAAAATACATTCTGTCTTTGGTAAATGCAATGATGCTCCTGATCCACCATCACTAATGGATATACCTGGAGGCATGAGTGCAAAGGACACTGCCCGACATGTCACAGGCACATTCAATGCTTATTGAATGACCGAAGGAGCAGATTCTGTTTCTCGAGTTCAGCTGCCCAAACGCTCATCTCCGGTCCCTTAAAAATCTCTCTACTCACTAAGGAGGGTGCTGGTTGGAATTAAAGGCTCAGTCTGTGCCCAGTCAGTGAAAGTCACTTAGTCGTGTCCAACTCTTTGTGACCCCATGGACTATACAGTCCATGGAATTCTCCAGGCCAGAATACTGGAGTGGGTAGCCTTTCTCTTCTCCAGCAGATCTTCCCTACCCAGGGATTGAACCAAGGTCTCCCTCATTGCAGGCAGATTCTTTACCAGCTGAGTCACAAGGGAAGCCCAAGAATACTGGAGTGGGTAGCCTATCCCTTCACCAGCAGATCTTCCTGACCCAGGGATTGAACCAGGGTCTCCTGCATTGCAGGTGGATTCTTTACCAACTGAGCTATCAGGGAAGCCCAGTCTGTGCCCCAGGAAACAAAAAAAGAGGCCCATTGCCTTAACTACCACAGCGTAGCCACCTAGAGAGAAGTCTAATCCTCACTCGAAGCAGTGTTTCCAAAACACTCCATGGGCAGCCATTGGGCAGCCATGGGAAAGAGGCCTCTACTCACCTGATGGGTCCATTTTTCTCTGTGGCTTTCCTCAGTCGCAAGCGTGGGAGAGGCCCTCCATGCACAGTGAAAAAGTCTACTTCCGGAAGGGGAGGCTCTGAAAACATGTTGCAAAGAAGAAAATGGGTGTGATCAAAACAAGCAGAATCATGAAGAAAGTGGTCCTCATGGGACATCAAGAGGAAAGTTTTCATGAAAGAAGTGATGAGCAAATTTGGACACATGCTCCAACACGGGCGAATCCTGAACACATGAGGCTAAGAGAAATATGCCAGACACAGAAGGACAAATATCGCATGATTCCACTTGCGTGAAATCTCTGGAACAGGTAAATCCATAGAGACAGAAATACGTTGGAGGTTGCCAAGGGCTGAGGGTGTGGGTAGGGAATGGGGAGTTATTGCTTAATGGTCAACAGAGTTTCTGTTTGAGGTGATGAAAACATTTTTGAAATAGATAATGGTAATGATTTATAGCACTGTGAATGTACTTAATGCCAATAATTTGTGCCCTGAAAAATGATTAAAATAGTACATTTTATGTTGTACATATTTTATTATAATTCTTTTAAAAAGTGATGCCCCAGCACTAACAGAGGGTGGAGGCTGTGGTCATTTCAATGATCTTGGAAGATAGATTCCTGTTTGGTGAGGAGACCAGCATATCCGACTTCTAGATCCTTTGGGAAGAGTTTATTATTATTATTATTAATTATTATTATTTTGGCTGCTCTGTGCAGCTTGTGGGATCTTAGTTCCCTGACCAGGAATCTGTGTGTGTGTGTGTGTGTGTGTGTGTGTGTGTGTGTGTGTGTATGATTATCCTTTTATTTTTTTAATTTTATTTTTAATTAATTAATTTAATTGGAGGATAATTACTTTACAATATTGTGATGGCTTTTGCCACACATCAACATGAATCAGCCACCTGACCAAGGACTGAACCTGCAACTCAGCAGTGAAAGCGTGGAGTCCTAACCTCTGGACTGTGAGGGAATTCCCTAGACTTCTAGAGCCTTTATAATCACACAGCTGTCTGCCCTTATCTTGCTTTCCCCAGCAACAAGATTTCCCAAATAGTTACCTCATGGGGAGGAGAATGCACTGACTGGTTGACACCGGGGTTGCATCGTCTAACTGGGAGTGACATTCACAGTATGAACATTCCAGCCACCACTCTGCCTGTCACACAGTTAACATGTGTTGGCTGCACAACACATATGTAGATATGTCCTATAGATGGCTTATCTCATTTAATCTTCTCAACAGTGCTATCAAGTGGATGAGAGTTACAGAGAGAGAGAGAAAGAGAAAAAATAAAATGTGCAGTCCCCCTGAAATTCCCCTGAATGCTGCCACAGTGAAATTAAGAACTAGAAGGCCAAAACAGACACTCAAGACTCTTTTACCCAATTAGAAAACAGATTTGGAGTAGAAATTTTCAATTCAAATTATAATAAAAAAAAAAGTTTAGACCTTCCAAGATAGGTCTTAAAGCTCCACTAAACATGCTATTTACACACTGCCTTTCAACAAATATTTCCTAGCCACCTCTATGTGAGGCTGGGAGAAACAGCCATGGAAGACCTGGTTTCTGCTTTCCAGGAGCTCAGAGTCTGATAGCAGAGTCTTGTAAACAGGTGGTGCTTGGAGCTACGATAATGAGAGTGGTAGGAATGCAGGGGAAGAATGCCTGCCCCAGGGCAGTGGGGTGAGCCTATCAAATACAGAAACTGATACACTCAGAGGCGGGAGGTGAGAGAGAGTGCGTGCAGAGAGAGAACAGCAGGTGTTCGGTGTAGACAAAAGGTTGAGTTCCAGCTCAGCAGAGACAGAAAATACAGTGAGAAATGTAGGACTTCCCTGGTGGCACAGTGGATAAGAATCCGCCTGCCAGTGCAGGGGGCATGGGTTCGATCCCTGGTCCAGGAAGATCCCACATGCCAAGGAGCAACTAAGCCCACGTGCCACAACTCCTGAACCCACGAGCTACAACTACTGAAGTGCATGTGCCTAAAGCCTGCGCTCCACAACAAGAGAAGCTGCCACATTGAGAACCCAAGCAACACAAAAAAGGGTAGTCTCCACTCTCCACAACTAAGGAAAGCCCACAGGCAGTAAGGAAGACCTAGTGCAGCCAAAATCAAATAAACAAGTAAATAATAATTAAGCGGTGTGTGTCTAGGTCAGATCTGAGATCCTGTAAATAAGCAGAAGTCATCTAAAGATTCTCAGCAGATGTATATTTTAGAAAGACAATTTAGACCGCCAGCTGGAGGATGAATTGGAAAAAAGCAAAAGCATAGATTGTCCAAAATCTGGGTAAGAAATGTCTGAGGCCTGAAGCAAGTGATGGTGCTCACAATGGAAAAGAGGGGGCAGATGGAGAAGATACGTGGGGCAGAGACGGAACGGAAAGTGGTGGAAGATAAGGAAGGGGAAGGAACCTGGGCTTTGGTTTTGGTCCCTGAGTCAGTAGCGACGTCATTCATCAAGGTCTGGGGGAAGGTTCAGCCGCAGCTCACTTCTAGACCTGTTAAGTTTGAAGTCCTTGTGAAACCGTCCAGCAGGCAGTTAGAAATACGGTCCAGAGCTTACAAGCAAACTGTGATGGCGACATGGAGTCAGTCATCAACAGAAGGGGCTTCCCAGGTGGCATCAGTGGTAAACAACCCACCTGCCAATGCTGGAGACATAAGAGACATGGGTTCAACCCCTGGGTCTGGAAAATCCTCTGGAAGAGGGCATGGCAACCCGCTCGAGGATTCCTGCCTGGAAAATCCCTTGGACAGAGAAGCCTGGTGGGTTACAGTCCATAGGGTTGCCAAGAGTCGGACACAACTGAAGTGACTTCGCACACACGGCGGCCCAGAGAGATGGTATAAAGGCATCCGAGAAAAGATGAGGGCCCAGAGTGGACCACCGGGACACCCAGGAATCTAAGACCAGGGGGACGAGTGAGAATTTCCTATAGAGTTTATTAAACACTAAGTCTAGAATTTCTTCCAACACCACGCAGATACAGTGGCCATACAAATCATGTTTTCTGTAAATCTGTGCCACTGTTAAAGGCCCTTGGGGTGACTTGGAACAGCCTCTACTTTCAGTTAAGACCGCACCCTACAGTATTGAAAGGTCCACCACCTTTCCAAGAGGCAGCCAGAAAGAAATTCCATAGCACCCCTGAGGCAGACAGTGGCTAGCCTCCTGCAGCCAGCCAGCAATGGGGAGAGGGGAAATGCAGACGGAAAAGCCCCACCAGGTTCCCCACCAGGGCACAGGAGCATTCCAAGTATCTCTACACTCAGCCCTCAGGCTATCACTGAAAGGCCCTTTCATTGGTGACGTGTTGTCCTCACAGGAAAGTAAGTGGTTTTTATCACACATTTCCTGTTTTCAGCCCAGAGGGAGATGAACTGTTTTCTCTTTTCTGTGTGAGAACCCTCCTCGGGCTCTTTTAAGTTAGTCCTGTTTGCTCTTCTCTGAGATGAATAATTCTAGGTCCTCTAATCTCTTGGCAAACCTTTTAAAACCACCCAGTTTCTCACCCACCCCAGGAACAGTAGAAAAAAGCGCTTGCCCAGTTTAGGGAAGGCGGGCCCACAGCAGGGCAGGGAAGCCCCCCCCCCCCCCCCCCCCCCCCGGTTGTTCTGTGCCGCATTGCCCCTTTCAGCCCCAGCATCGTCCGTCCTTCCAGTTCTAAGGACACAACCATCCAGCTGATTCAATCAACACATGACTTCTAGACTGCTTTCTGTTCTGCCTGCTCACTGCCTTTCCCACCTTATAAATAGTCTGTTTTTTCTCTCAAATGCAAAAGCCGAACTTGAGTAGACTGTTTCTTTTCTGCATTTTTGAGGTTAAATAACCTTAGTGATGAAGAAGGCAATGGCACCCCACTCCAGTACTCTTGCCTGGAAAATCCCATGGATGGAGGAGCCTGGTGGGCTGCAGTCCATGGGGTTGCAAAGAGTCGGACATGGCTGAACGACTTCACTTTCACTTTTCACTTTCATGCATTGGAGAAGGAAATGGCAACCCACTCCAGTGTTCTTGCCTGGAGAATCCCAGGGACGGGGGAGCCAGGTGGGCTGCCGTCTATGGGGTCGCACAGAGTCGGACACGACTGAAGCGACTTAGCAGCAGCAGCAGCAACCTTAGTGGAAATCTCTCAGTCATGTCCAACTCTTTGCTATCCCAAGGACTATACAATCCATGGAATTCTCCAGGCCAGAACATTGGAGTGGGTAGCCTTTCCCTTCTCCAGGGGATCTTCCCAACTCAGGGACTGAACCCAGGTCTCCCGCATTGCAGGCAGATAACTTTACTCCTAGCCATATTTTCCAAGGTGCTGTTTCTCTTCCCCAAACTGCTGTCTTTGGCTGGTCTGCTCTCCTTTCCATCGGCCTATTACTGATTTAAACCAAATCAGACCCAAGGCAAGACATGGGTGGTGTCTGGGGTGGAGTTCTTTCACCCTGAGTATGTGAGCTGGGGGCAGACCCAGAAAGAAGACATTCACTGCCCCCCCTTGATGCCAACAATGTCCATTCTCTCCTAGAAGTAAGTGACAAAGGAAATTGTGGAGGCTGAGAAAACTTTGAAGATTCAGGAGAAAAGCAATGGGGCAGAACTTGTCCCCCAAATATTAAATATACTCTAAAGTTACAATAACTAAAATAAGAAGGTAAAAGCACAGGGTAGGCAGGCTAGATAATCAAGAAAGAGACCCAAATAAACAAATGAGAATATAGTGTGTGGCATAAACAGTCTTTCCAAAGGTGATGGGGAAACTGGCTGATCATTTGGGGGGAAAAAAGTTACCATGTAAATTTAGCCTTATACCACACATCTAAACAAATTCCAGATTGTTGCAAGCTAAAATGTGAAAAGCAAAATTGTTAAGAAGCATTAGAAAATAGTAGAGAATAAGAACTGATCTGATTGCAGAGTGGGAAAGGCTTTTCTTGGCATGACCCGAGGCAGAAACTATAAAAGAATCAATAGAATTGATTACATGAAAACTTAAAATGTCTGAATGTCAAAAAGAATACTGAAAAGAAAATTCAAGAGTACATAACCGGGGGTGCAATATGTATAACAAAAGATTAATCATTAATGTAGGCAAATTATTAAAATCAGTGAGAGAAAGGAAGTAACAGAAGTGCAAATGTGTCATTTCTCTAAGACCCACTAAAATGAACAAAAAGTAAAGGAAAATTTTGTCTGCACCAAACTTAAGCAAAGGTCCCAACCTTATGCTATAAGCATCAAGTAATTGCAAGGAACTAACATATATGAATATATAAAAGTAAAGATACCCTAGAGGTTCTTTTCTAATCCTCAGCATCTCCTAATTGGACCACGACCCCCACTCAGTGTGAGTGTGTTAGTTGCACAGTCGTGTCTGACTCTCTGATCCCATGGATGGTAGCCCACCAGGCTGGCATGATAAATTGAAATTGACAGCAATGGAGAAAATAGAGCTTATGCCATAAGTCATCAGGTATCATACGGTGAGCTGCAACTCCCTTGTCAGTAAGGTTATCAGACTTGGCTTCCCAAGGAGAAGGAACCATCTTCTTTTTATTTTTATCTACTTCAGCACCTAGCACTGGTCTTTGTACATAACCAATCAATAGGTATTTGCTGAATTAATTGTTATGTTTCAGTATACCTTTCAACCACCCCAACACACAGAAACCCTTTTAGGCATTCAATATAAAGAAACTTTCCCATTCATATTTTATAAGCAGCTAATATTAATATAGGATGGGCTTCCCAGGGGGCACCAGTAGTAAAGAATCCACCCGCCAATGCAGGAGATGTAACAGATGTAGGTTCGATCCCTGGGTGGGGAAGATCCCCTGGAGAAGGGAATGGCAACCCACTCCAGTATTCTTCCCTGGAGAATCCCATGAACAGAGGAGCCTGGCAGGCTCTGGTCCACAGGGTCACAAAGAGTCAGACAAGACTGCAGCTACTTAGCCCTCACACAACGTTAACATAACGTTGTGAAAATAACACATCCAGCCTGCTTTCCTCGGTGGTGTACCATCTTGTCTCTGTGGGGCCTCAGAGGGGGTGCAGATGCTTTCAGTGAGAAGAGCGGGGAGACATCCATCCCCAAACAGTCATTTCCTTAAGGAGTTGGAGGTTGATCTGAAGCTAGAAAGTAGCTGGGAGATTTCTGGGGACTAGAGGAGGTATGGAAGGACATGTGTGCCTTCATCCTGGGCTGACCTAACATAAGGACCTCAGACATCAAGGAATCTGTGTCCATGAAAGACTCTGAGAAAGCCTGGACAAAGAGGGGAACAGCTGGGGTGAGGCCATCAGGAGCCAGGGTGGTGCCCCGCATCCAGCCTGCGGAGATGAAGCCCTCACTGCAGACACAGGACTTCACAGCCCTTAGATGGTCTGTGGAAGAGAAGCCCAGGCCAGCAGAACTCAAGACACCTGGTCCCGCCTGGTCCTTTCCTAAGGACACAACCGTAAGAGACGAGGGGTCAGAGGTGCGGGCAGTGGTCCCTAGTCCTGGAGCGGGAATCAGAGCTATCCTGACTGGACCTCTCTGCGAAAGGGATAGTCCAATAAAGCTTGGGACACACCTGTGTTTTCAGTGGCTCTCCTGAACATCTGAAAAGGTGCATTCTCTTTTTCTTATTACAAATACAGAGATGGGGAAGTTCTCGTGTACGTTGCCAGTCTGGACTCAGGAAGAAATGATTTCTTTCACATATTTGTTTCCTTTTTCTCTTCCAGCACTCTTGGTTCCATAATGGCCATTCAACCACAGATGATCACCGCATTGTGTCGAATAAGTGGTTTATCTACCTGCAGGTACTGGCTTTCTCTCTCTCGTTCCTCCTCTGTTCCCCCCTCCCTCCACCTCTCCCACTCTGTTTCTCTCCTATCTCTAAGAAGATAATTTTGCCTATAAGCTTTTTGACTTGGCAAACCTAGATGCATATTAAAAAGCAGAGATATCACTTTGCCAATGAAGGTCCATATAGTCAAAGCTACGGTCTTTCCAATAGTCATGTACAGATATGAGAGTTGGACCATAAAGAAAGCTGATCGCTGAAGAATTGATGCTTTTGAACTGTGGTGTTGGAGAAGACTCTTGAGAGTCCCTTGGATTGCAAGGAGATCAAACTAGTCAATTCTAAAGGAAATCAACCCTGAATATTCATTGGAAGGACTAAAACTGAAGCTCCAATACTTTGGCCACCTGATGTGAAGAGCCAACTCATTGGAAAAGACGCTGATGCTGGGAAAGATCGGAGGCAGAAGAAGCGGATGGCAGAGGGTGAAATGGTTAAATAGCATCACTGACTCAGTGGACATGAATCTGAGCAAATTTCGGGAGCAGAGGACACAGGAGGCTGGCATGTGACCTCTATGAGGTCGCAAAGAGTTGAACATGACTGAGCAACTGAACAACAACAAGAGAAAACAGCACGACCTGTGTATGACAGCTCTTCTGACCTTTTGGGTCCACATCAAGGATAAACGTTCATTCTTCCCCTTGACCTAAAGGGTGTGTGAATGAATGGTGGGGCTATTCTGAGGAATTCCCATCAACGGGCTGCCTGCGGAAGCGTGTGGGCCATGAGTCAGAAGCACTGTGATCTCCTCTCCATCTCATCACCCTTCTCACCAGCACCCTCTTTTGTTTTCACTGCAACACTTGCCTCTGTCCTTCAACATTCCAAAAACTTTCATTCTCCCCTGAGGTCAGCAATATATTTAAAGCGCATGCTTTCATCTTGTTCCCATCAGTAAGATTTAACTTAACGTAAGACACTCAGAATGGAAATTCCATGCACTTTTCTTCTGGGAAACCAGCTGCTGCATATTCCAAGTCCAAACCCCTTGCCTCACATTTCTGGTAAAATTCAAAAGTTTACAATTTTACTAAAACAGAGTCACATCTTAGGCAAGGAAGCACATCTCTTATTCATTAAAGGGAGGGCTTGGGGTCTGTTCTTCTCTTGTTTGTTTGCTTAGAACTTTCACACTTTTTAAAAATTGCAGATTCTTTAAAGTGGGATAGATAGGGAAAACGGACAGGCAGGGTCTCAATGAATTCAAATAGCTCAACAGTGTCCCCTGGTGGCCATGAGCACAGATACAGAGTGAGTGAGCTACCAGGCTGTTTCATGTACAAAACAAGGTATAAATGAGGCTCATCAAGATGAAACTCTCTCTCCCAAATCAAAACATATGAAATGCTAATGTGAATCAGCAGCGCAAAACGTCCAAACAGGAGACGGACCAAAGAGTAGGAGACTGAACAGCTATTCATCTTGATAAACCACCATGGGAAGAAATGCCCAAATTGAACATTTCCTTCCAACTCACCAGCTGGTGAATTCTTTTTTGGTCTAAAGCTTTCATTAACTAACCAGGCATTTTCTCAATGCCAACACCACCCGCTGGCCATTTTGAGATTAGTCTTCCTATGCGTTCATTACAAAAATATTTCTTTGCTGTGCTATCATTGTCCTTACGTGGGCTAGCACGATCCTTATGTGTTGGGGATTCAAGGCAGAACACACAGACAAAAATCTCTGCCATCAGAGGGCTCCTATTTTAGTAGGGGAAAAGAAAACAAACAAGTAAAAGTCAAAATACAAGTTCTGAAATGAGTTCCGTGAAGAAATTCAAACAGAGGAAATGGATAGAAAGTGATGGGGTGGTGATGGGGAGGTGATTTTTGAAAGGATGAATTTGAGCAGAAACCTGAGTGACAGGGTTTCCCTGGTGGCTCAGGTGTAAAGAAACTGCCTGCAATGCAGGAGGTGCGGGTTTGATCCCTGGGCCAGGAAATGGCCACCAGCTCCAGTATTTTCTAGTTTGGGACATCCCATGTCAGGGGGCCTGAAGGCTGCAGTCGGTCGCAAAAGAATCAAACATGACTTAGCGACTATACAACCAGGACATGTGGAGGGAGTATCTAAGGATCAGTAAGCACCAGATGGAAAGGTCTGGATGCAAAAACAAGTCTGACCCGTTTGAGAAATAGCAGGGAAGGTAGGGAGGCAGCTGATGCTTAGTGAGAAAGAGAGAGGGCAGAGGAAGATGAGGACAGTGAGGCAGGCAAGGGCCAGACTACATGTTCCGTGGTCAGGCACATGGATTCTATTCCAACACTCACGCAAACTCATCCGACAGTTTTGAGCTGGGGACGATGTTCTTATGTGAATGTTTTTCTTTTTGTATTAATTTTTTATTGGGATATAGTCGATTTACACTGTTTTGTTAGTTTCGGGTGTACAGCAAAGTGAATGAGTTTTACACATACATATATCCACTCTTTTTAAAGACCCTTTTTCCATACAGGTCATTACAGAGTCTTGAGTAGAGTTCTTTGTGCTCTACAATAGGTCCTTATTTGTTATCTATTTTATATATTGTTGTGAAAGTGAAAGTCGCTCAGTCGTGTCTGACTCTTTGCCACCCCAAGGACTACACAGTCCACGGAATTCTCCAGGCCAGAATACTGGAGTGGGTAGCTTTTCCCTTCTCCAGGGGATCTTCCCAACCCAGGGATCAAACCCAGGTCTCCTGCATTGCAGGCAGATTCTTTACCAGCTGAGCCACAAGGGAAGCCCAAGAATACTGGAGTGGGTAGCCAGCCTATCTCTTCTCCAGCAGATCTTTCCAACCCAGAGATCAAGCTGGGGTCTCCTGCATTGCAGGCAGATTCTTTACCAACTGAGTTATCAGGGAAGCCTTATATATGGTTGTGTGTATATGTCAATCCCAATTTCCTAATTTATCCTGCCCGTCCTTTCTCCCCAGTAACTATAAGTTTGTTTTTTATATCTGTGACTCCATTTCTGTTTTGTAAATAAGTTCATTTGTGCCATTTTTTAGATTCCACGTATAAGCAACATTACATATTTGTTTTTCTCTGTCTGATTTACTTCACTCAGTATGACACTTTGAGTGATCTTCTTCAATATTTTTTTATTTCAATTTTTTTTATTTTTTTAATCTTTTGGCTGCGCTGTGCAACGCATGGGATTTTAGCTCCCAGGGATCAAACCCATGTCCCCTACATGGGAAGCATGAAGTCTTAACCACTGGGCTGCCCGGGAAATCCCTTGAGTGATCTTTTTAAAGCTCTGGTGAAGATCAAGACAGCAGCAGGTGACAGGCAACTGTGAAAGCAGGGAGAAGATTTAGAAGCTATTGCAGGAGTCCAAGCAAGAAGTTGCTAGCTTGGATTAAGTTGCTAGTTGTAAAGGCAAAGGGGGTAGAAGTGGTTGGATTCATCATGTTTATTTCAGGAACAAGCCAGCTTGTTAAGGACTAGAAACTGGTGGGAGAAGCAGAATTAATTACAATTACTTTACAGCTTGAGCAGTCAGTGAATAGGAATGCCAATGACTGAGACAGAGAAGCCTGGGTGGAAAATGGATTTGTGGGGTAAAGACAAAGATCAGAAATCAAAAGTTCTATTGGTCTTGCTTATTAAATGTTCAAATAAGATATTGGAGACAGGTAGGTATATGGAGCTCAGAGGAGAGAATGTGACTGCTACTACTAAGTCGCTTCAGTCGTGTCCAACACTTGTGCGACCCCATACACGGCAGCCCACCTGGCTCTCCCGTCCCTGGGATTCTCCAGACAAGAATACTGGAGTGGGCTGCCATTTCCTTCTCCTATGCATGAAAGTGAAAAGCGAAAGTGAAGTCGCGTCTGACTCCTAGTGATCCCGTGGACTGCAGCCTACCAGGCTCCTCCATCCATAGGACCTGCCCGGCAAGAGTACTGGAGTGGGTTGCCATTGCCTTCCCCAATGTGACTAGGACACATATTTGGGGATTGTCGAAATACAGGTATTGTTTGTAGCCATGAGACTGGTAGAGATCACAGAGGCAGAAAGGGTAGATAATGAAGTAAAAGGATGAGAAGGCAGAGGGCGGGGTAACATTAAAGTAGACGGAACTGGTGGAGCAGCCTGGGAAACAGCAGCCAGCGAGGCAGCAGGATCCAAAAGCCAGGAGAAAAGGTGTTTCAAGGAGGGGATGCCAAATGCTGTAGAGAAAATCAGATAAGAATAAAATGGGCCGGCGGATTTTGCAAGATAGAGACACTCCCAGTAAAGCATTGAGAACAAATGCCTCTGGACTGGAAACAGTTAAAGACAGAAGAGGAGGTAAGGATATGGCGCCTCCACAACATTCTTGCAAGGAGTTTCACTGTAAAGAGAGGCTGAGAAAAGACAGAGCAGCTACAAGGAATATGGCATCCAAAGAAGTATGTCTATCTCTGTTTTCATTTAAAAAGGAGACATGACAACCTGCCTGTGCAGTGGTGGGACTTACTCTTTACTGGGGGGACAGACGAGGCAAGAGGGGATGGCAGGATTAAGGGAAGGTGGGGGCAAGAGAGTTGGGATCGAGAGAGAAGATAAAATGTAGGTTCTGCCTGCAGGCAGCCCTGGGAGACTTTGGGAGTAGAAAGTCCTCACCTGATTACTTCTAAATTATCAGGGAAATAAGACACAAGAAACTAATACTCTGATAATTAGCTCAGAGTGTGTGTGTTGGGGGGCTGGAGAACACCATCACAGATTTGAGGCGAGATGAGAAAATGAGTGGAAAGTCATTTTCTAGGGTCCTAGAGTGAGACTGCCAGTCGTTCTCCCCCGGAGGGTAGCCCACTCTTAAGGTACTTGTAACAGAATGACAAATATGTTACTGAGAAAGAAACAGTCAGAAGACAAATTCTTCTTAAGGATGAAATAGTTCAAATATCCAGAAGGAATGTAACCAACACCCATGGACACACTCTCTAGATTTATTCAATGCTATTTTGTTTCAGATATCTTTTTAAGAAATAAAACATTACAGTTTCAGGGAAGTCCCTTGAGAACCTTTCTCCAATCTCATATCCTTCTTCCTCATTCTCTTAAAGTTCATCATACAATGATAAAAAGTAATAGTGTGCCTCTTTGTTTGAGCCTATACAGCTCTGCGGCGATTTCATTCGGCCAAATGCTGTTATTCAAGATTTACCTGTTATCTGGGTTGTCAGGGAGATGACCACAGGAAGTTCAGAAGACAAAGCCTGGATGCTGACACTATAGTTGGTACCTGGACTCAGGTCCAAACACGTCTCAGGAGTCTGACTGCTGGCAGTGATATTAAAGATCATTTCCTGGGCAAATCCTTTCTGATACCATCTCTGGCCCCAAATGTGGACCTGAAACAGAAAAGTTCGCCAGGTAAACTACCAGCTTGAAAGGTTGAATGCCTGGATACTTACTTTTTCTCATGAGCACTCTTGCTCTCCATTCTAAAGTTCCTCTAAAAAGTGAAATACATTATGTGATATCCTGGATGGGAGGAGGGTTTGGGAGAGGATGGATATATGTATATGAATGGCTGAGTCCCTTCGCTGTTCACCTGAAACTACCAGAACATTGTCAATAGGCTCTACCCCAATACAAAATAAAAAGTCTGAGAAAACAAATATGAAATACAAGTAGAGCTGTAATACTATAAATATTTGGGAAGTGCATAATTACAATATCATCAGTAAAATAAATATGTTTTTAAATCAAAATGCACAACAGTCCCTGAAACTGACAAGTTTCTCCCTTTTTGTTCCCACACACACGATGGCACACACCCGGTGGGAAAGCCTGTTGGCAAAACTGAGGAAGGAAGGCCAGAGAACAATTTCCTAGGAAAAAATTAAGAATCTGAACTAAGGCTTTTCCAGAGCAGGGTGTGCGTCAAGGATACACCTAGCCGGTTCCTGGTAAGACCTGGGAAGGGTTTTTCTCCTCTCTCACCACCTTCTGACGGTCCCAGCATCTGGACCAATAGATCCACTTCTCTTCCTACTTAATTTCTTCTAGCAGCAGCTCATCCCATGGTCTGTACCTTTGTTACAAACATATTTAGCTTTAAAAGTTCCCCCTTGACTCGCTAGGCAACACATTCAGACCCTTATCAGAGGGACTGGTGCAGAGAGACACACACCCATGAAAAGTCACTGGCTTCCTTTCATGGATACTGCCTGAACCTCGGCTCTGTATCAAACTATGTTACACAGAGAAACCCTCATGTCTTTCTCATCAATCCCCAAAGTCTCTGACTTCAAATATGCAGCAGAAATGCCCACTTTCTTTCTGCTTCTTTTTTTTTTTTAAGAATTGCATTCAGTTTTTATTCTATGTTTTTAATTTTTATTGGAGTATAGTTAATTTATAATGTGTTAGTTTCAGATGCACAGCAAAGTGAATCCATTATGCATATACATATATCCACTTTTTTAAGATTCTTTTTCATATAGCTCATTAGAGAGTGTTGGGTAGAGTTCCCTGTGCTATACCCCAGGCTCTTACCAGTTATCTATTTCATATGTGGCAGCATGTATATGCCAGTCCCTGGGCCTCCCAGGCGGCACTAGAGGTAAAGAACCTGCCTGCCAATGCAGGAGACAGAAGAGATGTGGGTCCAACCCCTGGGTTGGGAAGACCCCCTGGAGGAGGGCATGGCAACCCAGTGCAGTATTCTTGCCTGGAGAATCCTGGAATGAATGACTTGCTTCTCTGTTACAAGTACCTCCCATGGACAGACGAGCCTCGTGGGCTATGGTCCACAGGGTCCCACAGAGTCAGACACGACTGCAGTGACTTAGCATGCACGCGTGTCAGTCCCAATCTCCCAATTTATCCCTCCCTGTCTCATCCCCTACCTCTAGTTCATTTGTATCCTTTTTTCAAACTGGAGGATAATTGCTTTATGATGTTGTGTTGGTTTCTGCCATACAATAACGTGAATCAGCCGTAAGTATATACATGTCCCCTCCCTCTTGAAGCTCTCTCCCACCACTCCACGCCATCTACCCATCTAGGCTGTCACAGAGCACTGGGTTGAGCCTTCTTTATTATACAGCAACTTCCCACTAGCTATCTATTTTATATATGCTAATGTGTATATTTCAATGCTGCTGTCTCAGTTCAGTCCACCCTCCCCTTCCCCTGCTAAATCTACAAGTCTGTTCTCCATGTCTGACAGGCACTGCTACCTGCAAACAGGCACTGCTACCTGCAAACAGGCATTGGTACCTGCAAACAGGCATTGGTACCTGCAAATAGGCACTGCTACCTGCAAATAGGCACTGCTACCTGCAAACAGGCATTGGCACCTGCAAATAGGCATTAGTACATTTTTTTTTTTAGATTCCACATATAAATGATATCATATGATATCTGTCTTTCTCTGACCTATTCACTCAGTATGACAATCTTTGGATCCACCCATGCCGTTGCAAGTAGCATTAGTTTGCTTTTTTAATGGCTGAGTAATTGTCCTTCGTATGTATGCGCCACATCTTTATCTATTCCTCTGTTGATGGACATTTAGGCTGCTTCCATGCCCTGGCTACTGTAGATAGTGCTACAGTGAACACTGGGGTGCATGTATCTTTTTGAATTATGGTTTTCTCCGGGTATTTGCTCAGCAGTGGGATTCCTGGCTCATATGGTTTTTGCTTCTTATTGCAATTGTAACTATAAATCTTTCATTGATTATGGAAGCTATCTAAGGGTCTTTTTTTTTTTTTTTTGGTTTGTTGATATTTTTTTAACCTCCCACACAAGACAAACACCTAAAAAAAGAATAAGTTTCAGTAACTTACTAAATACATCTCCTCTATATCAGCTGTCTTCATACTTCTCCATCTCAAGCAGGTTTCATTAAATATTGAAATGTTTCTGATGGTTTGTTGTACTGCAAGAGGAAAAGAATGAGAAATCAACTTACACCTTATACCAAAATATTACTTTCTAATTGAACAATCTTCCAAAAGTTAGCATTTACAAGAGGATGCCTTCTGCACTATTTCAATGTAGAAACTAGTGGTAGCAGTCCAAGAAACTCCACTTTTATATTCCTGTAAACTCAGTCCTGATGAAAGATTCACGACCAAAAGATACCAAATCAGAGGATCCTTCTTAAAAATTATTTAAGTCTATTCACTGCAAATTCCCTTGGTTTCCTAAGCTCAAACTCATTGTCCTTGCCTTGGACAAACCTCATTTAGACAAAAAAAGCACCAGTTTGAAATTCTGAGCTGAGAGCAACATTTCAGCAGAGAACTGAGAATTGCTCCCTGAGGAAATAAAAAAAGCCAACTCAAACAGTCAGGCTTTTCATGATGGAAAGTGGGGAATGGTCCCTCTTGGTTTGGGCTTCTTCATCTTTTATTACCAAAGAACCATTTGTTGGTCTCTGCTCAATGTCATAGTAATCAATCCAAAAGATAGCTCAAATCTGGTACTGTGTAATATAGAGGCACATTCTTCAAGCTTTTAAAATAAAGACTATGAAAGTGTTAATCGATCAGTCGTGTCTGTCCAATTCTCTGAGAATCCGTGGACTGTAGCCCACCAAGCTCCTCTGTTCATGGGATTCTCCCGGCAAGAATACTGGAGTGGGTAGCCATTCCCATCTCCAGGGGATCTTCCTGACCCAGGGATCAGACCTGGGTCTCCTGCATAGCAGGCAGACTCCACTGCCTGAGCCGCCAGGGAAGCCCCAAATAAAGACTAGTTATTCAAAACTCAGAGGTTACTTCCTTCAAAGACGATCCCTGTCCCTAAACTGAAAATAATACATCAGACTTGCTAAGAAGTTTCATAGGAACACTGTGATGATTAATATGTGATAAAGACAACTCCCAAAGCACCTGAGAAAAAGAAAATCTCATGCAAGCCAACCCTATTGTGTAAGCCCCTCAACCAACAGGTTCCTTTGAAAGAAGCCAAGCCAAAGGACGTGACCCCTTTTTATGGATTGGGCAGCTTTGCCCGAAGAAAACCTGTTCCACAGGTCACAAGCTTTACTTCAAATGTTGTAAGACAAAGTAGGGAAGAAAGTATAGGTGATTCAGGATAAGGCAATCTCGCTACTAGGTATAGAAGATGGTTTTAGAGATAAACAATATTGGTTCTGTTCATACTGTTCATGGGGTTCTCAAGGCAAGAATACTGAACAACAGACTGGTTCAAAATAGGAAAAGGAGTACGTCAAGGCTGTATATTGTCACCCTGCTTATTTAACTTCTATGAAGGGTACATCATAAGAAACACTGGGCTGGAAGAAGCACAAGCTGGAATCAAGATTGCCGGGAGAAATATCAACAACCAGCCTGGTGGGCTACAGTCCACGGGGTCGCCAAGAGTCAGACACACCTGAGCGACTTGACTTCTTGACTTGATTTCACTCAGATATGCAGATGATACCACCCTTATGGCACAAAGTGAAGAGGAACTAAAAAGCCTCTTGATGAAAGTGAAAGAGGAGAGTGAAAAAGTTGGCTTAAAGCTCAACATTCAGAAAACGAAGATCATGGCATCTGGTCCCATCACTTTATGGCAAATAGATGGGGAAACAGTGGAAACAGTGTCAGACTTTATTTGGGGGGCTCCAAAATCACTGCAGATGGTGACTGCAGCCATGAAATTAAAAGACGCTTACTCCTTGGAAGGAAAGTTATGACCAACCTAGATAGCATATTGAAAAGCAGAGACATTACTTTGCCAACAAAGGTCCGTCTAGTCAAGGCTATGGTATTTCCTGTGGTCATGTATGGATGTGAGAGTTGGACTGTGAAGAAGGCTGAGTGCCGAAGAATTGATGCTTTTGAACTGTGGTGTTGGAAAAGACTCTTGAGAGTCCCTTGGACTGCAAGGAGATCCAACTAGTCCATTCTAAAGGAGATCAGTCCTGGGTGTTCTCTGGAAGGACTGAAGCTGAAAGTCCAATACTTTGGCCACCTCATGCGAAGAGTTGATTCATTGGAAAAGATTCTGATGCTGGGAGGGATTGGGGGCAGGAGGAGAAGGGGACGACAGAGGATGAGATGGCTGCATGGCATCACCAACTCGATGGACATGAGTTTGGGTGAACTCCAGGAGTTGGTGATGGACAGGGAGGCCTGGTGTGCTGCAATTCATGGCGTCGCAAAGAATCAGACACGACTGAGTGACTAAACTGAACTGAGTAGTGATTCAAGGAAACTCACATTTTAATAGTATTTAAACAGTTCCAGATCATACAAAAAGGTAGCAAGTTTCCAATTCATTCAGTATGACTGGACAATCGACAATGCCCAAGCTATACAAAATGGCACAACCAGTAACTAAACATGCTATGCCAAACTCACTTATAAATATAAATACAAAAATACAAAAGAAAATAATAGCAAATAGAAGTCAGCAATACATTCAAAGAACAGTATACTAGAAACAAGAGAGATTTACTCCAGGAATACAGAGATGATCATTACTGGAAAAGATATTAATAGATCAAAAGAGAAAAACCATACGTCACTTTTATGATCATAATGGTTAATACATTTAATGGACATTCCTTTATAGAAATCTTCATAAACTAAGATTTAATTTGATAGAAACTTGCTGATTTAAATAGAAACCACCATACTTAGTGGTAAAACAATGAAGCAATTTCTAGTAAAGTTAAGAACAATCCAAGGATGTATGGCCTGACAGCTGCTATTTAGCCCTGTTGTTGCTGTTTAGCCCCTGAGTCATGTCCGACTATTTTGCAACCTTGCCAGGCTCCTCTATACTCAGGAGATTCTAGACAATGCAGGCCTAGGCAATGAAAAGATGAGCTATAAATGCCAGAAAGAAAGGGATCAAATTATGCAACTGCTAGTGAATCAAAAAGAATCAACTAAAAAACAAATAAACAATAGAAAAACAAATAATAGGAATTTGGCAAACTGCACGCAAAGGTAAGAACATAGAAAAACTAACAGTTTTCTAAATATCTGCAAGAACAAGTATGGTGGGCTGAATAACGGTCCCTCCAAAGATGTCCACATCCTAGTTCCTAGAATCTGTATCATATTACCTTAATGGCATAAAGACTTTGCAAATGTAATTACAGTGTAGAAGGTTACCCTGGATTATTCAGATGGGCTCAATGCAGTGACAAGGGTTCTTAAAAGAAGGAGACAAGATCAGGGCCAGAGAGAAATTTAATGTTAAACTGAGGAGCTTTCAAGACTGAGGATGGGGCCACAAGCCAAGGAATATAGGCAGGCTCTAGAAACCAGAAAGGGCAAGGAAATGGATTCTCCCTTTGAGCCCCCAGGATGAACATAGGCCTGCTCACACAAGTAAACTGAAATCACAAATGAAACACAAAAATTAAAAGATCTCTATTCACAAGAGAAGAAACCATGAACAAACTTCAAATACCTAGAAATAAATCTAACTAGAAATGGTTGGATCTCCTTGCAGTCCAAGGGACTCTCAAGAGTCTTAGGGATTGGGGGCAGGAGAAGGGGACGACCCAGGATGAGATGGCTGGATGGCATCACTGACTCGATGGACGTGAGTCTGAGTGAACTCCGGGAGTTGGTGATGGACAGGGAGGCCTGGCATGCTGCGATTCATGGGGTCGCAAAGAGTCGGACACAACTGAGCGACTGAACTGAACTGAAGACATGTCCAAGACTTACCTTGTGGCAGGAAAATCGAAATAATACTTTTCTTAAACAGACATGAGACTTTTCTTTTCTGATAAACAAGGAAAATAAGAAAACAATGAACAAGCTGGGGAAACAGCATAAATAAGCCTAAAAGAGGTAAGCAATCTTGATTATTCTTTAGCTGTTACTACAAACACTTGTAGCTAGATCTGTCCTTCACAAAGCTCAACAAAACTAATTACTCTCTAATTCCATATAAACTCTACTCTGCACCTGGCATTCTTCTCTTGTAGCATGCTACATTTCAAAAAGGTCACAGGTCAATAACTTCAGAGACACCAGACCCGGTTGCTATAGCCATTTTGAAATTTTGCCCCCCCAAAAAGCAAAACATTCATTAGGATGTAAAATTTTTCCCTATCTCCCAGAGAGCAGAGTACAGTTCTTGAAGCATTAGCCTACTGTGTTTCCCCTTTGCCTGGCAAAGAATAAATCTGCTTTTTGATTTTCTCCAAACTCTGTCTCCATATTTCTATTTGGCATCAGTTGGACAGGGAGTCAAGATTTTGGCAACAACATGAAGATTTTTTTTCTCTGAAGGACATGAACTGAACTGAACTGAACTGAACTGAAGGACATGAAAGAAAACAATAGAGAAAAATGCCACATCCTTGAATGAAAAGATAGGAAAGTGCAGATACCAATTCTCCACCAAGTAATCTACAAGTGGAATGTACTTCCAAAGGTTATTCCAATGGTCCTTCTTGGAATAAGTTTACTCATTCATTCAGTGAATATTTAGAAAGTTCTCACTATGTGCCAGGCATTCTTTGGAGCAGGATAAAGGGGTAAGAAAACGAAGTCCCTGCACAGAATGGAATTCATTCTAGTGAGAAAGGCAGAAAATAAACAAGTGAAAAAAATTAATCTTAAAATATAATCTTGGGAATTCCATGGTGGTCCAGTGGCTAAGACTCTGTGTTCCCAAGGCAGGGGGCCTGGGTTCAATCCCTGGGAAGGGAACTGGATCCTGCATGCCACAAATAACTGTAATGTTACAGTAATGGTGGATCCACAATTCCTTCTGTTCACAGGAAACGTCTCACTGGTTAAGTTTAGGTCCATGTTGGTCAGAGAGTGACTCTGTCTAGATTCCCTTCTCTCCATCCAAGGGGCTCACTGTTTGAACTAAAGGTAGGTTGAATCCCTGCTGACTCACTTGGAGGGGAAAAGGATCCCCAGTAGAAGGCAGCTCACGCTGAATCCTGTCCTGCCCCACTCTCTGATCCTTTGCTCTAGTAAGTATTATACATGCCCGGTCTCTCATTCAAATGGCCATTCCCTGCTGCACTTTCAGTGGTCACTCTGCCTTCTCTCTCTCATTTCCCCACCCACAAGAAACCTAAAGCTGAAAAACCAGACCTGCAAGAATGACTCAGAGAAGAAAAATCTTGGCTCTTAGTTCATCAGATTCTTAGAAATTATGTTTCAGCTTTGTTAATGCAGGCAAGCAACTCTGGGCAAAATCAGTCATTACTTTCTCAGGGCTCCCAGAGTCCCCTGCAACTTCAAACTACACTTTATGCATTATATTACTATGTATGTATAATTATGCATGTGTGTATTATGAAACACCATGGCTCATTCATCTTTGTACACCTAGTGTCCAGGACAGTGGCGAGCATGGCATTCCCTACTGTTAAAATGTAAGCAGTCAGCAATATGAGGAAGTCTAAGCACCTGATATACTGGGAGTGTGAAAGTTGCTCAATCATGTCCGACTCTTTGCGATCCCATGCACTGTAGCCTGCCAGGCTCCTCTGCCCATGGGATTCTCCTGACAAATACTGGAGTGGGTAGTCATGCCCTCCTCCAGGGAATCTTCCCAACCCAGAGATGGAACCCAGGTCTCCTGCATTGCAAGTGGATTCTTTACCAGCTGAGCTACCAGGGAAGCCCCTACCTGATATATTAACCGAATAGAATACAAGTACTCTGAATAAGACATGGTTCCTGCCCTTAATATATATTTAATTGAGAATAGAAGTTACCCACTATATCAATGTAACAAAAATATAAAGGAGTATATAATAAATGTCATAAGATAAATTTAAGTCACAGTTAATATTTGATAGATGCTTATTGCATATCACATATGCTGGTTTTCCATGTGCATTAACCCATTTAGTCCCACAACAAATCCATAACCCTTATTCCCATAGTTAAGGCAGTTTAGCCACATGAGGTTAAATAACTTGCTTAAAGGCACAGAGATTGTAAACAGCAGATCTGAGATTTGAATTTAGATAACCTGACTCCAGAGTAACTGTGCCAAACTCCTCCCAATATTTCCTCCTGGAAAAGATTCAGAAAGAGGAACATGTACTTTCAGTACATGAAAGAAGGGAATACAGGAACTGAAGAAGAGGGGTGAGGTTTCCAGGTAGAAGAAAGGGCAGGAGAGCAGAGACAGGGAGACAGAAAGTTAGCACTTGAAGAGTTTATTACAGGGCTTCCCTGGTGGCTCAGCGGGGAAGAATCTACCGGCCAATGCAGGAGACACTGGTAGGATCCCTGATCCGGGAAGATCCCACTTGCCACAGAGCAACTGAGCCTGTGCACCAGAACTACTGAGCCTGTGCTCCGAAGCCCACGAACTCTAAAGCCCATGCTCCACGACAAGAGAAGCCTCCGCAACGAGAGGCCCGCGCCCTGCAAGGAAGAGAAGCCCCCGCTCGCCGCAACTAGAGAAGAGCCTGTGCAGCAGCAAAGACCCAGCACAACCAGAAATAAATGTTCAAAAAAAGAGTTCATTAAGATTAGCGTTCCAGTTACTTCACTGATAATGGTGGCCCCTTAAATTCAAATCTCTCCACACATTCTCCAAAATATACTTCAGATCAACTGCAAAAGCAAACAGAACAACATAAAACCAATGCTGTCGTCACCACTGGAAGACAAGAGAAAACTGCAAACTTTAATCACCTTTTATGAAAAAACGAATAGCAAGGCCCAGCAAAACTATCTCTCAATTGCCCACACATCATTCTAGAGAGTGAGGGGGCACTAGAAGAGACCTGTGAAAGAGAAGAGGGAAGCAAAGGGCCCAATCATGAGTCAGAGTCACTCCCAGAAAGAGGAATTTCACCTTAAGGGTGAAAATACTGATAAAGAGACCTGGCATATCAGAGTACTAACTACAAGCAAAAGAAGAAAAATCTATGGGACTTCAAGTCAAACCAGTCAATCCTAAAGGAAATCAACCCTGAGTATTCACTGGAAGGACTGATGCTGAAGCTGCAGCTCCAATCGTTTAGCCACCTGATACAAAGAGCCGACTCACTGGGAAAGACCCTGATGATGGGAAAGATTGAGGGCAAGAGGAGAAGGGAGCAACAGAGGATGGGATGGTTGGATGGCATCAGTGACTCAGTGGAGATGAATTTGAGCAAACTCTGGGAGACGGAGAAGGACAGGGAAACTTGGTGTGCTGCAGTTCATGGGGTCGCAAGGAGTCAGACACAACTTCGCAACTGAACAACGAGAAAGGTATTGCTTCTGGGAAAGCAGAGACTAAAAAGGAAGGAATAGGTATCCTTTGAAAACTATGTGGTGACAGGAAAAAGAAGTGCAGGGAGAAAGTAAGATCCGATTAAGTCAAAATGAAAGTTGCTCAGGCGACTCTTTGCAACCCCATGGACTATACAGTCCACAGAATTCTCCAGGCCAGTACTCTAGAGTGGGTAGCCGTTCCCTTCTCCAGGAGATCTTCCCAACCCAGGGATCGAACCCAGGTCTCCCACATTGCAGGCAGATTCTTTATCAGCTGAGCCATAAGGGAAACCCCTATAAGTCAAAAGAGAACCCAAAATAGAAGAATACAGATAAACTACAACCACTTTTTTAAAGCAAAAGGAAGCATAAGAGAGCATACAGGAAATATGAGAGCAGAAATTAAGGATGTAGAGCAGGAGTCCGGAAAGGTTTCTATAGAGGGTCCAATAGTAAATATTTTAGGTTTTCTGGACCAGATGTTTCTGTTACAACTGCTCAATCCTGGCTTTGTAGCACAAAAGCAACCAGACAATATGTAAATAAATGACTTGACTGTATTCCAATAAAACCTTCTTATGAAATCAGATGACAGGCCAGATTTGGCCCACGGTCCATACTTTGCTAATCCCTAATGTGGAGTAGATCTAATTATGGAAACAAACAGTAGATCTAATTAATAAAAAAAAAAAAACTTCACTTTTTGAAAATACTTATCAAAATAGACAAACTGCTAACTAATCAGCTAGAAAATAAAAAGGAAAAAATCAAGTAAAAGGAGAAATAATCTTTGAAATAAAAGAAAATTCAAAAAGTTACTTTTGCAGACCACCATGCAAATAAATTTTGAAAACAGATAAAATGGGTAATTCCTACTACAGTTTACCAACATGGACTCCATTGGACATTAAAAGCTGAAACATACCAATGTCCATAAAAAAAAAAAAATTGAGACCATCATCAAGGAACTAACACAGAAAATCCCTAGGCCTAGACTGTTACCCAGAGGAATTCTACCAAACCATCCAAGAACAGGTAGTCCAAATGCTTCATAAATTGTGACGATGAAGGAAACTTTCCAAATTCTTTTTATGAAACAAAGAAGATATTAATGTCTAAACCTGATAAGGATAGTACAGAAGAAGAAAGAAAACTATAAATTCACATCACTTATGAATATTGGTGCAAAAATACTCAAAGAAACAGAATCTAATGCCATATTAAAAAAAATAATGTACTATGACCAAGTGGGATTTATTTCAGGAAAAGGGGAGAGAAAGAGAGAACAAGAGAGAGAAATTTGAAATTATATCAAATTAAAAAGTCACAAGGAAATGAAAAGAAAAAAGAACATCAAGTAGTCAGGTTTCCTTTGTACTGTATTAATGGATGGGGTAAACTAAGAAGTAAGTGGTCTTTTGTCTGATTTCAGCCAAGGAGAGAGCCTTGGAGCCTCTTTGTCTGTGCACATGATTAGAATATAGTGGCCCTGAAACGGAAGAATGAGACGAACCCATTGCATCTAGAGCCATTTAAAATCCATTTAGTGATAGGCTCCAGTTCCAAAGAACTTACTCATCTTTATTTATCCTCTGAGTATGGTTCTACCTAGCTGGATCTACAATGTCATTATCTTAAAAAGAACAACCATTTTCTCTCTCCATTTTTGGCATATTATAGATGACTGGCTATTCCATGCAAAATATATGCTGATTTTTGGCTTGGCCAATGGCAAGTATGAGTTTCTCAGGCTGATGGCTTATAAGAGAAGCAGGCTGACTTCAGACATACCTTTTCCACCCAGAAATGTTATTACAGTATTTATCATTTTGTGGGAAAATATCAGAAACCATGTTAAATTATTTGTGGTCTTTACTATCTTTTGTTTGGACTTCAATTCTGTGAACAGCAATCAGTTACAGGGGAAGGTTTATAAGGTCCCAAGAGATCTCAAATTATGCATGCTGTTAGAAAACCTGCTATTGTAAGCCACTTCATCAGTCAGGCATTCAACCAGGGAATAGAGGAAACGTGGCCCGTTCCTCTTTTTTAGATACTTTTTAAAATTTACCAACACTATTTTAGAAGTAACTAAATGCAAGCAAACCTCTTCTAAAGAGAACAGAAAAACCAGCATTCTCTTAGTCATAAATAATTTGGTTTTAAACCTCTAATTAGAAGCAGCCTCAACAGACAGTTGGTTTTTCAAGGTAAATATTGTCAAGAAAAAAATGGCTACAAATCAACTATCTGGAAAGCACAGTTACTATTTTTATAGCCCTTCTATAACTCTATAAATAGGGTATCATTTTAGTTGTCCTTGATGTATATTTCAGTTGATCTTAGAAGGATATAACCATTATTCAAAGTTGAGAGTTCATTATTTTGTTGAAATTTTTCTTAAGACAAATTTGGTATCTAGTTACAAGTACCATGAGATTTTCAGGCTAAAAGTATGTGATCACGTTGTAAGGACAGGAATTGAGATTCAACCATTGAGGGCAGATTTGTACATTTCCCTTAGCTTAGCTCCCTAGACTCGGCTTAACCCCATAATGGAGGCAGGCAGCCTTCTTTTTGGGCACAGATCCTTGTAATTCAACTGGCAACACAGATCAACTGTTTCCTAGGGACAGATGAGACAGAATCATCTGAACACATGGGCCCCATCATTTATCGAACAGCAATATTTAGGAAACATTTCCTGAAAAACATGGACTCCAGTTCATTCCTCCAAATAATCTAAACTAAGCTAATCATACCCCTGAATCAAGTCAGATCAGCAGAGCACAGGCATTTTGGAGGTACCTTTCCCTGCCCACTCCACAGTGAATTATGCTTTTCTAAGATACCATGAGCCATGTTGAGGGGCAATAAAGAAACAGCATCATAAAGTCCTCATAAAATGCTGCTCAAACACTGAATTACTTATGAAACGCCCCTCCCCCTCTCAGAAATTTCTATATGTTGAAAATAACTTTACTTCTTTCCAAAAACACCATTTGTTGTAACCTTATAAGTCATGTAATGGCTTTCTTCCTGGCTGGATGGGTTGACAACTTAAACCTAAATGTGCGAGCCACTGATGAAAAAGTAAATAGATTATAAGGATATGAACTATTCTTAGCCTTATTCTGACATCCTTTTTAGGTCCCTGAGTTTGTTTTACATTCTTCTTTAGGTTACCTACTTATTTTATATACCCATGCAGGTCACTTAGCTTTCCTGGTGGCTCAGATGGTAAAGAATCTGCCTGCAATGCGGGAGACCCAGGTGCGATCCCTGGGTTGGGAAGATCTGCTGCAGGAGGAAATGGCAACCCACTCCAGTATTCTTGCTAGGTTAATCCCACCAACAGAGGAGCCTGGCGGGCTACAGTCCACGGGGTCACAAAGAGTCGGACACGACAGAGCAACTAACACTTTCCCTATGATGTAGGTTACTTAAGTCCTAGAAAAAAAAGATGGGCTATAAATAAAAACTTTTGTTTGAAAAAATCTGCATTTAATATTAATGCAATAAATCACAAAGGAAAGATCAATCAATTGGACTGCATAGAAACCTAAAGCCTTTATACATCAAAGACATCATAAACAAATTTTAAAAAATGATAAAACAGGATAAGTATTTGACACAAATAATTTGACACCAATAATAAACTCTTACTCTATGAATAATAAACTCTTACTCTATCAATGAAAACACAGAATTGAACAGATAAATGTAATAACAATGGTAAAGAAATCAGTCAAGAAATTTGGATGTTGAAATATATGAATTTGGAGGAACTTAGAGTTACTTTCCTAAAATACACTCCTAGAACTGGAATGGACCTTTCCCAATCAACTCTCTAACATTACAGAGGTCATGTGTGTTAAAGCTTGCTACTTACTTGTCTCCTGATTTTTACAAAAGAAAGAACAGTTATGGCCTCTCTCCACTCACTACTCACTAATCCTCAAGGAACGAACAGTAAATATGTAATCTGACAGGTAAGAAGAAGGCTACTATTCCTTCGGTCACATTTCCTAGTGGGTGGAGTTCATATGTCATAGGTCACTGCCCAAAGAAGCAGATCCTTGCTGTCTGGGACCTGCCTAGACTCAGGCGCAAGGGACATGTGTATCTCATCTCCGAGAAGTGAGTAACCGGTCTCTGCCCATTCCTTCTCCTCGGATCGTCAGCCTGAGACTGGGTGCGTAAGCCAGGCAAGGGTCCCTGTGCAGACCCAACTACCCGAACTTCCAGGGGGAAAGACAGTAGGAAACCCCATTTTGCCACACATATCTTAGCCTCACTCTCCAGCGTCACTCTTACTAGAACTATGTTGGGGTAATTCCTGGGAACTTGCTCAGGCAAATAAAGTCGATACTTTATTCTCATGTGTCAGTCTGCAGAAGTGGGGTAGGTAAGACTCACGCTCTTCCACCTGCAACAAGATAAGAGCCTCCACCGGGGGGCAAAGCACCCCCGGGAGAGATGGAGGCTCTTGGTCTCTGTACCTAGAACTGCAAGAATAGATCAAGCACTGAGACTTGCCTGGTGGTCCAGGGGTTAAGACTCCGTGCTCCCAGTGCAGGGGGCCTGGGGTCCATCCCTGACCAGGGACCTAGGGCCCACGCACCACAACTAAGACTTGGTGTAGCCACATTAAAAAAATAATTAGATGAGGTATTGATAGATATTCAATTACCAGGAAAACTTCACATATCAGGCAAAATGTGTGAGCTTCTTAGGCATGAGCACTTTGAATTATTTTGACTACTACTTTTTTTTTTTTTTTTTTTGGGTCTTTCTCTTTATCGTGTCTTTTCTTCTAGGTAAAGGTTTTAATTTGCCCAGAAGTAGCTAAGTAGCTTGTGTGGTTAGAGCAGTGCTGCTCAAAACATGGACTGGCAGCATCAACAAGGCCTGGAAACTTACTAGAAATGAAATTTTGAGGTCTGCGCTCCAGGCCTGCTGAGTCAGAACCTCTAGGATGGAGTTCAGGAACCTATGCTTTAATAAGCTCTCCAGGTGATTCTTCTGTTAGCTAAAGTTTGTGAGCACAAAAAGATCATTAGTGGCAGATTTTGATGGATTTTAGAGAGCATCTGGGGGAGCCAGACATTAGCAGGCAACAGGAGATTAGCTGCCTCAAATTCTGTCTCTCTTTATCTTGTTCAGAATGAAGAGATCTGAGAAAAGACTGAACCCATGGTTTGTCTACAGGCTCAAGAGTCACCCCAACACCACAGGCTCTCAAATTGCTCTGGATTGTTTTACAGAGCCCCAGACTGAGAGATCAAACCAGTTAATCCTAAAGCATCAGTCCTTCCAGTCCTACTTGTGGAAGGACTGATGCTGAAGCTGAAGCTCCAATGCTTTGGCTGCATGATGCAAAGAGCCAACTCACTAGAAAAGACCCTGAGCTGGGAAAGACTGAAGGCAGAAGAATAGGGTAACAGAGGATGAGATGGTTGGATGGCATCACCAATTCGATGGACATGAACTTGGGCAAACTCTGGGAGACAGTAAGGGAGAGGGAGGCCTCCAGACATGCAGCCTGGAGGACTGCATTGGACCCCTGGAGTCCACGGGGTCACGAGAAGTCGGACACGACTTAGCAACTGAACAACAACAACAGCCTGGGGATTCTAGAGCAGGGATTCTTCCTGGTTGAAAAGGGGATAAAATCCAGTGGGATTATTACAAACTCAAGTGCTGAGAAAAAGTCATAAAAAGGTATTGGATAGAACCCTTTCTTTCTAAAGATGAGATTTGCTCAAGCTCTGAAAAAGGAATGAAATCAGTTTACAGAAGAGGTTTTGATCTTGCAAATGGGACAACATTGGGAGAAAATGGAATAAAGTGAAGGAGGAGAAGAAAATTTGAAATCATATTCAGTTCAGTTCAGTCGCTCAGTCGTGTCCGACTGCGATTGTGACTCCATGGACTGCACAAAGCACGCCAAGCTTCCCTGTCCATCACCAACTCCTGGAGCGTGCTCAAACTCATGTCCACCTAGTCAGTGATGCCATCCAACCATCTCATCCTCTGTCGTCTCCTTTTCCTCCTGCCCTCAATCTTTGCCAGCATCAGGGTCTTTTCCAATGAGTCAGTTCTTCCCATCAGGCGGCCAAAGTATTGGAGTTTCAGCTTCAGTATCAGTTCTTCCAATGAATATTCAAGACTGATTTCCTTTAGGATGGACTGGTTGGATCTCCTTGCAGTCCAAGCGTTTTCTCCAACACCACAGTTCAAAAGCATCAATTCGTCGGCACTCAGCTTTCTTTATAGTTTAACTCTCACATGACTACTGGAAAAACCATAGCTTTGACTAAACGGACCTTTGTCTGCAAAGTAATGTCTCTGCTTTTCAATATGCTGTCTAGGTTGGTCATAGCTTTTCTTCCAAGGATCAAATGTCTTTTAATTTCATGGCTGCAGTCACCATCTGCAGTGATTTTGGAGCCCAAAAAATATAAAGTCTGTCACTGTTTCCATTGTTTCCCCATCTATTTGCCTTGAAGTGATGGGACCAGATGCCATGATCTTAGTTTTCTGAATGTTGAGTTTCAAGCCAACTTTTTCGCTCTCCTCTTTCACTTTCATCAAGAGGCTCTTTAGTTCTTCTTCACTTTTTGTCATAAGGGTGATGTCATCTGCATATCTGAGGTTATTGATATTTCTCCCAATAATCTTGATTCCAGCTTGTGCTTCATCCAACCCAGCATTTCATATGATGTACTCTGCATATAAATTAAATAAGCAGGGTGAAAATATACAGTCCTGTGGCCACTGCTGAGTTTTCCAAATTTGCTGGCATATTGAGTGCAGCACTTTCACAGCATCATCTTTCAGGATTTGAAATAGCTCAACTGGAATTCCATCACCTCCACTAGCTTTGTTCATGGTGATGCTTCCTAAAACCCACTTGACTTCACGTTTCAGGAGGTTTGGCTCTAGTCCAGTGATCACACCGTCATGATTATCTGGGTCATGAAATTCTTTGTTGTATAGTTCTTCTGTGTATTCTTGCCACCTCTTCTTAATATCTTCTGTTTCTGTTAGGTCCATATCATTTCTGTCCTTTATTGAGCCCATCTTTGCATGAAATGTTCCCTTGGTATCTCTAATTTTCCTGAAGAGATCTCTAGTCTTTCCCATTCTATTACTTTCCTCTATTTCTGTGCATTGATCACTGAGGAAGGCTTTCTTATCTCTCCTTGCTATTCTTTGGAACTCTGCATTCAGATGCTTATATCTCCTTTTCTCCTTTGCTTTTTGCTTCTATTCTATTCTCAGCTATTTGTAAGGCCTCCCCAGACAGCCATTTTGCCTTTTTGAATTTCTTCTTCTTGGGGATGGCTTTGATCACTGCCTCCTGTACAATGTTATTAGCCCAGCTAGAAAACTACGATAAGGAAAAGGAGATATATCCAAATGTAACCGCTCTAAAGAGACTAGAAAAGGTAGAAATACTCACTAGGTCAGGGAAATGGCTGAAAATCATCAAAGGGAAGAATAAAGGGGCTATTCTGGGGAAAAAACAAAATGATCCCCCAAAAGGTGGGATCAGAGTTAAGTATTATTCTATCAAGAAGGGTCCTCTGACAGGTGTAAATAGGTAACCCAGTGTAAGCACTAATAGAGAGCTTTTCAATAACTGGAGTTGTGGTACTATGTAGCTACAGAAAATGTGACATATTTAATAAGAGAAAGACTAGAAAGATCAGTGTAGGATTCTTCAGGCATCCTTCAGTGAGATTCAAGGTGACATTGTTCTTACAGCTGAAACACCAGGTATGGCACAGACTATAAGGAAGTCTGCCCAGGAAATACACGGATTTAAAACTTGAAAAGAAGGAGCAGAAAAGCAGAGATGTAAGGAGGATTCAGGGTGCCTCCTTGATCAGGCCCAGGCTGAGGTCACAGACTGAACTGAACAGAAATAAATACCTCCCAACAAAAGGGAAGGTGGGAAGACTTTATCTGAACACTGACTGAAGCAAGGCATCATTCTCGCTCTATGAAAACCTCACAGGCAGAATCCAAAGTTATATGTTAGGAACACAAAAATCGAAGTACGAAAACAAAAAGCAAATACAGAGAAGGTAAGTAGTAATCTATAGCAAAAGGTATTAGCCAGGCCTGGGGAAGAAGAAGGAATAGAAACAGCTGGCATGGAAGGTTGAAAGCTTACCACTCAGCTAGCCTGACGGAGCAGAATGGAACACTTAGGAGGCCCTGGACACTGGAGGATTATCCCTTGCAATGCAGTAAAGGAAAGGGTGGTAGGAAGGAGTGCTTCGGTTCCCATCAAAGAAACACGGGCAGATCAGGTCTTAGAAATTCAGTTCTAGGGAAAGGTGGGGTTTGGGTGAAAAACCACTAACCTAGGGGATTTCCTGCACCACATCAGACCAATGAAAGCACAAGTTCCAGAAACTCAACAGCAGCTCAAGGATCAGAGGAGGGTAATTTTCCAGGAAAGACAAAGGAAACCTCTTAACCAGGAAGCAGGACTCAGAAGCAAGGCATTCAATAATAGGAAGTCATTCGGACTAGGACAATTCTTGGGAGCTTTCTGGGGACAGAGAAATTCAGAGAAAGGAACAGGAAGTTGGGACTGTGTTGCAAGACAATATATTTCTTTCTTTCTTTTTAATGAACTATGAGTGTATTGCAGTACTTTTCTCCCCATTTGTCATGTACCCTCCTTTCTGTATATAGAAGTATAGTTAATTTACAATTTTGTGTTAGTTTCAAGTGTACAGCAAAGTGATTCAAATATACAATGTATATATATACGCATATATGTACACACACATATATATACTTTTCAGATTCTTTTCCGTTAAATGTTATTACAAGATATTGAATACAGTTCTCTGTGCTCTACAGTAGGTCCTTGTAGTTTCCCTACCTTATATATGTTGTTGCTGCTGTTGTTTAGTGGCTAAGTTGTGTCTGACTTTAGCGACCCTATGGACTGTAGCCTGCCAGGCTCCTCTGTCCATTGTATGCTGCAGGGCCATTTCCTTCTCTAGGGGATCTTCCCAACCCAGAGACTGAATCCCAGTCTCCTGCATCTCCTGATTGGCAGGCAGATTCTTTACCTAGAATCAAGTAAAGATTCTAGGTAAAGGTACTAGATTTACTTGAGCCGACAGGGAAGCCCTACCTTATATATAGCAGCGTGTATATGTTAATCCCAAATTCTTCATTTATCTCTGCCCCTTGCCCCCACTGGAGCTTCCCAGATGTCTCAGTGGTAAAGAAGCCACCTGCCAACGCAGGAAACGTGGGTTCAATCCCTGGGTCGGGAAGATCCCCTGGGGAAGGAAATGGCAACCCACTCCAGAATCCAATGGACAAAGAAGCCTGGCAGGCTACGGTCACTGTGGTTGCAAAAGAGTCATCATGGGTGCAAAAAAGTCGGGCCCGACTTAGCAACTAAACACCACCACCTGCCACCTGCTATCCCTCTCTGGCAACCATTGGTTTGTTTTCCATGTCAGAGGGTCTATTTCTTTTTAAGACAATGCGTTTCACTTGAAGAGTTTCCTACTATAGATATGGATGCCCTGCTTACAGAGAAAGGAGGCTCTTTCACTACACAGATCAAGATCTTTAGCAATGGTGGAGGGTGGGAGAAACAGGGCCTGAAGGAGAAATGGAAATACAAGGTTCTAAATACATGGGATAGACAAGAAAGACCTGGAGCCACCATGGGCAAAATTCCAAAATGCTCAGAGAGAGCAGATTTCCTCCCCCAACAACAGATGAGCAGCCTAAGGTCAGACGGAATCCAAGGAACTTTATGAAAAGAGATTTCCCAAATTGAGCTGAAATTCATGGCGGGTGGACTTCCGATTGCTTGGTGGCCTATAGAGGAGGACACATCATACGGCAGATTATACTCACTGTGGATAATCTGGAGTCCACCTTGCAAAGGAGGAGATAACCACAGTCTCACTTTCTCACCCTGGCAGCACGACCCCCTCATTATACTCAAGCCAGAGACTGCATCTCCTACCCCTTTCTCCAACTCACTCTGCTGCAGCCATGCTGGCTTCCCTGATGTTCCCGGAACATGCCAAGGACATGCCTGTCACATGGTGTTCTCCTCACCTCCTTCAAACCTGTACTTAAATGTCTCTTTACAATAGAGGCCCTCCCTGACCATCAACTGCCACTCCCTTTGCCAAATTTTAGTCTTCATCTTACCACTCAGCCCCACCTAACATATGATATATTTCCTTGCTTGTTTATCTGTCTCCTCTCCAACCTCCTGACTCCAACCCCGTGACAGCTGAGACTGTTTTATTGCTGCTGCACTGTCAGCTATAAGAACCTGCCTGACACACACTAGATAAGAAAGGAACGTTTATTCAATGAATGCATTTACACACCCACGGCACTTGAAGTTTCTGCTCATGCTCCAAGGCTGACAAAAGCAAAGGAGGTCTGGACTAACACGTGCTAGGTTCTAGGAGCAAAATTTTGCTTTTTTTTTTTTGAGTACTAATATTTAGTGAAAAGCAGCACATGCACTGTTTAAAAATGAGGGCCCTGGAGCCAGACTGTGTTCAAATCCCACTTCTATCTCTCACGAGTTTTGTGATCTTGGGCAAGCTGCTTAACTTTCTCTGTGCCTCATGGTCCTTGTCTGTAAAAGGGGAATAATAGCAATGCCTTCCTCAGAAGGTTGGGTAGGTTCGGGTTGACTCAAGGATAGCACTTTGGACAATGGCTGCACATCTTCAGTGCTCAAAAAGCAAAGTTAGAGCTGATACTGTGTATAAAATAGACAACTGATGCAAACCCATTGTGCAGCTCAGGGGACTCTGCTCAGCGCTCTGTGGTGGCCCAAACGGGAAGGAAATCCAAGAAAGAGGGGATCTATGAATACGTATAGCTGATTCACTTCACTATACAGTAAAAACTAACACAACGTTGTAAAGCAACTATATTCCAACAAAAACTAACCTAAACAAATGAGTAAATAAAGCTAGTACTGTCGTCATCATCATTATTATGTACTAGGAACTGTGTTAAACATTTTACTTGCATTATGTCACATAAGGAATCACGCAGAAGGTAACTGAGGCCCAGGAGCAAGACAAACAGATCTAATCCACCGAGTTTTTCTCACTGACATTCACACAACATAAAATTAACCACTTTAATGTACACAATTCAATGATATTTAGTACACTCACAGTGTGGTACAGCTGTCACTTAATTTGCTTTTCAAAGTTCTGTAACTCTGGGACTCACGTTGAGACACTGAAAGGTGAAACTTGGGATAATTCAAGATTACTTCAACTTTGGAGGTACCTTAGTAATATAGGCTTTCCAGGTGGCTCAGTGATAAAGAATACGCCTGCCAAGGCAGGAGATCAACAGATGCAGTTTCAGTCCCTGGGTTGGGAAGATCCCCTGGAGGAGGACATGGCAACCCGCGCCAGTATTCTTGCCTGGAGAATCCCATGGACAGCGAAGCCTGGCAGGGTACTGTTCATGGGGTCGCAAAGAGTCGGACACGACTGAGTGACTGAGCACCACCTCCACCGAGAAGTCACAAAAAAACAAGAGACTTTGCAGAGAAAACACTGGGGAGGAAAGAACCTGGGACTCGAGTGCCTTTACACGCTAATTTACAAGGAGAAGTAGGTGCTAATTTCAGACTTCTATTCCTCTGAGGATTGAACAGTTGGAGGAAATGTATATTCAAATTCTGGAAATGGATGTGGGGGCTAGGTTTATGCTGTGAGGAGGTATGCATCGTGCAATGTCTGTTGATACCAAGCATAATCTGAGATGGAAAATAAAATAGTGAATTTTCATTCTCCTGTACTGCATGGGCCTCACTTGTGTCTATTGTATTTCAGAGCCTTCCAAGTACAAAGACCAAAGTGTTCACCCTCCACCCGCAAAGATCAGTGGGTGAACAGGATAAAGGCCTCAGGAGCAAGACCTATCTTATTCTACTGTTTTCCTTCAAAGGGGGCAGCGTCTCTGCCTGGCTGTCCATAGGTTTGTCCCTTAAACCCTACTGATAAAAGAACGAAAGAAATTAATTGTAGAAGGACTTCCCTGGCAGTCCAGCAGTTAAGACTCAGCACTTCCAATGCAGTGGGTGCGGGTTTGAATCCCAGGGACAGAGGAGCCTAGTGGGCTGCCATCTATGGGGTCGCACACAGTGGGACACGACTGAAGCGACTTAGCAGCAGCAGCGGGGAACTAAAGAGGCTGAATGCCCTACAGCACGGCAAAAAAAAAAAAAAAAAAAGGGAAATTAATTGTAGCGACATCAGCATCTCTCGCCACTAGGGGGAGCTGTGGAGTTGACACAGCCGCTTCTATCGGGAAAGGAAATCAACCCTGAATATTCATCGGAAGGACAGATCCTGAAGCTGAAGCTCCAATACTTTGGCCACCTGATGTGAAGAGTCGACTCACTGGAAAAGATTCTGATTCTGGGAAAGACTGAAGGCAGGAGGAGAAGGGGACAACAGAGGATGAGATGGTTGAACGGCATCACTGACTCAATGGACACAAGTTTGAGCAAGCTCCAGGAGAGAGTGAAGGACCGGGAAGCCTGGTGTGCCGCAGTCTATGGGGTCGCAAGAGTGACACAATTGAGCGGCTAAACAGCAACAACACAAGCCACAGGGGAAGGAGCCTAATCTGCTTTAGGCCACTGTTCTCTGTGTTGGGTTAATGTGCTTGTATGAGACCCAGTCAGGTGGCCTCCTTGTCCCTCCAATGCCCGACACAGTGGAGCTCACATTTCCAAACTCCTGGAAGTCGGTTCTAGTTGGCCATAATGTCTAAGTTTAGTTTTCAGCTGTCTTAAATTTGAGGCAAAAGATAGAAAACCTTACACAATGCTCGATCCATTACCCCTAGAGATCCCTGAGTAAATCATTCAGTTCCTGGTCTGAGCCAGCACCCCTGTTGGGGAGGGAAGATTCAGAGACCTTGTACCCCAGACAAAACTGGCAGTTTGTTAGACCGAGAACCCAGGTCTCTTGCCTCCAAGACTAGCATTCTTTATGCTCCCCCATGTTGTGTAGTTCAATACACAGATTTAACTTGTTGTCTTAAGACCCCAAACAGAAAGACATCCCCACCTACCTGCTGGTGCGGTGGTTACTGTTGTTTGTACTGACGGCCACTCCGGAGATCCCAGTAGAGTGACATTCACCGTGTAGTCAGTTGCTGGATACAGATCTAAGCACACCACTGCTGTCTGTTCCCTCGTCGTAAAGTTAAACGATGTTGCATGATAAAAAGTATTCAGATACCGCCTTCGACCTAGAACTTTAAACTGTCATGAGATTAAAGGGATTAAAGAAAGGGATGCATTAAATTTGTTTGGCTTGCAGATACCTATACTACAAGCAAAATGGAAAGAAAGCAAGGAGCTTCCTTCTACTTATCCTCACCCACATAGAATTATTTTTAATACAACAGCAAGCTAAACTGGGTGACACAACTTTACAAAGTTACCCTACCTAGCCTATGCAACCTCCCCCTCAACCAGCTATAAGACTAAGCTTAAAATGCATAACTACATCTCTGATTAACCAAATGTCAAGCTGCTGCTGCTGCTGCTGCTAAGTCGCTTCAGTCATGTCCGACTCTGTGCAACCCCATAAACGGCAGCCCACCAGGCTCCACCGTCCCTGGGATTCTCCAGGCAAGAACACTGGAGTGGGTTGCCATTTCCTTCTCCAATGCATGAAAGTGAAAAGTGAAAGTGAAGTCGCTCAGTTGTGTCCGACTCTTAGCGACCCCATGGACTGCAGCCTATCAGGCTCCTCCGTCCATGGGATTTTCCAGGCAAGAGCACTGGAGTGGGGTGCCATCGCCTTCTCCAAATGTCAAGCTAGTCTACAGTAATCCCTTGAGCCTACCCAGGTGAAGGAGATTGCACTAGAGTTACTGGGCAAAATCCTTTTCTTTTCATTCATAAGGAATCCATAGACAAGTCTCTAGAATAGACATTTTAAACTTTTATGAGGACATCCCCAAATTATCTGCCTTTGGAATGCGTAACTGAGCAACTGAGCCATGGTACTTCACTTGAGCCTGCCTATTAGAGCTCTGGAAAAGAGTTTTCAGTATAAGGAGTCATCACACACAGTGTTAACCCAATAATACTCTAGCCACCACCAACTCAAGATGTACATGTAATATAGGGGCTTATAAAGGAAAAAAAAAAAAACATGTAAAAGTCCCAGATCATATGATCATCTGGTGCTTTAGCTGGATGTACATATTTTTAGAGTTTCCTTTGATGCTGGTGTCACTGACTCTTCCATCCTCTACCCTTCTTCATCACAATCATTCTTCCACCTCACTCTGACACCTGGCTCATTGAGAGTCCCTCTCTCCCCCATAGAGGCAAGCATTCCTAGCATTCTCTTGGGTAACATGTAAGTCCTTATATAGATAAGCCATCAAAACTGGGTCTCAGAGTGCCTTGAGTTCACTGCTGTGAAGCTACTCCACTCCACCTGAGCTACCCATATCCACAGCCACATCCTAGACTGTGTCCTCCTCTGAGCTGCTCCACCAGGATCTCCCCATCACCTATTCTTCTGAACCACTTGCTCCCACTCTGATTGCTCTCAGGAAATCCCCTAAGACCTCCTCACTCAAAACTGTCTACTAATATTCTAACACCCCCACCCTCAGCTTCCCCCCCGTCTCAAAAAAAAAACCCATTGTTATATCACTTCTACCACTCTCCTTGCCTGACACCCTCAACACCCTTACCCCTTTGTTCTCAATGTCACCCATTCTTGACAACTGAAAGCACTCCGTCCATCCACGTTTGATTTCACCCACTTCTACATTTAGACTGCTGCCATCTGCTGGAGAAAAACCTCACAACTTTAGTCTGTCTCATTCTAAACTACTTGTATTTCAGTCTATAAACAAAAATTACTTTCTAGTTAACAAACTTGAAATCACACAGTTTGAATAATTTTATAATATAGTCCTTTTACTTAACAACATATTATAAAATTTTTCTCTATCATTAAATAATCCTGCAAATGGATAGAGTGCCTGTTACTTGCCAGCCAGAGTATACAGTGTTGGGTATACAACAGTAAATAAGATACAGGTCCCAACCTCAAGGAACTCACAGGTAAGTATCCAGGCAAATAAAATACACAGGAATAAGTGTTACAACACATGAGGCTGGAGGAGTACCCGGGAGGGCCACCTGACCTTCCTCCTTAGGGATCAGGGAAGGCTTCCTCATCTTAATTGTGGACTGAAGGGGAAATTAGCATTAACCAAAATGGCAACCCACTCCAGTATTCTTGCCTTGAAAATCCCATGGACAGAGGAGCCTGGTAGACTACAGTCCATGGGGTCGCAAAGAGTCGGACACGACTGAACAACTTCACTTTATGTGAGTTGGGGATGTGAAAAGTCAGGATAGGAAAAACAGTTCAAAGAAGGGATGGCATTTGGGGGAACAGGTCAGTGAAGGCCTCCCACCAGGGAGATGACCAAGCTGATCGCTGAAGGACAAGCAGGAGTTAGCCAGGTACAATGAGGGAAAGAAGGGTTTTGCAGGTAGAGAGTCACATATGTGAAGACACAGTGCTAAAAGGAGCACAGGAAGCTGGTAGGGGGTGGTGTACATGGCCCAGAGCTTAGAGAACAGACTAGCCCTAACTAAATCGACTCAGGAGTCTTGGGAGATGGAGATGGTCATGGAAGTCAAGACAATGGGTAAGACACCCAAAGACAGGTGCATTATGACAAGAGAACAGGGAAGGCACAACCTTGGGGGAATCAAGTTCAAGGGACAGTCAGAAGAGAGGTCTTGCAAAGGAGACTGAGAGGGCTCAGACAACAGAGATGGAGAGACCATTTCAGTGGGAATACTGGTCCACAGCAGCAAATGCTGTCCAGCGGGACGCAGAAAATATTTCGCGTCCGATAGTGTTCTATCCGATGAATGTATGATTATTTATTGGAACAAACCCCTATTAATGGGCATTTAAGTTGTTTTCAATTTCCCCTAATATAAATAAAGCTTCAGAGGATAGTTTAATCTTTCTGTGTATGTCTGCATAATAAATTATAGTATATGTCTGAAAATTTACTGATAGACCCTAACGAGTAACCATTCTGGAAAATCATGCCAATTTAAGTGCCCACAGCTGTGTGTAACAGGATTCACTCCAAGTTTATAGAAAGACTATGGTAACTCATGGTTTATATTTTTTTTGAGGCATAACACATGCTCATGTGTGTTTTGGCAGTAAGTATATTCTCTTTTGCAAACTCCCTTTGAATGTTCACTTCTTTCCAATGGATTCATTAAGAGTGTTCCACATGTTACTTAATCTTTGTCTGACATATTAAAAAAATAGTGATTTTTAAATTGAACTCTTTAATCATTTTAGTGTAGGCCATGAAGTAAGAATCATTTATCCTCTTAACCCAGGTGTTAACCAGTTGTCTCCAAACCATTTATTTCTGTATTCATTTGAAAAATCATCTTTATTTTATATTAAATTACTTAGGTACCTGAATATATTTCTAGATTCAGTGTTCTTTCCAGTATAAAAATTTGAATATTTCACTCACCTGTTTATCCTTCAGTGCCTCCACATAGACATCAAAATAAGATCCAAGCTCAAAAGTACAGGATACAAGGATGATCAGGCCACTACTCAGATTTTTGTCTCATTTCTTCCCATCTCCCTTGTTTTCTCTGTTCCTCCAAAAAGCCACATTCTCGATTATCCAATAAGCTACTCTACGTGCCCACGGTGCCCTTCTTCCACCTCACCCAACATCTTTCGTCTGGTGAATTCCTACTTACTGTCTATGACTCGGCATCATTTCTGATTCTTGTTAAAAGAAAACTGTACCTGAACATAATCTCCTATTTCATTTATTTACTTTTTATCAAAACTCTCATGATACCAAATTGTAGTTGTCTGTTTACATGTATGCTTATATTAATTCGGATCAGAACTTCCAGGTCCTAACACATGATATTCTTCTGGCAAACGGTTGATGAATTAATTCTAATTTAATACTTAGTCTACGCTCTGCCAGATGATTTGCTAGGCACTAAACTCTATGAATGTGAGAGTTGGACTACAAAGAAAGCTGAGTGCTTAAGAATTGATGCTTTTGAACTGTGGTGTTGGAGAAGACCCTTGGACTGCAAAGAGATCCAACCAGTCCATCCTAAAGGAAATCAGTCTTGAATATTCATTGGAAGGACTGATGCTGAAGCTGAAACTCCAATATTTGGCTACCTCATGTGAAGAACTGACTCACTGGAAAAGATCCTGATGCTGGGAAGGATTGAGGGCTGGAGGAGAAGGAGATGACAAAGATAAGATGGTTGGATGGCATCACCAACTCAATGGACATGAGTTTGAGTAGGCTCTGGGAGTTGGTGATAGACAGGGAGGCCTGGCGTGCTGCAGTCCATGGGGTCTCAAAGAGTCGGACACGACTGAGCGATTCAGCTGAACTGAACTGAACTGAACAAAATTAGAAAGTTCCAAGCAGCTAACTGGAGAATTTCTCTGAATATAAAGCCATCTAAGTGTAGATACTCTTTCTTCCCAATAAATAGAAAAGGTAAATGAGGTATAAATGTCACTTTTTTTTTACAAATTAATTTTTAAAGTACTAGGAACTCTGTTATGCTGTATGAGAATTTGGACTGAGTGAATGCAACAGGATAGAATGAATGCAACAGGGTAGAATGAAGATCTGTCTGAGGCAAATTTGCAAAATTTGCCTGAACTGAATTGAAACTGACACAAAAATAACAAATCTCAGTTCCTACCTGATTACACTCACAATTTCACTTGAGATTTGTGATGTTTATAAATTCAAGTTAAATGAGAAACAACAGCCCTGCAAGAAGTTTCTTAAAAACCCACATCCATGTATGAATTTGATGACAAAACCAGCGGCAACTAATATGCCAAAATATTAATAAAATATAATATATATGAAATATCAGAGAAAAGGATAGCAAATCATTAAAATTAAAAATATATATATAGTATCTTCCTTCAATTTAGTCCCTCACTTGCAGCTGTCTTGCATCCATCTCTAGAAACAAAAATTAAACAATCTAGAAGTTCATTCCATTAGTGTGTTTAAATACTCTGGATCCCGACTTGGAGAGCACCCAAATATTTAAGTGACACAATTTATTAAGAATAGCTTAAGAGATCTTCTTACTTGATACACTTGTTCTGATCCAACTTTCCTAGAATGCCTGTTCAATTTCAAGCAAACTTCATTAAATATTGAAATATTGAAAATCCCATCATCTTCTAAGAGTTCATCACCTGAAAGATAAGAAAGAACACAGGGAAATGTTGCTAGCCAAACACACCACGATGAAGGACAGCGGCAACTCCGAGAGCCAACAGAATGTGTAAGGGCAGAAGCATCAAACCCGGCTCCAGGTTCTGGCTCTACAGCTTCTTAATTGCATGACCTTAGCTAAGTCACTTAACCCCTCTGACCCTCAATTTCCTTATTTTTGGAATCAAGCAATCCATGTTGCTTTTCTTATATCACAAGCACAAATAATGTATATATATTTTAAAACGGTTGTAGGACTTCCCTTGTGGCTCAGTGGTCAAGAATACACCTACCAACGTAGGGGATGTGGGTTCGATCCCTGGTCCGGGAAGATTCTGCATGCTGCTAAGCCTGGGTGCCACAACTGCTGAGCCGGGATACCCTAGAGTCTGTGCTCGGCAACAAGAGAACTCAGTGCAATGAGAAGCTGAAGACTGAAACTAGAAAGTAGCCCCCACTCACCGCAACTAGAGAGAGCCCTGCGTGCAGCAACGAGGACCCAGAGCAGTCAAAAATCCATAAAAAAGAATAAAATATATAAAACTATTGTTAACCCATAAAGGTGTGAGATTTTAGAAAGCTAATCCTATCCTTTGGATTGTCCCATAAGTAAAACGTCATGAAGGTTAACTATCTCAACAGGCAGAAAGTCTGAGAATAAGGAGGAAGCTGAATAAAAGTCAAAGGTCAGGGATTAGAACTCTTAAAGCAAATGTTTCTTAGAGCAGATGATCAGAAAGTAGATGACCAGGCAAGATGTGTGTTCTCAGCAGACAGTATTTCCAGGGCTCCTTAGATGAGGGCTAAGGCAGTAAAATAATCAAGAAGCAGATGCATTTCCATCACTGTACAGAAGAAAAGTAATTTCATACCTCCTGCAGCCTAATTCATTTCTTCGATGTTCTATTTTCTTAAGGCAGTTAAAACAATAACAACAAAAAAGAAGTTTGTTAAGACCCCCACAGAGAGTCTAGTAATACCAAGGCTAATTTTCAAGAAAAAGCAGATTTCCTAACAAACAAGTCTGGACATTTTCTACAAATGTGAAAAAGTTTCAATGTTAGCAGAGAGAAGCTTTTTATAACAACCTTTCAGGTGTATTTCTCCCACTGGAGTCTTTGCTACCTAAGAAGAAATAATGATAACAATAAACTTTTGTCTTCAAAATCAGAATTGTCCATTTTAAATTTTAAATATCACTGACATAGGCAGCACCAGGCAATCAGCTCGGAGAAAGTAGTCTTGGCTAGCTCTTATTAGAAGATGTAAAAATATGGTGATGGGAAAGAATTTGAAGACCTATCACAAGTGCTCTCCGATACCTTCACAACTTTCATTTTCAGGATTGCATAAGGATCCCAGAAACAAAAATTGCTCCATGTATGCATGTGGTTTTGAGGCATATCAAGTATACCTATGTGAGCAATACCACATATAGTATATGTCTGTACACAAACAGAACATAAAGCAGAAGTATTGTCTGCAGAGTTCCTGTCTCAATATGATTTTCCCACTTATAGCCCTTATGGTCTGAGAACAAAGGCATCTGGTTCCCACTTCCCACCCCCAACCCTGACAGAAGTGATGGAGAATAGTAAAAATGGGTCAACTTGCATCTGGGCTAGAAAGAAGGGTTGACTGCTATCTATAAGGCAGAAACATGAAGATATTTCTACAAAGCACAATGTGAAAGAAACTAGGCAAAGGGAAAAAAAGGCTGAGAGCTCTGTGCAATATGCTTTCCAAGCAAAGGAGCAGGGTCCCAAAATCTCAAAGGAAGGAACAGGGCGGACTGGTGCCCAGAGAGTTGGGGGCCGGAAGCAAGGACTGGTCACAGGACTGCTCCGTCTGGAGCCCCTTAGCCTGGTGGCTCCCAATCCTAAATGCCCATCAGCAGATCTAAAGGAAAGCTTGGACATCGGTGGGTTTTTTTTCTTCTTTTCTTTGGTTAACTCACCAGGCAATTCTGATAAGCACCCAGGGTTACATACACTGTTTGTTCTCACTGTTTCTACTTCTAATAATAATAGTCTCTTGTTAGCACAATGGAGATCATTAACAGAGAAGCACTTCTAAGTGGATGCCTGGGGATCTGGAGGTTCCATTTGACAGAGAGCTGTGGTCGGCAAAAGGGGAGACTTGTTCCTTCCAGCCCCTGTAGGCAAAGGTCCACATGAAGCCAGGTGATGCTGAGCTGACGCAAGAGCTACAGTTCTACCGATCCAAGATAGCCAAGTGTTCAATCAGGGCAGGAGGCTTTCTTGCAGCTGCTCCTCAAAGGACACTGGATCATCCAACCAGCAGTAAATCTTTGAAGATGAGATCAGAGATAAGCATATCAATGTTATGCAAGAAAAAGTAAGACCAAAGGGAATGCCATCCATTTTATTATGAAGGGAATATCAATGCTAAATAAAACTTTAAAAAACATATTTATTTACTTATTTATGTATTTGACTGCCTCAGATCTAAGTTGCAGCATGCGACATCTTTGTTCTCACAGATCTTTTCACTGGGATGCACGAATTGTCTAGTTGTGGCTCATGGGTGTCAGCATTTGTGGCTCATGGGCTTAGTTACCCCGTGGCTTGTGGGATCTTAGTTCCCCTATCAGGGATCGAACTTGCATCCTCCACGTGGCAAGGTGAACTCTTTACCACTGGACCACCAGGGAAGTCCCTAAATAAAACTTCTCCTTTCAAGGGTAAGTAATCATAATCAAGAAAGGGGGAGCCTAAGAAATGATTCTACAAAGAAGAAGAGGGAGATCAAGCCTTGAAAGCAAAGAATGAACACTGCTGAAAAAATATTGAGCAAAATAACGGCAAAACTCAGCAACACCTGTTTCGTACACTCAGTAAAAAATTTTAAAGATGTATTCAAACAGATAAAGGATGAGATGGTAGAAGAATGTGATAGCAGAGAGGAAATTGGTTGAGAGAGGCAGAAATAAAAGAGGAACTAGAAGAGACAAAAAAAACAAAAGGAAATGAAAGTGCAATAAGAGAATTTAAAGTGCATCAGAAATGTCAATTCATAGATGCATAAATGCATCTAGAGAACAAACTTACTACACACTCACAGAAGGCCGAGGACAAAGGCATGGATGTAAGGAAAGAGAGAGAGAATGGAAGACCAATGCAGGAATTCTACACAGGAGTATTTGAAGTGCAAAAACAAATATCAACCACAAATCGGCGCTTGCCATGGTTGGCCGTCATCTACCTCTACAAAGATTAAACTATGTGCTGCTGCAGCAGCTGAACTCCAACACCCGCTGAAGGAGTTCAGAGTGGAGAGCAGAAATGAGGCACTCTGTGCTCCTGGAAAAAAAAAAAAAAGGCAAAATGGCTGTCTGGGGAGGCCTTACAAAAAGCTGTGAAAAGGAGAGAGGCGAAAAGCAAAGGAGAAAAGGAAAGATATAAGCATCTGAATGCAGAGTTCCAAAGAATAGCAAGGAGAGATAAGAAAGCCTTCTTCAGTGATCAATGCAAAGAAATAGAGGAAAACAACAGAATGGGAAAGACTAGAGATCTCTTCAAGAAAATTAGAGATACCAAGGGAACATTTCATGCAAAGATGGGCTCGATAAAGGACCGAAATGGTATGGACCTAACAGAAGCAGAAGATATTAAGAAGAGGTGGCAAGAATACACGGAAGAACTGTACAAAAAAGATCTTCATGACCCAGATAATCATGATGATGTGATCACTAATCTTGAGCCAGACATCTTGGAATGTGAAGTCAAGTGGGCCTTAGAAAGCATCACTACGAACAAAGCTAGTGGAGGTGATGGAATTCCAGTGGAGCTCTTTCAAATCCTGAAAGATGACGCTGTGAAAGTGCTGCACTCAATATGCCAGCAAATTTGGAAAACTCAGCAGTGGCCACAGGACTGGAAGAGGTCAGTTTTCATTCCAATCCCAAAGAAAGGCAATGCCAAAGAATGCTCAAACTACTGCACAATTGCACTCATCTCACATGCTAGTAAAGTAATGCTCAAAATTCTCCAAGCCAGGCTTCAGCAATATGTGAACCGTGAACTCCCTGATGTTCAAGCTGGTTTTAGAAAAGGCAGAGGAACCAGAGATCAAATTGCCAACATCCGCTGGATCGTGGAAACAGCAAGAGAGTTCCAGAAAAACATCTATTTCTGCTTTATTGACTATGCCAAAGCCTTTGACTGTGTGGATCACAATAAACTGTGGACAATTCTGAAAGAGATGGGAATACCAGACCACCTAACCTGCCTCTTGAGAAATGTGTATGCATATCAGGAAGCAACAGTTAGAACTGGACATGGAACAACAGACTGGTTCCAAATAGGAAAAGGAGTGCGTCAAGGCTGTATATTGTCACCCTGCTTATCTGACTTCTATGCAGAGTACATCATGAGAAACGCTGGGCTGGAAGAAGCACAAGCTGGAATCAAGATTGCCGGGAGAAATATCAATAATCTCAGATATGCAGATGACACCGCCCTTATGGCAGAAAGTGAAGAGGAGCTAAAAAGCTTCTTGATGAAAGTGAAAGAGGAGAGCAAAAAAGTTGGCTTAAAGCTCAACATTCAGAAAACGAAGATCATGGCATCCGGTCCCATCACCTCATGGGAAATAGATGGGGAAACAGTGACATGACTTTATTTTGGGGGGCTCCAAAATCACTGCAGATGGTGATTGCAGCCATGAAATTAAAAGACGCTTACTCCTTGGAAGAAAAGTTATGACCAACCTAGATAGCATATTCAAAAGCAGAGACATTACTTTGCCAACTAAGGTCCATCTAGTCAAGGCTATGGTTTTTCCTATGGTCCATGTACGGATGTGAGAGTTGGACTGTGAAGAAGGCTGAGCGCCGAAGAATTGATGCTTTTGAACTGTGGTGTTGGAGAAGACTCTTGAGAGTCCCTTGGACTGCAAGGAGATCCAACCAGTCCATTCTGAAGGAGATCAGCCCTGGGATTTCTTTGGAAGGAATGATGCTAAAGCTGAAACTCCAGTACTTTGGCCACCTCCTGCGAAGAGTTGACTCATTGGAAAAGACTCTGATGCTGGGAGGGATTGGGGGCCGGAGGAGAAGGGGACGACAGAGGATGAGATGGCTGGATGGCATCACGGACTCGATGGACATGAGTCTGAGTGAACTCTGGGAGATGGCGATGGACAGGGAGGCCTGGCGTGCTGTGATTCATGGGGTCGCAAAGAGTCGGACACGACTGAGCGACTGAACTGAACTGTGCTCCTGGAAGACTGGGAGGACAGGTCTTCAGATAGCTAGATATTCTCAGGAGCTGATGTTATGAGCCCAATTCTTGTATCTCTTCATATCTAGAAAACCCCTAAAATCCTTCTTGGTGAAGATTGTTTCTTGTGACTAGCAGAAGCTTCACGAGACAAGCAGAAATTTTCTACCAAAAAATCTGTACTTGATTCCCCCTTTATCAAAATCACATATATAGTGTCCTTTACCCCTATGTCTTTGGGACAGTTTCTCAGAGCTATCTGAGGTGCTCTCTCCCAAGCAGCAGTCCTCATACTGCCCCAAATAAAACTTAACTCTCATCTATCACACTGTGCATATTTTTTTAAGCTGACACAAACTAACAAAAACAAGACTCAGAGATTTAATGAAAGAAAATATTCTTAATGTGTAGATAGATCTAAATGTGAAGATCCAAAAACTCACAGGGTTCTAGGAAAATTGTGAAAAACATTAACATGTATATAACCATGACTGAAATTTCATGAAAGAAAAGATTTCTGTCTCATTCACTACTGAATTCCCAATGCCCAAAACTGTCAAACACATAGCAAGTGGTCAATAAGCATTTACCACATGCATGAGTAAGTGATTAAAGTCTGGAACTTCACATATAAAGAAAACTATGATACCCAGGATGAAAAAGATCAGATTGTCTACGTGGGATTGAAAAAAAAAAAATCACACCTTCAAATTCCTCTTTCAAAACTTTAAATTCCCAAAGCCAGTATGAAACGCCTCCAGGATTCTGACAAGGTTTTGTCCAATAATTTTATCTTCAATCAAGCTCCCATTCACTTGTGAAGACAACAAAATGAGGTTCCCTGATAACCCTGGGCTCAGAAAGTATCCCATTCCTCAGTAAGAAGACAGAAATCATGATGCAGAAAGAGAAATAAAAATAGAGGAAAACAGAAAAACTTTGGTATGAAAGAACTGCTAGTAAGCACTAAAACTATGAAAACATACAGCTGTTTATATAATTGTTATAAATATTGCTATAAGTTTATATAAAAATGAATTCTTAAAAGATCTAGTGCATGTTAAAAATTATTAAAAATAAGAAGCTGGCAATAAAAAGCTGTATTAAGCCAGTAGCAAAAGGAAAGCAAAAGGGGAAGGAATAAAAGGAAGTAAGAAATGCTAACTTCCTTGTCTTTTGTGGGGGGAGAAGTCGACATGATTCCAGTCTCCACACTGGTAATAAGAGAAACACACATTCAAATAGGATTTTTTTGGTTTTGTTTTTTAATGTGTAGTACCGAATAAAAGCAAGATCTCTACGGTCTGAATCACTGAGAAAAGAACATTTGTGCAGCAAAGAGAGTATACAATAGACATAGCAACAAAGCATTAAAAAGAGAAAAAATTAAGATGACAGAAGAAAGGAAAATCGTATCACAAACACCACTGTGTAAATTGATTAACTCTATTTTTCTCACAAACGTTTGCAACGTATGCCATCTCCTCAAGTACGTCCATAGCGATATTATCCAGACAGATTTTAAGAACAAAAGTGGGACAAGGCATATCATGCAAGCAGAGCACAAAGAAGTCAAGAAAATCAGGGCAAAAAAATTATTAAATAGGCTAAAGTGAGCCACGTGTTAATAGTGCAAGTTAGAATCTACAATTAAGGCATCAGTCATGAACATAAATATCATAACATCAAACTGTGTGAAACAAACTATCAGAATGTATGGCAACCTGAGAAGAATGGCAATCTGAATAAGCAAAAAATAATAACAACAACAAAAACAGAAGTCCTGAAAAACCTTACCACTGAAGTTGATTTAAGACTAAATCTTACCTTATTTACAAGCAAACACTACACCTAGTATTGCAAAACTTTGCCAAATAGTAAACCCCAAGAAAATGTCAACAAATCTCCCCCAAAGAATACTAAAATTGAAAAAAAAAACTAGAAATCAACAGCAAAGTGTAAATGTTGAGAATATTTTAAACCTACCACTTGATAACATACATAATCCTTCAATCAATGGGGAAATCAAAATACCAAGTATATAATACTTTGCAAGTAAAAATAAAGGGAACATATATTAACACCCTAATAAATAATTCTTCCATCAAGGGAAAATCAGAATAGTAATTACACTGTGTCTTGAAAGTAAAAATAAAGATAATATGTATAAATGCCTAAGGAATTCCACCAAAGATCAAATCCAGAAGGGAGAAAGAAGAACTGAAATCTTTTATCATCAAACAGAAAATAATGGAAATAAGTTGAAGTATGCAATTAACTCAAGAATTTAGTAATAGAACAATATAACCAACTTAAGAGAATCAGGGAGAAGGAAATTTTAAAATGAGAGAAATTAATGAGATAAAAAATAATTTTAAAAACCCAAGAGATTATTCTTCAGGGAAAAGAATAGTAATGAAACACACAACCCAAGCTAAGCAAATCAAGTGTTAAAAAGAAAGAAACACAACACTAGGAATCAAAATAACCTGGGGATATATAATGTATAACTCCAGAGGAGTCCACAAATATTCCATTTGACATTCTCCCAATATATCATGTGAATGTATGGCAAAAACCACCACAATACTGTAAAGTAATTAGCCTCCAATTAAAATTTTTTTATTTAAAAAAATTAAAAATAAATAGATAAAAAATAAAATCACTAAATGGACATTTTCTAGGAAAGTATAAATTATAAAAATTGACTCAAGAAAATGTAAGAAATACAAACAAATCCCCAAAACCATAGAAGAAATTGACAGTCATTAAAGAATTATCTCCCAAAGGGATGAAACTTTTAAATGATATTATGAGCAAATGTGTCCAGCTTTAAAGAAAGGGGATAATCCCGAAGTGATATAAACTTTTCCAGGGTATAAAAATATGGAAAGCTTCCCAATTCATTTAAAGAGAACTGGCATAACACTAATCATGAAATCGGATGGCTAAACGTGCAGGATCCAGATGAGCAGAATGACAAATTTTCACATGATGGCATAAATAAACAGGAAGGACAAAACCTGAGTAGATATGGAGAAAATGTAGAAATGTACCTTGTACCCAGTTGGGATAATTCAATATAAAGCCCAATCCTCACTAGATTAACTTGCAAATTTAATCTAGTTCCACTTAAAATTTCAGACAGAAGGAGGTCTGGAGACATTAACAGACTCAGCCAGGGTCATCCAACTCTTAAGCAGCAGAGTTAAGATGTAAATCCAGGTCTGTCTGAACCCAAAGACCATGCTGGGCTCAGCTGAAATTAACTTGAAAAGGTTGAAGAGGATGTTAGTAAAAACAGCGGACAATGAACAGCAATCTGTCATTGACTGAACAGGGACAGATGAGTTTGGAGTCCTAGGATGATCTTTTCATTCCTAATAAATCTACAGTAGTTTATTGTTAACTCTGAACAATTTTCTCTAATTAGTTACCATATTAAGTTGACAATATCTTTCCCTAGCATAGTCTTTACTTAGAAATAAATCATTTTATTTCTATACAAGTACCCTGAGACCTATTTTGTATAATTTCATAGTCTGAATGATATTGTAAAGACTAGCACACTTTTCATTTATTTCTGCAACATCCGTGTTACTTCCCAGTTCCTAGCAGCAGCAATACCTAAAGGTTGAGTTTTCTTAAATTCAATTCAGTCATTCAGTCATGCCTGACTCTGAGCCAGGCCTGCCTGTCCATCACCAGCTCCCGGAGCTTGCTCAGACTCATGTCCATTGAGTCGGTGATGCCATCCAACCATCTCATCCTCTGTCATCCCCTTCTCCTCCTGCCTTCAATCTTTCCCAACATCAGGGTCTTTTCCAATGAGTCAGTTCTTCACATCAGGTGGCCAAAGCATTGGAGCTTCAGCTTCAGCATCAGTCCTTTTAATGAATATTCAGGACTGATTTCCTTTACGATTGACTGGTTGGGTTTCCTTGCAGTCCAAGGGACTCTCAAGAGTCTTCTCCAACACCACAGTTCAAAAGCATCAATTCTTCAGCACTCAGCTTCCTTTATGGTCCAGCTTAAATAGGTTTTCTTAAATAGGACATTAAATAGCTAGCTGAGAACTACTTCAACTCATACAAGACACTAAATGACACCAATGGCTTCTCAAGGTTTGCTTTTAAAGAATTTAATTAATTTTGACATCCCACAACCAAAGTGCTGAAAAAAACTTATTGTAATTGTCATGATGATATAAACATCCAGATGATATCTATGATATCTCTGTGCCTTAGTGTTTATTACAGCTTCCTGAGGCTCCTTCCTGTCCAACCTGCTTTCCAACCAACTTCTACCCTCCTGCATCCTAGGGCTGCCTCCTCCTCTCCACCTGCTCACCCTCACTTTGAATCCCCACCCCTAATCAGTCCTGGGGTCACTTCTCATCCTAGATGTACAGCTCCTGGGTCAGCCTCCCTGACTCCTCCTTTGTCATGGGCAAGAGGAAGAAATGGCTTTTGAGTTTCCCACCAAAGATAAGCCAGATGGCTAACCGCTATTGCCTTGGACAATTGAAACAGTGCATCATTGCCTACTGCTATCTTTTAAATGCCTTCTTGCTACCTTCCACGTCAACTAGAGGACCCAGGTAAGAATCCCGTTCACTCTGGCATCCTTAGGACAGGAATCTCTCCTACTAGCCCTGCTCTGGTTCTGACCCCTGGAGCAATTAACCTCTTGGCTGCAAATCTTAGAAAGTAACTGTGAACTCTCCTGACCTGTGGATTCTGAAGCACGTTTCCCCACATCCCGCGCTTCGCATTCCCTAGCAGGAAATGAGACTTCACCTCCACCTACCAGCTGTCTGGAACTCAATGACGGCTGGCACGGAGCGTCGGGGAGGGGCTGTAGAAATGTTCACGGTGTAGTTGGTGCTCTGGTACAGGTCTAGGCAGACTTCTGGGGTCCTGCTCTCTATGGTCAAATTAACGGTCTCCTCATGAACTGATTCCAGGGGGTCCAACCGCTGTCCTTTTATGTGTATCTTTGTGAGGGGAAAAGACAAGAGAACCCACCATGACTTCACTGAAGACAACCAAGAGAGGTTTTGTACTGCTGGAACTTACTCTCTTACAACTCCCTTTTATACTGACTGCTCACCCTGGGGCAGACAAACAGGGCAAACCTCTGCTATCAGGTGCCTGATGAAATCTGATCAGCCCGGTAACCCAGAAACCCTGAGAAGTGACATAAAACGGGGAGTTTCTCTAAGCAGCGCTATCCTGCACTCAGATGACCAGTGATCAATGGAGGCAGTCACAGCCCGAGACCTGCTCGCGGCATCCTGTCACCCAGGCAGCAGATGCTTCTAGGCTTGCTCTGGGGGAGTGAAACTCAAGGGCTTGGAAACAAGCAATCATGATGATGCCAAATATAAATACACCCCCCACGCATACACCCTGGAGGATGACAAACACATTAAACACCACATGTAAAATCAAATGATCCAGATATCGGAAAAACTCTACTCACTTTAAAAAGGACTATGGGATTGGAGAGCTATTTGATTGAGAAGCACTTCCGGAAGCAAGTTCCTCTGACTCTCATTCCCATGGTAACCATCTCTGCCCTGGCAGAAGAAAAAGAAGTTCACTTCACTTACCACATATTCGATCTTGGAGTTTATTCTTCCTGGGTTTCTTTGCCACCTCACACAGGTGTTATTAAACACCGACACCTCATTAATTTCCACAATTATTTCTAAAAGAGAGAAAGAAAGAATCCACTCAACAAAATGCATCAAAGGACTTTGGGAAAATCCTAATGGCCAGCCCATTAGAGGGCATGACTTTGTTTACTTGCCCAGCTGGTCTCTCTGCTGGTCACCATTCACACTAGGATTCAGAAACCGAATCAGCAGTTCAAGCTATCCCAGGCCAATCACCCAATTTAACTTTATCATGAGTGAGCTCGGCCCATGACCTGATGTGGAAGAAAAGGGTGAGAATTCCCTTGAGTACGGGTGAGAATTCCAGCCTGTGATTGGTCTGACAGGCCACTGGATGCCACAGGCATTCCATTTCTGGGGGAAGGAAAGGGACCCAGAACCGAGCCCTGAACCTTCCCTGCAGCTGCGCAGGTTAGACCAGCTTCCGGTTCCCTCATCCCACTGACTGATGGAGCGTTTTGATCGCCAGGTCACTGCTGTTCCCAAGAGGGAAATGACACAGATCACCACCCATGACCATTCCTCAGGAGCGGCCCATTGCGGGTAAGCTAAATAAATTCTCCACAAGGTCCCTGGGTATTTCTGGGGCTCCGTTAACTGAAACCATTTAAATCTGATTTATCAGGAAGCCACTAATTTCTTTAAGTTGTTCTGTTTCTTTTAAATATTCTGCATGTGGCAGGGGCGGGGGGTGACCAGTTGAGAGGGTAGCATTGAAACATACACATTACATATGTAAAATAGATCGCTAATGGGAAGTTGCTGTATGTCACAGGGAGCTCACTGCAGTATTCTGACAACCTAGAGGGGTGGGATGCGGTGGGAGGTGGGGTGTGGGAGGGAGGCTCAAGAGGGAGGGGACGTATGTATACTTATGGCTGATTCACATTGTTATATAGCAGAAGCCAACACAATATTGTAAAGCAATTATTCTCCAATTAAAATTTTTCAGATAAATAAATATTCTGTACATATTTCATGTAATAAATTTAGCAGTGTGGGAGACACTTTGTTCCTGAGATAAGTTTCCAATGAACCTAGTAAACGACTTAGGAAGTTGTTCAGACGAGAATGGGGAAACGACTTAGCTTTTTCTCTATTTAACAAATTTCCTGCAGATAAGTAAAACTATTTTTACTTGCAGCTGACATGCTCTTGTCTAAAAAAATTCTTAAGGAATTCACACACACACACCACACAATTAAAGCTAAGAAACAAGTTCAACCAGCTAGCAGGGTACAAGGCCAATGTACAAAAAGCAATTGCATTCCTGTCCACTATCAAAGAAAAAGCCAAACATGAAATTTTAAAAAACTCACTTACAATAGCATCAAAAGGAATAAAATTCCCTGCAGGTGAAGTGGAAGTCGCTCAGTCATGTCTGACCCCATGGGCTGTACAGTCCATGAGATTTTCCAGGCCAGAATACTGGAGTGGGTAGCCTTTCCCTTCTCCAGGGGATCTTCTCAACCCAGGGATTGAACCCAGGTCTCCCGCATTACAGGCAGATTCTTTATTAGCTGAGGCACCAGGGAAACCCAAGAATACTGGAGTGGGTAGCCTATCCCTTCTCCAGCAGATTTTCCCAACCCAGAAGTTGAACCAGGGTCTCCTACATTGCAGGCAGATTCTTTACCAACTGAGCTATCAGGGAAGCCCTATTCCCTGCAGGTAGAAGTTACCAAACGATCACCTCTAGAGGAGAGAATCAACATCTCACCAAAGGGGAATATTCCTCACCCTACATTCAAGCTTCCCCACTGAAGCAGATGCCCCTTATGGATGTTTTAGACCCTTTCAGCTCACATGCCCCTTGCTCCTGCCCTGTCTGAGCTTTGACAACATGACCATGTCTTGTCTCCCAGGCTGGGGTTTCCCTGCTGCATGTGCAACCTAGAAGTGGGGGGAATGGACACTTTTTGAAAGACAGGAAGTACTGGAAAAATCTGCCCCTTACTTTTCTTCCCCTTGTAGAGCAGACCTACAGGACCTCTCAGGGCGCTGCTGCACTGATGATGCGATCACGTGCACTCAGTAAGGACCAGGGCAACAAGGAATCCTCATGCTGGCTTGGCTTTCTTCCCTGCTCTGCCCACCTCAGCCTTCACTCCTGCTTCCTGGGGTATGTGTGTGTTTGTGTGTGTGTGTGTGTGTGTGTGTGTGTGTGTGTTAGTTGCTCAGTCATGTCTGATTCTTTGAGACCTCATGGACTGTAGCTTGTCCAGGCTCCTCTGTCTGCAGGATTTCCCAGGCAAGAATACTGGAGTGGGATGCCACTGCCTTCTCTAGGGGATCTTCCCAACCCAGGGGTCAAACCCATGTCTCCTGCATTAGCGGGCAGATTCTTCACCCCTGAGCCACCTGGGAAGCCCCATTTCTTCATACTCAGAACCAATGCTACCTTTAGATAGACCCTAAGCTACTGACCCCCTTGCCCATTGAAGATTTTATATCTTTACTAAATCACCCAATCAGCAGCACTGCCGAGATTTGATGTCACACATGACCTGGTCATGGGTAAGCCCAGTCAGCTGACAGTAAGTGGGAATAAGTGGAGGCAGGAAGAGGAAAAGAGGCAAATTTCTGAAGAGACCCCAGAGGATCACGCATGTCCATCTACTGCACTCCTGGGTCACTACATCAGTGCGTCTTCCTGGAGCACAGATAATTTGAAATCAAAGAAATATTCCAGGTGTGGACATGGGTACTCTGATGGATGCAAAGATCCAATCATTCACTTCCTTGGGTAGCATGATGATGACACTGGCAACGGTCTTTTATCAGCTTGAAAAAGTCCCCAATATTCCCAGCCCCTTCCCTCTCCAGCCCATCGAAGCACTAGAGTTCTAGACTCCTCTGTTCACTCCCACAGCCCCCTGATACTCATCCCGTGGTCCAGAAGGAAAAGGAAACATCCCACTCCTCACCTTGTCGCTGAGTTGCCATTAAAGCATATTTCCTTCCCACTCGGGACCCTTTGCCACCCAAGCAGAGATTTGAAAGGAGACATGAGGCAGAACTAATACAATATTGTAAAGTAATTAGCCTCCAATTAAAATAAATAAATTTCAATTTAAAAGAAGTTCTAATCCTGTTATCCTAAAATGTAAAAAAAAAAAAAAAGGAGACATGAAAGTTTCCTTTCTTGTTCTTCCTTTTAGTTCATTCACTATGACAACCGCAAATGACATCTCAGAAGTGCCATCTGCCTCCAGCCTGTGCCCTGCTCTCTGCACAGATGGGACCCAGATCTTATTGTAGGGAGGTCAGCTATTTCATTCCAAGGAGTAGTTGAACAAAATTCAGTTGCTCTTCCCTCCAGGTGTCTACACACCAGCTGGAAAGACTTCTTTGTAAATGTATCAGATATTAAACATCTACATTCATGCTGCCCTTTTAAAAGAGATGACTTGGGAGGCTACACCTTCTTTCTAATAGTACTGAAAACTGAAAACACTTTTGGAAGTTCTCTTTGGAACTGAGTCCAGAGCACTTTATTCATCATTGACCCTTAACTGAACCATCATTGAACGCCAAACATCCTCCCCTGCCAGGCACTGGGCTGTGATGATCTTTCCCTCAGGAACACTGTATCTAATGGAGGAAGCTAACACACAAGCAGATTCCATCAATATCAAAACAAAGTTATAAACAAGTACCACAAGGTATAGAGAAAGAAGCCACCAACTCTCACCAGAAGAACTGGGGAAGCTGGCTTCATGGAGGCCATGCAACCCTTCATGGCTGCAGGGCTTAAGAGTGGGGAAGACATCTAAGCAGGTCCAAAGTCCTAGGTGTAAACGGTATGGACAGTTTCAGAGTGGTGTTGTGTAACGTGCTGGAGAGGAGGAAGAGGGGCAGCAAGGTTTCAGAAAGAGAACAGGATCAGACTTGGGAAGACCTGTGCACCAAACTAAACACAGGCTTACTCCTGCCAGCCATGGAGAGCTAAAAGCAGGAAGATGGTGGGGAGTGTTTTATTTTTTTTTTAAGAAAGATACCTCTGGAGGAGGAATTTCCTGGCGGTCCAGTGGCTAAGACTCTGAGCTTCTGATGCAGGGTCACAAGCTCAATCCTTGGTTGGGAAACTGAGATCCCATGCTGCTTGGTGTGGCCAAAAAAAATTTTTTTAATTAAAAGACAAAAAATAACTCTGGTGTGTTTTGACCCGCTTGACTCAGTGATTCCAATACATCAAACACTGATATATAGGTCTTTATAGACTTGATCATATCTTCACAGCAGTCATGGGAAGCAATCATAAAGCCAATTATAGGTGAACATTTACTGAGTTGTTACTATGGACCAGATAGCGTGGACAGAAGCAGTAAGCAGTCAAGTCAGAATTCAGAACTAGACCCGCCAGACTCCAAAACCCAGAGCCTTTGGACTGAAGAAGTTACTCAGCAAAAAGGCAAAAATATGGAATCAGGGCACTGCCTTTAAAACCATAAGTAATAGTTTCTCCTGAAGGAGAAGCAATAGCAGATGAGTGATAAGGCGTCTAGGCTGACTGCCAGTCTCCAAGCCTGAGAGTCTGAATGGATTGCCTTCCACTGTTCTCATAAGAAACATGGGAGGAAGTAGAATGCATTTGTGACCAAGAAACGAATGAATCGTGCTTAGAACATGCTACATCTGAGTTAATCTATCTCGGTGAAAAAACTTTCTTGAAGTTCATCAGTGTGTGGATGGCAACTGAAGCTCGGGGTGCAGGTGACCCGCCCACATCCAACCTGGGGAGCGGACAGCACAACAGCAGGGGGCTGCGACACACGGAAACTCCAGGGGACTCAGCGGAGAGAGCGACGCGGAAGGCGGCCAGTGGCTGGCGAGGACAGCGCGATGCCTTGGGAGAGAAGATCCGCAGTCTTGTCTCGTTCCTTTATCTCCCTTCCTTCCCACCGAACACCCCAACCTTCTCACCCCCACCCGAGAAGGGCCTGCATGAGGCAGCAAGGGCTGGATCTCTCACCCTTCTCACATATGGCTCTTTCTCTCCCAAAGGAGGACACGTGGTTCTGTGATCAGACTTGAGGTCTAACTGGAGAGAGGCAGGCAGAGCGGATCTCTGGCTTGTCCAGTTGTAGAACACTTAGGCCTGCCCGGCTTTAAACAAAGGAGGCCCCCACACCATCCAAATGAACTCTACATTGAACTCTGAGCACCAAAGCATTCACTGGTGATAAAGTACCTTTGCTTTGCTTTAGATTCAGCACGTGGCCCATGGTTGCGTGTGTGTATAAATGTACATATATATAAAGATATGTATTTTAGCATTCTATGAGCATTTAGTATTTCTCTGTGGTACTCATCACATTTGTAAGGAACTAATTTTGTAATTAGTTGTTTAATATCTAAGTCTCTCTCTCCTGAGAGTTTGGACCATGAACAGGGCTGAGCAACAAAGAATTGATGCTTTGGAACTGTGGTGTTGGAGAAGATTCTTGAGAGTCCTTTGGACTACAAGGAGATCAAACCAGTTAACCCTAAGGGAAATCAACCCTGAATATTCATTGGAAGGACTGATGCTGAAGATGAAGAGCCAAAACTTTGGCCACCTGATGCAAAGAACTGACTCATTGGAAAAGACCCTGATGCTGGGAAAAATTGAAAGCAGAAGGGGACGACAGAGAACGAGATGGTTGGATGGCATCACCCACTCAATGGACATGAATTTGAGCAAGCTCCAGGAGACGGTGAAGGACAGGGAAGCCTGGCATGCTGCAATCCATGGGGTCACAAAGAGATGGACACAACTGAGCAACTGAACAACAATAAAAAATCTCTCCTAACAGCAAAGACAAAAAAGGTCTTTCTATCCCCAGAAACTAACACAGTTGGTTGGACACAGATATTTTTAAAATATTTATCATTTGGTTGATTGATTAAATAGATGGATGAATATATGGATAAATGGTGGGCAATGCTAAGTGTTATGAAAAGGTTAAAAGGAACAAGGATTGATGCTAGAAGATGAATTTGATGGTTAGGTGGTCACTAAGACCACCTAAGTGTACTGGGGTGTTGGACGCCTGATTCTCCTGCAGGAGAGACTGAGACAAGGTTGGGGTGGGAGGGGACAGAGTCAGTGAGCACACCTCGCTCTCTCAGGAGCCCCACGGTGGGCAGGGCCTGGCCTAACGTACTCTTTTGGTTTCCAATTTTCTATCCATATTCTTTATTTTTGAAAACAGTAAAAGATCCTACCAAATAAATTCAGGAGACCCTAGCAGATGGTCAAGCTGGAGGTCATTTCCAGGTGAAAACAGTACCTGATTTCAAAACTAACATGACCAGTCTTCCAATGTGATGCATTAAACTACCTTCAAAGGCCATCCCAGTTGGATTACAAAACAGAAACATTTTGATAATAGCATCATTGAAATGAGAGTACGGCTCCCTCCCCAAGGTGACAATGTCATACAAATCATGTTTGGTTATGAGAGTTCTGCTGTGTTTCCTGTTTGTTTTTAGTCTTTGCATGCTAAGCTACTTCAGTCGTGTACGACTCTTTGCAACCCTGTGGCCTGTAGCCCTCCAGGCTGCTCTATCCGTGGGATTCTCCAGGCAAGAACACTGGAATAGGTTGCCATTTCCTCCTCACGGGCATCTTCCTGACCCAGGGATCGAACCCACATCTCTACATCTCCTGCACCGGCAGGCCAGTTCTTTGCCACTAGTGGCACCTGGGAGGCCCTTTCAGTCTTTAAGGTCGCCTAAAAGAGGCAGAGCAGCATGACTTCGAGTATGCTTTTCTAAATGTTTCATACGCTTTAGGATGAGTTTTGCTGGCACCTCTATACATTCTATAGGCTTGCTTGGTATTGATTTTTGAAAAAAAACGAGGTGTTAACAGCAAATTCATGCTATTACATATATTACAAAGCGTCCTTGGTCAATAACTTTAAACTACAAATTTAAGTTTTAAATCTAAGTTGTTTAAAGAAACATTAAATAACCAATACTTTTCCTCTGACAAACTCTGTCAGGGTGACCTACAAATAGTTCAACCTTGGGAACCTGGTAGGAGAAAATCTCAGGCTTCAAGACCTAAGTTCAAATCCTGTCTCTGCCATTTACTAGTCACTGAATGACCCTGTGAAAGTTGTTTCACTTTTATGAGTCTCAGGTTACTCATCTATGAAATGAAAATATCAATACTTATTTCACCAGGTTTTTCTGAGGACACAATGAAACCAAGCATCAAGGCTCCTGGCAGAGCCGTGGGTGTCTGAGCTGGTGTGTGATCTACGGCAGCGCTAATGCCTGATGGTCTAAACATTATGTATGTAAACAAATTCCAGGCATGTGGCTGTTTGCACGTGTGCCCATTTATTCCAGCTGACCTTTCTCTTCTGTCTGAACTATGTCGAACTGCAAGTGAGCACTCGCTGGGCTGAAAAGCAGCAACAACAGCAAAAATAGAAGGAGCAGAAGCTAACAGGAGGCCTGGAAGCATTTGGACTCCGGTGCCTGAGTCGGGTGAGGGACTCAGAGAGGCTCCCAGCAGTCAAACAGTCTGCGTTTCAATAGAGATGCTGCTCTTCTAAGAGCCTGGAGTGAGTGAACATCAACTTCATAATTATTAACTCAGATTCTAAACATAAAAAGCCAAATGACCTGTGCAGAATGAAAGCCAGGGACAGTCTTATCAAGAATGAATCAGTCTCTTTGATCTTGAGGTAAGCCGACTCACTGAACATCAAGCTTCCACCTGGGGTTTTTCCAGACACCAACGTAATTGCCTAATTCTCGGCTGTCTGGAGTTTCCAGTCTAAACTGGCCTTAAAAAAAAAAGTCCCACCACCTTGCCAGAGTTCATACTCCATGCAAAACGTATACAGTTCTAACTGAATCACTCTGCTATACAGCAGAAATCAACACAACATTGTAAATCAACTATACTTCAATAAATTTTTTAAATATATGTGTTTCTAAGCTACTAATCCAAATAAATAGGGACTTCAAAACTATCTTTAACTAAGAACAACCCAAGTAAAATGAAGAGAAATTATTCCACCCAATTTGGAATTAGACGTTCAAGTATAAAAAGAGGGGTAAACAGAATGGACACAGAGGACCAGGGTAAAAGGTATTCGCAGGTTAGGCAGAAAAGTAGAAAAAAATTGGAAAAAAGTGAACATTGAGGAGGGTAAATACAAAATACACAGAAAGAGGTAAGGCAGAAGGGGGAGGTAGGAAGAAAGGGGTGAAAAATAGGAAAAAGAAGGAGGGAGGGGCAGCTGAGCAAGCGCCGTGGTGATCAGCCTCTCTCACTACAGTTCCAGAACCGTCTCCTACCTACCCACCCAGCGATCGTGCGCACTGTGCCATGAATTAATCAGCATGTAAATCGCCCCCCTTTATCTGCGGAAATTGAATTTAGCTGCCAATCTTGATTGAGGGCATAGAGGCCTCCTCAGAGAAAGATCACAGCTCTCGGGGAGAATGCCTTTTCTCTTCTTAAATCAAAGCTTGCATAAGCCCATGGAAACAGCTGCAGCTGGAGCCACAGACATTGTGAAAGGTGGCAGGCTGAGGTCGGTAATTATAATTAGCAGTTACATAACATGTTTGTTCTTCAAAGTGCTCTACAAGCATCAGCTAATTAATAACTTACTATGCCCCATGCAGATCCACTGGTTTTTCAAGGAGTGACTAATCCTAGTGCTCCCACTGAATTCTGAATGGTGGGGGCACAAACAGCTTGAGCCAGCCATAAAGAAAATGGCTAAGGGTCCTGAAGCTACGCCCAGCTCTCAGACCCAGTGACTCCACAGGTAGCTCTGGCCCAAGACCACCTCCCCAGATGTTGAATTCAGCAACCCACGAGGCAGCTGCCTCATTTCCTCCAAATAACTTAGAGGTGTTGTTGGAGAGGCAGTCATTGTTTGGGAAGACTATCAGTCTGGTTTGAAATGGCATTAGCTCTTCTCAATGTTTCCAATGATGAAGATGGGGACTCTGGAGTCCTTGGTGTTAGTTATAGGTTTGCCCTTGCTTCTTTGTGCAAGTTGGACAAGTCAATGGGACATAAGAGAAGGCTGGTCTAGATCTCTGGGTTCTCATCCAAATCTACCCCTCCTTGTTGTTATGACTGCAATCTCTAACCTACATCCTGCTGCAGTGGCGGTATAGATAACTACATGTGGAAAATGCATGGCACAGACATGGTTTCAGCAACAGGACTGAGTTCATCTTCTCCAGGGTTCTTTACCCAAGGGTTTCAATATTAAATGTATATTTGTTTGTGCATTTCTTTGGAGAAAAATCTATTTACTCCATTGCCCCATAAATTCCAAAAAGATAGTGTCCAGCAAAGTACCCCACACACAATGTATGCTAAATAAATATCTATTGAATGGATTGATAGATTTCTTCAAATCTCCGTCCCACAAATGGTCATAAACTCTTCCTCTATGGACAAATAATGACCTGTAGTCCACATGTTATATTTGCTCATGCTAGAACTTCCTTTAGAAAACTTAGCTTGACAAGACCCAAGCAGAGACATTACTTTGCCAACAAAGGTCTGTCTAGTCAAGGCCATGGTTTTTCCAGTAGTCACGTATGGATGTGAGAGTCGGACTATAAAGAAAGCTGAGTGCCGAAGAACTGATGCTTTTGAACTGTGGTGTTGGAGAAGACTCTTGAGAGTCCCTTGGACTGCAAAGAGATCCAACCAGTCCATCCTAAAGGATATCAGTCCTGAGTGTTCATTTGAAGGACTGATGTTGAAGCTGAAACTCCAATACTTTGGCCACCTGATGTGAAGAGCTGACTCATTGGAAAAGATCCTGATGCTGGGAAAGATTGAAGGCAGGAGGAGAAGGGGACAACAGAGGATGAGATGTTTGGATAGCATCACTGACTCAATGGACATGAGTTTGGGTGGACTCTGGGAGTTGGTGATGGACAGGGAGGCTTGGCGTGCTGCAGTTCATGGGGTTTCAAAGAGTCAGACACAACTGAGCGACTGAACTGAACTGAACTGAACTCAAGACACTCTGCCATAATTCAACTGCAAGTCAAGCCAGAGACCCAAACCAAAGCTACCTTGGGATTTCACTCTTCAGAGATCTGTCTTCAGAGCCAAGCAAGTCAACATCTAGAAACAAATTACCAGAGCCATTCAAGACTAGGTGACAACAATTTGTCACACCCTGGGCCAACTATCACTAAGAATCACTGCCTTTCCCCACCTTGTTTCTTGGAGGCCAAGGTGAAATAAAGCATGTGGAAGCCTATACTTCTGACTCAGGATCCGCTTCAAGTCAGGCTAATAATTTCAGTAAAAGACCTAATATGTGCACAGTGGTTTAAATTTTGAAATGTTCCCTGTAGATTATCTCATTTGATTCCCTCTCAACAACTATTTGAAGTAGGAAAAGCAGGCTATATTTCCCCCCTCTTACAGACTAGGAAACTGAGGCTCTAAAAGAATAACGCCTTACATGATGACACACAGCTAGCACAGGGGACTGCTGGAATTTGAACTGAAGTCTCAAAACTCCTTTTCACAGGTAATCCCATTTGAGGGAGCATATCAAAAGAATTATGAACTTCCCAGGTGGCGCGAGACCAGGGTTTGATCCCTGGGTTGGAAAGATCCCCCGGAGAAAGAAATGGCAACCCACTCCAGTACTCCTGCCTGGAAAATCTCATGGATGGAGAAGACTGGTAGGCTACAGTCCATGGGGTCGCAAAGAGTCGGACACGACTGAGCGACGTCACTTTCACTTTCTTTCACTTCAGGTGGCGCTAATGGTAAAGAACTCGCCTCCCAAAGCAGGAGACATAAGAGATGCAGGTTTGATCCCTGGGTTGGGAAGATCCCCTGGAGGAGGGCATGGCAACCCACTTCAATATTCTTACCTGGAGAATCCCATGGACAGAGTAGCTGGTGGGCTACAGTCCACGGGGTCATAAAGAGTCAGACACAATGGAAGCGACTTAGCACAGCAGGCACATCCAAAAGAATTCAAATAAAGGTCTCAAAGAGATATTTGTAAGCCTGTGCTCAGAGAGGCATTAGTCTCAATAACCAAAAGGTGGAAGCAGCACAACTGTCCACCAGCAGACGAATGGATAAGCATAATGCGTATATAAACACCGCAGAATATTATCATTCAGCCAGAAAAAAGAAGGAAATACCACCAATGGCAACAACATGGACAAACCTGGAGCACATTATGTTAAGGATCATAAGCCAGCCACAGAACTATAAATACTAGTGGTTTCGCTTACTTGAGGTCAATTAGCCAAACTCATACAAACAGAAAGCAGAATGGTGGTACCAGAGCTGTGGGGAGTGGGAAGATAGGGAGCTACTCTTTAATGGATACAGACTTTCAGTTTTTCTAGATGAAAAAGTTCTGGAGACTGGTTGCACAATGTGAAAATAGTTAACACTGAAAAAGCGTTAAGATGGTAGATTTTATGTTGTGCATATTTTACCACAATTAAAAATAAACATTAAAAACCTCGCTATACATGACACCACCTTTCCTCTGAAAAGCTGTCAACATGTGCTTAATTAGGACTTTCAAGTAAGCCCCTTGTGAAAATGGTTCATAGAGAAAAGTCTCTCAGCCAACCAAGCAGAAGAGCTAGGAGTCACTGTGATTTAAAGTGAGTTTCAAAAGACAAATGCATAATGTTTTCTATCCAAATTATTTTCCCAATCCACCCTTTAAATCTTCAGGGTTCGGCTGACAAATCTAAAGCCAAGTGCCCGCTGGGGTAAATGGCATGGCTAGGTGCAGTACACAGAGCAAGCAATCAAAGGCTTTAGGTTCCATACTCCTGCTTGCTATTTAGCTCTAGGAGACAGGAGCCCTATAGAATGGGGTTTATACCTGAGCATGACGAAGCACTTGCTCTCCAGGTGCCCTTCTCTGTGCAAATGGAAGTGATCTTTCCTCCAGGGCTCTCAAAGCCCTCTAGACAGACATAGTGAGCCACACTGCCCAGTCTGGAGCTGTGATTCCCCTCTAGGATCGCGTGCTGCACTTCTGGAGGGCGGCCACAGTCAATCTCTGCAATAAGAAGGCATTTGTTATGACCCATGACTTCCATCCCATAATTCACCTTTTAGAAATAAACATTCAGCAATGATAGAGTCCAGTCATATGGGATAAGGAAAGACATTAACCCCATCAAATAATTCAACTGCAGATACTTAAAATAAGACTGTTCAGAAGTAAAGAAAACAGAGTTCTCTGAGCTTAATGAAATTTACAAACATATATATATAGAAAACATTCTAATTATGAGATTCTTTATACTACAGCAAACTCCTTGGTCAATGAAAGAATCCATCTGAAGTTTCTTTTAAATACTAAGATTTTTCTGCTCTCTTTTACTGTGTATCTTCAGGTCATTAACTCCTGAGTAGATAATAATATAACTGTAGATTTTTTTGCCAACTGAAGAGTAAACAAAATACATACAAAATCTCTGAACTTTTTAAAGGAATTTAATGGGGAAAGTTAATTAACATTCAATATAGATGCACTTTTCAAAGGGAAAAAGCCAGCTACATAGAGGGAGGCAAACCTGGATTTATACAATGAATATGAAATTTCTTCTCTGCAACTCTGACTACTGGAAGACACTGGAACACTTACAGAGAACAATCTGAAGGACAAGGATTACGACATTGCCGTTTTAGACCCAGCCAAACTCTGCCTCATAGAAGAATAAAAGAGTCACTTTCAGGTATTTTACGATTCTTAAAAAATCTACGTGTGTACCTTTTCTGGGAAAAAATTCAAAATAACTTCAACCCAATAACAAAAGTGAATCAGAATAAATACCTTAAGAAAAGAGAAGGATGGGCCTTTAGAAGAAACACAAGAATGAAACATGCTGGATGTACAGATAAGTCTCCATAATCATTCAAGTGTGATGTAGAGCTTGACAGACCTAGCGGTAAAGAGTTACTCTGGTCACTGCAGATACAAATCCTGAGCAGTTATGGGACCAGAATGAGGTGCTCATTAAAGAAAGCCTCCAACCCTGTCTGCCTCTCAATCCCCATGTTTGCCCGCAGAGATTTGTTCCCTTCTCGTATGTGTTGGCCCGACACAAGACCTCTTGGCCCTCAGCTTATCTTCCCAACATCAGATCTTTCAGCCTGCATACTGGCCCCAAACATTCCAAGATGCGAGTATATTTGTGTGTACATGAGCAACCAACTGAACAGATGGTTAATGTTTCCTAAGACTTCCCAGCCACTGTTGACATCTGAAACAGCCAGTTCAAGACAGGGTTCAGTTACAGCAGAAAATTAGACGGATCATCAGTGAATAAATTGAGGGTATAGATTTATGTAGGTCTATGGGCTTCCCTGGTGGCTCAAACAGTAAAGAATCTGCCTGCAATGCAGGAGACCCAGGTTCAATCCCTGGGTCAGGAAGATGCCCGAAGGAGGCCATGGCAACCCACTCCTGTGTTCTTGACTGGAAAATCTCATGGACAGGACTTAGCAGCTGAGCACAGCATATAGATAATAAAGGTATAAAAGTATAGAAAAAAATTAAATTGACTTTCATCTTGGACATGACCTAGAATAATGGAAGGTACAGTGGCTTTAGTTGGGACTACAAGATTATTTTTTAACTGATATTAATAGATAAGAAATCAATAGCTTGGTCTCTAGGGACTCAGGTAGATGCCCAGGGATAGGTAGCTTGGACCCAACTCTGTGACTTCCCATCTCAGAGCTATTCAATTCGGACAGTCCCTTGCTACTGCTGCTGCTGCTAAGTTGCTTCAGTCGTGTTTGACTCTGTGCGACCCCATTGACGGCAGCCCGCCAAGCTCCCCTGTCCCTGAGATTCTCCAGGCAAGAATACTGCAGTGGGTTGCCATTTCCTTCTCCAATGTATGAAAGTGAAAAGTGAAAGTGAAGTCGCTCAGTCGTGTCCAACTCTTAGCGACCCCATAGACTGCAGCCCACCAGGCTCCTCCATCCATGGGATTTTCCAGGCAAGAGTACTGGAGTGGGGTGCCATTGCCTTCTCCAGGACAGTCCCTTGGCAAGAGGTATTTAGAGAGGATTAAACACATGGTTCTAAACAACAGTTATACAGTCTAAATCACCTAGGGAGCTTTTGAAAAAAAATCACACAATGGAGTGTCTCTCTCTCTCACACACACACACACATACACACACATATACCACCATCACCCAGAGACAACTCTTCTGAATGAGTAGTAGTTTGTTGGGTTCTTGGTATCCACATTTCTACTAAGCTGCAAATCTGATTTGTATGCACACTCACAGGTGAAAACCTAAATTAAACAGTGGTATGAATGGCTACCCCTTGACATCACACGCATCCCAAATGGGCCTCAAGTATCTAACATTACTACTTCACAGTAACCCTCCATAGTAGAGATTATTTTCCCCATCTTACAGGTAAAGTGACTTAACATGGTTAAATAAAACATCCAAAGTCACATGGGTAATCGTGTGACAGAAGCAGAATCCACATCCATCAGATTCCTATAAATACTGCCTCTCAGGAGCAGCTCCATCTTTGAAAATCTACAGTATACGCCTCTTTCTATCACCTTCCACCTTGCTCACTTTCTCTCTCCTCAGATTACATGCTTCCTCCCTCAAACCTAGCAAAATCCTTCCAAATGAAGAAACTGCTCCATGACTAATAGAGGGATCCCTTCTTCCTCTGAGCTCTCGTAGCCTGTGTTCATTCATTCACTTACTCATTTATTTAGTGAGCACCTAGTGTATGTGAGACAGTATGCGATACACTACAGCACTGAACAAAATGTATAAGATCACTCCTCTCAGAGAATGTAGGGATAGAATAATTAGACAAAAAAAATAAACCAACAAGGTAATTGCAGGTGGTGGCAAATGTTAAGTAGGAGGAAAGATAATGTGATAGGATGGGAAAGACTTTTTACATAGAGTGGTCAGGAATGGTTTGAGCTCTCTGAGGAGGTAACATCTGAGTTAGGACCTGGAGGATGAGAATAAGCCTGTCATGTTCAGGACCCAAGGAAGAACATTTCAATCAAGTGAAATAGCCAACGCAAAGACCCTGAGGTGAGAAAGTTCTTGATGTGTTCCAGAAGGGGAAATGCAGCCTGTTGGCTGGAGCACAGTCAGCAAGGAGAAGTGGCATGAGATGACAGTGCAGAGAAGAGCAGAGACGGTTACAGGGCCTTGTAAGACTTAGGAAAGAGCTTGGAGCTTGTGAAACAGCAGCTGAGCGCCATGCGAGGGTTTTGAGCAAGGGAATGAGATAATCTGACTTAGACTTTTAAAAGACCATTTTGAATGTTGGGTAGAGAACAGGAATAAAAGGAGAGGTGGGTCAGGGTCTAGAGCAGAAGTCCAACAGAGAGAGATGAGGTCTTAGATGCACTCGAGAGGTCATGATGGAGATGGAGAGAATGGGATGGATTCCAGACGTATACAGGAAGCAAAACAAGATTCTTGGTGACAGATTAGATGTGAGAATGAGAGAAGAAGTAGAAACAAGGATAATTGTTTATCTGGGTCTTCCTTGGTGGTCCAGTGATTAAGAATTCGCCTGCCAATGCAGGCGACACGGGTTCAATCCCCGGTCCAGGAACTAAGATCCCACATGTCATGGGGCAACTAAGCCTGTGTGCCACAATTCCTGACCCTGTGCTCTAGAGCCTGTGTGTCGCAACTAGTGAGTTCTGCAGGAGCAACTTCTGAAGGCCAAGGGCCCCAGAGCCCGTGCTCCACAACAAGAGAAGCCACAGCAATGAGAAGCCAGGGCACCATGACTAGAGAGTAGCCCCTGCTCGCTGCAACTGGAGAAAGCCCACGGGCCCACAACAAAGGCCCAGTGCAGCGGAAAAGATACTAAATAAGTAATTTGTTAAAAGAATGTTTATCCGGTTCATTTGACCTTTATTTCCTGCTTGAGGATTTAGTGGGGTTCTTTTAATGACTATGTCTTCCCAAATACATGAACAGTTCCTAAAGGAAAGAAGCTTTATCTTATAATCTCTTGCATCCTCACAATGCCTACTTACATCTGTATGTTTTACCTAGTAAATAATAAATAGTTGCACATTGGTCCATGGATGGAGGAGCCTGGTGGGCTGCAGTCCATGGGGTTGCTAAGAGTCGGACACGACTGAGTGACTTCACTTTCACTTTTCACTTTCATGCATTGCAGAAGGAAATGGCAACCCACTCCAGTGTTCTTGCCTGGAGAATCCCAGGGACGGGAGAGCCTGTTGGGCTGCCGTTGATGGCGTCGCACAGAGTCGGACACGACTGAAGCGACTTAGCAGCAGCAGCAGCAGCAGCAGCTTGCTACTCGGAGAAGGCGATGGCACCCCACTCCAGTACTCTTGCCTGGAAAATCCCATGGATGGAGGAGCCTGGTAGGCTGCAGTCCATGGGGTCGCTAAGAGTCGGACACGACTGAGCGACTTCACTTTCACTTTCATGCATTGGAGAAGGAAATGGCAACCCACTCCAGTGTTCTTGCCTGGAGGATCCCAGGGACGGCGGAGCCTGGTGAGCTGCCGTCTACGGGGTCGCACAGAGTCGGACACGACTGAAGTGACTTAGCAGCAGCAGCTTGCTACTACTTCATCGTTGTTCAAGATGCAATAAATATTACTTTGGGGCTTACTTTGTAGTCCAGTGGTTAAGAATCCACCTGTCAATGCAGGAGACATGGGTTCGATACCTGATCTGGGAACTAAGATTCCACATGCCTCGGGGCAACTAAGCTCATGTACCACAACTCCCGAAGCCTGCACACCCTAGAGTCCATGCTCACAGCAAGAGAAGCCCACACACTGCAACTGAGGGAAGCCCCTGCTCTCCACAACTAGAGAAAGCCCCAGCATGGAACCAAGGCCCAGCGCAGCCAAAAATTAAAAAAAGAAATCTTTTTCTAAATGTTACGTTGATATGACCAGAGCCCCGGAGGAAGGAAAAACACATTAGTAAATTGTAAGTACCGATAACAAGACAGGAGCACATCACCTCTATATTTTTTTATCTAACAGAGGTGACTCACACCTACCAAACATCAAGTAGATGAAAGCTGAGAAAAAGGCCCACAAAAACTATCATTCTTTTAATGGTGAATTCTGGGAATGCTTTTTAAACCGCAATAGTTTTAATCAAAAATTTTAATAATTTTAAAACAATAGCGTGCACCAAAATCCAACTAAACATAAAGTAGTCTCTTCCATATACACAGTCTTATTTATTTCTCATGGAAAACCCTACTGCAAGGTAAATGTCTTATTCTCACGTAGGTTACAGATACAAAAATGGAGGTCTGAAGAGTTTAAGTCACATTCAAAAGATACTTCACTATTAAAAGACAGAGCCAGTATTCAAAGCACGGTTTTTGTGATCCTGAAATCCAGGTTCATTCCATCCAGGCAGCCTCACAGTGAAGGGGTTCACTCTAGGCTCTGACTTTATAGGTTAAGCAAAACCTCAGAAGAAAAAGTTGCATGAAAAAGCATTTAAATCAGTCCAGAATGGTTCTATGACAATTCCCTCTACTTAACCATAGCAAGAGAGTGGCTGGAAATGGATTTCCCCTGCCACTGTACTTGCCCTGAAGCCTTCTTGGTACTGATATTTAACCCTGGGTCTGGCCCAGGTCTTGTATGGAACATAAGCCCATCATAGATATTTGCATCATGCTGAGATGGTGGCCACTTCCACTTCTGCTCAGGCCAAATGGGACCCAAGAAAGCCAGTGGCCCCGATTAAGACATATTCAAAAATCAACCCAACAGAGGTTACAATTGATAATAAAACTAGCACTGTCACAAGGAAAGAAGACACTTAAAAACACTTAACATCCAAAGGAAAGAAAAAACTAAGCTGCACAAATTTTGTGTCACATATGCATAGGGGTGTTCATTAAAGCACACATATCTCTGGGTAATTATACTGAATCTGCATCAGGAATCTAGTCATCTAATTATGAATGTGGCTGGGAATTTTTCCTTAGTATCCTATTATCTGTGATTTTATTCAAATAATCAACTTCAAAATAGGTCTTCCTGGGGGAAAACGTGTTATGCCAGTTTCAAAGATCACGTTGATATTGTAACTCTGTTTCATATCTTGAAGGTAAAAATGCTTATCCACCCTTTAATATTCTACCCAAGAAAATGGTCCGGAAGGAAATTTATTTGATGAAAGGTATAGGCAATTTATGCCATCTAATCAACAACTTACTGTATCAGCAATAACTGTTGTTTATTATGCTGCTGCTGCTGCTGCTGCTGCTAAGTCACTTCAGTCGTGTCTGACTCTGTGTGACCCCATAGACGGCAGCCCACCAGGCTCCCCTGTCCCTGGGATTCTCCAGGCAAGAACACTGGAGTGGGTTGCCATTTCCTTCTCCAATGCATGAAAGTGGAAAGTGAAAACTGAAAGTGACGTGCTTGTGACAGTGCTTGTTTTATTATGCTCAGTCGTATCCGACTACACATCAGCAAATAATGTGATTGACGATAGCAATAACAGTGTAATATAAGGCTTAATTTAAGACTGTTTTAGAGACCAATAAATACCAAGCTGAGAAAGAAAAAAAAATGACCAATAATGTCCACAAATTGAGGTAGACATCTTCCCAAATGCTGAGGGAATGAATGATTGACCTATTCTACTTATTAATATTGACCCCTCCCAAAAAAGAAAAACCTTTTTCACTTTTTCCTTCCGGGAAAAATAAATCTTTCTTCTTGCCAGAAAAATAAACTACTAAATGAAAAACTATAGTTAAAGGGCAGCTACAGGGATGAAAATGAAAGAAAATCACATTAAAGTCAATTTTCACATTTACCCAACAATAAGTCCCTTACTGTGCCTGAGTACCAAATCAGGGACTTTCCAGGTGGCGCTAGTGGTAAAGAATCTGCCTACTATTGCAGGAAACTAAGAGACAGGGATTCAATCCCTGGGTTGGGAAGATCCCTTGGAGGAGAGTGTGGCAACCCACTCCAGTATCCTTGCCTAGAGAATCCGTGGGCAGAGAAGCTTTGTGGGCTGCTGCTGCTAAGTCACTTCAGTCGTGTCCGACTCTGTGCGACCCCATAGACGGCAGCCCACCAGGCTCCCCTGTCCCTGGGATTCTCCAGGCAAGAACACTGGACTGGGGTGCCATTTCCTTCTCCAATGCATGAAAGTGAAAAGTGAAAGTGAAGTCGCTCAGTCGTGTCCGACCCTCAGCGACCCCACGGACTGCAGCCCTCCAGGCTCCTCCATCCATGGGCTACAGTCCATAGCAAAGACTCAGACACGACTGAGCAACTAAGCACGCAGCATGCGGTATCAAGTCAGAAGCTTTATGACACGTGGAAGTTAGTGTAACGTGATAGGTTGTAAGGGCCCGCACAGTCTAGGTAGGTGAATGCCAGAGTCTACACTACATTCATGCTCTAGATCAGATAATTCAGCTCTTACACCTATAATCTTCATTTGTAAAAATGTTCTCTTCCCCTCTTAACAGTAAGCTCTTTGTGAGCTATATCTATATCCTATATATTTAGAATATCCCCTAAAGTCATGTGAGCTATTAATATTATTATGAGCATTAATTTGGGTGAAGTTTAGTGGGTTCCAGCATCTTCCTGTTAACAGTTTTCAGCAGTTAGCTCTGATTTTACTGTTCTCTCAGGAGAAGGTGAAGCGCACTCCACCATCTTGAACCAGAACTCTGGTGAAGTTTATATGTAAGAAATATAAATGTAGCCTTATGACAAAGTTTCACCCACTTTATGACATGTTCTGAATCTGGCCAAATATAGTTAGTTCAGGATCACTTGGGCATTAAACTACATACATATTTGATGCAGGGGTTGAAATCTTAACATCGCAATATGAGACAACTTGAATTCAGAAAATCATATCACAATCATCCAAGGGAAATGGGAGGGTTACATAATTCCATGAAGCACATTCTTATAAGCAGTTTATGAACTGCTGTCACTGAACTCATTAGTACCAAAAAGCCTACCTGCCCTTAAGATGGTAGAAAGAAAAAAATTACTTTTTAGTGGATTTTGTATTCTGAAGTCCCCCATGAACTTTAACCTCAATACTTTTTCTTCAGATCATAGCCACAGATCATTTGGAGGGAAAAGAAAATTTTCCATTTCACATAAAAACACTTATTGTCAACAAATAGTGTCCAATATGGAAACAGGTAGAATCTGAACACTTCAGAAACATCAGAGGAGGTGATAGGGTAGGTAAAAGCATGAGTGCTGGAAGGAAAATGAAAAAGTTTATCAGTATATTTCTCATAGAGATCTTCCGTTTGTAGGTTGAAATGGTTTTTGATGCTTCGAAGTAGCTGCATAACAATCTTTTTTCAAAAAATGACAGTAAAACTGTTCTAGCTGTAAATAGAACACATGAATGAAAAACCAATAAATAAGGTAAAGTGAAAGCTAAAAAATGTTAGACTTTCCCATTTTATGGTAGGATGTTTCAGAAAGACCTGGAATTTTTGTTAGAAAAACCGCCAGCCACTCCTGTCTAGATTATGACTCTCATTTTCTGACGGCAAACGCTTACCCAGCAGCTACTCCGCATCAAGCACAATGCCAAACACCTTCAATCATTATCTCCTTAAAATGTCATGATAACTCTAGGGTGACAGTAATTTCTCCCCCTTCGACAGAAGGCAACCGGAGTTTGGAGAAGTTCAGAGGTGGTGATGGAACCACTGAGCAGCTTAGCCAAAACTCACACAAGCGTTTCTGATTCTAGAGTTCATGTTTCATCGCCCTGAGTCTCATAACCAATGTCGTCATTCATTTTGTACACTCACGTGACTCCAAACATTTGTAAGTGATACGTTTAACGGCATTTACTTGGCAAAAGGATCACACAAGAGATTCGTTGCAGGCAGCCAGTAAGTCAAGACAGTTTTTAAAGATCAATAGGGAGACTTCCTTGGTGCTCCAGTTGAGAGTCTGCCTGCCAATGCAGGGGACATGGGCTCGATCCCTGGTCCAGAAAGATTCCACATGCTGTGGGGCAGCCAAGCCTGTGTGCCACAGCTATTGAACCAGTGCTCTGGAGCCCTCAAGCTGCAACTACTGAGCCCACACGCCACAGATACTGAAGCCTGTGCACCCTAGGGCCTATGATCTGCAACAGGAGAAGCCACCTCAGTGAGAAGCCTGTGCACCGCAGTGAAGAGTAGCTCCTGCTCGCTGCAACTAGAGAAAGCCTGCAGGCAGCAACGAAGATCCAGTCATAAATAAGTTAATTAATTTTTAAAATTTAAATAATTTTTTTTTTAATTGGCTTCCCTGGTGGATCAGACAGTCAAGAATCTGCCTGCAATGTGGGAGACCTGGGTTCAATCCCTGGGTTGGCAAGATCCCTTGGAGGAGGGGATGGCTATCCACTCCGTATTCTTGTCTGGAGAATTCCATGGAGAGAGGAGCCTGGCAGGCTACAGTCCATGAGGTTGCAAAGAGTCGAACACAACTGAGTGACTAACACTACTTAAAAAAAAAATAAATTAAAAAAAAAAAAGATCATTATGTAATGAGCTCCCAGAAAATCAGTTCCAAAGGAGCAAAAACTCACCAGGAACACAGATGCTAAACACAAAGTAAGTGTGTGACCACGCCCTCCTTTCTCACCCAGGTAGAGACATCAGGAGCTGATCTCAGCGCTCTTCCCTGCTAAGTCTGGGTGTGGTCCCAGAATCCTCACACACTACTAAAAATTCAGACAGCAGTGCAATGAAACTTGCCCGCCACTCCTCCCCTGAATGCACTCATTTGTATTCCAACTTATGCCAAAGCTTTTTCAAACCCTCCCCAGCTGTGTAGAGATGAGATTGGGCTCCACGAAGAAAATCTTAAAAGATGAAGAGTTGACTCAGCAACAACACACATCCCTCTGGGTGGGTTCAAAACCACACTGGGAAGGAAGGTAAGTTTGTCCCAGTGTCCCTCTCTCCTTCTAGAGCCCTCCAGCCTTTCACCATTGCCTCCCACCTCCAGGGCTCACAAAGGCTTGCTTCTATATGGAATTTGCCTTCTGGAAAGGTGCTTTGGGTTTTCAACTTGATATCTAAGCTGGTGACATAAGGTAAGTCGCTTCCTTGTTCTGGTTCTTAATGGGAAATGATACCCATTATTAGTTGTAAATGGAATATTTATGAAATGGGAAATAAAGCCAAACTAGTTCCCTTATGGTTCAGCTGGTAAATAATCTGCCTACAATGTGGGAGACCTGGGTTCAATCCCTGGGTTAGGAAGATCCCCTGGAGCAGGGAAATGCTACCCACTCCAGTATTCTGGCCTGGAGAATTCAACGGACCATGGGGTTATAGTCCATGGGGTCACAAAGAGTTGGACATGACTGAGCGACTTTCACTAAAAAAGAACAGTAACCACCTCAGAAGGCATTTCTAAAAAGCAAACCAAACAATGTTTAAGGAAAACCTTGTAAACCTTCAAGCTCCGGCTCTGCTGTTAGTAGACTTGAGAAACCACGTCCCACCTTTGTTAACCAACTCAAAGAAGAAACCCTGCCTCAGCAATCAGCCCTCAGGATTGTGCCATCCATCCTGGAGGGCCGCATGTGTGGAGATGGGGAAACCAAGAGTCAGCCCCAGAGCCTTGTTTGTGGATTATCAAAACACAGAAATGTCATGCCAGGTGAGAAGCAGGCATGAAGGTGCAGAAGACAGAGTAAGAAGGTGTGGAATCAGGAAAAGAGGAGACCAGGCTTTCAGCAAGGCTCGGCCACAGGATAAGCTGGGACGCAGTTCAGAAGTCAAGTCCACTATGCCTGCCATCATCTCTGCCACCTTTTGGGGGAGGTTTGGGATGCTTCCACAGGCCTTAGGTATGCCAGGCACTGTGCAAGGAGGCGGAGAGACGATACTGAAGAAGAAGCGTGCTTGATGTCCCCCCAGACTGATTTTTCACCAGTCTGTCCCATAAAAATAATAATAAGCAACACACTTACATCCTAAGCAAGAGGATGTCAGAGATGACATCAAAGCTGAAATTTGAAAGATGAAAAGGAGCTTGCTGTGCAAAAAGTACATAGCCCCCCTCAACAGATGAATGAAGAAATAAAATGTGGTGTATACATACAATAGAAAATTATTCAGCCTGAAAAAGGAATGATGTTCTTCAAAAGGTACAAACTCCCAGTTATAAAATAAATAAGTACTTGGCATGAAATGTACAAAGTGATAAAATGACACTGCTATACATTATATATGAAAATTGTTGAGAGTAAATCCGAAAAGTTCTCATCACAAGGAAAAAGGCTATCATTTTTCTATTTCTTGTTTTCAAATGGAAACATCCAGTGTGTAGCTTCTAAGTATTCATTTAGCTGACCTGTGAGATCTTAGTTTTCCGATGAGAGCTCAAACCTGGGCTGCCTGTGGTGGAAGTGCAGAGTCCTAACCATTGGACCACCAGGGACTTGCCCGCATTTTCTATTTTTTTAATGTTGTATCTGTGTGTGACAGTGAATCAGCACTAAATTCACAGTGATAATCATTTCATGATGTGGTGTATGTAAGTCAAATCATTATGCTGCACACCCTAAATTTATACAGTGATGCATGTTAATCACTTCTCAATGAAACTAAAAGGGAAAAAAACGAATGAAGTTTTATACATGCTGTAACATGGATGAACCTTGAAAATATGTTAAGTCAAGTAAGCCAGACATAAAAAGACAAGTATTGTATGAGTCCACACATACGAGGTAACTATAATACAAATTCACAGGGACAGAAAGTAGAAGAGAGAGAAGGAATGGGGGATTCTTTTTTAATGGGTACAGAGTTTCTGTTTTGGATGGTGCAAATGGACAGCAGTGATTCACGCAACACTATGAATACACTTTATGCCACTGAACTGTACGTTTATAGATGGCTTATAAACGGCTAAAACGGTGAACTTTATACTATGTGTGGTCTACCACAATAACAATTTTTTAAAGCAGATTGGCAATTATTTCAAGTAGAGAGAAAAGGCCTTGAAGCTGATAAGAGACATACTGGTTGGGAGAGAAAATTGGGAGACGTAACCTGTACAGAAACACAAAAGGACCTGACCCATGTCGGCTTCAAAATCCATGGTTATGGAACTTCCCTGGTGGTCCAGCGGCTAAGACTCTGCGCTCCCAGTACAAGGAGCCTGGGTTCGATCCCCAGTCAGGGAACTAGATCCTGCATGCCACAACTAAGAACCCATACAGCCAAATAGATAAATTAAACAAATATATTTTTTAAAACCCATGGTTAGGAGTTAGGATCTGACTCTAGGTGCAGTGGCCATTTCACTGTTTTTAGAGGAGTTTTAAGCAAGAAGCAAGCATAGAAGTGGATTCTTAAGGGACTGTTCAGTACCAGACACACTCTGGTGAGAACTCCCAGCCTGAAGATAAAGCCCCCAAAATGATGGGAACAAACCTGGATGGTCCCAGAACCCTCAACTGGCCCACCTACACTGCTAACAACTGTCACTACCCAAACGGAAGAATGCAAATGCCACCTCATCCTTGACCCACCCATCTCTCCGTCTGAACTCTCTAAGGTTTTACCCATTTTTCTTACGTGATACTTGAGAATTCACTCTTATAGAACAGTTCATGGTGTATCTGGTTTTTCTCCTTCCAGATTCCAGACTTGCCTAGTCACAGGATCTATCAGGTATAGCATCAGAGCTGGACTCTGGATTTGTTGCTAATGATAATGTGGTTAAAGTGATTCCCTCACCTTGCTCTTGGCTTGGCTGAATTTTTTAAAACTCAAATTCTTTAAGCTGTCACTTACAACTGGCACCTTTTCTGAAAATTAAAAAAAAAAATAATAGTAATAGCAAAATAAGAGCTATGACAAACCTAGACAGCCTATTAAAAAGCAGAGACATCACTTTGCCAACGAAGGTCTGTCCAGTCAAAGCTATGGTTTTACCAGTAGTTGTGTACAGGTGTCAAGAGTTGGACCAGAAAGAAGGCTGAGCACTGAAGAATTGATACTTTAGGACTGTGGTGCTGAGAAGACTCTTAAAAATCCCTTGGACAGCAAGGAGATCAAATCAGTCAATCCTAAGGGAAATCAACCCCAAATATTTGCTGGAAGGACTAATGCTGAAGCTGAAGCTCTAATACCTTGGCCACCTGATACGAAGAGCCGACTCACTGGAAAAGACCTTGATGCTGGGAAAGATGGAGGGCAGGAGAAGGGGGCAATAAAGGATGAAGTGGTTGGATGGCATCACCAACTCAATGGACATGAATTTAGCAAACTCTGGGAGACAGTGAAGGACAGGGAAGCCTGGCGTGCTGCAGTCCATGGGGTAGCAAAGAGTCAGACATGACTTAAAAACTGAACAACAAAGGAAATGCAAGCTAGAGATTGTCTTTTCCAGAGAGATGCTGGAAATGTGTGATGCATGTTTCCACAAAGTCTTACCTATTTTGGAAGGTGTCATCTTCCCTTCCATCATCCACTTCTGAGGCCTGCTTGAACAGGGAACTTATGTCACAGCCTCCCTCCATCCCCCCTCACCAAAGCAGCAGCAGAGCCTCCAGTAATTGGGAGAAGGCAAACAGCAGGATCCGCCAACTGTGCCTTCTCTGGTGGGGAAGTCCATCCTCAGACACACACGCTGCCATCTGGACCACACAGCTGCTCCTTTCATAAGTACCTGCTCTTCAGCATCCAAGTTCACAGTTTGCTAGTGTTTTCGGTGGAATTCCCAATTCCTGTGGCTTCATAACACTCAACTAAAAATACAGTGCCGGCTGGCACAGGGCCCAGATTCTGGAGCCCCAAAGACGACTGAAGAAGGATAAATATGAAGGCGCGAGCTTAGAGAGAAAGCACAGCAGGGAGAAGCCGGTGGCCATGTGGTGACACGGGGGAGGGTGTCAGCAAGCTCAGGGAACAGTTATAACCGGAGGGAAGAAAGAAATGAAGACCTGCTAAGTGACAGTTCTTTGGGGAATGGAACAAGCACTCTTCTCTAAATTAACTTTCTCCATTCTCAGTTCAATAATCTGGATGACGACTGATTTTCAAAGTAATA